>NC_056726.1:802471602-803181298 GCF_019279795.1 Protopterus annectens
GGTTTAGTTGGTCTATGTGTTGTGTGTGGGATGTTGCGAGTTGTTACCTTCTCCTCTTGACTGTCTGTTCCAGTCTTGGTTGGAGCGAGCTTTGCCTCTAGATTGGCTGTATAAGTGCATCTCTCGAAAGTATTAGTGTTTGGTGGTAGGAGGAGAGGGCTGTCTGTGTACTTGAGGTAGTTGTAGCATTGCCTCAAGATGCCCAGGCTCATCAGGTAGGCTGGAGAGTACACCGGGAGCTGTCTCTTGGACATGCCCAAATAAGTAGGGAAGTATAAAGACTATTCCCTTCTGGCAAATGCGGGGGTTGAGTGCTTAGTGCTGCAGTATACTTAGAACAAGTGCTGGGCTGAAAGGTGCAGGTCTGAGTGCTTTAGACTGAAAGACTGACAAGTCCTAAGGGAAAAACTGAAGATGTTGGTAGAGTGCTCTGATGACCTAGTCTTTGCTATTGCAATTTCTTTCTTCACTTCTTTGTTAGCCAACCAGTAGTCCTTCCTAGCCTGGTCAGTCTTTTCTATCTCCCACTTCTTCCTGCACTCCTTCTTTCTTTTGATGACTTCCTGGACTTCTGCATTCCACCACCAGCTTTCCTTATGTACCTTATTTCCATACTTGGCTCAGCCACATATCTTTTCTGTAGTCCTAACACATGCTGTTTTTAGGCACTGCCATTCTTGTACAGCTCCATCTATTTCTTCCTCTTCTTGGGGTGCTAGAACCCTGAGTAATTCCTTGCACTGCTGTACTTTTTCTCCAGTCAACTTCCAGGTCTTTAGCCTGGTCTCTGTTGACCTTAGAGCCTTTTCTGACCACTGCTTGCAGCTGATTGTGGCAACTAGTGGTTTATGCTGTGGGCTGAATGTTTCACTGGGGATGACTTTGCAATCATGGATTGTACCCCATTGCCTTTTCCTTACCCAGAGGATGTCTATCTGAGTTGCATATTGCCTACTCTTGTATGTGATCTTGTGACTGTCCCTCTTTCTGAACCATGTGTTGGCTACTAGCAAGCCATTTGCCAGACGGAAGTCTAGAATGAGTTCTCCTTCTTTATTCCTGTTGCCCCACCCATGTGGACCCAGGCAGTCCTCATATCCTGTTCTGTCTGTCCCGGTACGTGCATTCAAGTCACACATTATCAACACTAATTCATGTTGTCCTGCTTTATCTAGTAGGTCCTGTAAATGCTCCTCCATATCATCATGTCATCCACATTCAAGCTGCATCCTGTCAGTGAACCTACATTAAGAGTAGAAATTCTCAGTTTATGTTTGACAGGTTGTTTTAAGTCCAGCTTTCACTCAACAGAGCTATCCCAGGAAACTCAGGCTGGGGAACTAGACACTGACCAGCAAGTAGCTTATTGACCCAGGGCTGCTGGGCTTTATGGCGGGCACGTACTGGCCAATAGGGGCACATATATTCCTCCCATCATTAGCAAGGGTCCATGGTGTAGGTCAGAGTAGGCCAGGTCCTCAACCCACTTATCACCAGTAACTACCTATGCCCATTTTGGTGACATTAATAACCAGTAAACATGAGCAAGTCACCTAGAACCATATTTTACATCAAGTGACTATCCCTGCCATGGGGCACAGTCTGTGATCTGTGTTCTCCTATCGGCAGGATACTGAACACAACAGTAGATGCCCAAAGCAGTTGGTCTGTACAACTCTTCCCCCCATAGGGCAGCATGTAGAGTCTGTGCTGCTGCCCACAGCTCCATTGCTTGGTGAGTTTGAGATGGAAACACTCAGCATCTTTTTTGGAGGTGGAAGAAATCCCCATGGAAACATAGAGAGAGAGAGAGAGAGAGAGAGAGAGAGAGAGAGAGAGAGAGAGAGAGAGAGAGAGAGAGAGAACATGTAAAATCCAAATAGACATTGGTTGGAGGTCAGGACTGAACCTTGTACCTTGTGAATGGGAGGTGACTAGTGTGGACACATATATATATATATATATATATATATATATATATATATATATATATATATAGACATTTTAGACATTTTTGGAAATTTCTAGAATTATGTGGAGGAGGGAGGAAATGTTAGTCTGCCTCTGTCTATCAGAAACAAGGGGCCTAGACACAGGTTAACTTTCAAGGTTAGGCTTAAATAGGGTTGGGGATGAACTCTGCTTTATATGGATGAGGAGCCTGTTCCAGAGTATGAGGATCTTCTGAGACACATATATATCTCACCAACATGTTTTATATATGTCACAAGCAGAATTTAATTTAAAGCCTCGATCTAGTGGTTCTAATGCTGCTCATGTTGCAGATGTAAAAAAGGTCCATCAAAGCAGGATCCAAGAATGCCTTGTATGCCAGGCATAGATCACCTCTCAATAACCTGTAGGAGACATAGTGTAGAGATAGGACTTTAAGGCAATCCATTTAGGACAGTGTGTTTATACCCTGGAGTCTACTGGTAATGAACCTTTGTAGGCATTCCAAATGTTTCATATAGTTTCATAGTTTCATAGTATAGTACTAGGCTATCTGCCCTAGGGCATTTATAAGCCTAGCCAAAGTGTATGTGACTTTCGCCACCCCAATGTAATGATACAAAAGTGTACAAATTAAATTTAGTTTACTGTGCCTCTGTCTAGCAATGACACAGAGATGACCCCCGGGGTAAACCTACGATCACCCATCCATTCGTCAAGATTTCTCTTGAAGAGAGTCAGTGAGGGGCTCTGCCTAACATGGACTGGTATCCTGTTCCAGAGTGCGGGAAGCCTCTGGGTTATGAATCTGTCCCTCCAGCATGTCTTATTCATATTTGTGCTGAGGTTTAGATCTTTAGCTCTCGTGGCTCTGATGGATTTGGATTTTTTGAGGTGGAGCAAGTCCATTAGTTCCGAATTGGACATGGCCTTGTACGTCAGGCACAGATCACCTCTGAGCAGGCGGTATGCTACTGAATAGAGCTGGAGCATTTTTAGTCTGGCAGCATATGACATATGCTGAAGACCCTTGATCCTCTTGGTAAGGTACTTTTGGGGTCTCCCCAGCTGCTGCAGGTGCCGGGTGAGGTACATACCAAATGGGGCATTGTACTCAATCATAGGCCTGATAAGGGAGGAATATAAGGGTACAATGACATCCTTTGATCTGGATGTGAATCTCTTCATGATAAGGTGGGCAAGGTAGAAGGTCTTTCTAACCACTTTGGCGATGTGGGTGTCAAATGAGAGGTCACTGTCAACTTGGGTCCCCAGGTCTCTGATTACCTTTTCCATACTTAATGGATTACCACCTATGTGGTAATTTGTGGGTACTTTGTTTTTCCCAAAGGGGATGACTATACATTTTTTAGCATTTAGTTTAAGGCCATGACTCTGACACCAGTCATCTGTTTCTGTGAGGCCCTTCTGAAGGATGCATGTGTCAGCTGGTGTATCGACTATGGCATCTAGTTTGCAGTCATCTGCGAACTTTGTCAGCCACAACTCCCCCTATGTTTGCCTGCACATCTGAGAAATAAATGCCGTACAAGAGGGGTCCCAAGACAGAGCCCTGTGGGACTCCACTTGTGACTGGCTTAGAGTCTGACATAGCTCCAGCTATTCTGACTTTGTGGGTTCTGTCCTTTAGCCAGTTTGCAACCCATCTTGTGACAAATGGGTTTACATTTAAGCTGTTGAGCTTGTCTATGATGCCTGAGTGGGGTATTGTGTCGAAGGCTTTTGCCAGATCCAGGTAGGCTGTATGAACTGCTTTGCCTTCATCGATGGCTCTAGTGACTGTTTCAAAAAAGTCCAGCAGGTTTAAAAGGCAGGATCTGCCTTTTACAAAGCCAAACTGGGTAGGGTCAATTGTTTGTAGATCCCCGATGTCTTTGTTTATGAGTTCCATAATGATCCTTTCCATAGCTTTGCAGACCAGGCTGGTCAAGCTTATGGGGCGGTAGTTTACCGGGTCTGTAGAAGTGCCACCTTTGTGGAGTGGGACCATTGTTTGTTGCTGTACGCCAGTGTTCAGGGACGTATCCTGTAGCAAGGCTAAGATTAAACATCGTTCTTATGTGCGGGATTAGCTTCTCTAGGAGTTCACGTAGCACGCAACCCGGGACACCGTCTGGTCCCATGGATGCTGTATTTTTAGCTTTGCTGAGAGCAGCACTCACCTGGACATCTGAGATGTCAGGGAGGTTGCATTCAGCTGAGATAATTATTTCATCTTTTGGGGGAGAGGGAGGGGAGAAATTTGCACTGAACCCGTCTGCCAGTATGTTGGCAATATCTGTGGGTTCAGTGTATTTTTTGCCGTTATGAACTAACTCTTAGCATATCTGAGGGTTTCCGCCCAGGTTTCTAACATAACTGAAGAAGGCCTTGTGGTTATCTTTAGTGTCCTTAGCAATTTTTCTCTCGAAGTTGGCCTTTGATGATTTTATGAGTGAAAGTAGTTTTTTGCTAGTGCTAATCAGAGATGCCTTCCCTTTATGGGATTTTGCTCTGTCTTGCAGTAGCTTCCTTCTTTTGTTATAAAGTTTGTTTATGGCTGGGGTCCACCAGAGAGGACACCTGCCTTTAGTGGAGAGGGTCTTGGTTTTATTTGGGATTGCATGATCCATGCATTCTTGGAGATGTCCGTAGAAAGCATTTGTGAAGGATTCAGCAGTGTGGGATGTGGTTTGCACTGGCCCAGGGGGCTTGAAGGATACCATTTCAGTCCTGAGGAGTGTAAAGTCAGCTTTTGAGAAGTTTCTCACTGTGGTCTTTTGTGCTGGGGGTGGAGGTGGGTTATGAATATTTAGGGTTATTAGTTTGTGGTCTGATCTCACTAGTGAGGGGTATACTTCCGGTGTTGAGCATTTTGACCCCATGTTTGTGATGATAAGGTCAAGTATATTGTTTCCCCTTGTGGGGGAGGTGACTAGGTGTTCCATCGCATTTGAGTTGATGAATTCCAAGAACCTTTGGGCTTGGGTGTTGGGGCTTGAATAATGCACCCAGTCTATGTTTGGGTAGTTGAAGTCACCCAATATGATGGTATTTGGTGAGATATTCACATCCTCCAGTATCTTCAGGAAGGCTGAATGGAGTTCCTGAGATTGAGAGGGTGGTCCGTAGCATGCTACAAGTTGTATAGCAGTTTTGCCTATGGTTAGTTGCACATGGATGGTCTCCGATGCTTTGTGCATTGCCACTAACCTGGAGGTGTGGGTGTCTTTAATGAATATGGACACTCCCCCTCCTTTTGTGGTTCAGCCCAGGTTTTGGGGCCGAAATGCATGATACGTGGTATAACCTGGTAGGGCTGGAGTGCTCTCAGGAGCCTTGAACCAGGTTTCAGTTACTGCACAGACATCGATGCTCTCCATGCTGAGGAGTGCTTCGAGAGCCTGCATCTTGAGATTTAGACTTCTGGCATTGAGGAGCATTACCCTTAGTTATTTTCCTTTATTGTTTTCTAAGGTGGTGGGTTTGTCTTTTGAGCCTTGCCTAAAAAAGGCACTATGGGGGTGGCAAGAGCCTCAGCCAATATCCAGAAGCCCAGTGGTGACAGGTGCAAGCTGTCCCTTGCGAAGCAGCGTGGCTTGTCCAGCATGTCATCCCAAGCAGACAGACATTGGATCCCCCTAGAATGACACCAGTAATTGAGCCAATTATTAAAGCTGATCATCTTGTCTTTGTAATGTGGCATCATTCTTGGTGAGGGCAAGATGCTGCTCAGGGTCAGGGTCATACCGGCCTGGGCTACATAATCAGAGAGCTCCTCTATGTCTCTTTTCATGTAGTCCAGGGAGGTACGTCTCAGGTCATTCACGCCGGCATGGACAATGACGGAGTCATATTTGTACTTGCTTTGGAGTGACCTGAGTGCTTGTGTTATGTGGCTGATCCTAGCACCCGACAGGCAGCTCACCATTACCCTCTCTTTGTTCAGCCTGGTAAGTGGGACGTCAGTGTGTCTGACTATAGATTCACCTATTACTAGTGTATCAGGCATGGTGTTTCGCCTTAAGGGCTGTGATTGTTTGGCACACTGACTTTGTGTACTATGTGTTGCATGTGCAGTGTTTTGAGGTGGTGTTTTCTTGGGTGTCTGCTTTGGGGGCCTCTGTTGTTTTGGTAAGTTTTTTATTAGAGCCTCCGAGTATGTCTTTGTGGTTGTATGTGTTTGGTTTGCAGTTGTAGTTGGTTTATGTGAGACTGGATTTGTTGTGTGTGTGGTTTTCTTCTCCTCATGTCTGGTCTTGCTAGTCCTGTGTTGAGAGAATTCAGCCTCCAGTTTGGCTATATAATTGCATCTCTCACATGTGTTTGTGTTTGTTGGGAGGAGGAGAGGGTTGTCTGTGTACATGAGACAATTGTAACATTGTCTCAGGATTCCCAGATTAACCAGCTGAACTGGAGAGGACGTCAGTGATATACCACTTGACATGCCGGAATAGTATAAGGGGGTGATGTGAAACTGGGTCAGAGAGAGGACTTTGAAAGGGAAGTGGGTATTAACACGGGTTGTAGGTGGATGTAGTGCTTACGTTAGTTTAAGGGTGCTTCACTTGAAAGAAAGGTTTTAGGAGCAAGTGCTAGGCTTATAATATAGTGAATAGACTGATTTTGTTGAAAGTAGAGCTTTATTAAGGGAAAAACTGAAGTGCAGGCTTGGCAGAGCCAGGAATAGTTTAAGCCTGTTTAACCGGTGCTGCGCTATGCGCACAATCGTGCAAAGCCGCACAAATGCGGATTTTAAACAGGGAACTTCAAAAGAGCTGGAAATGGTCCAAAATGACCAATTACTACAAGCTCTTGTGCTGAGGTCACTCCTTCAGGGACAGATACGCTTCTCAAGGCTCCCCACTCCCACTGGTGAGCAAAGAAACTTCATTCTATCCAAGTAAAACAATGGACAACATAGGAACTACACCACAGTCCAGAATACTGCAAAGCCTGTATACTGGTCTAAACTAGTCGAGAAAAGGCGGGAAAACAAGGATTATTTTGGGGGGGGGTTGTTTTTTTGGTTAAAAAGTACAGAGAAATGCAGGAAAAACAGTAATAAATCACTTACACAGGCTAGTGCACTTTAGTGGGCAGCCTCAACAGTTAAATTTAACAAACAAACTTTCGACCAAATGCAACAAGTGCAGATAATGTACAATACAAAAACAGGTAATAAAGCAGTTTAAATTTGTTCAAAGTAAGAAAAAGAAGGTCTCTCAGGTAAAAACAGCAAAAAAATACTTAGATCAGGAAAGTAGTCGCTTTTCTCAGTTCTCTGCTGCTAGCACCACTCTGTAGGACCACGAGGAGCTGTTTCTGAGTAGTATAGCCAGAAAAATGCTCAGAGGTGGATTTTAAACAGGAAACTTCAAAAGAGCTGGAAATGGTCCAAAACGACCAATTACTACAAGCTCTTGTGCTGAGGTCACTCCTTCAGGGACAGATAGGCTGCTCAAGGCTCCCCACTCCCACTGGTGAGCAAAGAAATTTCTTTCTATCCAAGTAAGGCAATGGACAACACAGGAACTACACCACAGTCCAGAATACAGCAAAGCCTGTATACTGGTCTAAACTAGTCGAGAAAAGGCGGGAAAACAAGGATTTTTTTTTGGTTAAAAAGTACACAGAAATGCAGGAAAAACAGTAATAAATCACTTACACAGGCTAGCGCACTTTAATGGGCAGCCTCAACAATTAAATTTAACAAACAAACTTTTGACCAACTGTAACTTAAGTGCAGGTCATGTACAATGCAAAAAACAGGTAATAAAGCAGTTTAAACTTGTTCAAAGTAAGAAAAAGAAGGTCTCTCAGGTAAAAAATACTTAGATCAGTAAAGTAGTCGCTTTTCTCAGTTCTCTGCTGCTAGCACCACTCTGCAGGACCACGAGGAGCTGTTTCTGAGTAGCATAGCCAGAAAAAATGCTTAGAGGCAGATTTTAAACAGAGAACTTCAAAAGAGCTGGAAATGGTCCAAAACGACCAATTACTACAAGCTCTTGTACTGAGGTCACTCCTTCAGGGACAGATAGGCTGTTCAAGGCTCCCCACTCCCACTGGTGAGCAAAGAAACTTCCTTCTACCCAAGTAAGGCAATGGACAACACAGGAACTACACCACAGTCCAGAATACAGCAAAGCCTGTATACTGGTCTAAACTAGTCGAGAAAAGGCGGGAAAGCAAGGATTTTTTTTTTGTTTTGTTTTTTTTGGTTAAAAAGTACAGAGAAATACAGGAAAAACAGTAATAAATCACTTACACAGGCTAGCACACTTTAGTGGGCAGCCTCAACAGTTAAATTTAACAAACAAACTTTCAACCAAATGTAACTTAAGTGCAGATAATGTACAATGCAAAAAACAGGTAATAAAGCAGTTTAAACTTGTTCAAAGTAAGAAAAAGAAGGTCTCTCAGGTAAAAACAGCAAAAAAATACTTAGATCAGGAAAGTAGTCGCTTTTCTCAGTTCTCTGCTGCTAGCACCACTCTGCAGGACCACGAGGAGCTGTTTCTGAGTAGCATAGCCAGAAAAAACGCTCAGAGGCAGATTTTAAACAGAGAACTTCAAAAGAGCTGGAAATGGTCAAAAACGACCAATTACTACAAGCTCTTGTACTGAGGTCACTCCTTCAGGGACAGATAGGCTGTTCAAGGCTCCCCACTCCCACTGGTGAGCAAAGAAACTTCCTTCTATCCAAGTAAGGCAATGGACAACACAGGAACTACACCACAGTCCAGAATACAGCAAAGCCTGTATACTGGTCTAAACTAGTCGAGAAAAGGCGGGAAAACAAGGATTTTTTGGGGGGGGTTTTTTTGTTTTTTTTGGTTAAAAAGAACAGAGAAGTGCAGGAAAAACAGTAATAAATCACTTATACAGGCTAGCGCACTTTAGTTGGCAGCCTCAACAGTTAAATTTAACAAACAAACTTTCGACCAAATGTAACTTAAGTGCAGATAATGTACAATGCAAAAAACAGGTAATAAAGCAGTTTAAACTTGTTCAAAGTAAGAAAAAGAAGGTCTCTCAGGTAAAACAGCAAAAAAATACTTAGATCAGGAAAGTAGTCACTTTTCTCAGTTCTCTGCTGCTAGCATCACTCTGCAAGACCACGAGGAGCTGTTTCTGAGTAGTATAGCCAGAAAAATGCTCAGAGGCAGATTTTAAACAGGGAACTTCAAAAGAGCTGGAAATGGTCCAAAACAACCAATTACTACAAGCTCTTGTGCTGAGGTCACTCCTTCAGGGACAGATAGGCTGCTCAAGGCTCCCCACTCCCACTGGTGAGCAAAGAAACTTCCTTCTATCCAAGTAAGGCAATGGACAACACAGGAACTACACCACAGTCCAGAATACAGCAAAGCCTGTATACTGGTCTAAACTAGTCGAGAAAAGGCGGGAAAACAAGGATTTTTTGGGGGGTTTTTTTTGGTTAAAAAGTACACAGAAATGCAGGAAAAACAGTAATAAATCACTTACACAGGCTAGCACACTTTAATGGGCAGCCTCAACAGTTAAATTTAACAAACAAACTTTTGACCAAATGTAACTTAAGTGCAGATAATGTACAATGCAAAAAACAGGTAATAAAGCAGTTTAAACTTGTTCAAAGTAAGAAAAAGAAGGTCTCTCAGGTAAAAACAGCAAAAAAATACTTAGATCAGGAAAGTAGTCGCTTTTCTCAGTTCTCTGCTGCTAGCACCACTCTGCAGGACCACGAGGAGCTGTTTCTGAGTAGTAGATATATATATATATATATATATATATATATATATATATATATATATATATATATATATAAAACTGGTCAGGTACATGCCAAAGGGGGCATTAAACTTAATCATGTGTCTGACAAGTGCAGAATAAAGTGCAACTATGATTTCCTTGGACCATATTCTTTAAGTTGAGTGACACTGAATGATTTTCTTACTACCTTGGCCACATGTTGGTCACAGGCCAGTTTACTGCCTACAAATGCTGTCAAGCCCCAAAATTTGCTAAATCTACCCCACCTTCTCACTTTTAATCAACCAACATTAACTCACAAAATAGTGCACAACTCCTCATTTTTGCAAACTACATCTTCACTACTTCAACACTATATTCCATCTCGTGACCTATGCTCCTCTCACAAGTATCTACTATTTATTTACAAACCTCAGAGATCTAATGGGGTTAGTCTGTACTCCCACTTTGTTGTCAAATCATGGAATATCATTCCACAGGCAATCAGATTTATATCACTAATATTCCTTCAGGCCTAGGCTGAAAGAACATCTAACCAGTAACTGGATCTGCCCATGCTCCATGCCACCTTAGTATTCTTTTCTATACCATTCTTCCACTCTTAATAGACTTTCTCTTGATGTATCCTACTTCCCTTCCTGCATTACCTACTTTTTAGCCTCACCCCTCTTTAATTCCTTAACATTCTAATGTCTTTTCTTTATATTTTTACACTAACCTTTATCTATCCCAGAATTTATGACTGAAATTTACTATCTAGTTTTCCTGCCAGAAAGAGTATATGGCCTATATGACCTATTACTTACTCTGTTATATAGTTTTCATGCATCATTATGTAATATAGCTATCAGAAATTCTCTTCCGTCTTGTATATAATGCATGGTCAACTTTTTTGTTTATTTTCTTTCATTGTATTCACAAATTGTAGTACTTTGTTATTGTCTTAATATCTGTAACCATTGTTCAATTTTTTTTATTCCGTTTAATGTGTACTGTGGACCTTTTCTTCCTGGGCCTTTCCTGAAAATGAGCTCATACCCAGTCAGACTTTCCCCGTAAACAAATGTCAAATAAATAAATACAAATGTTCTCAGATCCCTGACTACTTGCTCAACTGTTAGGGGTATCTTATCGATGGAGTAATTCGCCTGGGTGGCAGTTTTCCCAAAAGGCACTATTATGTATTCCTTGGCATTGAGTTTAAGTCTATGACTTTGGTACCAGTCATTTGTGTGTGTTAGACCCTCTTGTAACATGTTCGCTTCATGGAGGGATTCTACAATAGCTCCTAATTTGCAATCACCTGTGAACTTTGCCAGCTAACAGCCCTTGCCATTAGCCTTTACTTCCAAAAAGTAGATGCTAATTAGGATAGTCCCAGTACAGAGTTCTGAGGTACTCAGCTGGTGACTGGACTCTTGGTGGAGGTGGTATCAGCAATCCTGACTTCCTGGGTCCTGTCTGTGAGCCATCTAGCAATCCAGTGAATTATGTAGGGGTTTATGCCCAGTTTGGTGAGATTGCCACTTATACCCAAGTGGAGTATTGTATTGAACACTTTAGGCAGGTCAAGGAAGGTGGTATTCATCATTTTCCCCCATTTAATTGCCTTGCTGACCTTCTTAACAAAGTCCACCAAGTTTAGTAGGCATGATGTTCCCTTGACAAAGCCAGACTGGGTTGGGTCCCATGTCTGAAGGTTGCCTATGTCTTTGCTGATCATTTGCATGATAATTTGTTCCATGGCTTTGCAAATTAGTCTAGTCAGACTAATAGGTCCATAGTTTTTGGGGTCAGCTGACGATCCATCCTTGTTAGGTAGGATAACTGTTGCAGTCCTCCATTCTGCCTGTTTTGAGGGTATAGTTGAAAAATGACTCAAGTGGTCCTGATAGGGAGTGTATCCAGCTATTTAGGAGGCATCCCAGGATATTGTTGGTGACCTCTGAGGCTGTTTTTTTGGTCTTAGTGAACACTGTCAGGACTTGCTCCCAGTTATTAGTTGGGAGGAGTGATACTGGTAGATATTTCTTTGAGAGAGGAGGGGGGGTGAAGTCTGAGCTGAATTTGTCAGCCAGCAAATTTGCTATGTCACTGTGCTCAGTGAAGGTGGCATCATTGACCACCAGTTCGGCACACAGATGTGTGCTGCCTTGGAGTGGTCAGACATAGATGTAGAAGGCCTTTTGGTTGTCTTTAGCCTATAAGGCTATTTTGACCTTGTATCTGGCCTTGTTGTACTTAGTTAGCCCTCTTAGGACAAGTGTAAACCCCACCCTTAGAAATACAGGGGAAACATCCACTTTCATAGTCACACATTGAGCCACATGTGTTCTACAGGTACTCAAGTCCCTTGTACTTGAAAACCACTATCTCAAAGCCAGGGACTCAAGCACCTTGTAGCTCATATGGACCACTGCTTGTGCTCAAACTGAAATATGAGTTCAGGCAAACAGCTGTAGGGAGGAAGTAGGGAGTTAGGATTACTGAATGGGGGGGGGGTTAGACTTAGGGAGTGGAAGAGGGATTTTAGGGTTAAGGGGTGGGAGGGACATTTTCAAATTAGAAAGCAGGAAGAGAATTTTAGGTTTAAGTTCCAGAAAAAGAGTTTTAGATTTATGAAAAGTGAGAGGAGTTTTAGGGTTAGGGAGTGATCAGGGAATTTGGGTTTAGGGAGGGTACTGGAGATTTGGGTTTAAAGAGTGATCAGGGACTTCAGGGTTAAAGCGGGGGAGTGAAGGTTTAGGGTAAGGGACTAAGGAGTCTGGTGGGGAATTTACTGGGAGTTTTAGGGTTTAGGTTCTGGTAGGGCTATTTAATTTATAGGACAGGGCGTTTTGAGAGCTATGTAGAAATGGGAGATCTGACTACTGGGAGTTTGCACACTTGCTTTTTAGAGCAAGTGGCAGTGAGCAGGTATGCTATAATTTACTAGAACAAGAACAGCTGCAGCAGACCTGAGCCAGTCTTTTATGTTCAATAAAGCTTGTATTTGTGAAGACACAACAATATATGTGAAAATGTATGTTCCTTTAGTACCCAGGGATTCACCCACTTTGTTAACACATACACTCTTGAGCAGATAGTCAGCACATCCAACAGGGGTGCAAATATCTTTGACCTGGTCCTCACAAACATTGGGGAATGATGCACTTCCCCCAATGTAAAGAACTCTTTGGTTAGGTCAGAACACAAGGCTGTCTCCTTTGAAATAAATATTAAGCCTGGCGCCCCAGTTACCCTTGCAACATTTAAAAACTTACAAGGCTGACTATCGCTTACTACGCAACAGTCAAGAAAAATTCCAAGCCCTCCCCAAACCCTGAGAATTTAGATGACTAAGAGGAATTGTTCATGGAAGTCTTGTAGAGTCATGTAAATAACTTCACAGAGACAGCTGTACCTACCCAAAATAAACACAGGACAACCTCCAGAAACAAATAACCCTAGTGAAATCCCATTATAAATAGGTTGTATAACAAAAGAAAAAAAATGATGTCCAAAAACAGGAAAGGCATTGCCTAGCAAGGTAAAAACTCCCCCATAAATCTGAACAAACAACTCAGGGATTAAACAAGTCGACTAAAGCTAAATTTTTGATAAAAATAGTCTCAAAAAGTAAGGATAATCATGAGACTTTCTTCAGTTATGTCTATAGCCTTAAAGGCAGCACCCAGCATTGAGCAGAATGCATGATGAATGGAATCACCTATATGTAGCCGGAGGATATAACTAATTTGCTGGCGAATACATTAAGCACCAACTTTACTCCCCTTTCACTCCTAGTTACTCCCAAGGAAATACCTTCCACCATTTCTCCACTAACTATCACTAGGGAGCGTGTCCTCACCATTGCCTCTAGGTCAAGATTACTGCTGTGATGGGCTCTGATAATATCTTAGGATGCCAGCGGAATAGCGTGAAATATGAACTGTCAAGCCCACTAGAATTTCTATTTAACCATAGCCTCCATATAGGCATCATGTCTAATGAATGGTGGGCTGCAACAGTTATCGCACTGTACAAAGGGGGACCTTCCACAGACCTGGTGAACTACAGACCCATAGGTCTGACTGGTGTCATATACAAGGCCATAGAAAGTATTATGATTGATCTGATAAAAAAAAGATGTAGGAAACCTTCATTCACTCGTGGACTTCTTCAACAAAGTCAGTGAAACAGTGGACAAGAGCAAAACAGTATGCACTGACTGCCTCAACCTGGCTAAGGTTTTTGGCACAATACCTCACTTGGGCATTGTATATGGACTTAGAAAATTAGCCATAAACTCATATCACCTGATGGGTAAGCCAGCTGGCTCACTGGTAGGAACAAAGTTAGGATAGTGGAATACACCTCCACGAAGAGGCTGGTCACCAGACACCAGTGATGGGATCTCTCTCTCTTTTTTACATGTACTTCTTTAAAGTCAAGGCAAGTGTCAAGGGGATCTGGCTGACCAAATCTGCAGATGACTAGAAACTAGACATAGTCAATGAATCCTCCAAAGACACAGATATCCTTTAAAAGTGCTTGACGCAGACAAACAACTGATGCAAAAAATGCATACTAGTACACTTTGGAAAATTGGCCACTCCTAGAAATTGCCACATTGATAATACACCCTTAAAAGTAGAACCAGTGGTCTGGGATCTGGGAAAGCATGTTGACAGCAACATAACCTTTGACCACCATGTGTCCATTTTGGTAAAAAAATCATTCTAGACTGCACAACTTATAAAGTAAGGGCATGGTACCTAGGTCCACAGATGTTATTGTTACTCTGTACTTATCTGTAATAAGACCAGTCATTGAATACAACACACCCTTTGGGGTGTACCTGACCACATACTTGCAAAAACTTAAGAGACCACAGAGATTCCAGAGAAAGAGAAAACATGGAGTAAACAAGTCCTGTGCAGAATATAAACATACTGTATGAACAACAATCAAATGTTACTACCTGCTATATTTTTAATTGTATGTCTAAACCACTATGCTTATGTAAATATCTTATGTAACCATATGTTATTGTTTGCTATATTTTTATAATTGAATGTGTAAATATCTTATGTATAGTATGTTAGAAATTGTTCTGGAGCTTTTCTCCCCGGACCTGCTCTGAAAACGGACAGCTCTGTCCAGTCAGACCTTCTCTGTAGACAAATGTAAAATAAATAAATAAAATAAATTTCATAGACCTATTCCTGTACTTGGTCTCCTACACATTGTTGCTCAGTTATCTATGCCTAGCCTACAAGGCATCAGCTGATCCCTCAATGATGGATCTGTTGCACATCTGCAAAACATTTAACATCAGAAATACCCAATCTAAGGAACTAAAGCTTGTGTGTGACATAAACAGGACATGTTGGAGGAACAGGTATGTGTCTCAAATGGATAAAGGATCCCACCCATGTGAAGCAAAGCTCATCCTTAATTCTATTCATGTGTAACTTGGACCAATGGATGGGAGATTGCAAATTTACCTTGGCTTGGCATCTAGTTCCTAATGTACACGGGCAGCCTGTGACCACTTGATACATACAAGCCTATATTTATAACCCATAAAGTTCCTTGGGGCACTTACACATGCTAGCAATGTTTTGATAAATTTGGGGCAAGATTGTCCTGGCTTAAAATAGCTCTTATGCCAATACCCTAGTAGCCAGCTATGAACCACTACCCCATAATCAAATATAAATATGCTATACATTTGCAGTAGTACAAATAGAAATTCTAAGGCAAAATGTATTGTTATCATCATGACTAAAATAGAGTAAGTGCATTCAGTTACAAATCTAGTAAATATTTGGTATTAAACAGACTAGATACGTGTGCATCACCTTTGGGCAGCAATGCTATCCAACTGAGAGAGAATTATTGGAAAATAATGGGTTACCCAGTGGTGCAGTGCACAATGGCTCATATAATGATTACAAACTGGCTAAATATTTGCATTTTTAATGAGAGAGAAAATAAATAGGTAGTACACTAAAGAAGATTAAGGTATGAACTGCTAACAAGCTTCATTTTGTAAGAATAGTTGGGGTTCCATCATTCACTCTATGCAAACTGTGCCAGTGGACAAGATACTTAACCAGACAGTGCTCCAGGGTAACAATGCAAAAACAGGCACTCATTCCTACCAAGAGAGCAAAATGTTCTGCTTATGAATCAAGAATAGTTCCAGCAAGGTACTGTAGTAATGATATACATGTCAAGCCGTTTAAATTGTCTAACAGCACATCTAAATTGTATATTTCATTAGTACGTATGATCAAATATTTGTCTTACAAATAAATTAGATATGTTCCTCCCGCCATTCATTACTAATGGGGAATATACTAATAAGCCAGCAAAACTAGAAATGCTTGAAATCTCTGATGTTAATGCTTCTTCTACTTACTCATTTTCTTTAACATGAGGAGTTTAACTATTTCATGGACAATTTTAAAAACTGAAGTCAGTTATGTGTTGCCACAACAGCTTCAAAGGCATTAGTCAAATCACCCAATCTGCATGACTCTGTATTGATGTGGAAACTATAACAGCTTTCAGATTATCAAATCATTTAAACCATTGCACAGGTCTTCTTTTCTCTGGCATCCCTTGAAAAATTTCCAGTGACTTTTTCTTGCTGCCATGCTAAAAGTAGGTCGCCTGCCTATTGAGACTAACAATTGTTCTTTTGTTTCCCCCGCCATCACACTGTACTGTTTCAGAGAGTAATATTTGCTAGTCTGCTTGTTATAGAAGTTTTATTAGTCAAAACCATGTCTGCATTTAATTTATATGACTCAATAAGTGCCATCTTGAAGGTTAGAGTATTCAAGGAGTACACAATAAACAGTTATGCAGCAAAACTTTTACTGGTCTGTGGGATTTAACTGATTTGGCTTTTTGACTCTGGAACACTTTACTGAGAGTCTTGTCACAACTCTAACTTTCAGTTCACAGTAATAAATAAATGAGTTTTAAATAAGTGTTAACTCTTTTGTCCTTGATTTAAACCGGTGCATTGTAAATGGTTTGTTGTGTTATCTGTCTAGACAAAAGCAACTATTTATATTTTCACTTTTTAAATTCTGTTTTCCTTCAGTCCAGCATGAGGATTATGCAACAGCTTTTATTCCATTTTCAGTCTATGGGCAGAAGAATAGATCTTTAGCTCACAATTCGTATTTTCCCACTTTACTGTGTAATGGCTGAGAATATGATAATAACAGCCTCCTAGTCATCTTGTCAGAGATGGATTTCTGAATTGACAATTATGTAGCTTGTATTATATTGTCTAATACATAGAGTTTAATTTTGTTTCTTTAGCGATTTAATTCTTGATGTTCTTTTTTATGACCCCTCTGGAATAATTATATCTGTTAGTACCTATAAATAATGGGGATGTTTTACATTGTTTACTAGTCAGAATATTTCATCAGTTAAGACCATTTTCCATGGCAAAATTATTCAAAATGTTTAACTAGAATTGAGAAACAGATGCTGGAAATGGCAATGATGAAAAAATGACACCATATTCTACAGCAGCTAAGAAAAAGCGTCTTACTTAACAGTTTTAATGTAAAAATGTGATCCTTCCACTAAAGAAAACTTACTGGAATTATATATCCTATCTCTAATACTGTCAAATTCAAATAATTCTTACAATGACCATCCCTTGTCAGTACAAGGAATACTAATATACCTAACAAATCTATGGATCAAAACAACGATGTAATAAACATAAACAACCAGATTCTAGTTGCATATTGATAGCTGTAGAATGTTGTTAATATATTTACTCCATCATACTTATTGCATTAGGCATATTATGCATAAATAGCCTATTAACAGCTCTACCACTAAAATCAAAATCCTCACAGAATAACAGTAGCCACAGATCCCCAGAATACCAGGTCTAATCATCTTGTCCTTTGCTTATTGATATATTTCTCTGTAGAGTTGTGTCCTCCATGCCTTTATTTAAGTGACTGCAGTTATAGCCTGCAGATTGTGTACAATGATCCTTATCTACTGTTTGTTTTATGTTTGGTGCTTGCTTTCGTAGGGTCAAGATAATTTCTTGTGTTAGAAAAGTCAGATTGTGCACTCTTGAAAAGTATCCGCCATATAATTACATGAAAATGTGTCTGATAATGATAGGAATGAGACAGTTGTGGAGACCATTATTGCCAACTCAGCCCCTGGTGTAACAAACTAAGCCCAAGTACAACCAGAAATGGTATTCACTTCCTTGTATCGATCTGTGGCTAGTTTGCTGATTTTTTCAGTTGGTAATGTTGCTACATGTATTTGCCTTGGTCCTACTGTTAAATAGTAGCCTGCATTGATAGCTTTTCACTGTATTCTCCGAGGCATTTTTAGTCTATAGCATTACTGTAAGAGCAGCCACAGTCCGCAGACTAAATAATTTGATGTTTGTATGGTGCTACTCTCTAGTCTAATCTGCATGTATGACTTGATGTTTATAACACCATACTCAAACTGATAAAGTATCTAGGAAAATATTGGTAGAACAGCTGTATTTAATTTGATTTTACATCTAGTTGAAAGGCAAAGAACCTATTTCTACAAGGCAGTACTTCTGTAGATATATTATGTGTTGATTTTTCAACTCGATGGTGCTAATAACTACCACTTCTCTGAGAAACATTCCTAATTTGCACAATGGTACTATCCTGAGCTGCATTTAGTTGGATAGACACAGCATGCATCATTAAACAAAAGTCACTGTGTGCTAGCTGGGTAAAGGAGGGAGGTATCCTGTTCCTCTCTTTTTCCCTTTTCTCGGAAGTATAACTTCGCTTTATTTCTGAAAAAAAAAATATATATTAGATGTCTATACTGCTCTTACTCTATACCTCCTTTTGAACTACATTTACACTGCTTTTCCCTCTCTTTTCATTTAAATCCCCCTTTTCAACATATGGTAAATATTCTTTTTTCAATGTCCTTTGACTGCAGCACACTCCTTTGAGTGTACAATTTAAATTCTCACTACAAACAGTACAAGACCTGAAACTCAGGTCATGTGTACGATCATCCATTTTTTCCTGAGTTGGCGAAATTAAAGCAAAAGGCTCCTACATCATTTTCATGCAAGCATTGTTTTATGTATTTTACTGTCTTAATAGAAAACCAATACAGGGCATTGTTACACTTATCTTTTTAAATTTTTGTAAGAAAGGTAGTCTCCTAGTGATCACAGGTGGTTGCGCAAAGCTTGCACCTGATTACTTTTCCCTATACTATTGTGATTTCCAGATAATATCACATTTAAGTCCCTTGCATTGCTTCTGCTATTTTCAAATTCAATTAGCTATTTTGTGGGGTTGTTTAACTTACTTGCCAAAGTTATATCCCGATGATTGCTTCTATATCTATAAAACCCCAATTCCCACTCACCCCAATTAGTCTAAATTTGAACCACACTGTCCCCATCCAGTAGGGTAAGATCAAAACACTTCTCTTCATTTCTGCACCTTTCCAATTATAAAAGTATCCCACTCCTTCAAGCAGACATCATCCACCCATCCAACTAGGAAAACTATAGTTCCCATCTGTTTTCAGCCGTCTTACTACTACCTCCAGCCATTGCATCCTCCTTGTACAAAACCCAAACTCTGTGAAGTTTTATATAAATACCATAAACTTCAGCCCTTTACAAATTAATCTCTTTCATCTGTAAACCTATTACACCACGACTTACTCAGCCCCCAAGTAATCCTTCTACCACTACCAAATGTTAGATCTTCCCCTGCTTCTCCTCGCACCATTCTCCTTGTTAGCCCATTTGATATCTCCTACCCCCATATTCAAATAACCTGAATCCACCGGCACTCTACCAATTCTCTTTTACCACTTGCAAATTCTACTTGCTATCCTAATATTATCATACCAACCTTTTACTCCCGCTCTATTATACTCTTTCTGAAGCAAAACATACAATATGTCAACCCCTAAAACCTCCTAACATTAAATAATGCAGAAGTGCTAATCTCAGTTCTCATGACATTATTGTTGTCCAACCCTACACTAACCTCAGTTCACTCAGGTCAGCTGATAAATTATTGCTCAAAGTAATCCAAACCCATAACTTTCACGGAGACTCCTTATACTGCAATAAAATAGCCAAATCCTGGAATTCTCTTCCTCAGCATATTCTGTCAATCCTTGAACCCAACACTACAACCTGTGAGAGATGCACTTATATAGCCAAACTGGAAACAAAGCTCTCTTCACCAAAGACTGGACTAGACAGTCAAGAGGAGAAGGTAAACACTTGTACCACACCACACTCATCACATAGTCCCTCAAAACCTACACCACCAAAACACACACATAGAAACACAAAACACACACCTACATTCACTGAGGCTCTCAATAAAAACCTGCCCAAGCATCAGGGACATCCAAAGCATAAACGCAAGCAAACTTCACCCCCCCCCAACACAACCCAAATGAGACATAGCCCACAAACTCAGTGTGCCACTCAACCACAGCCCATAAGGCATAACAACATACCCAACACTCTAGTCATAGGTGACTCTATAGTCAGGCACACTGATGTTCCACTCACTAGACTAAACAAGGAGAAAGTTACTGTCAGCTGCCTGTCAGGTGCCAGGATCCGCCACATAATGCATGCACTCAGGTCACTCCACAATAAGTACAAATATGACACTGTCATTGTCCATGTTGGTGTGAATGACCTGAGATGTACCTCCCTAGACTACATGAAAAGAGACATGGAGGAGCTCTCCGATCTTGTATCCCAGGCAGGTATGACCCTAACCCTGAGTAGCATCCTGTCATCACCCAGAATGATACCACAGTACAAGGACAATTGGCTAAGCTTCTGGTGTCATTCTAAGGGGATTCAGTATTTGTCTGCCTGGGACGACGTGATCGACAGTCCACGATGCTTTGCCAGAGATGGCCTGCACCTGTCACCCTTAGGATTCTGGATACTGGCTAAGGCTCTTGCCACCCCTATAGTGCCTTTTTTAGGCAAGGTTCAAATGACAAATTCACCACTGTAACAGGTACAAGCAAGCAAAATCTGAGGGTAATGCTACTCAATGCTAGAAGTCTAAACCTCAAAATGCACTCACTCGAGGCACTCCTTAAAATGGAGAACACTGACATCTGTGCAGTGACAGGGACCTGGTTCAAAGCTCCAGAGAGCACCCCTGCATTACCAGGCTTCAATTCATACCACACCTTTCGGCCACCTAACCCAGAAAGAAGCACTAAAGGTGGAGACGTGTCCATATTCATTAAGGATATCCACACCTCCAGGCTAGTTGCACAGCATAATGCATCCGAGATTATCCAAGTGTAACTAACTCTGGGCAAGATCGCAATCCAAATTGTAGCTTGCTACAGACCCCCCACCATGCCCCAGGATTCATACTCCTCATTTCTTGATACACTGGAGAGTATTAGGGTACAACCCAACACCCTAATAATGGGCAATTTCAACTACCCCACAATTAACTGGGAAAACTACTCATGTACCAACTCTTTTGCTCAACGTTTTCTAGAATTCATAAATTCCAACGCCTTGGATCAACTTATTCACACCCCCACCAGGGGCAGCAATATCTTAGACCTGGTCATTACCAACATGGGAAACCAGTGTTCTACACCAGAGGTCAATTCATCGTTGGAGAGATCCGACCACAAACTAATCAGCCTAGACATCCACATCCCAGCCCCAATTAGAGAAACCATCGTAAAAAACTTCTCAAAAGCCAACTTCACACTTCTTAAGACAGAAGTGGCAAACTTCATGACACCCATGCAGATGGACAATTAGAGGTATGACTGCCGAATCCTACACAAATGCACTTTATAAGCACTTACATGAGTGCATGGATCATGCTATCCCTAATAGAACCAAGATGTTATCCTCCAAAAAAAGGAAGCCAATCTGATGGTCCTCTGCCATAAACAAACTCTACAACAGAAGAAAGAAACTGTTGCAAAAAACAGTAAAATCCCTTGACTGGAGGGACTCCCTGGTCAACCTCAGTAAGAAGGTGAGATCCCTCATAAAATCCTCCAAAGCTAGTTACGAAAGCAAGATTGCCACTGACTCTAAAGACAACCACAAAGCATTCTATAGCTATGTCAAGAATCTAAATGGGAACACTCAGATCTGCTCTGAGTTACAGCATAATGGCACTAAATATACAGAACCAACTGATATTTCCAACATCCTAGCAGATAGGTTCAGTGCTAACTTTACCCCCCTCTCACCCCCTAGAGGGCCCATCTCTATACCGGAAGAATGCAAAGTTCCTATAATCACGGCTGCACAGGTAAAAAACACACTCTCCAAAGCCAAGAACACAGCATCCATGGGACCTGACAATATCCCAGGCTGCATTCTACATGAACTACAGAATGAACTGGCACCCTACCTAAGTAACATGTTCAATCATAGCCTCACCTCAGGCTTTGTACCCACTGAATGGCGCACCATGACAGTTATCCCACTCCACAAAGGGGAAGCCACAACAGACCCCGGGAACTACCGCCCCATTAGCCTGACAAGCCTGGTCTGCAAGGCCATGGAATTTATCATTGTGGAACTCATAAAGAAAGACATTGGTAATCTCCAAACTCTGGACCCTACTCAGTTTGGATTTGTAAAAGGCAGATCATGTCTCCTAAACCTGATTGACTTCTTTGAAGCAGTCACCAAAGCCATAGATGAGGGTAAAATGGTTCACACAGCTTATCTAGATCTCGCCAAGGCTTTCAACACCATCCCCCACTCTGGAATTATAGATAAGCTCACTAAACTAGGTATAAATCCCTATGTCACAAGATGGGTTGCCATCTGGCTCATGGACAGAACCCACACTGGGAAAGTAGCGGATTCCAAATCTGACATCAGACCAGTGACAAGTGGAGTACCACAGGGTTCAGTCCTGGGTCCTCTCCTGTTTGGTATCTACTTCTCTGAAGTGCAGACCAACACAGAAGGTCTTTGGCTAACAAAATTTGCAGATGACTGCAAACTAGGAGCCATAATCAAAACTCCTAACGATATGGACAAACTACAAAAGGGCCTCACTGAGACAGATACCTGGTGTCAAAGCCATGGCCTGAAGCTCAATGCCAAAAAGTGTATTGTCATCCCCTTTGGTAAAAACTCTGTACCCATGAACTGCCACATAGCTGGTAGTCTACTTAATGCCGAAAATGTGATGAGACCTTGGGACACAGGTGGACAGTAGTCTCTCCTTTGATAATCACATCGCCACAGTGGTCAGGAAATCCTTCTATGTGGCTCATCTCATTACAAAAGGATTCTCATCCAGAAAAAAAGAGGTCATTGTTCCCCTCTACTCATCACTCATTAGACCCATTATAGAGTACAATGCCCCTTTTGGTATGTACCTCACAAGACATCTACAACAACTGGAAAGACCAGAGAAATACCTCACAAAGAGGATTACTGGCCTCAAACAGATGCCCTATGCAGACCGTCTCAAAAAACTACAGCTTTACTCCATCGCATATTGCCTACTCAGGGGCGATCTCTGCCTAACATACAAAGCTATGTCAAACCCAGAGCTGTTGGACATGCTCCACTTAAAGAAATCCCAATCCCTCCGAGCTACACACTCTAGGGACCTTAACCTTGTGACCACAATAAACAGAACATGCTGGGATAGATTCCTGTCCCAGAGACTTCCCATACTCTGGAACAGACTACCTATCTATGTCAAACAGAGCTCCTCATTAGCACTCTTCAAGAAAAATCTTGATGACTGGATGGGAAATGGGAAATTCACCCTGGGGATCACTTCTGTGGCTCTGCTCGACATGCACAGGAAAATAATTTTCTAAGGTGGCGAAAGCCAGGGTACATTTTTTGGCTAGGCTTGTATGGGCCCTAGGGCCGATAGCCTAGTACCTACCTATGAACCTATACACATAATTTCAAACAATTTCTAAAATAATACTTCTTATATCATTGGCCTTGCTCCTGTACATCCCCAGGCCAAGTTACACCCACCTTCCTTACACTGTCTCCACACAATTTCTCTCTCTTGCCTCTTATTATCTTGGCAATCTGATTTCTACCTTCCTACAATACATTTATATTTATAAAAAAAAATCTGTTCTGAACTTGAATCAATGTTCATATTGTTATATCCTGATTTTTGTGTTTATCTGCATGCAATGTTTAATCTCTGTTTAGCTGTATGTAATTCTTAATCACTATTAACATTGCTTGTACCCCTCTCTTTATCTCATTGTACAAAATATGTAATTAAGTAACTTTTTGTGGAGCTTTTCTTTCCAGGTCTCCATTGAAAATGGGCTAATGTCAATAAATAAATAAATAATTACAACTTATACCACCAGGAAATAATATTAAGATAGCCGAAGACCTTTTCTGCTGTGTCACAACTGACATCTCAAAAGAGAAAATACTAGTGGGAGATTTTTAACATTGATTGGCTCTCTATAATTTTCAAACAAATTTATCAGTGCAGCAAACCTCTATGGCCTGTTACAGCTATCTCCTTTCCTACTCACTATAAAAAAGACAATAACAAATAGGTGGTTCTCTTAAAAGGGATCCTTACTTCTTCTACAAGCAAATTCTCATCCTCTAGAACTCTAAATGACTCCCTTAGTGACTCATTTTTGCCATTAGAAGGCACCAAACCACCCAAAAAACATAATCTCTACACAGTCTAATTTAAAGTGCCACCACTGATACAGCTTCATAACTTTTCCATAAAAAGAAGACAAGGTCTCTTAATTAAATGAACTAGCGTCACTCAGAGCAAAATAAGTCAAATCAAACCCACTGCCCTGGCTAACCAGCAGTAACAAACAGCTCCAAGTAAAAGTAAAGTGTGGAAGACATGGATTGCTAATAAATCTCCATTAAACCACCAATACTACAAATATCTCTTCAATACTATTAAGTATAATGTAAAACAAGATTAAAAATACTTCACAAAAACCCAAGAGCAAAATCTTAACAATCCAAAATCATTCTGGCCTTTCATGAACAAACTGCTATACCCTCTCTGTTCCACCCAGCCTTCACCTGACACAGCCAGTGTAAATACCTCTGAAAACACTTCTCTATTTTGCACACACTGCATCCAGTCATTTTCCTCTTTATAAAATAAAGATACCCCTTCTGCTTCCCAACTGCTATTCCAGTTCAGTCGTCACCCCCACTATTTCTCACTAAATCCATTCTCTATTTTAACCATAAAAATACATTTTCCCAAATTTAGACCAACTTCACTTCCACCTGACAACAGTTGAATACCTTAAATTCCAGCAGACACCATTACCTATCCTGTTTCTATTGTAGTTATTCAATCCATTAAAGAATCCCATATTCCACTATCCTGGAAAAATCCTATATTGTCCCCCTTCATAACGGTGGTACATCAACCAAACTCAAGAATTACCATCCCAGCCTATCTCCTCTATCTAAAATACTTAGAAAATGCATTCAGACACATATTTTTGTTAAAATAATCCAACACACCCTTCTTATACCATACCAACGTGATTTTTGTCCACCCCACATTATCACCTTTACAGTAACATCTTTGCACATCTTAATTTCATCAACTCTGTAACAATAAATATAAATAATGATAAAATAGCATCAGCTCTCTTTCTGGACCTATCAAAATCTTTTGACACCATCTCTCACCAGTTTCTACTTTAAAAACTACCCAGCCTTGGACTCACAAACTCCTGACAGATTTGATTCTGCAGTTATCTTTCAAATAGAATACAATCTGTTAAATAGGAAACTGATTTTCCTCATTCTTCTGTGTGGCACTCAGTGTCCCCCAAGCATTCATCCCTGGCCCTATACTCTTCAACATGTTTATCAACGACATCTCCTCAGCAAGTAAAAATGTACATATAGTTCAATATGCAGATGACTCCTTCCTTATCTGTTCTGCTCAAAACCTCAACTTTCTGCAGAAATTAACCCACAAGTTCTTTACCTTAATAGAAAACTGGCAATCCAAAAATCAGCTGTTCCTCAACCATAAAAAAATCTAAGCTAGTTCTCTTCACCTCCAAATAATATGACCAGTATAAATCATCTTTTTTCTATAACATCCAAAAATAAGATAGAAATTAAACCCGTTGATGGTGTACTAAACTCCTAGGAGAACTTCCAGTACTTATAGACTTTCAGATTTAATATGTAGTAAAGAAAATACATCAAAAGGTAGGTTTAAAAGAATCAGTACTTGCAATCACCCACTGCCTACCCACCCTCCTTTACTTTGCATCTGTTTTTACCACCGAATAGGCCACTCAATTACACAAGCTTGAATGATACTATAACAAGGTTGCCAAATTCCCTGCAAATATTGCCCATAAGACTAATCACTCTGTAGCATTCAAATATTTTCACTGACTTGAACTGTCATACCATCTTGCATGCTTCTAACTTCTTATCATGCATAACCTTATCAAGAAACCTCAAAACTGTCCCTCCCTTACCAAAATAATTCACCCCTCATGCCTGTAAGATCTCTATGCCCTGCAGATAAACTCTTATTGCAAATAATTAAAGCTAACAACTTTGTCAGTGTTTCTTTGTATTCCAAATGTATTTCTAGAATCTGAAGCACTATCCCACTTTATATTAAACAAGTACAACCTTCACAATCCTTTAAGGCACAACTAAAGTTTCATCTAACAAGCTCATGTCTCTGTCACTGCTGTTCTCCAGGCTAAAGTACGTAACATTCCAGCCCTACAATCAAGTCTCTAAAATAATCCAACCTTCAAATTGTTTTGGTCTGCTAGTCCAAATTTCATTCCACACAACAACAAAGTGTCTCTCTCTCTCTCTCTCTCTGTCTGTCTGTCGTGTACTTTAGTTGTTTTGTTTTTTGCTTTTGTTTTCCCCAGTTGCTGTCTTGTCATTTTATTCACATCTACACAGCTGCAATATCAATTACTCATCATCATCTTCTTTCGGCTGTTCCCGTTAGGGGTCACCACAGCAGATCACCTGTTTCCATTTCTTCCTGTCCTCTGCATCTTGCTCTGTCACACCAACCACCTGCATGTCCTCTCTCACCACATCCATAAACCTTATCTTAGGCCTTCCTCTTTTCCTGTTACCTGGTAGCTTCATCCTTGGCATCTTTTTCCCAATATACTCAGCATCCCTCCTCAGCACATGTCCAAACCAACGTAATTGTGCCTCTCTGGCTTTGTCTCCAAACCTTCCAACCTGGGCTGACCCTCTAATATACTTATTCCTAATCCTGTCCACCCTCGTCACACCCAGTGCAAATCTTAACATCTTTAATTCTGCCACATCCAGCTCAAACTCCTGCCTTTTTGTCAATGCCACTGTCTCCAACCCATATAACATAGCTGGTCTCACTACCCTCTTGTAGACCTTCCCTTTCACTCTTACAGGTACTCGTCTGTCACAAATCACTCCTGACACACTTCTCCACCCACTCCATCCTGCCTGTACTCTCTTCTTCACCTCTCTTCCACACTCACCATTACTCTGAACTATTGACCCCAAGTATTTAAACTCATCCACCTTCGCCACCTCTACTCCTTGCATCCTCACCGTTCCTCTATCCTCCCTCTCATTCACACACATATATTCTGTCTTATTCCTGCTGACCTTCATTCCTCTTCTCTCTAGAGCATATCTCCATCTCTCCATGGTCTCCTCCACCTGTTCCCTACTCTCACTACAGATCACAATGTCATCTGCAAACATCATAGTCCACCGGGACTCCTGTCTGATCTTGTCTGTCAACCTGTCCATCACCATTGCAAATAAGAAAGGGCTCAGAGCTGATCCTTGATGTAACCCCACCTCCACCTTAAATGCATCCGTCACTCCCACCACAGACCTCACTGCTGTCACACTACCCTCGTACATATCTTGTACCACTCTTACATACTATTCTGACACTCCTGACTTCCTCATACAATACCACAACTCCTCTCTAGGCACCCTGTCATATGCTTTCTCTAAGTCTACAAAAACACAATACAACTCCTTCTGACATTCTCTGTACTTCTCCATCAACACTCTCAGAGCAAAGATTGCATCTGTAGTGCTCTTTCCTGGCATGAAACCATACTGCTGATCACTAATCATCATGTCCCTTCTTAACCTTGCTTCCACTACTCTTTCCCATAACTTCATGCTGTGACTGATCAATTTAATCCCTCTGTAGTTACTACAGCTCTGCACATCACCCTTATTCTTAAATATCGGTACCAAAACACTTCTTCTCCATTCCTCAGGCATCCTCTCACTTTCCAAGATTTCATTAAACAATCTGGTTAAAAACTCCACTGCCATTTCACCTAAACACCTCCATGCTTCCACAGGTATGTCATCTGGGCCAACAGCCTTTCCATTCTTCATTCTCTTCATAGCTATCCTTACTTCCTCCTTGCTAATCCATTGTATTTCATGATTCACTATCCCTACATCAATCAACCTTCTCTCCCTCTCATTCTCTTCATTCATCAACCCCTCAAAGTACTCTTTCCATCTCCTCAACACACTCTCCTCGCTTGTGAGTATGTTTCCCTCATTATCCTTTATCACCTTTACCTGCTGCACATCTTTCGTAGCTCGGTCCCTCTGTCTAGCCAATCGGTACAGGTCCTTTTCTCCCTCCTTAGTGTCCAACCTTTCATACACCTCTTCATATGCCTTATCCTTAGCCTTCGCCACCTCTCTCTTTGCCATGCACCTCATCTCCTTATACTCCTGTCTACTTTCTTCATCTCTCTGACAATCCCACTTCTTATTTGCCAACCTCTTTGTCTGTATACTCTCCTGTACTTCCTCATTCCACCACCATGTCTCTTTGTCATCCTTCCTCTGTCCAGATGTGATACCAAGCACCTTTCTAGCCGTCTCACTTACTAGCTCTGCTGTAGTTACCCAGCTATTTGGTAACTCTTCACTGCCACCCAGTGCCTGCCTTAACTCATCCCTGAACTCCACCTCACAATTACCCTTTTTCAATTTCCACCATTTGATCCTTGGTGCTGCCCTCACACTCCTCCTCCTCTTCTTGATAAACAACGTCATCCTACAAACCACTATCCTATGCTGCCTAACTACACTTTCTCCGGTCACCACTTTACAGTTTACTATACACTTTACAGATTACTTTGCAATATCAATTACTATTCTCATAAAATATCCAGAAAAGATGAAATGTCTCTTATTTTCATAAAACATCTGAAAAAGCAGATATTTTCATCTACCATTTTGTTATATATGCCTATACTGATTTCTTTATCTTTAAGCCTTCTTTTAAAACTTGCATTTTATGGAGCTTTTTAACCTAGACCTCCTCTGAAAAGGAATCTTGTACCTAATCAGACTTTTCTGGTAAACAAAACCTATAAAATGAATAAATTAATAAATATATAAATAATAGGTGTCATTTTTCTAGTAGATAATATCTAATAGAGCTTAAATATACATGTTAAGAATGGTAGATTTGATATATTTAGACTATAAGATGCCAAGAGGGCTATGGGATTGCACAGTGGCTTAACAGTTAGTGTTGCTGCCTAAAAGTGCTTGGTTTTGCAGTTTGATTCTTGGCTGGGTACCTTCTGTGTGGAGTCTACATGCATTATATGCCTTCACATGGGATATTGTCTGTGATTCCCATTTCCTCCTAAATTCCAAACACATGTAAGCACCTTAGTTGGCAAGTCTCCAAATTCATATACCTATAGGTTTGAGTGTGACATTTGATAGCATATCCTGTTGTGAACTGGAATCCTGAACCATCTGGTCCCTTGTCTTATATCCAGTGAGTGCTGAGATAGGCTTTGGCTTCCTTACAACTAAGTTTAAGATAAAGAAAGTATTAGAAAAGGAGTGAGTGGATGAATAGTTTTATAGGTTCATAGGTTCATAGGAGATTACTAGTTTAATGGCTTAAGGGCCCTTACATACCTGGCCAATATAAACTGATTTTACCCAATATATGGCCCCTAGGGGCAAGAGGATAGCATGGATTTCTGCCTGTGCATTGAGCATCTTACAGACTAACCCTCTCCATAACAGACATAGGAACTATCCCAGGTAAGAATCTGTGATTCCCCATCTATTGATCCAAATTGTGTTTGAAGAGGGTCAGGGAAGGGCTTTGCTTAATGTGAATAGGAAGCCTGTTCCAAAGAAAGGGAAATCTCTGAGACACATATGTGTTGCTCTAGCATGTTTTTTTTTTTGAGTTGCTGACTAAGTTTAGATCCCTAGACTGGGTGAACCTTATGCTGTATGACTTGCGGATGTGTAGCAGCTCCATCAAGACTGGATTTTTGAGTGCTTTGTAGGTCAGGTATAGGTCACCCCTTAATAGTTGATGGGAGACAGTGTAAGGGGATAGGGCTTTTAGTCTATCTGCAAAGTTCATGTTGTTTACACCCTGTATTTTCATTGTGAGGAGCCTTTGAAGTCACTCCAGTTGCTGTATGTGTCTAGTCAAGTACATGCCAAATGGTGCACTGTACTCTATTGTTGGTGTAATGAGGGCTGATTATAGTGGGACTATACTTTCCTTGGATCTAGATGTCATACATTTACTTATAACTTGTGCCAAATAAAATGATTTCTCACCACTGTGGACACTTGGTGGTCAAAGTTCAGCCTACTATCTCTCTGTATACCTAGATCTCTCACCTCTGTGTCTATTCTAAGGAGTGTGCTATTTTTGTTGTAATTTGCAGGGGTATTTGACTTCCCAAGGGTATGATAATGCATTTTTTTTTGCATTTAGTTTTAGGCCATGGTTCTGACACCAATCATTTGTCTGATCTAGATCCTTCTGAAGGATATCTACATCACTAAGGGATTCAATGATTGTCCCCAGCTTACAGTCATCAACAAACTTTGTCATTAAGAGGCCTTCCACATTTGCCTTGACTTCAGAAAAGTATATTCCAAACAGGAGTGGTCCCAGTACTGAACCTTGTGGCACACCACTACTAACTGTCCTCTTGCTGGATCTGGATTTACCCACTTTAACCACATGTGTCCTGTCCGTGAGCCAGTTATCTATCCATCCGGTGGCAAAGGGATTCATGCCCAGTTTTGTGAGTTTATTTATAATACCTAAGTGGGGAATTGTGTCAAATGCCCTGGCCAGGTCGAGGTAGGCATCCTGTACTGTTTTATTCTCATCCATGGCCTTAGTGACTTTCTCAGATAAATCCACCAGATTCAGTAGGCACATAACTCAACCTTCCATCTCCAAAATGAGGAACACTTGCCTTCATAATGTGGAACAAATGGGCAAAATATGGAACACATACTACTGGCTTACTAACACATTCAACTAGGAAGGTCATAGGATGGTTAAAATATGCTGGTTTTACTTATAAAGAAGATCATTTAATGAATTAATATGATTAATTTCTATTTACCATGGATTTCACTTAAAAAAAATTCCTAACACTGAATGTGTGACACTCTTTCAATGTGGAACTTTGAGGAACTTCGAGGAACATGAACTTTTTAAGACCACAAATGAGGTACGTTCCTCGTAATGAGGTACACTTGAGAGGTCCTATCCTTGACAAGGCGGAATTGGGTCATGTCCAGTGTTAGTTTATGAGTAATAGGAATAATACCCTGCACCTTGTAATAGTTAAATTCCTTTAGTGGGTAAAAACAGAAATGGAAATAAATAAAATTGGTAGATTATTATTGTGTCAAAATAGCAAAATGAAAGAGAGATGATTTTCCTAACTGAAAACATCCCTACTCTTGGCCAAATTATTTGTAGGTCTGCATCAACCTTAACCATTGATAATGCCTACAGCCCTTATGTCCCACTTATCCTGGATCCTCCCAAGCATTAGTAACACTTTTGTTTGCTTTTAATTTCACCCAATATTGATAATGTTTCAATGTGCAAAAAATAAGATGTCAGAGTATTTGTTTCTGTATGTGTGGGAGGGGGTTCAGATAGTGTATCATTTGTAATAAGTATGAGTGCTGAATAAAATTGATTAAAGATGCCTGCCAAGAATTAAGTGTGGTTTATATGGCAAGTATGACACCCTTTTAGTTTTAGGCTTTCTGCTTACAGAATATCGCTCTTCACTATATTGCTATGAATTTTTATTTCCACACCTACCCCTTACTCTGAATTTATAAACAAGGTAGTGAACACATATTAACAAAATAAGTTGTCCTCTTACCTTTTGAAGTGCACTGCTGAAGAGTACCGTTGCTTACTAAAAAATAAAAAAAAAGCACTTTTACCTGACAATGAACCTCAGTTTTTTATTACATTGTTATTTTAGACTGATAATCTGCTAAAAACTAACACTTGAACACTTGAAATGCTAATAAAGTACATATATACACAGAGCTTGAGATTCCATTACCTAATAGCAAATCAAACATTTGTTCAAGATCATATAAAAATAATAAACAAACCATTGATGTCAAAATGCAGCAATATAAAATATTCTTTAGATTTTCCAAAAGAAGTTGCTTTTATTTTCTTTGACTATTTGGATACGGTACCATTGGACTCAGAAGATAATGATTTGCCATCATTAACAAATGCAGTTCTTCTGTTTTGTAAATTTAATGTTACAATTTCTGTGCAGTCTCTCAATTGAAACATTAAATGCCTTTGAAAAGTTTGTGGAAGTACCAGTTCACAGAAAGGTGATTGTATTCCACATCATCACAACTTCTAGTGAAAAAGTTCTGTGGTCTTTTAAATAAAAGTCGAATGCTTATAAACATAGAAATGAGGCACAACAGCACCATCAAATTATTTATTAAGTATTTTTAAGATACAGTAATTTCCTTTTAATAGTTTAACATGAATACAACTTCACAAATTTACACAGCAGATTTGTTATTAATCACAAGATAACATCAATCCCTCTCTCTCTTTCTCTCTCCCTCTCTCTCTCTATCTATCTATCTATATATATATATATATATATATATATATATATATATATATATATATATATATATATATATATATATATATACACACACACATGTGTCTGCATATATATATATATATATATATGTGTGTGTGTGTGTGTGTGTGTGTATATATATATATATATATATATATATATATATATATATATATATATATATACACACACATATATGTATATATATATATATATATATATATATATAGGTCCACTTCTAAATTCTGAAATCTCAAAATCCCAAACATCAGAATCCCGCCATCCGGATGTTTGAAATTTTGAAATCTTCAAGTTAAAAAATTGAGATCACCCAACAGTGCGGAATGGTAACTTTAACATTCTTTTCACTGTAGTGTGATCTTGGAGTTGGTATATTTAATTAGCAGGGGGGTGTGGGGGTGCAGGAGGGCTTGCCCCAATGCAGTAACGTGATGTCTTTTTTGTTTTAATTTTGTTTTCTTTTTTTGCATTTCGAGATTTCAAAATCTCAAACATCTGAACATCAGGATTCTGATGTTTGAGATTTTGACTTTTTGAAATTACATAGTGGACCTATATATATGTATATGTATATATATATATATATATATATATATATATATATATATATATATATATATACGGGTCTAGGACACATGCTCGACTAGCATATGTCCGAAACACACATACACGAAAGCGCTTAACATCGAAAAGAGCTTCTGTGTATGTGTAATTCAAAAAAAAAAAATCTATGCTTCACCCCCTGCACCTCCCACACACACCCTACTTTATTATTCTCACTCCGAGATTGCACTACAGTGGGGAAAAGGGAATTTTCCCTTACCCGCCCTGTAATCCGATCTACAAAACAGGCACACATGCATGGAAGCGCTTGTCGATGTTAAGCGCTTTCGTGTATGTGTGTTCGATGTTTTATGATTTGGACATATGCTAGTCGAGCAAGTGTCCAGATCCCATATATATATATATATATATATATATATATATATATATATATATATATATATAATTCTGCTCCTGTGACCTGAATTTCATTACTCCTCCTTGTGGTACCTTTTGACCAAGATATTTTCAGTTGTATGCCATAGTCTTGTACCAGAGAAACTAGATGTATACACTTGTTCTCAGTTAACTCTCAACACACACACACACACACACACACACACACACACACACACACACACACACACACACACACACACACACACACACACACACACACACACTAGGTTGTTGAGTAAATACATATCTAGTATTATTTGTGATTATGCTCGCTATCTACACAACATATATATATATATATATATATATATATATATATATATATATATACCATTATGTGTAGAAAACCACAGTACTGGGGTTGTAAGCATTTCAAACTAATACTGCCTTCCCAATCATCTCATGCAAATGAGAAAGCTGTTGGGCATTTATGTCACAATTGCAAACTAGACTGAGATAACAGGCCACTGGAGACTTTTGCTTTCTTGCTCTTTGTTACAAAAATTTCAACAAATCCATACATAAAATTAAAATGACCATTACTGTAAAATATTACTGTATCTAATATAATCATTATTACTGTATCCAATATAATCTGCGTATATTAATTGAGATGCTTCTGAGTTACTTTTTATTTGGACCAGAATTGTACATATTACTGCAGGTATTTCTGAGTTATTGTTTACATTGATTCGAATTGTATCTCTGTGGAGCTTTTCTCCCCGGGCCTCCACTGAAAACAAGCTATCAGCTCAGTCAGACTAACCTGGTCAATAAATGTAAAATAATAAAAATAAAAAGATATAAAAATCTCTCAAAACCAAAATGTATCTGATTTAAAAATTACAAAACAGCATTACTTACCAATTAACAATAAATAGGAACATTCCATGCCTTAAAGAATTTTACTTTAATTGAACTATATACTTCTGGAGGTAAATTCATCAACCCAGCATTTTTTGCTAATAGTTTAAATTTTCCCTGAGTTCTACTCTGTGAAGGGATTTTGCTATATAGTTTATATGCAGATATTAGCAGCTTAATTCATCAGTAGCTAGAAGGGGCAAACATGCTATTAATAATTTCCCTTAAAGGACCTGGAATGCATTTTATTTGATGCACATTTCACTGTGCAGTTTCTTTAGTTATTTTCATAAAAATCTATTTTGTTTTATGGAGTTACTGGATTTCAATCATTTTGTTTTCAGAGTATAAACCACCAATACATTGCAAAACTTTTATAATCCACAAAATGATTTATCTAATTGTGCAGAAGAAAAACAAACCCAACAATTATATATCAGTCTGTATTGTGCCTTAACTCTCTAATGCAGCACAACCACAAACCAATATCACACCTACAAAATAATTAAAATCTATAAAACTGGGCACAGAGCTTTCTTGCAAAGCAGAGTACAACCTGTAAAAAAAACCTAACATTTATTTAGCAATTCATTTTATATTCTAATCTGTTTCTAATGCCATTGTCCATGACATATCAAATGAATTATCACTACTGTATGTTCTTAATGGCATATGTAACATGTTTGAATTGTTTCCTTGTAGTTCACTAGTGTTAGAAGACACCTCACAAATATGAAGTATGAGATTGTAAATAATTTAACTTTTCAGGCTTCCATTAACACAAATAGCACTTTTGAATGCTACATTTTGTAACTTGATAAATGTTACTGAATTTTCAGTTTAATGAAATTTTGCACATCAGACAAAGTAAGGGAGTTATAGATCCTTAAGGGCAATTTGAAGCCTGTTGGTTATTTTACAGAGTTAAAGGAATTTCGAAATTATTGTGGTATTTGCTGGAATTCATACAGAATGTATGAATAATTCACTGAGTACATATATCCTAATAATTTCAAAGCATTAGCAGTAACAAACCTTAACTTGCTACACTTATCTATAGGAAGCAATTCAGAAATACTGTGCTAATTGTTTTGTTTATATTTTGTAAAACTCTGTATGAAAGTAAGTTAATGCAAAGTATCTTAAGTAAATGTAACATAACAAAGTTCTAATTATTTATTTATTTATTATTTATTTTATTTTATTTTACATTTGTTTACTGGGATGGTCCGACTGGATATATGTCCATTTTCAGCGGAGGCCCGGGGAGAAAAGTTCCAAGTTAGTAGAGTACATTACATTAGTAACATTTACAAATGAACATAGTTTACAGTCTTCAGTAAGGTTACAAACATTTATAAAACATGGTAGGCAACTGAGAGTTTCACAAAGGGTTTACACAGATAATAACTTTATCCCGTAATGAGCTCTAGATATGCCACAAAGCAAAGTCATATACATTTTAGAGTCAAATGACAGATTTAATTAGGCAAGATATCCAATACCAGGGGGTGGGTGTTAGTCAGGTTTTGAACAGGGACATTGCCAGTGCATTTGAAAGTGTAGTTTGAGGCTTTTTTTGAACTGGGTTAGAGAGGGCTGGAGAGTAAGTTCAGCAGGTAGAGAGTTCCAAGTTTTGCCTACAGAGTTGGCAAATAGAGAGTCACCAGCGACATTTATGCTTTTGGTTGTTTGAACCAACAGTTTGTCAGCAGAGCACAGTGACCTAAGGGTGCTGTAGGGATTAATGCTCTTGTTTAGTGCTGGTGTCTTATCGGGGTGGTTTAGAACTTTGTGGGCAATTATAAGTTGGTTGTATTGGAGAAGACTAGTCCATTCAAGCCAACCTAGTTAAGTTGATACAGTGCTGCGTCCTAAAGGTTGTACCTGTAGAAAATCCAGCAATAGACTGGTTTTATTCAAGTTAGTGAAAAGGGGGGAGGCATAGAGAAGGGTAGACAGTAAGTGGGAACGAGTGATAGAAGTTCTTGTAAATGGAGAGAGGAAAGGTTTGATCCTATAGAGGGAGCCCAGTTTTGTTTTGATGGTTTGATTGACATGGGTATCATATTTTAGGGTATTGTCGACTGTGACCCCCTAGGAGTTTGGTGTGAGCATCTGGGGATATAAGTGTGCCATTATTGGATCTTATGGTAAAGAATGGTGAAGAGGAATTACAGGTGGAGGGAAAATTAGCAGCTTAGCTTTGTTGGGGTTTAAAATAAGCTGACTTTGCTAATGTAGCAAAAAAATATATTTTAAAGTCAAAGTAATTCATTTAACATGAATGTATGCATAAATTCAGCAGTTTTGTATTTCACTGTCTTGTGTCTATTGCCACTGTCTTGCTGATTTAGAATATTAGTTTTACAAATTTATTACTGCATATATATTTCTTGTATACAATTACAATTAAGTTAGGAAAATATAATTTCTACTCGGCTGATGAAAAACAAATGACAGTTAAATATCTTTTTAGAGCATTATTTCTTAACGCCAAATAAGGAAGATATATTTAGGAATTTTCTTATTAATGGTAATCATCCTATACAAATGAGAGTATTTCAAAAGAAACCATTATAATATAAATATATGCTCATTTTACACTTCTGACTTTTTCATGTTGTGTTTATTTTAAAGACCTTATCCCAGATGTCATAAAAGTCTAATGCAATTTATGAAACTGAAAACAAAATGCAGTGTCAACAGTTATACATTTAACTTCCCCTCCAAAGACATATTTTGACTATATTCATGTACACTAAAAATTAATAACAGAAAGTCTGAGGCACTAAAGGGTCATAATTATTAATTATTATAAAGGTAGGAAAAAGTATCAAATTAGCTGAAGTGGTTCACAAATAAAGAACATACAACTAGTTCATATTGTTTGTAGTCATATATTACAGTGTTTAAAGTGGAGTGCAGAGTCATTTTTCATCCCAGTAGCTACCATTCTGTAAAAATGCCATTTATTAACTGAATTACAGTAACAGTCTTTGTAAACATTTTTAAGCAAACAGTAAGGATGATATATTTCTTTGAAGAATATTGTTTATATTAGTTTTTTTTTGTAAAGTCTACTGATTCATTATAGTTATTATTATTATTATTATTATTAGTAGTATTATTATTATTATTACTATACATCTAATTAAATGGAGTGCAACAAACAAGTACTTACTGAGCAGGAATAGAAGAGGAGGCAGCATCATCCCTAGTTCTGTTAAACCTGACATAGTTGTTATGTATTTTACTAGCAGTCTAATAGCTGTCCAAAAGTAAAACAGAATGCTTAAATATAGATTCTGCTGTATAACCTCATCCTGCCTTCAGTCTCATTTACTATATAACCAAACTATGTTATTTTCAGATGTAGTTCTGACATCAGAGCTGGGTATGACCACAGTGAATGTCATCTCTGTTAGCAACAACACTACAGGTGAAAATCAGCATTGATCCATAGTTCAAATACTTTCTAAATGCTGTTCTGTATTTATACATAGTGTGACTTTATTTTTGAAATATATTTGATTTTGTGTGAGAAAAAAAACGATACCACCCTTGAAAGGGTTTGGTATAATGATTAAGGTATTCACATAAGCACATGTAACAAGGTCTGATTCTAATCTAGAGTCATTGGTTAGGATTAAAATAGCTCTTCAGGGCAGTTAGCACAGTATTTACCTATGAACAATAAAACAAGACTGTATTCCTGTTACACATGATAATGTTACACAAAAGAATATGACTTGCATTTGTTTACTTTGTTTTAGAATTTTTTTGTAACCATCAATTCATCTTGCAGCTTTACTTTAGCACATGGTTGGAAATCAAGTTATAACCATAGTGCCCTAATAAAAAGATTTTAACAAGACTGTTGCAATTATACCCAGATGCTTTAGACTCTCATTAAAAAAAAAATCAGAAGAAACACATCTTCTACATTTCAAATTGGAGTATAGCCCACTAACAGACTATCAGCAAATCACAGACTCCTCTGGATTAAGACATACAAGCTATGAATGCCTGCATGAAAGTAATAAACAAAACTACACCATTGTCAGCAGTATCAAAGCCACATGAGAAACTGTGCTTTGTGACTGCAAGTAATTTTGGCAAGCTTGCAGAACAATATGAATGCTAAATGTAAACTTTAAATAAGGAAGTTAATTTAACTGGAAATATTTGATCTGATTAATTAATTTATTGTTTTATTAGAGTAGTATTCTAAGTGCAAATTGGTTTATTAATGTATGGTATAAATGGACTGTTTTTATTGTTACATAATTTCCTTTGAAGACTGTTAAGCCAAGGTACTAGTTATAGTTCAGTAAAGAAGGGTATGTTGCTCTTATATCATTTTAGTATTCTGGTGTTTTCTTCAGATTGTCATGATATTATAGCTTCTGACAATAACTTTTTTTTTCATGCCTCTTATGTGCTAAGATGTTTACATGATGATAGTCAGCAACAGTGTTCTGTCAACAAAGAGACAGACAAGCTATTTGAAGACCACTGGATTAAAGCAGCATATAATTGTGCCATGACTTAAGTGAATCAAGGGATTCATTAAACTCCATGTAGGCTTCTCGCAGAGCCTACATGGAGTTTATATGTTAGCATGGCTGTGCACAGTGCGCACCATCACACAATACATATTAATGAGGCGCGGTGCACCTCAGCTAGGTTTCTCAGCTCACAACAGTGTTGCTGGACGCAAAACCTTGTAAGCAAACACGGGTAGCAATTCTGTGTAAAGGAAAACACCTACAGTGCATGGATTTGTGTGAAATGCCACAGTGGTCACCAGGGCTTTATGAATAGCTGTTATTCTGTTGGTACAGCACATCTGCACAGAGACCAACTTAATGAGAGGATAAATAACCTGTAATAGGGACATATTTGACATAGATGTCACATAGCAATGTTTCAGAATGTAAAACTGTCAACCTCTTAGAGCTAAAATGTGGACAAAGGCATAACATTGGGGGGACAAAGGGACAGAAATAGGGACATATGTTTAATATTGCACTTCCAAACTTAGGAAGTTGAAAGAATATATAGGTTGTACATTTGCATGAACTTTCTAAAGAGCATGAAATTTGAAACTCAAATGTCAGTCATCAATTTCTGACTGCACTCTGAAATGACATGCCAATGATGTTCCAAGAAAAAAAATCTTATGACGAAAAGATCACAAAAATGAGACAAAGCCTGCACATCCTGCACAGATCAGGACAGTTGAGAGATAGGCACTTAAATGTATGCATTACTAACTCACACGTCCATAGATCATCCAAGTGAATGGCAGAAAACCACATATTTGATAAGGAAAACATCTGGACATTGTAGAAATATCTGCAGTGTTGAGAGGTATGAATGTGAAGTATATGGTCCAAACTGTACTGAATCTGTGTTAATGATCTGTAACAGGACATGGGACTGCCATGTAAAACAATCACTCAGGGGAAGTGCATGTATTGAATAGGGATACACAGATGAACTGTAGGAATAAATACAGGGAAAGAGTTCAACTGAAAGTCCTGCATGTACAGTAGAGGAGGGCATGTCAATGGAAGATGGTTGTAGCAGAAACACCAAGCACATATCTGTATGGTACAGTATGAACTGTATAGTGAAAATATGTTGTCTGTGACTGTCACACAAGGTGACATAACAATAGGGAGAATGTCTGTGTGAGATAAGCATCCTTACATGAATAATGCAGAGGACATCTACTAGGGATCTGACATGCAATTGGGGTAGGGTGCATATTAGGAAGTTATGCATACTGTTAGACATGAATATGAGTGCACTCACAGCAGAGGTCTCCAGGTAAAGGATCATGGCGGACATTACAAGAGCCAACCACAATCATGGACAATATCCAAAAAATACCACCACTAATCCCATGCCTCTGGCATAACATATGTGATGTGGAGTGATAACAGGTTAGTCTGCACACACATGCACACACACACACACACACACACACACACACACACACACACACACACACACACACACACACACACACACACACACACACACTTGACAACTATTATGATACATCCACACTCTATGAGGGTGACCATGCACACTGTCCTGGTACTGTAATATCTACAGGAGGTGTTAGGAGGGACAATGCTATACCTGTATGTGACAGTATAGGCAATACAGGCTAGCTGTGTTGTGTGCATGGCATATATTTGTGGCACTATCCACACTGTCATGAATGATATACATGCCATTAATGTTGCCAAACACCTATGTATGCAGTATGTGCATAACCTGAACAGGTAGCACAGATGCATGTGGTGTAACAACACTCTAAGGCCAAGAACATTGCATCAATGGACCCCAACAATATCCCAGGGTACCTTCTAAATAGCATGAAACATGACCTATCAGGCCCTCTGGAATTTCGATTTAACTGTAGCCTCCAAACATGCTTCATGCCTCATAAATGGAAAATGGCAACAGTAATCCCTCTGCAGAAAGGTGGGCCATCTACAGACCCTGGAATCTACAGAACCATAAGTCTCACTGGCCTTATATTGTAAGGCCATGGAAAGAATTATCATGGAAATGATCAATAGTGATATAGTAAACCTTCAGACACTGGACCCAACCCAGTTTGGTTTTGTGAAGTGCAGATCATGCCTACTCAACCTGGTGGACTTCTTTGAGAAAGTCAACAAAGCGACGGATGAGGGCAAAATGGTTCACATTGCCTATGTTGACATGGCCTAGGCATTTGACACAATATCCCACTTGAGCACTGTTGATATACTCAAGAGGTTAGGTACAAACCCATATGTCACCTGGTGGATAGTCAACTGGCTCACAGACAAGGACCTAGGAAGTTAGAATTGGGGAGTCCACCTCTACAAAGAGGCCAGCCACAAGTGGATTCCCTCAGGGATCAGTCCTTGAACCACTCTTTTTTGGCAGTTACTTCTCTGAAGTCAAGGCCAATGTCAATTGTCTCTGGCTGACTAAATTTGCAGATGATTGCAAATTAGGAGCTGCCATTGAATCCCAGACTGACAAAAATGTTCTCCAGGAAGGGCTGACACAGACAAGCAACTGGTGTCAGAGCCATGGACTGAAACTAAATGCCAAGAAATGCAGAATAGTATCCTTTGGCAAGCCATCCACCCCTGTTTAGTGTCATATTGACAATATACCCCTTAGAGTCAACCCAGTAGTCAAGGACTTAGGAACACACATAAGCAGTAATATAGTCTTTGATCATCACTTGTCTACAGTATGGAGGAAATTAGTATATGTTGTGCAACTGTTAAACAAAGTTATGGCATCTAAGTCCAAGGAAGTCATTGTTCTACTGCATTTGGCATTCATCAGACCTGTCATTAAGTACAATGCCCCCTTTGGTATGCACCTAACCAGGCATATCTAACAACTGGAACATCCATAGCGGTTCCTCACTAAAAAATACAGGTTGTATGTAAAATGTCCTATGCAGACTGCCTCAAGGCTCTATCCCTGTATTCTGTCTGACTTTTGAGAGGACATCTATGCCTGGCATACAGGGCATTGTCAGAACCCACTCTGATGGACCTCTTGCATATCCACAAAACAAACAGCACCAGAATTACCAATTCTAAAGACTTAAACCTTGCTTGTGACATAAATAGCACCTGCTAGAGAGACAGGAATGCATCCCAGAGACTATCATGTCTCCGGAATAGGTTCCCTGTGCATATGAAGCAGAGTTCCTCTCTAACCCAATTAGGTTCATAGATTAGTACTAGACTAACTGCCCTTGTGAGCCATTTTACGTTTAGCCAGTTACCCCATGTGAGAATCAAACCCAGCACCTCAGGTCTATAAGGTAAACACCTCATCCATTACACCAGCCTCCCTGCCTCAAGTGCAACTTGGACAATTGGATGGGGAAGAGGAAATTCATCTCTGGTTTGGCACCTGTGTCTCTAATGGACACAGGCAACCTGTAAATGGTTCATTTCCCATGCCCCTGCTTGTAAATGTGTAATCTCTCAATCCCTTACTTATGCTTATCAAAGGTATCAGAACTTGTCAGAGATTTGGGATGTGTGGCCAGCTTAAAGAGGCAATTGTGGTTATTAGCCTAGAAATGCCTATGAACCCATTGATGTTCCACACCATCACAGAGCCACGTATATTCCCCAGAAAGAATACCTAGGTATGGCCAATAAGTTGTGTGACAGCACACTGTAGCAAAGGTGGTAGACTTTAGATACACATCACTGGAAGATGTGTACAGAGGTACACGAAGAAGGGTGCATTGTACACAGTTATTGTGATGAAGGCTGGGAACCATGAAGTTAGTATGACCTCTGATGTACATGTCCTTCACATAACCAGTAGTTGCATTACATTTAAGGGAGTAATCAACACTGTGACCACATGCTCATGGACGTACCACTTACCCTGTACTCCAGGACACAGGTTGCATACCTGTTGGTCTGATTATAAGGTGTGATGTCCACATTATACTTTGGTGGTGTGTCTGTTTCTTGATTCAGCAAATCCCTCCATGTGTCTCATCAATGCAGGTGTTGTCATAGCTGTGGCAGCAGTCTCTGGTATGTGCTGATACTGTCTGTATTATACTGATATCACAGTTTGAGTCAATGATTGCCCTCAAGCTGTAGTCCTTCAGGCAGCTGTTTGGACACAGCATGTGTATGTCATCTGTGATGTGCATCACTTATTTAATGGGCAAGAAAGGGCCTGCAGACACCCCTGATGTACCGACCTGATCACTGGACCTGAGATATATGCATTGTCACGCATTTCAACATAATGAGATGCCACATATGTCATACACTCATCTACCAATTTGTTGATATAGCTGTTCATGGCCACATATGACAGTGTTGATTGAATATCTCAGTGTGGATTTTTGTCAAATGCCTTGACTTGTTCAAGTTCCACAAAATTATACTGTTATCATCATGCAGTAGCAGTAACAACTCACACAGGTCTGTTGCACACAGCTGGAATATTACTAGTGTACATGTAGAAGAGGTCCATGATGACATGTTGGTCTACCTCACAGTCGAGGAGAGTCAGAATGTCCCTATGCATGCATGCATGCATCAGGTGCTGTCTCCCCAACTCAAGTGGATGCATGTTGATGTACAACCTTGTATGGGAACATAGGCCATGTGGAAGGTGTGTACAACTATGTATTCAACTGTATCAGGAAGGTGCTTGTGCTGGGTCATGCCATAGGTGATCAGTGATGTTGATGGAGTTTGTGTGATAGGCCTGTATGAGGGTAAGACAGTGCATACTGTCTACTGTGATCTGGCCTAGGATTTTGACACAATCACACCCACAGGTATCACTGAGTATGGGGATTAAAATGTATGTCAGTTGATGGATAAATAATTGGCTCACTGACAGAACACATCATGTGAAAGTTGGTGAATCAACCTGTACCAGTAGAGCTGTCACCATTGACAAACCTCAGGGATCTGTGCTTGGCCCTTCACTGTTTTAACTGTATTTCTCAACAGTTCAGGCTAAAGTATATGGCCTTTGGCTTAACAGGTTTGATGATTCTTGCATATTATGTGCAATAATTGAGTCCACCAATGGTGATAACAGTACAGAAGGAGCTAACACACACACAGCTGAATGGGGACAAAGGCACACAATATACAGATAAATGCAGAAATGTGTTTTTGTAATGTTGTCCATCTGAAAAGTGGAGTTCCATGTTAATCACAACATTGACAACAGTCCTTCTATGCGGAAACCCAGTGATGCAAGCACACATTTAGATAGCCAGTCTGAACTCCACCAAGTGTCCATGGTACTGTTGAAAGTCTATGTTGTGCACATCATAAGTCATGCCTTCATATTGAAATCTTAGGATTGTATGACAGTGCTGCAGTTAAACCACATTACAGCACTAATAGAGTATAATTCACACTTTTACACGTACCTAACCAGACACATGTTGCAGATGGAGAGGCCACAGGACTTTCTCAGCAGGATAACACAGGGTCTACACACCATGCTATGATGTATGTGGATAGATTAAAAGCCATGTCACTGTCAACTTTATTTTATAGGATGAGGTGACTTCTACCTGGTCCCTTACCCAGTCTCTGACCCTGCTCTGGTGGGAGTACTGCACATCCAAAAATGTGATATGCCTGATGACGTCACCAGTATCTGTTGAGCAGAATATAACTGTCCCACATGCTAGTGTAAAATGCTTTCTGTAATGTCAAGCAGCAGCTCACACACACACCTACTCACCAACACCCAGATGACTACAGTGAGAACAGAACAGCTACCTATCTAAGGTACATAGACTACAGAACACAGTACTTAACACAAGCACCACATCTCAAGTCAAACTTGGAGTGTGTCAGATAATACTGTATAGCTGATGACATCAGCAGTGTCTCTTCAGGAGAAGATATTGTCCCACATGCTGGATTCAAATGCTCTCTGTAATGTCAGGTGACAGGTCTCACACACGCACACACACACACACACACACACACACACACACACACACACACACACACACACACACACACACACACACACACACACACACACACACACTCGATTGCAGTGAGAATAGAGCCCCCTACCTGTCTACATACACAGACTACAAAACACAGTACTTAATGCGAGTGCCACAGCTGAAGTCTGATTTACACAGGAGTGCAGGTGAACTTATAGTAGATGATATTAGCAGGCCATGTGGGAGACAAGAGCTTGGGAGACCTGTATGAAATGCATATGTAGGCATGATCAAGTATCAAGATACTGGCAATCCTTGTAAATGGAAAAGTAACTGTAGGATACATATGTCTGCTCTGCTGTTTATATGCACACATATACACACACACACACACACACACACACACACACACACACACACACACACACACACACACACACACACATGCGTGACATGCACAGTTAACTGCAGTGAGAACAGAGTACAACCTATCTAAGTAGTACCTGGACTACAAAACACAGTACTTAATGCAGGCACCACAGCTCACATTCGAGTTGGAATGTATAAGACAACACTTTATTGCTGATGATATCAGCAGTGTCTGTTGAGAAGATAACAGTGTCCCGCATGCTGGGGTACAATGCTGTCTGTAATGTCAAGCAACAGGTCACACACACACATACACATGCACTTGACTGCAGTGAGAATAGAACCCCTACCTATCCACATAGACTACAAAACACAGTACTTAATGCAAGTACCACAGCTAAAGCATGATTTACACAATAGTGCAGGTGAACTTATAGTAGATGATATCAGCAGGTCATGTGGGAGAGAAGATGTTAGGAGGCCTGTATGAAATGGACATGTAGGCATCAGCAACAATCAAAATACTGACTGTATGTAATTGGAGAAGTAACTGTAGGAGACACATGTCTGCTCTGCTGACTACACACATGTGCACCCAGTTGACTGCAGTGAGAACAGAAACCCTAGCTAAGTACACAGACTACAGAACACAGTATGTTATGCAAGTGCCAAGGCACAAGTCTGATTTATAAAGGCATGCATGTGACCTTATAGTAGATGTCATCAGCAGGCCCTGTGAGGGTCAACTGTTTGTGAGGCCTGCATAGGCACATAACTTCATAGGTTCATATGAGGCTTAATAGCACTAGCGTGGTTAGAAGTCCAGCTGTGTAGAAACACAATTTCCCTTATTGAGCATAGATGGATGGTCATTTTTAGCAGAGCATGTTTGCCAGCAGTACCAACTGTCCCTGTCCATAAGGAAGCAGGTGCCAGCCCTGGGGTGACTTTACAATCACCTAACCAGTAGTCAAAGTTGCACTTGAGCAGGTTATTGAGGAGCACTGCTTCACACACAATGGGTGCCTTCTACAGAAGAGTGTGAATCATTGTGGAATATATCTGTCTCCCCAACATGTTCTGTTTATGTCACAAGCTACGCTGAGAATCCAGGGGCAAATTATAGTTGTCCCATTTGAATTGCAGATGTCCATCATTTTTACAAGGGTAGGGTCTGAGACTGCTCTGCAGGGCAGCCATAGATCACCTCTCAGCACCTTGCATGATACCGAGTACAGTGACAGGTATGTCAGCCCTTCCATGTATGTCTCCCAGGTACAACCCTGTGTTCTCCCCAATTGCTACAGGTGTTTGATGAGGTACAGAGAGATGTGAGCATTTTACTTCATTATTGGTGTGATAAGGGTAGAGTACAGCAGATGTATGGCTACCCTGGTCTTGGATGTGATGTCCATATGTATTGTAGATCAGTGTGCATGTATTATGTGCTATATCTTTGAGAAGCATGTGAAAGACACAACGTGCATGTATAAATGACAAGCACATACCATTTTTGAGAGTGCAGTCAGAGAGTAAGGATGTATGATTCCAACAATTAGTTTGTATACAAGTTACTTAACTTAAAGTCAGTAATCTTCTATAGTGACATGCTTGTACAAAATAAAGCTGCTTGAACAGAATCCACAAAGACTCTTCTATTGTGTCCAAAGTAGGAGAGTGACATGATGATGTGTCACCACTATGGGCACATAGTAATGAAAGTGTATATTACTATCAACATGTGTTTCCAAGTCTCACAACACTATCTTTTGAGCTGGGGGGGGGGTTGCCATTATATCATAATTAGCAAGGATATGTCATTGACAAAGGTGACAAAGAGTCATTGTATGCTTAAAGTTCAGTCCATGAGTTTGCCACTAATCATCAGTCTGTGTCAGTCTCTACTGTATATACTACCATCGTTGTGGGACTCTATATGAACGTGTCAAGTTAACAGTCGTCTGCAAATCTGGTAAACCACAGACCATCTACTGTTGCCTGTGGTTCAGAGCAGTATTTCCCAAATAGTTGAGGGCCCAGCACAAATCCTTGTGGTACTGCACTGGTGAGTGAGCTAGTGGTGGAGGAGCAGTCCCCACCTTTGATAGTGTGTGCTCTGTTATTGAGCATGAATGGGGGATAGTGTCAAAGGCCTTGGATAACTCAACATATGCAGTATGTCCTGTTATTTCTCATCCAGGTCTTTGGGGTCAGTATCCAAGAAGTCCACAAGGGTTATTAAGCAAGATCTACCCTTGACTAAACCCACATGAGTAGGGTTAAGTGTGTTGAAGATCACCTATGTCTATGTGGAAATGGTCTGTGCTGATTTCTGCAGTAGCCCTGCAGATAAGGTTTTTTAGGCGTATGGGTCAATAGTTCTAGTTCTGCATGTTATCAGATTGATGTGCATTGCATAGCACAGAACATTTGATATTACATTTTGTATTGTGGTTGATATATGTGTGGAAAAGGTAGTGAGACCCCAGGGTTATAATACTTGGGAGATGCCAACACATGGATGCATTTCAAATATATAACATATAGTTAGATAAGGCTCTCAGTTTGTAATGTTTCTACATGTAATTTCATGTCATACAAAGGAAATGGATAGTAAACAGCAGTAATATACTATAATATGTACATTTCCATACAGCGACGAGCAGCTAGTTTGCGAGATGGTTAGCAAAATGTATAGGCATGCAAGATACACATATTTGCATGTATGTAAGCAGTGCACAAATACAATCAGCATTTCTAAAGTCTGACAATACTGAGTCTATGAAATACACCTACTGCTTAACAGACTCTATGGCAGCACATGTTAATGCACTGATACATTCATTTCTTTGGGACATAAGGTACTGGGTTTGAATATAGGTGTATATCATGCTTTAAAATACTTTGTATTACAGAGTGATTATGCAATAACATGAATTATTTATTCTAGACGTGTTACTGTGTGTTGGCATAGTGCAGCAGTGTTAAGCAATGCGGTGCAAACATGGAGCTCAAAAAGTGAAGGGGTCCATTGCTTCTCCAGCATTGCTAAAGTCTGACAGTTATTATTGAGTCTCTGGAATACAGTTGTTAATTAATTGACTCTGTGGCAGCATGTGTTAATGCAGTTAATGCAGAGATACTTTTCTTTTTGGGGCCAGATGGTACTGGGTTCAAATACAACTGTATATAATACTTTTAACTAATTTTGCATTACTGTTGGTGCACGATGTGCACCATCGTGCAGTAATGCATTAAAGAAAAGAAATGGGGAAGATAGGACAGTGGTGAAATGGAGAGCAAGCAAGGGGGAAGAACAAATGGAAGGCAATACAGGAATATGCAGCAGGGAGGCAGGAAAGAACCATAACTATCCATTTCTTCAACAGTAAAAACTGATAATATATGCAGAATGTTAGCTGAATTTGGACTGTGACCTCCAGAAAGCGGAAGGAAGCACAACACAATCACATTGTACAGCCAGTTGGACCATATCAAGTGTGTCAAAAGACAATTGTGTGAAATGGAAAGCTATGTATGGGGCATTTTTTTTGTGGGACATGTGCCAGTTTTGTTTTGGAGCAAGAGACCGAGATAGAGTGAAAGGTTGGGGAAGGGATGTAGGTATGTGTGGGTCTGGTAAGTTGGATAGGTGAGGAAGCAATTGAAGACAGACAAGACAAACAAGACAAGAGACAGGGACAGTGATAGATACAAGAGATCGGTGGACACCATGGATGGGATGAGGGTGGGGACTTCCAGGGCTCATAGTCGTCAAGATGGATGGCAGTGAGAATTGAGTCCTTACCCACTCAACTGCCATTACTGTCACCTCATTCTTCCATTGGCTGGAGCACTTGATGTCTGCTTCTCCTTCTCCTGGTCCTATGTAAAATGAGGGAGAGCAGTCTCTTCATCCAGCATAGGTTTGCACCAACAGTGCGACGCACAACCCTATGCACCATTCCTGGCAGTTCAGCATTGGTGATAAACTCAACACCTCTGCCACTGCTGCTGGAGGGGCCCACTAGACTATCCTCCAGGGAAGAACTGCCTGAGGGGGCAGGTAGTGCAGGGGCAGCAGAGGTGGTGCTGCCATTTTGGCTCCCAGACATACTGAGTAATGGTGCTAGGGTCAGTGAAGTGGAGGCAGGCAGATCCTGTGGGGCAGGCCAAAATTGCTGTGCTGTGGAACATTTCACGATGTGGTAAACATCGATGACATCGACAAATTTTGACGACACATAATAGTATAAAACAAGAAAAAATTTAAAACGAGTGAGATAAGGGTTGGGGTGAAAGTAAAAATTTATAAGATTAGTACCATCATATGTAACATATAATTCATTAATACAATTATTTGACTCTGAGATAAAAAACACAGTGGCAAGGAAGCACTAAGAACTGAACAAAATATTTAATGGATTAAGCGCTTTCATCAGTCCTTTCACAATGACTTCTTAAGAATAACACATCAAAGTAAAAAGCACAATATAAAGCCTCACCTGCAAGTATTTATACATCTAATTAACCAATTAAACTATGAACCCCTAACTACTAACATTTAAAGTGACAAGTGCATTTTCCTATCTAAGCAATGAAGTGCAATACTAAAGTGCATACAAAATTGCATCTATAAAATGTATTACCATACTAAAAACATCCTAACAAATAATTTTATATTTCAAGCAAGCCCATTCATAAAATACACTTAAAAATACCTATATTACATATAATATATATAAAAAAACAATGGATGTATGAGTGCTGTTTGAAACTTTGTTATAGCTGGAATTCAGATTTTAGTTTCAAATAACTGGCCAGAGATACAACTTAATTTAGCCCAGGGGGATTTGTGTCATTCACCCTCAATTGCCACATTAATTCTTTATATTCCAGGAATATATCACAAGGTCCCCCTCTTTCATTTATTTTTACATGTTCCAAAACAAAGAATTTAAAATTGTGCATGGGGAATTTGCTAATATGTTTCGCTAATGTGTTATTATTATTCCCTTTACTTATGTCATATGCATGTTGGTATATCCGTGTTCTGAAGGTGTTTTTGATTTTCCCAATATAATACCTTTCACACATTTGGCAAAGTGTGATGTATACCGCGTTCTAAGTACCACAATTACTTTTGTGCCCAGAGCAAACAGTCCCATATTGTGGTATAACTACCCTGTCACCTTCTAGTATGTATTTACACTGGGAACAGTGACCGCACTTTTTGGTGTACCCACTATTTTGGGATCCCTTCCCCTCCCTCTTCTGTTCCGACATATTCTTAATACTAGTATTCTTCTTATACGCTACAACTGGCTTTTCTCGTGTCTTGTCCCCCACCTGTTCATCATTTTTTAACAAAAAACAATTTTTATTTATTATTTATAATTATTTGACTCTATTATCTTAACATTTACTCTTAAGACTGCCACCCCCTAAATTAGGGGCCCTAACAGATAACTATTACTTTTAAGACTACGAGCTCCAAACAGATGTACACTTTACTACATATTGCAATAAGTACTCCTTTACATGTGCATATATTGCACATATGCATGTTCCAATTATACAGATTACAGTTTACAGCAGGCCATGTGTGCCAATGGTATAGATATTTTACTTTAAACCTTTAAGTTACACATAATGTAAGCATTAACAGTATTGTATATTTGGGAAGTATGGTATTTGAACCTACCACCTGTGACTAATGTCTAATATTGTACTCTTAGTTTGTGCTATAGACTAATGCATGTTTAATTGATTTTCCCATTCATAGGTTCATAGGTTCATAGATTAGTATGCATGCTCAATTTGATACAACTGTATAAAATACCAAACAAGCTATTTTTATCTTGTAATGCTACAATAACACTACTCTTCTGCTGCATAAATACCACATGCCACCCTCATCTTTGCCAGTCTAGCACCATGGGTCCTAACATTACATTCCCTTTCCATGGCAGCTGTGGAAAAAACACAACAGAACAGAATACCATTATGAATACCAGTCTTGCCTATATTCAGCTTTTAAGCCTTACAAGTACTCTCTGTAGTTGATATTTACACATCTGCAGGATGTCCTCTATCCTAAATTCCTCAATCCAACAGTTAAGCGTATTCCTCTTCCTCCTCCAGAGGTCATTATAGTGATGCTTACATTCATCACCAGTGCGGGGGATACCAGTGGCACTGGTAACAGCTCAGGCCAAACTATCCCAAACCTCTGAGTTATACTGGGAATCAAAGTAGTTCCCATGCAGCAACCTGGCACTGTGGTGTTTCACTAGGAGTCCGACAAAAATCTTGGACTACTGGACACCCCATCTCTGAGCCCTAAATCTCATATCCTCCCCATGAATGCCTTCCATGTCCACCATGGATCAAGAGCAATGGAGACTAATGGTTTCCCACCAGTTCCAATTATCTTGTTTACTGTGAATGTGCAACTGTTTGGAAATGTTACTCACTGCTTACCATTTCACAAATATGGTGCTCGGGGCTGTGCATTGCCAAGCAATGTATTTGCACAATGGTAAGCACTGCACAGTAGTGGCAAGCAATGCAATTTCAAGGTTATTTGATGTACAGGCAGTTGTGTATGTGTTTGACAAATGTGAAGCCATGGCAGTCCAGTGAGCAGAAATATACTTACAGGAACATAGTACACAATATACCCACATTCATACATTTGATAATAAATGGATAATACATAAATAAATAAATAACTGGTACAATATTACTGTCTCAGCCCTCATACATATAATTAATATCAGCTACACTATGTCAAGTGTTATAATTGAGAATGACTATGTTGCTATAAACTGCAATGTCACAACAGTAAAACAAAGGAACATAGTACACAGTCAAAAAAAAGGTTGCATACCCTGTACTAGAGCCTAAGGCCATTTGGTCTCCAGCACTATACTTACACCTGCTGCCACAGAAATAGTTACATGGCATTCCCTATTTTAATAATCATTCTTAAGGTCTTGCTGTTAACCACAGTTCAACATCAGTTAATGGGTTTGCATGATGCCAAATAGTATTAACTGAATGCATCTGGTTTAATTTCTTGGTTGTCTGGGTCTTGTCTGCTTCCTGGGCGAGCCAGTTATCCAGTTTGCACATTGCTACACTTTGCACAAACCAGATAAGCATAGCCAAGCCTGTAATTCATTTTTCTCCATTTCTCATGTTTGCACTAAGCAGCATATTGCACAAACAATGGCAATGAAAAAAAAAAAAGAAACATTAAAAAAAAATTAAAAAAAAAAAGAGGGAAATGGAATTGAACCAAGTACCATCTAGCCCAAAAATGGAAAGTATCCATGCATTGACACATGCTGCTACAGAGTAGCAGGTGTATTTCATAAACTCAATACTAAATGTCAAAGTTTAGCAATGTGGCTCGGATTTGCACACTGCTTAGCAGTACACAAACAGGTATATTTCCCATGTGTATACACATTGTGCAATGGAAAACAGCTGTGTGGCTTTGTAGATTGATGCAGTGGTCTGCCAATGTGATGGTCCTGGGACTGAAATAGGGTTCAGGTGTAGTTTTGTAGCACTGGTGGTATAGTGGTGAGCACAGCTGCCTTCCAAGCAGTTGACCCAGGTTTGATTCCCAGCCAATGCAAGAAGTCTTTACATTTAAAGTGGGAGGTTGGCTTAATGGTTAAGGTATTTACCTTACAGTTACAAGGCACAGGGTTTGATTCTTACATGGAGTAACTGACTAGGCTTAAAATTGCCTGCAAGGGCAGTTAGCCTAGTACTAATCTATGAACCTATTACTGTTGTTTATTGCCTATTATGTTATAGCCTCGTAAGAACCTATGAAACTATGAATCTATACAGGCCTGCCTACATGTTGTCTCATACATGGCCTGCTGATGCCATATACTATAAGTTCAGCTGCAGTCTTGCAAAAGTCAGACTTGTGCTGTGGCACTTGCTTGTGCTTGTGTACTTAGGTGGGGGTTCTTTTTTTTTCAAACACCTTTAATGAATTAGCATTTGTGACACAGGCCAATTTACATTCATGTAAAAGTCTATATTAACATAACAAACATTATACTTTATATAGACTGCAATATATCATATAACCTAAGCAATATTACATAAATTATTCAATTCCTGCTTTTTTTAAAGAAGACACATCTTTATTAAACCATCACTTACTACATAGGGAATCATACATTTATATAAATGAAAACAAACAGCACCAGCACAATCCTAGTTACAAGCATTTTACATCATAAACCATACTAGCACACTCCCATTTGCAAACTTTATACATCAGTTATAATCTACACAATCTTTCTCACTCAAACATTACATAACTCATTTAATTCCTGCCACCTTTTAGAACTCATTCCTCCCTTGTATGTATTGTTCTCACAGTTCCCATTTGTTTCCCTTTGTAGTTTACCCTATCCTTGTCTAAATATCTCAATTCCAGTTGTTTTATCTCTGTTACTATATTCACTACTTCCAGTATAACTGGTTTAGATTTTGATTTCCATTTTCTAGTAATTGTTTTTTGGCAGCCACCATTATTAGACACAACAAGACCTTACCATGTCTAGGCAATCCAGTTCTGTATCATAACTCAGAAAAATCATCTCCCTCATCAGACCAATCTGCCCACCCAGCATCTCTGACAGTGCATCCAGCAGGGAATCCCTAAAGTCTGCCAACTCACCACACACCCAGAAAATATGTTCCCAATTACCTCTTTCTTCCCCTTCATACTTTCAACATTTGCTGTCTGCCTGAGGAACAATTCTATTCTTACTGCAGTCAAGTGTGTGTGTGTGTGTGTGTGTGTGTGTGTGTGTGTGTGTGTGTGTGTGTGTGTGTGTGTGTGTGTCTGTCTGTGTGTGTGTATATATATATATATATATATATATGCTGCAGTAGGTGAGACACTGTTATTACTATATTCTTAACAAACAATGCTGATGTCATCAGCTATATCAGATTTTTGAATATACAATCATCCCACTAGGACATAGTGAGACACTGGCCTGAAGGCCAAGCAGACGTCACCTCATCCTATACCAGACAAATTACAGTGACATGGCTTTTAGTCTTTGCGTATACATCATTGCATAGTTTACAGGACTTGTGTTATCTTGCTGAGAAAGCCCTGTGCTCTCTCCAGCTCCTGCATGGGTCTGTTGAGGTACATGCAAAAGTGATCATTATACTGCATTATTGTTTTGATGTTCTGATGAGGTTTTCTACAGTGCTGTCATACAATCCCAAGAGCTGAATATGGTGGTGTGACTTATGATGTACACCATATGTTTGTACTGAAAAATCATTAAAGAAAGAAGTTATAAAATAATAATACACATTGCAGTTTCTGAATTTACAACCCTTACAAGAGCATTCACTATAAAGTTGTGAAATTATGATGCTACCATCTGTATAACTTGCCAAGGCCAATATAAGTCAAGGGTACAATGACCAGTTCAACAACACAAATGCAGATACACTAAGCACTAAGTTAGCTATGTGACCTGCGCATCAGGCACAGCTTTTGTATCCCTGAATCTAAAAGATAGAAAACAAGGATATGGCACCGTTATCATCACTTGCACATTGTGTTGTGTGGGTTGAGGGCAAGAAGCCTAGGCTGACATGATAGGTCAATGAGTGTGTGTGAGTAAGATGGAGAAGAAGGCAGACATTGGAATAAAATGACAACTGGCCAGTGAAACAAAATGAGTAACTGTTGTGTATGTTTCTGTATGGGTCCTGTAGGTGAAACTGTTGTGTGAGCATCTGCATAAACACAGCCAAGCTCTGTGCTAGCTGTACTTCTTGGTCTGTTGGACAGGTGTGAGCCATGCATGGTACAGGTGGCACTACATCGTTGTTTTCCCCAACCATGACAACTGGCTCTGCCAAGTTTCACTGGCACGTCCACACCCACGGTCAGATACAGTGCTCCTACCTGAACATGATTGATGTCTGCTTGATGAGCTCCCTTCACTGGGACACCCAGGACCATGACTCTGTGACCTGCCATGTGTGGGTGTCGGCAGCACACTCACTGACAGAGCAGTGGAAGTACTGCCACAATGGGGGCGTGATCTGGAATGGCCATGTTGGCTGACAGCAGATGATGTGACTGACCTATGCCTATGAGGATATCGTTTCCCCCCAGCAGATGTTCTATCACAGAACTTGCTTGTTCCATGACAGACACCCCTCGGTGCCTCACTGACACCCCTCATTCCAACGTGTCATTCATCCAATCCAGTGAATCGGCAACATGGGGGAGGCATTCATGCATGTCACACTGTGCCACATCCACAACCCTGAGCATATGTCTGGATCACTTATAGGAACATACCTGCGTCTCCATGATGGCCCTAAACATCCACTGAGTGGCACAGGAAATTTCACCTGCACCAGGTGGAGGAGGAACAGCAGGCCCCCTCTGAGCAATCCTATAAATCCTCCTGTGTGGGACCTCATCCACACTTTGGTTACAGCCAGACTCAACAGGCACTGAAGGCACAGAAGCCACACTTCCCTGATCAATGTCCTCACTCACCACTTGTCCAATATCTGTGGGCTCAGTGGACTGGGTAAGCATAGGCCTACTTGCTGTGTCTGATGGAAATGCAGGGGATGGATGGATGTCAACCGCTGTCTCAGACTCAACCTCTGCACTCCCAAATGTGCCTCGGTTTAGCCACCATCATCATTGGAGTCTGCTGATGCACTGACATCAGGTGACACAGGGCCCACACTCCCACTGTCATGATCACCTGCGATAAAAAGCAAGAAACATAGGAATGAATTAATACCTGCACTACTATAGTGCAATATATGCTAACAAACTATCAGTGCTGCCATTGTTACAGACAGTACAGCAATACACACAACAGACCTGAGATCGAAATCAGACACTACAATATGTCTTTAAATTGATCTGCATTACTGACATAAAAATATTTAGCTACCATCTGCAGGAGACATATGTCACTGTACTCCAGACAGTCCTGGAAGAAGTTAAGCAAGAGGTAAGGGCAACATCATCACAATTAACAGCACCAGTGGGGGTAATACATTTACCCCTTTATATGCGCATTAACTCTACTTTCAACAAGAATGTATCTGATAACTCCAATCAAAGCTTATAACTGTATCAATCTTCAACCCCTCCCCCCCCAAAAAAAAGACGTGACACAGAATTAACATTAATTTCAATTGTTTTACTATACAGTAGTACTCAACTGTTCAGATAACAAAGCCTACCTGGGACATGCTTGCTGTCTTGGAAGGTATTGCACCCACATCAGGAATGATGTACTCTATTCTCCTGGGAGCTGTCTGGATCTCGGAGATTTGCCAGGAAGTCTTCATTGGGGATAAGTGGTGATTCCCTAGCAGTGGGCAACTGCAGCTGCTCACCTCCTTGCAGACATGATCATGTCAGTGGCCCTGTGGCACGCCTGTTCATATGTTCTTCCATGGCTTCCCACAGCATTCATGTCCTACACAACCTGCTGCCAGATTTGCAGCATCACTGAACAGGGGTCTCCATAGATGGACATGCCTAAGTGACCTAGTTGTAGGTGTCCTAAATGACAACTGAAGTACAATATCACTGTTTCCAGATAAAACTGAAAAGGTAGCCAGTCAGTATTACCCACTGGATAAACATAAAACAGTGAAGAGATGTGAAATACTAACAACTGGTAGGATGCAAAACAAGGAGAGTAACCAGAGCAATACATCCTTCTTTGTGCTATAACAGTAAGTCACCTTTGCCCCCCCCCAAAAAAAACAGTCCATTCTTGTCTGCACCAAAACAGTAACTCATCTTTGCTCCCCCCCACAAAAGAACAGATAAATGACCCATCTTGCTAACAAAACATCTTTGAAATGCTAAAAGTGATATAAAAGGATCTGTCCCTGAAATATTTGTCTATTTATCACAAAGCATTCCATTTTCATGTATTGTCAATTATGTGTGCCTCTGAAATGGCTAATGCATACAGATAAATTCAAAGATTCAAAGATTCAAAGAAACCTTATTGTCATTAGGACCACACAAGTGCAGCCTAAACAAAATTACAAATGTCAGCAAACGAGAGAAATGCAGTGCAAATAACATAGATACAGCGGTATCAAAGAATAACAAGAAAGAAAATAACATGTATGACATACAAGAGGAAGCTCACATTACATAAACACATTCAATACCCATTATCCAGTGATAAATAATAAATAAAATGTGTAAAAGCCTTTGCTTCACACTATTCTAAAATGCATTTCAGTATATGCAGTATGTAGGTGACAAAATGGGATCATACCTGCTGAAGTTCAATCTCCTCTGTACAGATATATTCCGAAGAAAAAGCATTTTTGCTGTCTTGCAAACATATACAACTCTCCTCACTATCAGTATGGTTAGCTACACATTTGCCTTTTTGTAAAGGTGTAGATTATTAATGCATTGCATCTGTCTTTGTCTGTGTTTCACAGATGCTAATTGCAGCATAAGCAGCTGAATTGGATGCTAATCAGTCAATCTGGTGGAGCTATTCAACAAGCTGTAAAGCATCCATGTAGACTCCATGTTGGTGTTTCCTGTGGATTTCAACACTTTTGGAGTATACACACAGAAAGTCTGCATAGATAGAATGTTAGGAGATGCTGCTTTAATCCATTTGTATGTGCTAGAGACTGCAGCCAATGCTGCTGCTACTGCCAATAGGCCTAGGTCAAGAAGTAGAAGAGTTTTCAGGCCACGTTTAACTTATCAAACCTATAGGATGTGGAAATTGTACAGCTCTACAGGGTGGACAGGGACACACTACAGGAACTCTGCAACCTCTGCCGCCTTCAACTCAGAGCCATAGCCAGCCAAGGGGAGCCCATCCCAGTGGAAACTAAAGTATGTGTAGCTCTTAGAATCTTAGCTACAAGTACCTTTCAGAGACCAAGAGGGGATATGCTGGAGGTGTCACAGGCATCAGCATCTAGGATCCGCAACCAATTCCTGGATGCTATGCTCCAACATGCCTGCAAGCATATATTTTCCTTATAGTTCTGAGTAGAGGGTCAGAAATATGCAGCAGTTTTAACTGGTATCATACTACCCTGAAGTACTGTGTGCCAAAGATTGTACTCAAGTAGAAATGATAGCACCACCTGGGCAACAGGGTTGGGTCTACATTAACAGAAAGGGCTACCACTCTATCAACTGCAAAGTCATGTGTAATGCAAAGGGAATCATCTTGAACATGTGTGCTGGCAACCCTGGCAGTTATCATGACTCAAATATCTGGCACACCTCCCGACTGTGCCAGATGTGCCTCAATGTGCACATGTGGAAAATGACTGTGTAGGCTTATTGAATCCACCCGAATATCAATTGAAAGAGATTGAAATAACAAAAGTTGAGGAAAACATTAAAGTCATGCATGGCAAGTTAAGACAACATTATGCCTTTCAGATGAAGCAGCTTATTAAAGGTGTTGATCAGAAGGCATGTAAACTTGAACACGAATTAAAAAAAAAACAAAAAGAAAAAATGTTAAGAGATATCAAAGATTATAACATGAAGAAAATGTTTTTGTGGATTTCTGGTCACAGGATTGTGTGATCAGCTGACAACGTACACTTCAGTGCTAGCCCTAGGGATTCATGTGAAGGTAATACTTCATGTAGTTCATGCACTGAGGCAGTTTCCCACAGTGGAGCCTCTTATTTAGTAGCAGTGTCTTAAAACAGTGATAGGAATAGAAAATAAACATGCATGAAGGCACTTGCACATCATAACATTCAGTCCAACAAAGGAAGGAAGGAAGAAAGACACATAACAATAATGTCTGTTGTAATAGGTATCAACTGACCCCAATGAAACAAGACATAACAAGTAAGATTGAAACATTCTCAGGACAATGTGTGGAGATGTTTATTCCTCAGATAAGCTCAAGTGTGCAAAATGTTGTATCTAAATATGTAGCAAACATTTCAGATGGATCTATATTAAAATCATGAAAGCTCAGTTTCGCAAATATAAATTGATTGACACGTCCAAATACAGCAAAAAGCAAATACAGCGAATCCAGAATGTCGAACAACCTTATTTTGGCCAGCAGGGTGATCGTGGGGATGAGGAAATAAATGCTTTTACCCACTGTAGTGCTGTCTCGGAGTTGGTATATTTAAGTAGGGGGGAGTGGGGGGTGCAGGGGGGCTTGCCCTCATGCAAAAACATTTTAAATAGTGTTTTGCTTTAGGTATGTTACATTGGGTTTTTCTTACCTGTGTAGCACTGTTGCTTCCAGGAATATGTTCGACGCTGTGGTTTTCGCGTTTCTCGTCATTCACTGTATTTGGAATTTGACACTTATATGTCGATCATTTTGTATTTGCGAAAGTGAGCTTTTGCGATTTTAGTATAGACCCTTTCAGACATCACTGTGGAAGAATGGCTTTTTGAACTGTTGCATACAGGACAGAAATTTATGCCTCCTGCTTTAGCACATCAGCATCTTACTAGACTTCAGTTATTTAATTTTTCAGAAAGTTTTTCAGCAGATGGATAATAACAGTATAATAAGTGTGAACAATAACATGTTTAATAACATGTTTTCTGAGGAATCTATTAATGATGATTTTTTTTCTTTTACAGAGAATGATGCAAACCACTTGATTTAATTTATGTGAATTTTAAAAGTAGGTTTATACTTCCCTTTAATAGTGATGTTTTTGAAAGTTTACATTGGATATAAATATGGAAGTGGAATGAGTTTAGCAAGGCTGATGGGAAGTTATTGCAGTTATTTAGGGGGAATTCAGATATCATTCTAAAACCACCAGATAAAGGGTAAAATACTGCACTGATGAACAAGCATCACTATTATAATATATATGTGCAACATTTTAATGATGTACATACATATATGTGTGTTTTTAAAAATAGTTATAAAGAATTTGTATTGAATTTCAAGAGTAAAATGTACAAAGGCATTTGGCAGGGCTATTTTTTAGACAAAGACTTTGCAAAATTAGTACCCCTTTCTTCTCGGATGCCTATATTTTTCTGTGTTCCTAAGATACATAAAGGTATGACTGATTCTCCAGTTCATCCAATAGCATCTTTGTCTGGTATGATTTTGGAAAATGTGGCTAGGGAGATTAATGATTATTTATCTCCACATGTTCAGAGATTACTTTCATGTATTAAAGATTCTGCAGATTTGTTACAAAAAAAATTGGAAAGTTGGCCTGGTCAGATGACACATATTGGTTATTATTGGATGTACAAACCCCGGGATTCATGAACCTTACGCCAGGCGCCCACATAGCGTCGGCGTTATAAAGCCAAATATGGCCACCGAGCGATTCAGGTATGAATCAATCCCACGTGCACTACCGGCGTGCGCCGGACCTGCACCGCCCCCGGCGTAGGTATGCTAATCACACTGTGTGTGGTATTGCACCATGCAAATGAAGGCAAATAGCGATCCACGAAGTTGGGCAGGCGTAGCGTAAGGGCACGGCAATGTAAACCAAAAAAAAACGGTTTACATTTACCCAAACATGACCAAGGAGTAATGGAAGGCTGTCAACGTCAGGTATCATACAGGTGCAATATGCCAATGGCGAAAGGCACCGAGAATGTCCAAAGAAAACATGCACAAACTGTAAATAATGACATAAATGTTATGTATGCAGAAACCACAGCAGAATCCCCGGATATGTGCACAGAAGGTGCAAAACAATGAAATAATATGAGAATGTCCTAAAAGAGCAGTATAATACACATCAGCTGCACAGCCACCACACACCATAGTATGTATGGAAAGCCTCAACCCCAGCGCAAGGGTTGTCAAGGAGTGGCGGCAGTGTTCGGCGCCGTAACCATGTATTAGCAGTCAATGCCATGCAAATGAGGCAGATAATAGTGAATCGCAAAACCGGCGCCAGTGTAAGGATGGAGCAAATGGCGCAGCGGTAGTACACCGAGGAGTGGCCTACACGGGATACATGTCAATCCCAGAGGGGTGTGCCACTGTAGGAGGAAGCACATTGGAGGCCAGCAAACATGGGCTGTACAATGCACATCACAGCAGCAGGATCGGCGTGTGAGGAAATAGATGCGCTGAGAGTACATAATGCCCGCATAGATGCATGTGCACGAGGATGACTACGTTCCCCAACCCAGTCATGTGACGGCCTCCCCGTCAACAACCACGGATATAGGAAGGTAATGCGGAGAATATGAGGAAATGCGGAAGCAGTGTAATTGGAGCCGTAATGAGCAATCAACACCAATCAATCCAGGAAGGGCAAACGGTGGCAGCTGACAACTCTGCATGCAGACTCCTGCAAAACGGGAAAGGGGAGGCATAGGAATGCAAACATAGTAGGGGATGTAGTAGAAATGCAAAGAGCAAAGAACCGAAATAGCACAGCCAAGTACAGAGGTAGCATAACGGCAGCGGCAGACAAAATGCATCATTTGCCATGTGCCTGCAGGATGCACTGCAGGCAATAGTAGGTGCAACGTGCAGAAACAGTAATGTAAGATGCAAAGCTAAGCCAATACAGGCAACTGTAATGTAACACTAAAGGCAATACCGTTGCAGTTGCAACGGTAAAACACCGAAGATAATCCACAGATACGGCTGCACAGACACACCCAATGACATCACCGGGTATACAGCACAACAGTATAAAGTGTGAATGCACACAACACACAGCGCGACTTCCCAAATGCCGCACCGTAGGGTGTAAACACACGGGGAACTTTTAATATGTATATGTTGGGTGCTGCCGTGGCCGTGATGCATAGGTATGTGTCAGAGACAGACGGAGTTGCGGAGGAGGGTGCCGACAACTACCGTAGGCCTCATAGGAGAAGGAGAGTGTTCAGACCAAGGGTGACCTACCAGGGGCTGCAAGACCTGGAGATAGTAGAGCGCTACAGGGTGGACAGGGACACGTTACAGCAAATAGTGGAGCTGTGCCGGCCACGCCTGAGAACAAGAGACAACAGAGGGGAGCCCATCCCAGTGGACACAAAGGTATGTGTGAGCTTGCGAATACTGGCTACAGGTACCTTTCAAAGGCCAACCAGGGATATAATGGGTATCTCACAGGCATCAGCATCCAGGGTACTACACCAGTTCCTGGATGCCATGTTACGACATGCCCATGAATATATAAACTTCCCCAGATCTCAGGAGGAGTTGGCTAGCAATATGCGCCACTTCCACCATGTGGCACAATACCCGGAGGTACTGGGTGCGATAGACTGTACGCACATAGAAATCAAGTCACCGCCCGGGGAGCAGGGTAGATGCTACATAAACCGCAAGGGATACCCCTCCATCAATTCCAGGTCGTGTGCAATGCGCAGGGCATTATCATGGATGTGTGTGCTGGCAGCCCTGGAAGCTACCACGACTCCCATATCTGGCATGCCTCACAGCTGTATCAGGTATTCGCCAGGGGGGACATCACACAAGGTCACCTTGTGGGGGATGCTGGCTATGCACTGGAGCCGTGGATGATGACACCCATCAGAAATGCACACACACACATGCAAGAATGCCATAATGAGGCACACGCACAAACCAGAATAATCATAGAGCGTGTGTTTGGGATGTTGAAATCACAGTTCCGGTGCTTGGATACATCCGGTGGAGCCTTGCAGTACTCTCCAGGCACATGTGCCCACATATTCATAGTATGTTGTATGCTACACAATATGATTCTGCGGAAACAGCTGCTGCAGGGACATAATGGTCTAGGGCCACCAAGCCCGCCACAACTGCCAAGGCAAGCACAGGCACAGGGCGTTCAGCGCCATGAACACACTGTGCCAGCCCCAGTAGGTAGACGTAGGCGTACCCAATATGCCTACACCCTGGCAAAGAGGGAACGCATAGCACATACTTTGACAGCGTAGGCCCCATGGACTGACACCTCCTTACCTGCACACACAGTGAAATGGACGCCACACAAACATGTCCACCCATAATGTGTACCGTATGGGCGGACCTATGTGTGACTCCAACAAAGGCACCACCCAAACACTGCACACCCAATAGCCAGCAGAGCATGGAACGCCAACACCTCAACCACATGCCGGTTCTACAGCAGACGGCGTATGCTGCCACTGTCGCCGCAAGTCGACTACATATGTACTTATGTGCATACACAGATACGGAAATAGATATCAGTACGCACGTAGACATATATGTACACATACACAGATATAAAGTACAACAGGTTAATATGGAACCCAGGGATGCAAGTTTACAGATAAGTAAGACGCGAAATCTCCACATAGTAAACATAGTGAACGACAACCCGATCATCCGGGAGGGTGGTCAGAGCAGGGAACGCCAGCCATGGAAATGTCAACCTGCATCAATACATATCCGCAGGTCGGGATGATCGCCAGGCCATGGTACAGTAACGGGATATGTGCGTGTCATATCCATAGGATATGAGTGCGGAGGTACACACCGCCGCCGGCGATGCGGCCAACGTAGGTACTGTGTGCAACTGTCGGTGCGAAAGCGGCAATCATACCTGTCAAGTGTACGTCATTATGAGGAACGTACCTCATTTGGGGTCTAAAACAGTTCATGTTCCTCGCAGTTCCTCAAAGTTCCACATTGAAATAGTCTGTCACACATTCATTGTTAGGAATGTATTTAAATGAAATCCTGGTAAATAGAAATTAATCATAGTAATACATTAAAGGTTCTTCTTTGTAAGTAAATCAGCATATTTTAACCATCCTATGACCTTCTTAGCTGAAGTTGTTAGTAAGCCATTGGTATGTGTTCCACAGTTTGCCCATTTGTTCCACATTATGAATGTGTGTGTTCCTCATTTTGGAAATGGAAGGTTGAGAGCTATGGCGGCAATATGTGTATGTGTGAGGTGAGGTTGTCGTGTGTTCCGCTGTGTGTGTAATGTGTGTGCCACTGTAAAATGTGTATGTAGGTGACATGTCACAGGCGGAGTGTAATAACATGCGTAGGCATACAGTACAGGAACCATAGGCGTATGTACAGCAGTACCCACAAAGTAGTACTGACATCTCCTCAGTGGCTAGGCCCTTGGCGACGTAAAACGATGCAAAGCGGAAATGTCCCAGAATGTACCACAGGACCATAGCCAACAGGGGATGCAAAGGACGCATGTACAAACCATGACCGTATGTATGGCGGCCATATGGTAGACTCAACACGATACGTCGGCAACGTTACACAGCATCAGGCATGTACGGCGAAAATACGAATGTGCTATCCCGGCACCGATCGTGGACACTTACGGTCCCGTAAATACCGCTGTGTGTTCCACGACCGTTAAGTAAGCAAGCGCCACATGAATAGGAGGCTACCGGTAGCATACAGGCCGTCCCAAGTACAGGACCACAATCACCGTAACTATCAGTGACAAAATGCCAATGGATAGTAGGCACGGACGAACATCCGCAGATATATAACCGATGTGAAGGAGGAATACGTGCAGGAAGCACACATGCAGGCGATACCGACACCACACGACATCAACAAAACAAACATTCCCAGAACAACAGACAGGTAACCTGCAGCTCCCCAAGCAGGGATGGAGCACACACACAAGCATATCTTGTATGTATAAATGCAAGACCCACACCCGCACCGTCACCCACATCCGCAGATATACCCCATCGCACATATCAAAGGGATAACAGCCAAAACCGTAGCAAAAACATACAGGCAGTCAATGACAGCGGCATACCCGCAACAAGCCGTGTGAGTAACACTAGCAGTAGCTGATGCATCCTTGCATCCGTTGTGTACAGGAATATAACAGCTATGTTACACATCTGAATGCACAACGCCATCGACAGACGCCGCCAGGACACGGACACCCACATGTCGAACAGAATACCATACCCAACACACACAATCCACGGCTAACACCACAGCGTAATGTACCTGACACCACACATAGCGTATGCAGTCACACAAACATGATACAATACATACCATCCCCATGAAGGTAGTGCAAATAACCAACGGCCACACGAGGAATGAACCATGGCCTAGTTTCGCGGGTAACGTACGAATGGAGGAGGATCACCAGTGATATGCGCATAACTACACACCGAGGAACAGCTATTGGCGTGATGAACCCACATGCTCCAGGTGACGACGAATAAAAGGAAGACTCCCTGGATATTCAAACCGTATGTTCATACCGAACACAAAGTGAATCGAAAGCAAGGAGTTAGAGGAAAATATTGATGAATACAGAAGCAAAGGCCGGAAAGGTATGTCGAACCCACGAGATGTACTGGTGTGTAACGCATGATACGTATGACTAATCTGCACTGTATGTGAACGATGTGTGTAAATAAAGATACCTGTCCATCAGGCAGAGAGTGGTGAAAGGTGGTTATGTAATGCTAAGCCGCGGAGCATACCAACGACTGTGGACAACGTGTGCACAGCAGTGGGACAACATGTACACAGCCGTGATAACCCAAGGTCCGCCATAGGGATTCCAAACACAGAACAATGCCACCACCCATGCTGATGCTGTCAGTGGATATCGAACAATGAAGTACCACAGCAGGGGATAGGACATGTATGTATAGTGTCACAACACACATGTGCATGGGCATATACCGTCCATGTCATACGGAATGTGCGCACGACGTGCACGTATCCCTCGAAGTAGGGGTGACTATGTCAATTATGTGTAATGCAAAGCTGTCATGATGGATATGTTCAGAAATCATAGACAGTATCACAGGCATAGCATGCATGATGGAGGGATGGCCTAATGTTATGTACATAAACAGGATATGTATGGCCTGCACATATGGGACAGAGTAGTAGCAGAATAGGTACCCGAATTGGAGGGAACAGCAAGTAACCATGTCCAAACGTTCCGTAGCAGGTGCAATGTGTGCAACAATGATGTCCGGCAGGGCCGTGTGTAAACACATGTGCAATGTACACAGTAGTGTCACCCCCCCCATGGTAGTGTCCACTGAACGGCAGAGGTGGATGTCAACTGTATGTCTATACAGTACTTCCGCTGTGGTGGTACCATGGGTCTGTGTCACCCTACCAGCAAGGGAGCTATCACATGACTAGTGACACAGTGTGTCCCTGTGGGATGTGCACAGGACCTATGTCCCACAGCACGGTGTGTGTCCAGTCTGTGGAGGTCACACAGACGCCCAGGCTGAGCAATGTGGCATGTGTGCACACATGCAGGAGTGCTCCTCCCACCCTGCCCACTGCAAACGCCATGTAGGAGTACTACATGCATCAGTAATGCGGAGAACATGGCCCATGGCAGAGTAGATGACACCCCTGTGTTAGTGGTATGCAGGTGAGTACAGATGTGTTTCATGACTGTCATTTGCATATGTAAACTGTCTGAGCCGGGTAGACATCACGGCATGACTATACTGAGACATGTAAAGTTGTATCCATTGTGTAAGGTACACCACATATGTGTTATTGTAACACTGCCCGCGTGTACATGTGTGTATGGCACAGGTACAAGGGCACCCAATGTATCAGCTAGACATACGGTCCAGAAATGCGTGGCCCTGCACATGTGTACCCACGCCATAGTGGAATATGGCAACCACAGCAGCATGTGGGGCATGTGTGTGTACCATGTACAATGTGATATGCATGTATAGGGACAGTATCCATGTGATACACACTGCATGACTGTCACTATGCAAAGGTGATGTGTATGCACTATGTGTGATGTAACTGATGCAATGATATCTACATGATATATCTGCCACACTGACACCTGTATGGTTGTTAGCAATATGAGTAGGATGAGCTAGAATGCTGCCAGGTATGTAGATGTGGTATATGTAGGCATGGACAATACTCTGTGACAGCATGTAGTGTATGTAAGCAAATAGTGAGCATGAGGGGCCACATGACTGATGACTGTGCAATGTCACACGTACCTGACTTGTTGTAGTTAGCATGATATGCCTGCACCACTGTGTGACCTGTACAGGAGGCACATGGCGTAACATCCTGAGACATAGGGTACAATGTGATGCTGGATGTGTACATTGGCAATACCATAAAGTGGAATGGCGCTGAAGGGCAAAGAGCGGATAATGTCTGATTTGATACCCTCTGTACCACACCAACCACCCATGCAATGGTATGACAGGTGGCCAGCATGTGGATGTGGTGTGCTGTGGCGCACAGAAGCCCAACAAGGGTGCCAGTAAAGGCATGGAGGTCGTCAATGAGTGTGTGAAGCATGTATGTGAGGATGTGGCCCAGTGCCATACTGAATGGCCCAGTCATGGGTGTACAAATGCAGCCCCATACGTGCAATGCAGTACCACCCATGTGTAGTGTGATAGATGTGGTAGTGTGGTGGTCAGGGTACACAACGCATGAATGGGCTAGCAGTCAATGCAGTGTGCTGCTGCAGAGACATGTAACAGCCAGGTTGGCGGGATACAACAACTACGGAGATCGGAGGTGACATTGGGACCGTGTTCTCGGACATAACGTGTGCATGGCAGTACTATGTATGTGTCCACAGGGTTAATACAATGTCCAGCCATGGATTGGAACCCTGTAGTGAGTGAGAGTGTGTATTGTTGGTAGGTACCCCATTGGCAGGCACGATGCCAGCAACATCTGTGTTGGCAATGCCTGCATGAGTGTTGTATGCTGCATTGAATGTGGATGTAGCCAAACAGCAGAGACATACCAGCACACTGCGTGAGGGCCCACACTGCAATGTATGGCAGTCATGTGTAGGTAGCTAGCTGTGGAGTATGTGATGCACCATGAGGACACACCATGACTGTCAAGTGACACACCACACACATGTGAACATAACTACCGTGCAACAGCCTGCACATGTGCCCATACAGCACGTGTGCATGGAACAGGAATACCACTGTGGCGTCTGTGAAAAGGCCAGTACCACCATGTCTCTGTGTGGAATAGCATGGTCCCTACCAGTGCGTAAATGTAGCGGAAGTGCACTGTGATATGTGTCAGCATAGTCATGTCATACCTCCCAGGCACATACCTGGACTGCAACACACACGGGTGGGTGGTTCCCACACCACACAGTGATTTACACACATAATGTATATTCCCGAGACACATTGCATCATAGGTAATCCATGTTCAGATACCCATGTTCGTGACCGCTACGCACATTGTGACACGCAACGGTGAATACACTGTACACCACAGGTTACATGCTGGCCGTGTTGGCATACTGTAGGTATGTGCCTGGGAGGTATGATCTGTGTACAATCTGGACTGGCAGGTGTGCCGTGTAGGGCATGGAGGCAGGTCCCAGGCACTGCAGATAAATGACATGCGTGCCGTACTGTGTGTGCAGTGCTTGTGTACAGCACAGTGGAGGGTGTAAGCATTGTCACACATCACTGCATGCTGTGCCTACCTGTGACAGCCCTGCTGGAGACAGACATGTGACACTGCTACACAGGCAGCATAGCATGTGAAGATGTACATGTGGGCTGCACATCTTAGGCAGATGTCCACAGGTCATGTGTGCCACGGTAGTGTGGTTGAACACGACTATCAGACTGGACAAACACCACATGCCTGCATAAGTACAGTATGACCATAGTCAACAGTCCCAGTGACAGAGTAGGCCAATGTACAGTATCCCTGCATGCAGACCACTGGTTACTGGACACCTGGCTAGACACACACCCGGAGGGTTAATTCACCATTGAGCCATCACATGTCCCAGTCCATGTGGGCCGTACAATGTCATCACAGGGTGGTCACAATAGCAGGTGGCAAGGCAGACACGGTGTACCAGGTGATGTGTCATGTGTGCATATGTTGAGTAGCACAGCCGTTCACATGTCTGCAACATACTGGTGCACGATGTGTACTGTTACATGATGTATGGAACTGCACTGTCACCCACTACAGGGCCATCTGACACAGGTGTGTTGTGACAGGTGTAACCCATGTTTGCACAGGATACACACCGCTGTTGTAGGCAGCCATGCTGGTGGCTACCACTGATATATGCAGTGGTCATACAGACATACCGCATACAGTGTTCATGCAGGAATGTCCATTGTCGTGGACGATGTGCTGCTATGTGAATGTAGGTGTGTGTTGTGAATGTTACACATCCAGATGACACCATCTGGCGCAGTCATGGTTGTCAACACCATTACACACATCCACAGCAGTCAGAACCCAGTCCTGACAATGTGTGTCAGTCACCCTCGTACTGTGTGACATATGTGCACATGGCGGAACACCTCCCACTGTCATCTAAGATGGCTACATGATGGCCGGAATGTGCTGTGGAAATGTACAATGCTGGTAGCCCAATGAAGTACCTGGAATCACACACAGTACGCTATGGCAGCCATGTAAACCATGCACAACAATGACCGCCCAACAGACACAAACAATGCATTGACACGTGGAACATGTGCACATGACACCCCCAATGAGGTATGTTGCACATATTGATGTACAATTGTCATCTATGGCCATAGCATGGATGCAGACGCACACCCCACAGGTAGTACCATGTGATGTAGGTAGGGGGGCATTGCTCGTGTACATGTGACAGTAGCTGTACAGACACATGTCCTGCATAGCCATCATGTAGGGGTAGCTGTGGCATGTGACCGCTGGACATGCCCGTACAATTGACCATGTCCCACAGGAGATGTGTTATGTGTGTACCACATGTGATGTGCTGACAACAAGCTGTGACGTGTACGGCTGCCGGTGTACCTGTGTGACATTGTCTGTGATGGGTGCAAAGGCATATAGTATCGTATTGCATGCCCACAAGCCCCACATAGGTGCATAGCCTGAACATACAATACAAGGAGTGTGTGGGATGATAGCAACCCACAGGAGGAGATGGGTATGGACGGCAGCCCACAACCACATGTGTGTGTACGGTGTTCACGTCCACAACACATGAGCATCTGAGAGGCTAGTGTTACAGCTGTACAGGGTTGCATGCATATATGTTCAGCAACATCCCTGTGTGTCCCACCACTGGCCTGTGGACCGATGGACACCAACCAAATGTGCAGATATGAGATGTGCACAGCACATCACAGATGCCTACTGTAGAACAGGCTTACCGTGTAGACATGTGCACAGTAGGTCTGCGCCAGCTGCAGTCAAACATGTTATGTGCTGAACCACACCAATAGTCCAGGCCATGCCACAGATGGATGTGCATGCATCTGTGTATGTATGGCTGTGAATGTCTCCAGCATAGCAATATAGCTGTGTCACCGTTGTGAACAACAATATGAATGGGTTGTATGTGTGACGGGTGCGTCATACGTGTATGGTCAGATCGACGATACCATCAGTGACCCTGCTATGTGAACATCCCTGTCCCCATACATGGATACCTATGCTGTGCCCAACACCACATTCACAGAGGGAGGGATGGCGGTGTGTAGTGCAGCAGCAGACGTGGTGGCAGCAGGCACTGGATGTACACATATGTGGTACCCACATCAGTGCAGGCAACCATCCATGTGCACGGGATAGCGGTGTGTGTCCACATACAGCACTGTGTTGATCAATATCCCAGCACATAGCACCTGCCAGGGTTACAGTGTATGCATGGATGTGTGATACCTGCATGCACCAGACACACCCTCAGCAAGCAGCGTGCAGCATACCTCGCTTGAGGCCAGTGTCCACACCATGGTGATAGACATGTTGAATGTCCATATACACATAGCAATGACATATGGAATGGACAGCCACCCTGCCAATATCATCAACCCCCAGGTGGATCACAACCCAGTGCCATGTATGTGGCATACCCTGCCATACCATGCAGACCTGCCCAGCAAGGCTGCATGAGCTATCACAGTCCTACATGGTGCAATGGACAAAAGGCACTCTCACTATCAACCATACACAGCAGTAATGTGGCGGTGATGCACCCTGTGGTGTTACAGGTGCTGTGTGATGCTCTGGACAATGTGTGTGTGTACATGCTATGCATGGCCTTTCCTGCTAATGTGTCATGGTTACACATTGCCCTATGTCTATCACATGTGCAACACAGGTGAGCTGTGGCAAGTTGTCCAACACCCGTACAGTGCTGTGTGGATGTACATGGCACAACACATGCATGTGCAGGTGTCCATGTGTATGTGTACAGTGCCACTGCTGATGTTCACAATGGCTACAGACGTGATGTGTACTGACATATACACAGCGTCCAGGTGAACAGTAGCACCGACGTCACATGGGGACCTATGCCAAGTGATATGGACACAGGTGCAGCCAGGTACACATGTCCACAGCAGGCTAACATCTACATGGTGCGTGTACAGTGTGATGGGGTGGCACACAGATATGATGTGACACCCACTGCTCAATGGTGTGAAGCCAACACATCGGCTGTGTCACTGCCACGATGCCTTTCACAGATTACTGTGCAGATGTCGTACTTGTCATAGCAATGTATTTCCAACAGTATGCCAGCACAGCAGTGTAAATGTGACCTGCCACCATCATTATGTCTTACAGATAATGCCACGTTCCCGCCTTCCCGCTTTCAGTCGACAGGAGGAGGAGGTGATCATCCCATACCTCCATACTAATCATGACGTCTTATTCAGTCATGTGCCACAGCAGGCACAGGAACGACAGGAGATGTGGGAGGAGATGTGCAGGAGGGTGAACAGCCTGGGCGGATACAACCGCACTTATCAGCAGATCCGCAGGCACTGCACAGACCTGATCCAGCATGCAAGACAGCGTGCCACTGCAATCGCCAGACAACAACATGGGACAGGTGGTGGGCCACCAACCCAGCCCCCACTCACAGCCACGGAGGAGCTCCTGGCCAGTCTGGGGACACCCACGGAACAACACGCAGAAACCCATGCGTCCATCGTGGAGGTGGGTGTCTCCCGAACTATGAGCTTGGAGCTGCATGGTAAGTCAGTGTTGCATGTTTGTATGATAAGTGACGTGGGGTGGGTGTCATAGTACAACACATAATATAGCAATACATGCCAGGTATATGGCCACACAAGATGCATACTACAGTATGCTATGTTGTGTTAGCAGACATGTGCATAGCACATGCTAACTCACAGATGCATGATGTGACATGCACAGTGCTGACCGTGGCGATAGTAATGGATAATGTGTATACCTTTGTGTCATCCCTTTACAGGTACGTCTGGCGTGTCGCAAACACAAGGGTCTGTTGCAGGTAAGTCTGTTGCTAGTCAAAGGCATGATATGGTGTATTGATATTCCCCATGTGTCCAGGCATGACATGCACACCTGTGTGTGCCCCAGTCACGGTATACAGGTTGCACCCGACACACACACCACCCATGTACAGTAGATACAACCGTTAGCGTAGAGTGGCATGACACCACACTACCTATTGGTGTGTTACGTGCATTCAGCTATGCATACAATGGTGTAGGTGTTCCACAATGGCTGCATGTGTAGTATGCATCGGTATGCCTCTGCAGTATGCACACAGTACCACATAGTGAGCTGTGATCTTGCCAGAGCACAGGTGTTACCAATGTGAGCTATGCCCCTGCATCGAGTGCACACGTTGTGACATGGCACATGCCATGTCCCATGCACGTGGATGTCTGGCTGCAACATTTTCACACCATGACATGACCTATGCACGACATAGCAGACATCCACACTGTCTGCATATCTGTAGGGAATGTGACACCTTACACCAGTATGGTTGTATGTCACATGGGCCACCACAGGGCCGTGTGCACGATGTCCACCACACACAATTGTCAATGACCCAGACAGACAAGGCCATGGTCGATACCTACAGGCATGTTGCCACACAGTACATCCACAGTGGGTAGTCACCGTTGCACCCTGTACACACATAGTGGGCTCATCACTGTAGTGGACCCCCTGGACATCCGATGTAGTACACCAGTGACATGGAATGCCTCTCCACAGCTACTACAGGTGCCTCCAATGTCCACCATATACGTGCTGCTGAGCAGCTGAACTGACTTACAGACATGGCAATGTAACGCGTCCAGGTCACGCATCGCACAGAAACATAACTGTGTCCTGCTACTGTGCAGTGGCACAGTGCCCGCACTCCACACTGTACAGCTATGTACACAGCTCACACCAACCGCACCTGCACAGACATCCCTGTTACCCATACATTGTATCTGTAGACTGTACACATAACACTGCACCGTGACAGCCGTTGTGATGTGGTGCATGCGGTGGGACACCATCGTCACATGTCCACATGATACCACACATGTTTGCGGTGTACATGACATAGTGTCGGCAGCCATGTGTACTGTCAACTCGCCCGTGGCCACACGGTGTATCACGGTGATGCATGCAAACTACCATGAATGTGTGTACTGCATGCCTACTAAAAGACACCTGCCTGTTGTACTGTTCCCACCAGGGCAGTGTGCATACTGCCACTATGAATGTCTGGTCTACATTCACTGGTCTGTGGTGTGTGAATGCTGCATGCCACCTGCATTATCACATGCATGATGTGTGTGTGTGTGTGTGTGTGTGTGTGTGTGTGTGTGTGTGTGTGTGTGTGTCTGTATTGTAACCAATGGTATGTCTTTGTATTGACAGGTGCTGTAGGTGAGTTCCCCTCCTGTGGTCCATCTGATGCTAGTGTCCCCACAGATACTAGTGGTGATGACCATGTGCATGAGGCACAGGCAGGGTCGTCACAGGCAGACACTGTGCCATTGGAGAACATCACACGTACGTCCCCTTCATCCCTGCACACGGTTCGGATGCCGACACATACCCCAACACCGTTGCCCATAGATGACGGTCAGTCAGCGTCTGTTGGCACCGAGCAGGAATGTGTGGTGGCTGCAGAAGGTGTGGGTACACACGATGTTGCCAGTGTAATGACTGGTGCAGTGCCACGCAGGCATGTGGCAGGTGCTGCTCGTAGGGGGAGCACCGCTAGACATACACCTGCCGTACAGGGTGCAGCAGCTGGTATAACCAGACGCATGTTCCAGACTGTAATGGCGGCGCAGGCACGTGCCGAACGGCAGAACCAGGAAGGGCAGAGGCTGCAGAGGTCTGCAATCCATTCCTTGAATGACAACATCCAGGCATTGGCGAATGCCCAACAGCATCTTGCCGATGTTCTGGATAGGAGATTGGGTGAGATGGCTGGTATCCTCGACCGAGGCATGGCCATCTTGAGCGTGGGCTGTCCGTGCAGGAACACCAGGTAGGGGTGAGGCATAGGGCACGTGGGCCAGCAACACCACCTGGTGCAGGTCAGCGTGTGCGTGCCACCTCCCATGCCCACCCACACAGTGCTGGTAGCAGCAGCAGTGCAGCTGCTACTACACCAACCACACCAGGACAGAGCAGGCCACGTGGACGTGGCCCTGGACGGCCCCGCGTGGGCACGTTTCCAGCGGACATGTGACATCGGAGAGTGGACAGTCCGTACCTCCACCCGGTCGTGCCCGTGCGACCCCAGGCAGGCACGGGTCACGTCACCGCAGGCGGACACAGTGAGCCATAACACCTGCACTGTACAGTCTGGGGCTGCCAAGCATACCCCGTGTAGGCATCACAGATGACTGAACTGTGTACACACAAACCCACACACAGCAAACACGACTGTAGGGCTCCACCACACCCACATGCAATCTACACAGTCATGCCCAGTCAATGCACAGGCCCTTACACACACACATGATGTCATCCATTGGTACAGCCCATGCCTGTGGCACACATATCACCCTGTGCATATGATGAAGTCTCTGCCGCATAACTGTGAGCTACACCATCAGTGCACGGTTATGCAAACATATTCTGATGCACAGGGTGGACAAGATAGTGAGAGGTGTATGTGATACCTGTGTCCGCATAGTACGTGATGTGTATGTTGTGGTGTGTGTGTATGGCTGGTGACAGGTGTGTATGTGATGTGGGTTGTGCACTGACATCATGCAGCAGACATACCATGCAGGACAGGTGCATCATTCATTGATCTGTGTACACAGTATGCGTGGTGGTTACATGTGTAGCACCATGTTGGTTCAGTTAACCCGTATGACAATGATGGTGTACTTGCATGTGCCTACTGGGAGCACTGTAATTAGTTCCCCACGTGTAGTCGTGGGGTACCCACAGGCATGTCTGGCAACATCAGCATAGCACAGGTACCGCAACCGGCATGGACCCCTACATAGGTACATAGGCGCACATGTACATAACAGGGTATGTGCCCTACGACATGTGTGGACCTAGCATGACTGTGTGTGGCTGCTAACACCCCTCAGGATGGGGATGCCACATCCATCAGTCCCCAGTCGCTCGTCCAGCACTGACACACAGATGATGCCTGGCGATAACTATATTCACACATCCACACGCCATTATTACTCCTGGACGAAGGCAGTCAGGGCCGTTCCTTCACATGGGCTGGCACTCCTGCACGTGTTGTAGGGGGTCTCCGTCCGTTGACCCTGTTCCCCCAGCACGTCCCACTCATCTTTGTGGTGATGTGTCTGACAGTCGCTTCTGTGCCCGTGTTTGCCTGGAGCCTAGGAAGTGGAATATGCCCATGTCACCCAGGTCAGACATGGCCGTGTATGCCAGGCACAGATCACCACAGAGCAGATGTGCTGGGAAGGTTTACAGCCGGAGTCCCCTTGGTCGTGCAGCTTGTGACACATGTCCTAGCACCGTCATCCCCGCCTTGTGTAACGTTTGCGGTCCTTCCAAGTGCTGCAGGCGTCAGGTTAGCTACAGGCCAGATGTGCCATTGTATGCAGTCATTGCTCTGGTGTGTGATGTGTACAGGGGTACAATGAACACCCCTGATGTGGATGCGATTCCTTCCAGACCAGGAGGCCACAGTGGAATGTCTTCACACCCACATTGCCATTGTGTGTGTTGACAGAGGTTACCGACAGGTGTGGTAGCCATTTCCATGAACATGTCCACCATCTTGAATGGCTTACCACCTACATGTGACATTGGGCTGAACATGTCCTTCACACTGGGTAGGTCTGCACCTTCTCTGGCATGTAGTAGCAGGCCATGGCTCTGGCACCAGTTATCCATGTCTATGACGCCCTAGGTGGATGTCCGTGTCACATGGGGTGTTGGGTATGGTGGCCGGTGTGTAGTCATCTGCATACCTTGTCTGCCACAATCCCCTATGATTGCATGCACATTGGAAGGTCGAATGCCATATGGCAGGGGCCCAGGACTGAGCCCTGTGGGCCTCCACTGGAGACCAGATATGAGTGTGACAAGGCACCAGGAACACCAACCCTGTGTGGTGTGACCTCCAACCTTTCTGAGAAGCATCGGGTGACATATGTCCCCACATGTATGCTGGCGAGCCTTTCCATGAGTCCCATGTGGAGTGTGCTCTGAACGCTCCCACCAGGTCATGGTACTGTGTGCAAACCCGCGTATCCCCATCAATGGCCTTGGTGACCACTCCAGACAGGACGAGCAGGTTCGGGAGGCAGGATCCGCCCTTGACTATGTTGTTGTGGGTATGTTGTATTGGCTGTACACCGCTGTCTGTATCCATGGGCACCTGTATGGACCTCCCCACAGCTTTGCAGACAAGGCTTGTCAAGCTGATAGGGTGTGGCTGTCTACAGTCCATAAGAGCACTACCCTGGCATAGTGGGACCACAGATGCCATATGCCATCCATCGGGGACATAGCCCATAGTAAGGCTAACATGACACAGTGGCCGCATGTGTGGGCCGAGGGCCTCAATGAGGATGGGTAGCACACAGCCAGGGACACCATCGGTGCCCATTGGTGCTGTGTCAACCGCCATAGAGATATGGGATCACTCCAGGCCATATGAGATGTTTCGGAGGCTACACTCTGGTGGGATGGATATGTCCTCTCTTGGGGGTGGATGTATGCATGGAACATGTCCGCTGGTTTGCAGACAATGTCTGTGGGTGCAGTGACCGTTGTACCATTCTGGACCATTTCCGGCCAAGTCTGTGTGCCCCCAACCATGTCCTTACCACAGTTAGGGAAGGCCCTATGGTTGTCTCATGTGCCCTCTGCAGTACCACTCCCACAAGCGGCCGTGGATGATTGTATGTGTGGCCGTATGGTGACGCCGGTATGAATGGGAGATGGTTTCCTGGTACTGACATTGCTCTGTCATGTATTAGCTCCAACTGTTGATGTACAGCTTGTCAGTGGCTGGGGTCCACCACACCATGTGCCTACCTGTGGTGGACAAGGTCCTGATGTTATCATGTTTGCCTGTTGCAGACATGCATGTGGGTGCTCAGAGAAGGCATTCGTTAGGCGGTTGGCAGTCTGGCCTGTGTTCAACACTGGCATGGAGGACTTGTAGGGTACCACACCGGTCGTATGATGTGTGTGGTTTGTTGTGGAGAGGTCATCACTTAGGTCCCCCATGCCGGTGTTGGGTGCAGGATGTGGATGACCAGTGGATCCACTATATGGTCTGGCATCACCATTGAGGGCTGTACATCCTGTGTGGGACATATCCTCACCATGTGTGATGGGCAGAACTGTCAGACATCCCCCCCTAGTGTGTATGGTGCATGGCTGTTTAACAGTGGCCAGGTGTGAGAACACCTGGGAAGTGTGTTGTGCCATGGGTAATGTTCCCAGTCTATGTATGGGTGGTTCATGTCACCCAATACGGTGCTGTTGTGAGAGCATGCACACTCACCAGTGTCCTCAGGACGTCTGTGCAGGTATCCTGTGTTTGGGAGGGTTGTCTGTAGCATGCAACAAACTGTAGGCCAGTCCTACACATGGTTAATTGCACCTAGATATTCCCCGCTGCAACGGCCATGTCTGTGGCATGGCCGGGTTGCTGTTGTGTGGCTGGACACACACGACGGTCCACATTCCGCCACCCATGCCATCGCACCATGTGTATGCATGTCTGCCCTGTGCCGAGTGTAAGTGTCTGAGCATGCCCAGTAGGCAGCTGTGTAGATAGACACACAGCACAGTGCACACCGCGCCCGACTGCAGTTATACCCCGGGTGCATGCCTGTATCCCCTTCGCAATGGCCACGTCTGTGGCATGGCCAGGTTGCTGTTGTGTGGCTGGACACACACGACGGTCCACATTCCGCCACCCATGCCGTCGCACCATGTGTATGCATGTCTGCTCTGTGCCGAGTCTAAGTGTCTGAGCATGCCCAGTAGGCAGTGATGTACTGATCAGTAGTTACTTGGTATTCCCGACTGCAGCACTAACGCGTTACTGTACGGCGACCTTGGGATGGTAACAGGCTGCGTGACTGCGCACTCTGACATAATTCCCGATCGGGCGCATTGCCTCTGCAAATGATACCACCCACGTAGGGGTATGCCTCCTGACAGCGCTCTGCTCAGTAAACTCGGTAGCGCGTTCTGTAAATGCTTCATACTGTAGTGTGTTCATGTAGATAGGCGTAGGTTCGTCTCCCGTCCCTTCCGTGTGTGTGTGTGTGTGTGTGTGTGTGTGTGTGTGTGTGTGTGTGTGTGTGTGTGTTTCCAGCTGCCTCTGCGAATGAACATGCTTTTAGACGCTTCGCAACACATACCTTGGCTATTGCCAACTATTGTCTTGCGGGTGATGTCACCAGCCTAGAAGTATGCCTCTGACAGCGCTCTGCTCAGTAAACTCGGTAGCGCGTTCTGTAAATGCTTCATACTGCAGTGAGTTCATGTAGATAGGCGTAGGTTCGTCTCCTGTCCCTTCCGTGTGTGTGTGTGTGTGTGTGTGTGTGTGTGTTTCCAGCTGCCTCTGCGAATGAACATGCTTTTAGACGCTTCGCAACACATACCTTGGCTATTGCCAGCTATTGTCTTGCGGGTGATGTCAGCAGCCTACAAGTATGCCTCTGACAGCACTCTGCTCAGTAAACTCGGTAGCGCGTTCTGTAAATGCTTCATACTGTAGTGAGTTCATGTAGATAGGCGTAGGTTCGTCTCCCATCCCTTCCGTGTGTGTGTGTGTGTGTGTGTGTGTGTGTGTTTCCAGCTGCCTCTGCGAATGAACATGCTTTTAGACGCTTCGCAACACATACCTTGGCTATTGCCAACTATTGTCTTGCGGGTGATGTCACCAGCCTAGAAGTATGCCTCTGACAGCGCTCTGCTCAGTAAACTCGGTAGCGCATTCTGTAAATGCTTCATACTGTAGTGAGTTCATGTAGATAGGCGTAGGTTCGTCTCCCGTCCCTTCCGTGTGTGTGTGTGTGTGTGTGTGTGTGTGTGTGTGTGTGTGTTTCCAGCTGCCTCTGCGAATGAACATGCTTTTAGACGCTCCGCAACACATACCTTGGCTATTGCCAACTATTGTCTTGCGGGTGATGTCACCAGCCTAGAAGTATGCCTCTGACAGCGCTCCGCTCAGTAAACCCGGTAGCGCGTTCTGTAAATGCTTCATGCTGTAGTGAGTATCATGTAGATAGGCGTAGGTTCGTCTCCCGGCCCTTCCGTGTGTGTGTGTGTTTCCAGCTGCCTCTGCGGATGAACATGCTTTTAGATGCTTCAAAACACATACCTTGCCTACCAGCAGCCATTCCTGTACGGTTGTTGCCACCCACCTGTACATGTGCCTCTGCTGGTGCTGTACTCGGTGGTCCACGTAGCGCATACCATACCTGTGTTGTACGTTTGTGCGGTTGAGTATGTGGGTGTGTGGTCAATCATCATGCGTGCCACATGTGTGTGTGTGTCCAGGCTCCCAGCTGCATGGGTTCATACGGTATGGCTCTGAGTTTTACGCAGAACACCCATAACCTGACGCCATCCTTGTGTTTGTGGATGGCGGACGCAGCTCGTGGTACTGCTTGTGTGCTTGTTCTGGTCGGCGACCTCCGTAGCGTGTTCTCCACGTGCACCCTACTATGGTGTTGTGGGGTGCTGCTGTGTACATTACACTCACGGGCCTGCCGGATGTGTCCGTCTGTATCTCTTTCTTTGTATATCTATGTACCTATGTTGTGGACGTACCGCTGCTCTACCATGGACAGCTGTCTTCCCATGTATCGCATATTGTCACGGCTGACACATATAACTGTGGTACGTTGCATATTCACACATTGTCCATGCACCGTCCGTATTCCAGAACACCTCATAGACATCTGCTGGATTACGTGGCAGACAGCTATCCTTGCTGTCCTGACACTGTACCCATAGACGACATACACCTTGTGTGTAGTTGCCTGAGAATGGAGAGTGAATGTCTAACTGTGCTGAATGCATGGCCGCAGTGTGTATCTCGCTATAGCCATGTGTGCAGCTGTCGCCACTATGGGTATCCTTGTGGACCGCTGTTACATGGGCACGCCTGAACATACCTGCAGACTGTACTACCCTCCGACGGCAGCGCCTTAGATCGTCCGCTGCCCTAGGCTCTGGGGCTACATGGCGCACGCCAACACAACACATGGTGCACCCATCTTGGTATACCTACGTGACACGCCTACTAGACAGGTGGCCCTACTAGAGCGGCGCCCTGGGCAGCCGCAGGATTGGCGATGCCTACGGCCGCTTTGGGCACATCACAAGGCAAACGCCTACATTCGGTGTTTTACGACGTCTAGATTATAACACCACAGGAGGGACTTCCTCAGCTATGCTGAAGAATGCGGATGTGGATAGATTAGTAGGTGGAGGGTTGGCCACACACCAGGGCTGACCGATGGATAACTGCTGAGGCATCTTTTGAGAGGCAGGTGGAGCAAACACCTGTAACGGGAATGTAGTGTAGATACAGATGTAGGGTTAACATACATTTGTCCACTCTGTCGGTTCTGTACCGTTGTATTACAGTGATATGCTATGCATATCTTCCATAGACATTGTTAGGTCTTCGGTTTTTGAGAATTGGACATACTACAATATCATACTACGTAAATACTTAAAAACTGCAAAATCGTGAAAACAACAGCAACCTGCGGCGGTAATAGTTCGACACAAGTCTTCTTAACGTTTAAACAGTTTATTAAAACGCAACGTTGTTGCCACAACTTCTTCGAAAAGCAAATTCTTAAACTGTTCACAATCAACAATGTGAGATTTAAGAAATCGTTAAGACTCACATTGTTGATTGTGAACGCCTTTAGAATTTGCTTTTTCTGCAGAAGTTGTGGAACAACGAAAACGTTGCATGTTTTAATAAACTGTTTAAATGTTAAGAAGACTTGTGTTGTGTCGAACTACGGGGACTATTCTTGCCGCAGGTTGCTGGTTTGTTTGTTTCTCATAGTACAATATCATGTAATACGTGTGTTCATAGGATGCTTTCTGAGATGTTGACATGTGTGTGTTTCGTTAGCAGTGCGTCTGTGCTTTCTATGCTGTGGCTACATGTTCATTGTTCGCATAGAAAGTGACAAATGGAAGTGCAAGGGTGGATATTTAAAGCCTGGATGCTTCCATGTTATGTGTAAGTCTCACGGGGCCTACGGGTGATAGCGCATACATGTCTATGAAGAACCTTTGGATACCATATGCGACCTGTCGTGGACAAAATGTTTAAGTTGACTGTTCCATCTACCTATGTGTGACATGGTTTGTGGCCATAGGGTGCCAGCAAGTCTTTCCTGTTCATTGGGTGTTTGCCATGGTCAATTGACATCAATCCTATTAATTCACTGAAGGATGTCTTTCATTGGTGGGAACGCCATAGTTTGACCATCGTATGTCTTTCCCAGCCGACGTTGATATTGTGCCATTGGTATGTTTACACAGGTCACCCATCTGTTCCACTGTATGGAAGCATGTGATCCCCATTTATGTGCTGGCAGATTGAGTGCTGTACGCCGGTATCTGCCCAGCGGTCTGGCTTTGTATGGGGAGTGTCTACTGTAGTCCCTATCTGTATTTCCTGGGTTATGCCTTGCAACAGCTGTGGCATTCCCCCAGGTTTGCAGCTATGGGTGCCATCTTGGCCGACGCTTGTCCATCCATGGAACTGCCTACTGGACACTAGTATAGGGCTGTACACATTTCACAGCTGCATTCTGCATTTCGTGGATGATCGGCATTATTGGTGCGGAGTAGCCCATATGCCATGGCCACGCCCGCACACGGGGCGGGACAACGAATCATCTGCCAATCCACACCGAGACCCATTTTTGCATACCCACGATCCCATGTCTGCAACCTCGACAGTACCCATTGCACACCCTTCATGTGTGCGGAAATGGGATGTGAACGCACGTGTATGGACGCAGCAACCTGGGGAGTCCTATTCATATGTCCTGCATTTCATGGACGGTTGTCATCACCCTTGAAGACGCTTGTGGTGCATATATCTACCTGTGCCGTAGTCACGGCTGTCACCTCTTCTGGGTCACACGATCGCAGCCTGTTGCCAACACTTAAGGAGAAATTTTGGGTCCTGCAATGGACACCGATGTGCATATGTAAAGTGTAGAACATGTTGGACTGTGTCCATTCAGCCAGTGGGTTTGACTGCCGCCGTATGTTCCCCAGTCCCGGATGTCTGTTTGCCTACCCATATTATGTAGTGCTACGGAACCCGTGTCCTTCCACAATTAACCCATATGGTGTTACTGTAGTACTGCAGGTTGGCAACTGCTTTAAGTAATCCTCAGAGGTACCATTGTGAACTATCCGCCACTGTATTGTCATTATCACACAGCCGGTACATGTAGAACCTATTTATTCATGAAAGGATGTTATTTATGTGTGGGAACGCCATAGTTTAACCATAGTATGACCTTCCTAGTTGACGTTGTTGGTGTGCCATTAATATGTGTTCCACAGGTCGCCCGTATGTTCCGTGGAGTGGAAGCGGGTGTTCCCCACATACTTGCTAGCACCTTGGCTGCTGTGTACGCCGGGATTCGCACGGCAGGATAGATGTCTATGGGGTGTGTCTACTGTTGTTTCCATCTGTATTTCCTGTGTTATGCCTTACTACGGCTGTGTGATTCCACCAGGTTTGCTATTATGGGTGCCATCTTGTCCGTACGTTTGTCCATCCTTGGGAAATGCCTACTGGACACTGGTGTAGGGCTGTACCCATTTCACAGCTGCATGTAGCATTCTCCGGTGGATGATTGTCAGTATTGGTGGGTGGTAAGGCATGTTCTGTACCCACATCCCTCCCACGCGGCGGGACAATGGATCATCTGCCAATCATCTCCAACACCCATTTCTGCATACCCACTATCCCATGGCTGCAACCCTCGACAGTACCCATAGCAAATCCTCCATGTGTGCTGGAATGGGATGTGGACGGACATCTGTGGACTCGACAATCTGTGGATTCCTGTGCATATGTCCCGCATTTCATGGACAGTTGTCATCAACCTTGAACACGCTGGCGGGGCATATATGTAGCTGTGCCGTAGTCACGGCTGTAGTTCATCTTGGTCTTCCGCTCGCACCCGGTTGGCGTTGCAAAAGGACAAATATTTGGGTCCTACAATGGACACAAATGTGCATATGTAAAATGTAGAACATGTTGGACTGTGTCCATCTGGCCAGTGGTTGTGACCGCTGCTGTATGTGTGTTTGACTACACATATTATGTTGTGCTACGAAACCCATGTTCTACTACGATTAACCCAAATGGTATTGATGTAATGCTGCAGGTTGGCAACTGCTTTAAGTAATCCTCAGAAGGCCCAGTAGGACATATACGCCACTGTATTGTCAATATAAAACAGCCAGAACATGCATACCCTATTTATTCATTGAAGGATGTTCGTTATATGCGGGAACGCTAGTGTTGAAACATCGTATGACCTTCCTAGTTGAGGTTGTTAGTGTGCCATTAGTATGTGTTCCACAGGTCGCCCATTTGTTCCGCAGTATGGAAGCGAGTGATCCTCATGTTGTTGCTGGCAGATCGAGTGCTGTGTACGCCGGTATTCGCACGGGCGGTCTGACTTTGTATGGGGAGTGTCTACTGTAGTCCCTATCTGTATTTCCTGTGTTATGCCTTACCGCAGCTGTGTAATTCCACCAGGTTTCCAGTTATAGGTGCCATCTTGGTCGTACACTTGTCCATCCATGGGAATTGCCTACTGGACACTGATATAGGGCTGAACACATTTCACACCTGCTTTTAGCATTACCCAGTGGATGCTTTGCATCCTTAGTGGGGACTAAGGCACGTGCTATACCCACAGCCCTCCCACGGGGCGGGACAACGGATTATCTGCCAAACAACACCGAGCCCCATTTTTGCATACCCAGGATCCCATGGCTGCAACCCCCCATGGTACCCATTACACACCCTTCATGTGCGGGACTGGGATGTGGACGACTTCTATGGACACGACAATCTGGGGATTTCTGTTCATATGTCCTGCATTTCATGGACAGTTATCATCAACCTTAAACACGCTGGTGGTGCATATGTCTAGCTGTGCCGTAGTCACGGCTGTCACTCTGTCTGAGTCGATCACAGCTGGTCGACGGTGCAAACGGAACAATTTTGGAGTCCTACAATGGACACCGATGTGCATATGTAAAGTGTAGAACGTGTTGGACTGTCACCATCTGGCCAGTGGTTTTGACTGCCGCTGTATGTTCCCCAATCGCGGATGTCTGCTTGACTACCCATATTATGTATTACTTGGCCTATCTATATCCACGTGCCAGTAAGCGGAAATACAGCAAACCTTGGCCCTGCCCATCTTCATAAAAGACATTATTGAACATATATCGCGCAAAACAGACAATGACAAAAACGATACACTCCACAGTCAAAAGATACTGAGCTCTTTCACCTACTAACATGGGGCATCGGAGTACGAAATACATTACATAGTCGTCCCTTATACACTTCCTTCAGAGTCAGTTTAAAGTCAATTAATCAATAAACCTGCTCATAGTTAAGTGGACAGTGCTCCAAGTCTTGATGATAACGTGACATATACAAATCAGTGTTGCATACATTACTTAATGGAAACAATAATACGACAACAATGTGTTAATATAAATACAATATTGGTCAATACAATCAGTATATTGAAACATAGTTGATAATTGTTGTGAGTAAACCTTAGAATGTAGTGTGTTGATCAGGATATTTTATATCAATGTGTATAATTGTAGCATTACGATTCCAAAGCATGGAATCAATAAGTACAATTTAAGCATATATTTTACAATTATGAATGTAAATGAGTGGAGGACACATCCTTAACCTTCCCTGCTTCGAGTGGATCACACACGCACACACCGCATTTCCTAATTGTGGGTTACGCGCAGGCGCATGCATATCCGTATTCTGTTTATATATGTTTACTGGGTCTGTGTGGTTACGTGGTGTGTGTTAGTTGTGACCATTCCGTAACATGTCTCTGATCCGTTGACGGACGGTGCAGAACGCACTTACAACTTTATACATGTAACAGTCTTTGCAGCATGGACGCATTACGCATAACGCTCACATCTATATGTTCTATAGTCGTAATTCAAACGTGACTGCATTCACGTTTGCCGGTTACTGTGACCACTACACGCTAGCTGTTCGGTGTCATTAATATGCATACCCATGGTACTTAGCTACATTTACATATCCCCCGCACTCACGCACGCCACAGGCATCCATTCTCCTGCTGGGAAAGGTGCGGTACTGCATGTTAAACATTCCTTATTCCCTCTCGCTCATGGCCCAGGATGCATATGTCGTGACCGCAGGGATGTTCAGATCACAGGTGCTTATATCCCCTACGCATACAGGCCTTCGATTGTCAGGGTGTTCCTGTGGTGCTTTGGGTTTGGTCTTGTCCGCCCAGTGTACGGAACTGCCCTGACCGTGTACGAATGTTAGATGAGTCACATGGGCACGGTTTGTCCGTGTCTATGATACCATGTCACCCCCCCCAATTATTCATAACCATGTGCGCTGATTGGCCGGTGTACCCGTTGTAGATCTTGTTATACTAATTGCACACGGTCTGGTCGAACGGACCTATTTCCATTACTAACCCTCGGTATGTATGACCTGTGTCGCAATATTACATGGGTTTACCATTGCGTGACGGCTTTCACTGAGCCACAGACATGTCCGTTGCTTGGTTTGGGACGGTTCCGCTCTGCTACACACATTTAACATGGCGGAACAGGTTGAACAGCTCAGCCACGGGGACATCGGGCTCTCCGTCGCTGTTTAGTATTGAATCGCTATGTTGAGTTTGTTTCACAAAGCGAGACAGTGTCGACATTGGTAACGGACATCTCGCGCAGTACGTCCGCACCGCTGGGTGCCGTATGTCTGCGCTTGGGCGGACAGGCATTATGCTGTGCCATTATGTCTGGGAATATATGGTTTCTTGCCATAGATGATATGGCATACTAGCAATGACCCGCGCCTGGGTGTGGGTACTGCTGTATTACCCACGGGAAGAGTGGCCTTAGGTTAAGTGGTGCCCTAGGCAGAAGGACTCCATGTTGCCACCGCCACATCACCCGCTACCCCCCTCCTGGTCTACCTACACCAAATAAAGTCTGGAAAGGTGCCCCGAGTAGAGCAACGCCCTAGACGGCTGCCTACTTGGCCTATGCCTAAGGCCGGCTATGTGTGTGGTCCCTCGGGCATCGGACTCAGGAACGCGCCACATCTGCCGTGGGTATGTCCAGCATTACCCACATCCGGCCGTGGTTTATTGCTATGATGTTCCATGTGTACAGTGGTGCCGGTTACCATACATATGCCTTTCTCAAAAGCCGATTTCACACTTCTGAACACTACTGTGGTCTCCTTTAAGGCCCCTGAGCCAGTGGTGAACATTACTCAAACCGCTGAATCACGTACATATGCCTTCCACCAGCACCTACAGGACTGCATGGATCAGGCAATCCCATACAAAACTGTGACTCTTTGTACCAAAGACAAGCATCCAGTCTGGTGGACCCCAGCCATGAACAAGCTCTACAACGACAGGAGGTAGCTACTACAAGTTAAAGCGGAATACTTGTAAGGTAACACACCCTTGCTCATTATATGTGAAGAACTACAAGCTGTCATGAAATCATCCAGGGAAATTCAACAGAGAAATTAACAAGGACTCAACAGACAATCATAAGGCCTTCTTTAGCTATGTTGGACACCTGGGAGGACACTCCCAGATATGCTCAGACTGGGTTCAGAATGATGTGAAGATGACTGAACCTACACACATTGCCAACATACTGGCTGACAGGTTCAGTGCTAACATTTCCCCCGCCCCACATGGAGAGATATCTATACCAGAGAATTGTAGATCCTGGAACATCTGTAACGCACAGGTGGGAAATGCTGTCTCCAAGGCAGTAAACACAGCATCCATGGGACCAGATGGTGTCCCAGCTGTGTACTCCATGAACTCTATGGGGAATTAAACCCACACTTAGGACAGCTGTTTAATCTTAGCCTCACCTCAGGATACGCACTCCAAGTAGTAGCACAAGGCGACTGTAGTCACACTTCACAAGGATGGTGCCTCCACTGACCCTGGTTATTACCATCCCATTAGCTTGACAAGCCTTATCTGCAAAGCCATGGAGAAGGATCATAATGGAACTCATAGATAAAGACATAGGGGACTTGCATACTTTGGATCCAACCCAGTTTGGCTTGGTCAAAGTCAGATCATGCCTTTTACACGTGTTTGACTTTGTAGGATCAGTCACCAAGGCCATTGATGAGGGTAAAGCAGTCCATACAGCCTACCTCAACCTGGCAAAGGCCTTCGACACAATACCCCCCTCGGGTATCATTGATAAACCCATCATCTTGAACGTAAATCCATACATCGCCATATGGGTTGCAAACTGGCTAAGTCACGGAACCCACACGGTCATAGTTGCTGGTGCCATGTCATACTCACAGCCAGTCACAGGTGGTGTCCCATGGGGCTCAGTCCTGGGTCCACTATTTTTCAGCATCTACATTTCCAAAGTACAAGCAAACACAGGGGGGTTATGGCTGACAATGTTTGCAGATGACTGCAAACTGGGTGCCATAGTCAGACACACATCTGACACAGATATCCTTCAGGAGGGCCTCACAGATGTGGATAAGTGGTGCCAGAGACATGGCCTACAGCTAAATGCCAGGAAATGCATAGTCATACCCTTCGGGAAGAACAAGGTTACCCCAGCTACCATATAGGTGGCAATCCACTGAGCACAGAGGGAGTTACCAGGGATCTGGGGACCCAGGTTGTTGTTAACCGCTCGTTCGACACACACGTTGCTAACGTAGTTAGGTAGACCTTCAACATTGCCCACATCATCATGAAGGGATTCACATCTAGATCAGGGAGGTCATTGTCCCCTTGTACTCATCACTCATTAGACCTATGATTGGGTACAATGCCCGCTCAGAATGTATCTGACCCGACACCTGCAGCAGCTGGACAGGCCCCAACAGTTCATCGACAAACAGATGCAGGGTCTCAGGAATATGTGTTATGCTGACCGACTGAAAGAATTCCAGCTGTATACAGTCGCATACCACTTGCCCAGAGGTGACCTGTGCCTGGCATACAAGGCCATGTCGAACCCAGATCTGATGACTATGCTTCACCTAAAGAATTTAGATCCCCAGAACCACAAGGGCAGGTGACGTACACCTTCACACTGTCATTAATAGAACGTGCTGGTGGGACAGATTCATCACCCAGACACTCACTATGCTGTGGAACAACATCCCAGTACATGTGAGGCCAAGCACCTCGCTGGCCTTGTGTTAGTATTTTGACAAGGATGTCTGAATTGATTTCTTTAACTAACCTTCTAAATGAATATTTACTTTACCACATTGTGAATCTTTACATTTCGTTGGTCTATTTTACATTAGTCATAATCATACGGTTTATCTCTATATATTATGGTTCATTTATATTACTAGGTGTCTGTAGTTCTTTTAATATATTGGCACAATCCGTAGAACATATATATGTAGCTTAAACAGTCAGACATTTGGAAAACATTATGTTGGTTCTTCTTTCATATATATACATATATTTCTATTTTTCTATGAAGAATGTACCTTCCCAAGCAATGTCTGATGTACTCACTGTGTGGAATCTGTAACCCAAGTAAAGTTTGTTTGCTTGTTTGCCTTTAAGGCATTTAATTAATACTTAGCACATCTAATTTAATGACCAATTAAGGGTTTTAAATGTAGTAGGTTGGACTGCATTGTATGTATTCTGAATAAGTCTGCTTATGAAGCAGACGAAAAGAGCTTCAATAAACTATGGTGACTGCATTTAATTCCTGGTGGGCTCTGAGTGGTCGCTGACGGTGTCTACAGTACCTCGCCTTTGCTTTGGACTTCTTCAGCTGGTTGTCTGTGTTTTTGTATGGGGAATGTCAAGTGTAGTCCCTATGTGTATTACCTGTGTAATGCCTTACTGCGGCAGTGTAATTCCACCGGGTTTGCAGTTATGGGTGCCATCTTGGTCATACGCTTGTCCATCCATGTGAATTGCCTACTGGACACTGGTATAGGGCTGTACACATTTCACACCAGCATTTAGCATTCTACGGTGGATGCTTTGCATTAGTAGTGGTGAGTAAGGCAGGTACTATGCACACATCCTCCCACGGGCAGGACAACGGATTATCTGCCAGACAACACAAAGCCCCATTTCTGCATACCCAAGATCCCATGGCTGCAACCCTCGACAGTACCCATTACACATCCTTCATGCGCGGGACTGGGATGTGGACACATGTATGGACACGCCGATCTGGGTATTTCTGTTCATATGTCCTGCGTTCATGAACACTTGTCATCAACCTTAAACACGCTGGTGGTGCATATGTCTAACTGTGCCGTAGCCATGGCTATAGCATCGCCTGTTGTTCGGAAACGCCTGGAGTGAGTTATGTGAAAAGGTATTTTAGGGTCCTTCAATGGACACCAATGTGCATATGTAAAGTTAGATGTTGCTGGACTGTGTCCAACTGGCCAGTGCTTTTGACTGCTGCTGTATGTTCCCAATCGCGGATGTCTGTTTGACTACCCATTCTTCGTGGTGCTACGTAACCAGGTGATTTACAGCTGTGAACAGATGGTGTACATCCAAAGATGCAGGTTAGCAACTGCTTCAAATAAAACTCAGACGTCCCAATAGGACATATCCGTCACTGTAATTTCAACATAACACCACCGAACATGTAGATCCCCTATGTCTTCATTGAAGCATGTTTTCTTCATAGGTGGGAACGCCATAGTTTACATATCCCAGTTGACGTTGTTGGTGTGCCATTACTTTGTGTTGCACAGGTCGCCCATCTGTTCCACAGTATGGTAGCGAGTGCTCCCCCATTGTGTTGCTGGCAGATTGAGTGCTGTGTACCGGTGTTTGCATGGCGGTCCAACTTTGTATGGGGAATGTCAACCGTAGTCCCTATGTATATTTGCTGTGTTATGCCTTACCGCGGCTGTGTAGTTCCACCGGGTTTACAGTTGTGGGTGCCATCTTGGTCGCACGCTTGTCCATCCATGAGAATTGCCTACTGGACACTAGTATAGGCCTGTACACATTTCACACCTGCATTTAGCATTCTCCGGTAGATGGTTTGCATTATTAGCGGAGAGTAAGGCAGGTGCTACGCACACATCCCTCCCACGGGGCGGGACAAAGGATTGCCTGCGAAACAACACCGAGGCCAGATTCTACATACCCAGACTCCCTTGACTGCAACAGTCGACAGTACCCATTACACATCCTTCATGTGTGCGGGACTGTGATGTGGACGCAGTTCTATGGACCCGGTACCCTGGGTATTTCTGTGCATATGTGCTGCATTTCATGGACAGCTATCATCAACATTGAACACGCTTGCGGTGCATATGTGTACCTGTGACGTGGTGACGACAATGAGTTCACATGGGTAATGCAGGAAGCTAGCAGGCATTCAATGAATGGAATTTCTGGGTCCTACAATGGACACCAATGTGCATATGTCAGGTTAGATGTTGCTGGACTGTGTCCACCTGGCCAGTGCTTTTCACTGCTGGTGTATGTTCCCCAATCGCGGATGTCTGTTTGACTACCCATTCTACATGGTGCTACGTAACCAGGTGATTTAGTACTGTGAACAAATGTCATACATCCAAAGATGCTGGTTAGCAACTGCTTCATATAAACCTCAGACATCCCAATGGGACATATCCGTCACTGTATTTTCAACATAACACCACCGGAACATGTTGATCACCTATGTATTCATTTAACCATGTTGTCTTCATAGGTGGGAATGCCATAGTTTACATATCCTACTTGACGTTGTGGGTGTGCCATTAGTATGTGTTCCACAGGTCGCACATCTGTTCCGCTGTATGGTAGCGGGTGCTCCTCATTCTGTTGCTGGCAGATTGAGTGCTGTGTACGCCGGTGTTGGCACGGTGGTCCGACTTTGTATGTGGAATGTCAACTGTAGTCCCTATGTGTATTTCCTGTGTTATGCCTTACCGCGGCTGTGTAATTTCCCGGGTTTGCAGTTGTGGGTGCCATCTTGGCCATACGGTTGTCCATCCATGACAATTGCCTACTGGACACTAGTATAGGGCTGTACACATTTCACACCTGCATTTAGCATTCTCCTGTGGATGGTTTGCATTATTAGCGGAGAGTAAGGCAGGTGCTACGCACACATCCCTCCCACAGGGCGGGACAAAGGATTGCCTGCGAAACAACACCGAGCCCAGAGTCTACATACCCAGAATCCCTTGACTGCAACAATCGACAGTACCCATTACACATCCTTCATGTGTGCGGGACTGTGATGTGGACGCAGTTCTATGGACCCGTACCCTGGGTATTTCTGTGCATCTGTGCTGCATTTCATGGACAGCTATCATCAACATTAAACACGCTTGCGGTGCATATGTGTACCTGTGATGACACTGAGTTCACGTAGGCGTTGAAATAAGGCATCATTCTTGTCTTTAGACAATTTTTGGGTCCTACAATGGACACCACTGTGCATATGTAAAGTGTAGAGCTTGTCGGACTGTGTCCTTGTGAGCAGTGGGTTTCACTGATGCTGTGTGTTCAACAATCGCGGATGTCTGCTTGACTACCCATACTGTGTAGTGGTACAGGAACCATGTTTTCCGACACCAGAACCCAATGGTGTACATCCAATGTTGCAGGTTAACAACCACTTTAATACCCAGAGGTCACGATTGGGAGGTATTGCCACTTTATTATCGGAACAACACCTCCAGACTGTGTAAATCACGGGAACTTTAGGCCAGTCTTACCCGCCATTTGCAATTGTAATTAGCAGACACGTGTCAATACATGTATGATAAGACATATTGTCATGCAGAAGTTAATCTATGTTATTTGGACATTGGCTTCTGCTATTGGCATCCGTTGCTGTGAGTGTTGCCAGTTACCATACACATTGCTTGCTCAGAGGCAGACTACACAATTCTGCACACTACTGTGGTCTCCTTTAAGGACCCTGAGCCAGTGGTCAACAGTACTGCAGCCACTGCATCAATCACATTTGCCATCTACCAGTACCTACAGGACTGCATGAACCAGGCATTCACTTACCCAACTGTGGTTCATTGTACCAATGCCAAGCATCCAGTGTGGTGTACCCCAGCCATACACAGGATGTACAACACGAGGAGGTGGCTACTACAAGGTGGAGCAGACACCTTGTGAGGTATGACACCCTTGGTCATCATATGTGTAGAGTTACACACTGTCATGCCATGGTCCAGGGCACATTCCACAGATATACCTACATGGACCTGGCTGACAATCATACCACCTTCAGTTGCTATGCTCAACACCTGGGAGGTCACTCCCACATATGCTCTGACTGGGTTCACAAAGAGGTGGAGTTTACTCAACATACACACATTGCCAACATACAGGCTGACAAGTCCAGTGAGGACATCTCCACACCCTCCCCACACATGAGGAGATGTCTGTACCAGCGGTTTGTGGTCACCAAATGTTCTGTGACACACAGGTGGGACATGCTCTCTCCAGGGTAGTGGACATAGCATCCATGAGACCAGCTGGTGACCCCACTGTGTACTCCACTATCTCATTGAGGAATTAGACCCACAGTTAGGACAGCTATTTCTTTGTAGCCTCACCTCAGGTAAGGTACCCAGGTTGTGTCGCATGGCAACGGTAGTCCCACGTCACAGGGCCAATGCCTCCACTGAGCCTGGTTATTACTGTCCCATTACCATGAGGAGACCTATCTGCAAAGACATGGGGAGGGATCATACTGCGGCTCGTACATGAATGCATAGGGGACATACATACTTTGCATCCAACATGGTTTGTCTTGTTCAGGGCGGTTCATGCCTTTAAAGCATGGTTGACATTTTCGGGACAGTCACCGAGGCCATTGATGGGGGTGTTGCAGTCCATACAGCCTACCTCAACCTGGCAAAGGCCTTCATCACATTACCCCCCTCAGGTATCGTTGATAAACCCATTGGCTGGGATGTGAACACGTACATCACAGAATGTGTTGTAAACTGTCTATGTGACACAACCCACACGGTCATACTTGCTGGCAGCATGTCAGACCTACTGCCTGTCGCATGTGGTGTCCCATGGGGCCCTTCCGTGGGTCCACTCCTATCATACATCTACATTTCCATGGTACAGGCACACACAGGGGTGTTATGGGCAACATTGTTTGTAGATGACTGCAAAACAGGTGCCATAGTGGGCCGGGCATCTGACACACATATCCTTGAAGGGGCCTCCCAGATATGCATATCTGCTGTCAGGGACATGGCCCACAGCTAAATGCTAAGTAATGCAACATCATACCTGTCGAGAAGTACTAGGTCACCCCTGTCCAGCATATAGGTGGCTGCCCACTCAGCACAGGGGTGATTACCAGGGATCAGGGGACAGAGTTTGTCGGTCACCATTCATTCAACACACATGTTGCTATCGTGGTTCTGTGGGACTTCTACATTGCCCACCTGTTTGTGCAGGGATTCACATCTACATCAGGCTAGGTCATTGTCTCCTTGTACCCATTACGTGTTACATCTATGATTTACTACATTGCCCCATTCAGACTGTATCTGACCATACACCTACAGCAGCTGGGAAGCCCTCATAGGTTAATTGTCGTACAGATGCAGGATGACATCATTTTGTGTAATGCTGCCCCACTTGTAGGACCCCTGCCCCATTAAGTCACATACCTGCTGTTTAGTGTTGACCTGTGCCAGACATACGAGGCCATGTCAACCCATATGTCATGTGTATGCTTCACCTACTGTATCTGCATCCCTCAGAACCACTAGGGCAGGTGACATGAACCTTGTCACGGTCATTAATGGGATGTGTTTGAGTGACACATATATCACCCAGACACTCACAATGCTGTGGATCTACATCACAGTACATGTGAGACAGAGATCCTTCATAGCCTTGTTTGCGGGTATGTTGTCCATTGGATGGAGAATTGCAGGTATAGGCCAGGGATTACATCATTATCACTGCTTGACGGAGGTACAGCAATATCATGAGTATTTTATCTGAAGCACAGAAGGTTGGCAAAGTCATCCTAACTATGGTGTAGTGTTATGGCTGAACCTGGGACGATGGCCTACCCTGTACCTATGGACCTATGAACCTATATTCATAGTTTGTCACATTTACACTTGTCTATCCCCTATCCTCTTTCTCCAGTGTATATTTCTGTGGCACATGATTGTCCTCTGTATTACATGCAGGTATGCTGTGTACAGTGCACATATGTCACAGTTGATGACAGTGTATCTGTGTCCCTAACACTGTGATACTGAGGACTACCACACATCCTTCACAACATTACATGCATATGTTCTTTCTATTCTTCTTTGGCCTATGGGGGGGGTGTTAAGGCAAACATTACACAAGTCCCTGTTTGTGCATGCTTCATGTTGGTGTCTGACCAGGCTCCATTGCAGTTGTGTGTTGGACGGTAGTGTTTCTGTGTGTTTGCCATGTGTTTTTATTGCCGGTACATCTGTGGGAGGTGTGGTTGGCACATGTTCCTCTTTGCAGGGACACCCATCCTGGGGTTTGTGTCATGCATCTGCACTTGGCATGTGCCATATGTCCTGTACTATTCCCACAGTCGTGTATGCCTTCATGCACTACTACTGCGTGTTACTGGCTGTTTGTATGTGGTACACATGGACATTGTGATGGTTGGCTTGACCTATTCCCATGCTAGAACATACACATCTGTCAATTACGTTGTTTAAATCAAACTGTAACACTCATTCGTCTTTTCAAACTGACAGTCAATAACACAGGAAGCTGAGATTAATAACGTTTTACTACTGTGCAGCAGGAGGCAAAGAACTATGCAGTACAAGTTTAGACTTTTGTTTTACTCTATACATGTTACAGCTGTATGAGCATTGTGTATACTATCATCTTTTGCACACATTAATGATGTGGTCAGTCACAGGGCATTTACATCACTATAGTCCACAAGATTGTATTCCTACAACAGTGCTAAGGTAATGCTTATTAAATGTTTTCCCATGAGGATAGCACAGCCTTGCAGCCACATAGTCAATTAGAATGTACTTGGTAAATTCTGCTCTGTCACGGTTCCAACACTGTTCAGATCCGGTCGTCACTCCATTTCCTACTAGGTTCCTTTGTCTCTCTGGTGAGCAGCTGTACTCTGTGTTAGATAGAGCTCACAAGCCTATCCTCCTCAGTGGAAGGATGACAGATATACCTGTACATACATTTATTATTCTCTAACCGAGCAGATGACTAATGCTGAATGACATACACCTGCTGCACTGGTTACTGCCAGGGTCAGAATTCCATCACACTACAGCTTAGCTTCACCAATTACATGCATGATCAGTTCTACTGCCATATTGTACGGTACAATTCAATGCATTATATAGTATTTCGGGTCTAAACTGGCACTTCATATGTGTTTCTATATATATTTTTCGAACAACATCCATCCGGCCATATGCATGTTGTTCCGTCCTTTACCTTGACCGTGTGTATTTGGCCATCCGGCAACGCTACTCTCCACATGTGATGTCCCACCTTCCCCTTCTTTGCCTTTAGCACCCTGTTAGGACGTCCTGTTTGGTAGGCACGTGTTCCGCTATATGTGTTAGACTTCTCTGCATAGCTAATCATCGATGCGGTGGTTCAACAACCCGACTTGTCCACATGTGTACAGTTATGTGCACCGTGTCGTATGCAAACCTATATGGTTTGGGCGGTACATACCACATGCGGGATGTACACATTCTGCAGACACATTCACATGCAGCCATTTCCATATCTGTACCTGAGGTGGGTTGGTGACATGTGGGGTATGTATTTGCCCGCGTGGCACTGCCTAACACAAACATCTTACCACATTTCAGGTATGCACATTGTGTGTAGGTGTATAGCTGCACACGGATGCTAGCAGGTTTGGGTGCACAGGTGTACATGGGTGGGACTTACATGCTACAATGAGGCTATTGTGTATTACATCTGAATGCATGGGTTCTGCTTCTGGATATTACACTTCAACATACGCCATCCAGTGTATGCGACAGAGACGTTGCTGGGTGTGGGATATGTTGCTATGCACATGTTTGCCTGTGTTTAAGGTATCTTGGTTCCTTCCTGTTGTTATGTCAACACAGCTACCCGGCTATGTACTCTCACTACTGCTTGTGACCATTATGGTTGGCACCTTTTCCAATGCCCATAGTGGGACATGTTTTGTGGGAACATCGGATTTTGCAGGACAACACATACCCACAGTAAGTGGAGTTGACAGGACTTTACTTGTTTGCCATAATATACGCTTATTCTGTTAGCATTTGGGTTCCTTATTCAGTTTCTTATGCCATGTATGTGTTTCATATACAAATTTATATGTTTTATGCTACTATTACATGTATATTGCGGGAATATTTTTGGCAGGGAATCTCAGGTCATTTTCCTTTTTTTCGATTTTTGCAGGGACACAACTGTCCAATGAGGGACTATCCATGGCACATTGGGACAGCTGGTAACCCTGGTGACCATGCCCATGTCGCTACTGGGGTTGCCACCTTTTCCATTTGCCAAGGTGGGATATTTCCGGGACTCACATCTGATTTTACAGGCCGACACATACACACGGTCACTATATGGCATAGAACTTCACTTGTTTGCCTAAATAAAAGCTTATTGTTGTGGCAGTTTGGTTGCTTATTCTGTTTCTTGTAACATTGAGATATTTCAGTTACAGAAATAACCAATTCATGCAACCATTACATTAAATACGGGATATCATTATGTCCTACAATCTTAGCACATTTGCCATTTTAATATTTTTCGGGACACAACTGCCCATAGAGGGACTGCCCTCGCAAAGTGGGACAGGTGGTAACCTTAGTCGCTACTCCTATGTCGGTGCGCGCTGACATGCTGCGATACACCTTCTATGAGTATAACCACTGACGGTGCATTGCGGGACAAACGGTCTTATGCGTATCCTTTGCTCCTTGGGCGGGTACACTTAAGCCTTCGTGGGTTGTATTTGCTTTTCCGTTTAGTTGGGACGGGTACTATGTTGCATACTCTATGTGCGTTTCATTCTGCACGGGCCCTGGCTGCTGCCATTACTATTATGGGCGGACCGTGGCAGTCAGCACATTAGGTTGCTCACCGCATGCCGGCTTAGCCATGCCTCGGACGCATCCTACTTGGGCTCGCTCCGACACTACGCGCGTGTCTGTGGTTGCGGTGCACTCTCATTAATATGCATATGGGCTACTCGCCGGCTATTCACTGCACCGCCGGCACAGCCCTTACGCCGGCCTTGCGCCGAGCTTCATGAATCCCGGGGAAAGTCTATATGCAAGCATACAACCTAATGATGGTTTGATACAATGCAGTATTTCTTACAGGAGTGTCATACATCTGCAAACATTATTGAATTGATTGATTTTTGCATGACAAATATTTTTTTATGTTTAATGAAGTAAATTACAAACAATTAGTTTGCACTGCCATAGGAGTATCTTTTGCTCCTTATTTTCAACAGGTTGTTCTTAAATATTTTTGATAGATAATTTAATTGTTTTTATGTCAGAGAGGTAAAAATGGATGTGGCACCATTTATTCCTTATCTAAACAGTAATAAATATAATTTTAAGTGTACAGGTAAAATGCATGATGATACTGTTGACTGTTTAGATATTACTTTTTTGTGGCTGAGGATAATCGGTGCTTACTAAATTGTATCAAAAACCTATGGGAATATTAGATTATGCGGATGGTAATAGTTTTCACCCTAATTAACTTGCTGATTCTCTGCCATGTAGTGAAATGTTAAGAGAAAGAACTCATAGCCATATGCAAGGTTATTTTGGCTGATGCTCAAAAGAGCCAAGACATGAGTTATATTTTGTGACAGAATTTAACATATTGTCACAATAGATAGTGAATCTATTAAAAAAAGCATATAGTCTATAATAACCAGTGATAATATTATGTCTAAATAGTTATACTGTACCCTAGTATATCTTATAAGAGGAGTAGGAACTTGTTTGATATTTTGGTTCAGAACTATTTTATTTATAAAGATTAACTTTACCATACTGTTGTGACTCATAATAAGGCTGAACAAAACAGGCACTGTTCCACAGAGCACACAAGCGACAAGTTGGCAAAACCACCACTGTTTATTAAATACCTCAAAATGATGCACAAGAATTAAACTTAACAAGGCCTCACTATATCTCGGTGGTTCAGGTCCTGTGTCCCAGCTCAAAAGAATCATTTCCTTAGTTACACCCATTTTCTTCACCCGATATTTCTAACAGAGTGCTCTGTAGGGGATTTTAAAGTCTACCAATTCATTACATTTCCAAAACATATGTTCCTTGTTACCTCTTTCTATCCCATCAAATCTTCCAACTATCTAAGGAAAACTCTTTGGAGTCTGATTAGGGTATAAAATACCTATACAAACACTTCAAGCAAAAATACATCTTCTTGACTTTGTTGCATGTTTGGGAGGCATATGTATGATTTCTAATTGTTTCCTTATACTTTGCTTATCTAATCTCTCTGCCTAATCAGTTCTATCCTCCTCCTCTGATTGATTCCTAAAGTTATCCTTAAATATTTTATGTGCCCTACTAATCTCCTCTGATTGATTCCTAAAGTGATCTTTAAATATTTTATATGTCCTACTAATCATTCCTTTTTTTACATCAGCTTCTGTTATATAGTCAACCAAAAGCTCTACCAGAGCAGGTCTTTCACTTAGGATTCCCCTGTCCCTTTCCCTTTGCCTATACTTTGAGATCTAACCTTCATAGGGAAGGCAATTGCTAACCTGCAGGCCAAATGTCATCTTGGACTATTCCCGTTCTCATGCTTTTTCTTCTCTAGTTGTTTGCTCTCAGTATCTTGCTTTCTTTCTCATTTATCTCCAGTAAATTCCAGCCCTCTCTTGCCTATTTTCTGTAACCATAATTGCAGTCACCCATATCAGCAAAATCTACTTTCTTCATTCTTATGTTGGCTTACTTCATGGAATATTTTCTGCAGCTTTATGAATATAATATTCTGTATGGCTGTTGTTTTTCTCATTAAAGATCTACATCCAAAATTCCACTCTCTTATTTTGTGACTTTCCTCCCTGTTTCATCATCATCCCTTTCCATTTTGAATTATAGCTTTCTGATTGTGTTTTGTATATGAGCCTTAACTAGGGCAGGTGACATGAACCTTGTCACGGTCATTAATGGGATGTGTTTGAGTGACACATATATCACCCAGACACTCACAATGCTGTGGATCTACATCACAGTACATGTGAGACAGAGATCCTTCATAGCCTTGTTTGCGGGTATGTTGTCCATTGGATGGAGAATTGCAGGTATAGGCCAGGGATTACATCATTATCACTGCTTGACGGAGGTACAGCAATATCATGAGTATTTTATCTGAAGCACAGAAGGTTGGCAAAGTCATCCTAACTATGGTGTAGTGTTATGGCTGAACCTGGGACGATGGCCTACCCTGTACCTATGGACCTATGAACCTATATTCATAGTTTGTCACATTTACACTTGTCTATCTCCTATCCTCTTTCTCCAGTGTATATTTCTGTGGCACATGATTGTCCTCTGTATTACATGCAGGTATGCTGTGTACAGTGCACATATGTCACAGTTGATGACAGTGTATCTGTGTCCCTAACACTGTGATACTGAGGACTACCACACATCCTTCACAACATTACATGCATATGTTCTTTCTATTCTTCTTTGGCCTATGGGGGGGGTGTTAAGGCAAACATTACACAAGTCCCTGTTTGTGCATGCTTCATGTTGGTGTCTGACCAGGCTCCATTGCAGTTGTGTGTTGGACGGTAGTGTTTCTGTGTGTTTGCCATGTGTTTTATTGCCGTACATCTGTGGGAGGTGTGGTTGGCACATGTTCCTCTTTGCAGGGACACCCATCCTGGGGTTTGTGTCATGCATCTGCACTTGGCATGTGCCATATGTCCTGTACTATTCCCACAGTTGTGTATGCCTTCATGCACTACTACTGCGTGTTACTGGCTGTTTGTATGTGGTACACATGGACATTGTGATGGTTGGCTTGACCTATTCCTATGCTAGAACATACACATCTGTCAATTACGTTGTTTAAATCAAACTGTAACACTCATTCGTCTTTCAAACTGACAGTCAATAACACAGGAAGCTGAGATTAATAACATTTTACTACTGTGCAGCAGGAGGCAAAGAACTATGCAGTACAAGTTTAGACTTTTGTTTTACTCTATACATGTTACAGCTGTATGAGCATTGTGTATACTATCATCTTTTGCACACATTAATGATGTGGTCAGTCACAGGGCATTTACATCACTATAGTCCACAAGATTGTATTCCTACAACAGTGCTAAGGTAATGCTTATTAAATGTTTTCCCATGAGGATAGCACAGCCTTGCAAGCCACATAGTCAATTAGAATGTACTTCGGTAAATTCTGCTCTGTCACAGTTCCAACACTGTTCAGATCCGGTCGTCACTCCATTTCCTACTAGGTTCCTTTGTCTCTCTGGTGAGCAGCTGTACTCTGTGTTAGATAGAGCTCACAAGCCTATCCTCCTCAGTGGAAGGATGACAGATATACCTGTACATACATTTATTATTCTCTAACCGAGCAGATGACTAATGCTGAATGACATACACCTGCTGCACTGGTTACTGCCAGGGTCAGAATTCCATCACACTACAGCTTAGCTTCACCAATTACATGCATGATCAGTTCTACTGCCATATTGTACGGTACAATTCAATGCATTATATAGTATTTCGGGTCTAAACTGGCACTTCATATGTGTTTCTATATATATTTTTCGAACAACATCCATCCGCCATATGCATGTTGTTCCGCCCTTTACCTTGACCGTGTGTATTTGGCCATCCGCAACGCTACTCTCCACATGTGATGTCCCACCTTCCCCTTCTTTGCCTTTAGCACCCTGTTAGACGTCCTGTTTGGTAGGCACGTGTTACGCTATATGTGTTAGACTTCTGCATAGCTAATCATCGATGCGGTGGTTCAACAACCCGACTTGTCCACATGTGTACAGTTATGTGCACCGTGTCGTATGCAAACCTATATGGTTTGGACGGGTACATACCACATGCGGGATGTACACATTCTGCAGACACATTCACATGCAGCCATTTCCATATCTGTACCTGAGGTGGGTTGGTGACATGTGGGGTATGTATTTGCCTGCGTGGCACTGCCTAACACAAACATCTTACCACATTTCAGGTATGCACATTGTGTGTAGGTGTATAGCTGCACACGGATGCTAGCAGGTTTGGGTGCACAGGTGTACATGGGTGGGACTTACATGCTACAATGAGGCTATTGTGTATTACATCTGAATGCATGGGTTCTGCTTCTGGATATTACACTTCAACACACGCCATCCAGTGTATGCGACAGAGACGTTGCTGGGTGTGGGATATGTTGCTATGCACATGTTTGCCTGTGTTTAAGGTATCTTGGTTCCTTCCTGTTGTTATGTCAACACAGCTACCCGGCTATGTACTCTCACTACTGCTTGTGACCATTATGGTTGGCACCTTTTCCAATGCCCATAGTGGGACATGTTTTGTGGGAACATCGGATTTTGCAGGACAACACATACCCACAGTAAGTGGAGTTGACAGGACTTTACTTGTTTGCCATAATATACGCTTATTCTGTTAGCATTTGGGTTCCTTATTCAGTTTCTTATGCCATGTATGTGTTTCATATACAAATTTATATGTTTTATGCTACTATTTCTTGTATTTTGTCGGTTTATTTTTGGCAGGCAATTTCAGGTCTTTTTCATTTTTTTCGTTTTTTGCAGGGACACAACTGTCCAATGAGGACTATCCATGGCACATTGGGACAGCTGGTAACCCTGGTGACCATGCCCATGTAAGCTACTGGGGTTGCCACCTTTTCCATTTGCCAAGGTGGGATATTTCCGGGACTCACATCTGATTTTACAGGCCGACACATACACACGGTCACTATATGGCATAGAACTTCACTTGTTTGCCTAAATAAAAGCTTATTGTTGTGGCAGTTTGGTTGCTTATTCTGTTTCTTGTAACATTGAGATATTTCAGTTACAGAAATAACCAATTCATGCAACCATTACATTAAATACGGGATATCATTATGTCCTACAATCTTAGCACATTTGCCATTTTTAATATTTTTTTTCGGGACACAACTGCCCATAGAGGGACTGCCCCTCGCAAAGTGGGACAGGTGGTAACCTTAGTCGCTACTCCTATGTCGGTGCGGCGCACTGACATGCTGCGGTACACCTTCTATGAGTATAACCACTGACGGTGCATTGCGGGACAAACGCGGTCTTATGCGTATCCTTTGCTCCTTGGACGGGTACACTTAAGCCTTCGTGGGTTGTATTTGCTTTTCCGTTTAGTTGGGACGGGTACTATGTTGCATACTCTATGTGCGTTTCATTCTGCACGGGCCCTGGCTGCTGCCATTACTATTATGGGCGGACCGTGGCAGTCAGCACATTAGGTTGCTCACCGCATGCCGGCTTAGCCATGCCTCCGGACGCATCCTACTTGGGCTCGCTCACGTACACTACGCACGTGTCTGTGGTTGCGGTGCACTCTCATTAATATGCATATGGCGCTACTACGCCGGCTATTCACTGCACCGCCGGCACAGCCCTTACGCCGGCCTTGCGCCGAGCTTCATGAATCCCGGGGAAAGTCTATATGCAAGCATACAACCTAATGATGGTTTGATACAATGCAGTATTTCTTACAGGAGTGTCATACATCTGCAAACATTATTGAATTGATTGATTTTTGCATGAAAAATATTTTTTTATGTTTAATGAAGTAAATTACAAACAATTAGTTTGCACTGCCATAGGAGTATCTTTTGCTCCTTATTTTCAACAGGTTGTTCTTAAATATTTTTGATAGATAATTTAATTGTTTTTATGTCAGAGAGGTAAAAATGGATGTGGCACCATTTATTCCTTATCTAAACAGTAATAAATATAATTTTAAGTGTACAGGTAAAATGCATGATGATACTGTTGACTGTTTAGATATTACTTTTTTGTGGCTGAGGATAATACGGTGCTTACTAAATTGTATCAAAAACCTATGGGAATATTAGATTATGCGGATGGTAATAGTTTTCACCCTAATTAACTTGCTGATTCTCTGCCATGTAGTGAAATGTTAAGAGAAAGAACTCATAGCCATATGCAAGGTTATTTTGGCTGATGCTCAAAAGAGAGCCAAGACATGAGTTATATTTTGTGACAGAATTTAACATATTGTCACAATAGATAGTGAATCTATTAAAAAAAGCATATAGTCTATAATAACCAGTGATAATATTATGTCTAAATAGTTATACTGTACCCCTAGTATATCTTATAAGAGGAGTAGGAACTTGTTTGATATTTTGGTTCAGAACTATTTTATTTATAAAGATTAACTTTACCATACTGTTGTGACTCATAATAAGGCTGAACAAAACAGGCACTGTTCCACAGAGCACACAAACGACAAGTTGGCAAAACCACCACTGTTTATTAAATACCTCAAAATGATGCACAAGAATTAAACTTAACAAGGCCTCACTATATCTCGGTGGTTCAGGTCCTGTGTCCCAGCTCAAAAGAATCATTTCCTTAGTTACACCCATTTTCTTCACCCGATATTTCTAACAGAGTGCTCTGTAGGGGATTTTTAAAGTCTACCAATTCATTACATTTCCAAAACATATGTTCCTTGTTACCTCTTTCTATCCCATCAAATCTTCCAACTATCTAAGGAAAACTCTTTGGAGTCTGATTAGGGTATAAAATACCTATACAAACACTTCAAGCAAAAATACATCTTCTTGACTTTGTTGCATGTTTGGGAGGCATATGTATGATTTCTAATTGTTTCCTTATACTTTGCTTATCTAATCTCTCTGCCTAATCAGTTCTATCCTCCTCCTCTGATTGATTCCTAAAGTTATCCTTAAATATTTTATGTGCCCTACTAATCTCCTCTGATTGATTCCTAAAGTGATCTTTAAATATTTTATATGTCCTACTAATCATTCCTTTTTTTACATCAGCTTCTGTTATATAGTCAACCAAAAGCTCTACCAGAGCAGGTCTTTCACTTAGGATTCCCCTATCCCTTTCCCTTTGCCTATACTTTGAGATCTAACCTTCATAGGGAAGGCAATTGCTAACCTGCAGGCCAAATGTCATCTTGGACTATTCCCGTTCTCTTGCTTTTTCTTCTCTAGTTGTTTGCTCTCAGTATCTTGCTTTCTTTCTCATTTATCTCCAGTAAATTCCAGCCCTCTCTTGCCTATTTTCTGTAACCATAATTGCAGTCACCCATATCAGCAAAATCTACTTTCTTCATTCTTATGTTGGCTTACTTCATGGAATATTTTCTGCAGCTTTATGAATATAATATTCTGTATGGCTGTTGTTTTTCTCATTAAAGATCTACATCCAAAATTCCACTCTCTTATTTTGTGACTTTCCTCCCTGTTTCATCATCATCCCTTTCCATTTTGAATTATAGCTTTCTGATTGTGTTTTGTATATGAGCCTTAACTGTCTAGCTCTAAAATATCCCTTTATGCCAGGTAATCCTAAACCACCTGGTTCTATTGGAAGGATCAACTTATTCCACCTGATCCTTGCCCTCTTCCCCTCCCACATAAATTCCATCAACTCATTATTAATTACTGTCCCCATCTTCTCTGATGGATAAAAATATGCCTGACCTGGATATAACACTAAAGTGACTAAAAACATTTTTACTGCTTTTATTTTGCTATCCATATCTGTAAAAACAAGCTTCCACTTTCTTAGTTTTTGTATCATCTTCTGTTTAGTCTCCTCTCATATATCCTAACTGCCATAACCAAAGCCTTTTTTATCCATTCCCCTAAATAATTAATTTAATCATGTCCCCATAAATATCAGTATTGCTGAACCAATTTATTATAGCCTTTGTTTTATCATCATTAATTTTATTTCCTGAAAAGACTCAAAACTGTCTCAAAATGTTCCGCAACACTGAAATGTCCTTTTCTGCTTTTATCAGGTACAAAATCATATCTTCTGCAAATAAAGATAAATTTCTTGATTACCATACCAGTTATAGCCTTGAATTTCAGAAGCCCTTATTTTCTTTGCCAATGGTTCTAAATATAAATAAATCAACAAAAGGGAAAGAGGACACCCCAGCCTGGTTCCACTGTTTAGACACAACTTGTCAGAGATGAGCTCTTCCACTTTAATTCTTGCCTCCGATCCCTCATGTATCCTAATTAACTTAATTATTGTAGCAGGAAATGCAAATACTTTCATTCCCCTACTCATAAAATACCAGCTTACTCCATTGATTACTTTCCCTGCATCGACACCCCAATAACAGTATTATTTTTTAACATTCTGCTTCCCTCCAGATCATTAATTCCATTAGTGCTGTCAAATGTTTGCCTCCCCTCCCCAAAACCACATTGAGCTATATCTATCAATTTTTGAAACACCTTTGCCATTCTTTTAGCTATTATAGATGTGAAGATTGATGAAGGCTGCCAGCCTAGCCAGATAGAATTTTGTAGATAATTCTGCCATTTGTAAATATTAATATAAGCCACAGCCTTGTTCTCTTAAATGGGAAAAAATTGTGTTAAATGTGGAACTGCAAAAATGTAACAGCAGTGCACTCTGCTGTAACAAAGTTGATAAGTCAATTCTTTGATGTCAAAACTCAGAGCTGATATGTCTAGATAAAGGCATTCTGCGTATTGTTTTGAGGCCAGAGTTAATGGCTAGAATTTGTATGTATAATTTCTTTTATTGCTCTGGTTCCTGACCAGCTGCAAGATCAAAAGGGATATTAACATCTGAGAGTCTGTTAGCCTGGGAACCAAAAAGAAATGATGTAATCTGAAATGAATCAGTGGTACTGTGTTATCAATTTAAGGACAGAAAGAATGAGGGCATTTGAGCATTTGTCTTGAGAACATCCAACACACCACACAGGCAGAGTGGTGTGTTGGTGTGTTTGAGCATTTGTCTTGAGAACATCCAACACACCACTCTGCCTGTGTCTATATGTAAGTAGGATTTTAGAACTGTGTTTTCTCTTAGATATAGCTAGGAAATAGGAAGATTAGACTAGTTTGTTTTTCTGTGATGTCAGACCTTTTCTACTGTATTATTTTAATTATTTCACTGTGATCTCTGAACTCTTGACTAGCACTGTGTAGTAAGAAGTATTGTCTTGTGTTTTATCATTTATTATTAAATATTTTTGAACCTTTCAACTGTGGCTGTTCTGTGTAGAGATAATTTAAGCTCTAAGAGTACATTGCATGTATATAGTGATACTGTACTCCAAATAAGTCTTGGCTGTTCAGTCACACTTACCATTTGGATAATAATATTACACAGTATAATTGGACATCCTTTCATAAGGGCCTTTTGGTAGCTGATAAATATTAGCTGGGTGGTGGCACTGATTTCTACCAAATAGTCTGGGTAAAAGGGGCACAGCTGAAAAACCTGTGCTAGTTTTCCCCAGGAGTGTCTGTGTGGTTGTATAAACTCTTATCTCAAAGTGTGTGTGTGTGTCAGCTACTTGGGCTGGGACATGAAGCACTGGTTGAACAGAAAGGGTGCTGGAGGTTTTAGCTTGCCCACTAGGCTGAGATCTGGACCCTATAGCTGTGCCAGTGGGGAGTCTTATTGGAAACCTGGAGAGAAAGGGAGAAACCAGCCCCAGATTGACTGTGATGTCCATGTGATCTTAAGTGAAATTGTACTTTACTGTGTGTGTATTTATTATCCTTTCCCTATATGAACTCACCTCACTGGTGTTACTGGTGAGGATTGAGGCTCCTTGATTGCTGGGCCAGTGCATGGGCATCACATATTAATTATTAGGCAGTGGTGGGATATCCACACCACATACTAATTGGTTGGCAAATACTAATTGACTTATAGTGGTGTGGGTAGAGTGAATTCCTTTAGCCTGTGTACAGTGATCACTGAAGGTGTTTTGTACTCTAAATCAGCCATGCAGTGAATACTCAGAGTTCGGATCACAATTGTTTTATTTCTTTTGTTAGCTTAGTTAGTCAGGGAGAGCAGGCAGCATGTCAGCAGAGGAGTACGGAAAGCTGAGAAGGAGCCAGCTGGCTGAGATGTGCCAGGCTAGGGGACTGGTGCATGGAAACCTGACTAAGGCAGACATGATTGCAGCTTTGGTCACAGCTGCATCAGAAAACAACAACCAGGAGGATGATCAGACTGGTAGTGGAGCTGTACCACCCTAAGAGAATGGACAGCTCAACCCTTTTGGAGAGGACTTAAAAATCCATCTGGAGCTAAAGAGACTTGAGTTGGAGGCCAGGCATTTGGAATCAGAAGCAGCAGAGAGACTGAGATGTCTGCGGGCTAAGGAGAGTGAGAAACTGCTATGCCTTTAAACTGAGGAAAAGGAGAGGCAGAGGCAGCATGAGAAGGAGAAGTCAACTCTTTGCCAGAGTCATGGAGCTAATGGGGGATGGAGTAACTGGACCCCAGAAGCACAAAACATCAGTAAATTTCTTCCGCAGTTTAAAGTGGGGGATAATTTTGATAGTTTCATTCATATGTTTGAGAGGGTATGTAAATAGTATGATGTTGACCAAAGGCTCTGGGTACGGTTCCTGACCCCCTTACTCCATGGTAAAGATGTACCTGTGTTGTCTAAAATGTCTGATGTTGACTGTTTTATACTATTGTTAAGAACTGTTTGTTAGAATTGTTTAAGCTAACACCTGAAATGTATAGGTAAAAGTTTTGTGGGCATAGACACAAGGCAGATGAAAGTGTGTGTGAATATGTTACTGAATTGAGCACTTATTTTCATAGGTGGGTGAGTGGATTTTAGGTCACTACTTTTGAAGGGCTGACAGACTTTTTGGTGAGGGAATAAGTCCTTAGCACTTTGCCTGAGGACATAAAGATCTGGTTAGCTGATAGACAATGTTTTACTTCAGATGAGTTGTGGACGAAGGGAGACCTATACCTAGTAAGCAGGGCATCCCTGCACAGGGAAGGGGCCCCCAGTACTGCTCATGGGTCTAAAGGAAACCATGGTGAGCAAAATAGACTACCCCAACAGAATCTGCCAGTAGCAGGGGAAGCCACTAGCCCAGGTATACATCTAGGACCTAGGGTTACATGTTTTGAATGCAACCATTTGGGCCATGTGGCATACAGATGTCCACAGAGGCAAGGTGTGGAACAAAAGGTGAGAGAGCCAGTAAGTGGGAAAGACAAAATGCCAATAGTAGGTTGTCTTGAGACAACAGGGGTACTGAACTCCCATCCTGCAGATGTCCTGATAGGGAAGGATTTGGATGAGGCAGTACCATGTGTTTATGCAGTTACATGCAGTCAGGCTAGGATACAAGCATGTGGGTCGGGTAGCCTGGGGGAGACCCAGACAGACTGAATACTTGCAGCCAGGACTAGTGAGGTGCTTACTTCATGGAAGGAGCTACTCTGTAGCAGTGAGACTGCAAAGGTAGAGGTGAGTAGTAGTACCCAGGATGACAGTGAGGCACCGCTGTCAGAGGATGCCAGACTTCCTGTGGTAGGGGAGCTGGGAAGGGCTACAAAGAGAGAGGTGAGACAAGTTCAGCTCTCAGACCCTACATTGCAAGGCCTGAGGTAGGTAGCTATGGAGGCACCTGATTCTCAAGGGAAGGGGGGATCGGTATAGGTTCATAGGTTCATAGGTTTATACTAGGCTATCTGCCCTAAGGCATTTATAAGCCTAGCCCAAATTTTTGTGGCTTACGCCACCCCTTATATGAAAAAATACTGTGCCCATTAGTTTGTTGTGCCTCTGTCCAGCAGTGACACAGAGATGATTCCCGGTATAGTGGGACAAAGGGTTACTGTATAGAAAGTGGACCCCTGAGGGAGGGCTAGAAGGTGAGAGGGTACAGCAGTTGGTAGTGCCTAGAGCCTACCATCTGGCACTTCTAGTCATAGCCCATGATATTCCCTTTGCAAGACATATGGGCATAAAACATACCAAGAGACATATTATGCAGAACTTCTATTGTCCTGGAATTTCCAGAGGTGCAACAGGGTACTGCAGGACCTGTGAGCAGTGCCAAAAGTTTGGCAGGGCAGGAGACAAGGTGAAAGCTCCTTTGATACCTTTGCCGGTGATTGAGGAGCCATTTCAGAGGGTAGCTATGGATATTGTGGGGCCTCTGAGTACCCCAAGTTCCACAGAGAAAAAGTGTATCCTAGTGGTAGTGGATTATGCTAAACGATACCCTGAGGCAGTGGCTCTGTCCTCCACTGAGACAGAAAAGGTGACAAATGCTTTGTTAGAGGTTTTCAGCAGGGTAGGTTTCCCAAAAGAAATACTGACTGACAGAGGTGTCAATTTCATGTCAGACCTGCTGGCTTGTCTGTGGAAATACTGTGGGCTGAGGCACCTGAAGACCACCCCCTACCATCTCCAGACTAATGGTCTGGTTGAGAGGTTAAACTCTATGATCAAGTCCATGCTACGGGCATTTGCAGACCAGTTTAAGAGGGAGTGGGACAAATATTTGCCCCATCTGTTGTTTGCTTACAGAGAGGTTCCCCAGGAATCCACAGTTTTTTCACCCTTTGAGTTGCTGTATGGGCATATGGTAAGGGAACCTCTAGATTTAATTCATGATGAGTGGGAAGGTGAGTGTGAACCTCACAAGGAGTCTGTTGTGACATATGTCCTAAACCTCAGGACAAGGATCAGGGAACTCATGGGTTTGGAACAGGAGGACCTGGCAGAAGCCCAACAACAGAAAAAGTATGGTATGACAGGAGTGCTCGAGCTAGAGAGTATGCTGTAGGGCAGCAGGTAATGGTTCTCATTTCTGTCAGACACAACAAGCTGCAAGCAGCTTGGGAGAGACCCTAAAAGGTGGAAAGAAAGGCAAGTGATGTTAACTGCATGGTGAAACTGCTAGGCAGGGGGCAGAGGCACAAATTGTACCATGTTAACATGACAAAACCTTACCATGATAGGGAGGTCCTTGTGCTGAGCATTTGCAGTGGATTGCAGGAAGAGTCTGAGGGAGATCTAGTGACTGATGTCCACAGTGAGGCTCGGACTGACACCTCAGTGGAAGGGGTAGCAATGTCCCAGCAGCTATCTCCTATCCAGGTTCAAGAAATCCGAGCAGTGTTATAGGAGTTTGGGGGCATGTTCACTAGGAAACCAGGGTGTACCCACCTGGTGCAGTACCAGGTGGATACAGGACCCCAAAGGCCTATTAGCCAGGCCCCTTATAGGGTGCCTGGGAGAGTCAAACAGACTCTGAGGGAGGAGATACAGAAGATGTTGGAACTAGGGGTGATTCAAGAGTTCAACAGTCCCTGGGCCTCCCCAGTGGTGCTGGTGCCAAAGAAGGATGGCACCACCAGGTTCTGTGTGGAATACAGGAAATTAAATAATCACACAGAGTCAGATGCTTACCCCATGCCTAGAACAGATAGGGCCCTAGAGCAGGTGGGTGGGGCTAAGTATATTGCAACTATTGATCTTACCAAGGGTTACTGGCAGGTGCCCTTGACTCCCAGTGCTAGAGAAAAGTCAGCCTTTGCAACTCGTTGTGGCTTGCATGAGATCAAAAAGATGCCCTTTGGGATGAAAATTGCCCCAGCCACTTTCTAGTGGCTTGTAGATCACATCCCAGCAGGAGGGTTTGCCCTTGCTTATCTAGATGATATTACCATCTACAGTCATTCCTGGCAGGAGCACCTTCAACATGTCAGGGAGGTACTGGGCAGACTACAGAGGGCAGGGTTGGCCATTAAGCCCAGCAAATATCAGTTGGGTATGGCAGAGGTCTCCTACCTGGGACAGAGTGGGGAGTGGTAAGATCAGGCCAAAGTAGAAGCCATTCAGGCATGGCCTGTACCTGTTACTAAAAAGCAAGTGAGGTCATTCTTAGGGACAGCAGGGTACTACAGAAAGTTCGTCCCCAGTTAGAGTACCATAGTTGCTTCCCTCACAGACCTGACAAGGAAGAATAGGGCAGATAAGGTAGCATGGGCCCCAGCATGTGAGCGGGCATTCCAGGAGCTTAAGGAAGCTTTGGGAGGACCCCCTGTGTTAGCCAGCCTGGATTACAGCAAATAATTTGTTGTGCAGGTGGATGCTTCAAACCAATATTAGCTGGGTGGTGGCACTGATTTCTACTGTATAGTCTGGGTAAAAGGGGCACAGCTGGAGAACCTGTGCCAGCTTCCCCAGGAGTGTCTGTGTGGTTGCATAAATTCTTAACTCAAAGTGTGTGTGTGTGTGTGTCAGCTACTTGGGCAGGGACATGAAACACTGGTTGGACAGAGAGGGTACTGGAGGTTTTAACTTGCCCACTAGGGTGAGATCTGGACCCTATAGCTGTGCCAGTGGGGAATCTTATTCAAGACCTGGAGAGAAAGGGAGAAACCAGCCCCAGACTGACTGTGATCTCTGTGTGTTCTTAAGGGAAATTGTACTTTACTGTGTATGTATTTATTATCCTTTCCCTATATGGACGCACCTCACTGGTGTTAGCGGTGAGGATTGAGGCTCCTTGATTGCCGGCCCAGTACACGGGCAACACAATAGACATAAACACTTTATAATCATGGTTTAAAATTGAAATGGGCCTATATAAAGCTGGGTCTAATGGGTCTTTACTGTCTTTAGGTATTACAAACATCATAGCTTTTTTACAGGATAGTGATGTTTCCCATTCTTTTAAAATTGTGTTAAAGCCAAACAGATCTTTATAACTTTCTTGCCTCCTGGCTTCCTATAACTTTCTTGCCTCCTGGCTTCCATCTTCCACAGGAAATCCATCTATTCCTGGAGACCTTCCTGCAGTTTGATTATATGTCACCATTTTTACCTCATTTCCTCCAGTATTAACTGTTAACTGTTGAGCCTCATCAGCCTCTAACCTTGGCATACTTCAGTTTTCTAAATATTTCCATTTCTGTTCTTTCTTGATTTTCACATTTTTCTGTTTTATATAAATTTTCATAAAACTTCAGAAATACTTCTAATACCACTACGGATGTCTGATTATTTTTCATGTTATAGCCTCCCTAAGCTTGGTATAACCCTTTTTATTTTCTGTTGTCTGAGTCATGTTAAAAGATTTTGTGCTCTAGAGTTTTTATCAAAAAACAGTTGCTTAACAGCAAACTTTCTAAAGTCATGCATATTATCCAGATGCTCCCTTATTTTCTCTTTAACACTCTGCAGTTGCACCTCTTCTTGTTCTATGAGATGTACTTTGTGCAATACTTTAAGCTTTGTCATCCTTCTAAAGAATTATTTTTACTTTTACTTAACCATATCTCTTTTTTTTATTTCTATCGTTTTTTAAATTCCACTGTCATTTTTATCCCACTCATTTGCTATAACCTCTGAAGAAACTCTTGGATAATTTACACTATCTTTTCTTTAAATTCTTCTCTTTTTAACAGGTAGATGGGGAAGCACTAGTGTCTCATTTTTACTTCATTACCCTGCCTTTTTATCATAGTTTTAATTGGTGCATGATATGAAATAGTTACTAGATGCGTGTTGAAGCTTTCAATTAAACACACCTGTTCCTGTGAAATATGATTTCTGTCTTTCTAGCCCAGTTATTATATCTTGGGGAATAATATGTAAATACTTTCTGAGTTCCTACTACAAAATTCACATCTTCCCATTTGGGAAAAACAAAAACACCCATGAATTACCACATAGGTGGCAGCCCCCTTAATATAGAAGAAGTAATTAGAGATCTGGGGACCCAGGTAGATAGTAATCTCTCCTTTGACAATCATATTGCCAAAGTAGATAGGAAATCCTTCTATGTGGCCCATCTAATTACTAAAGGGTTCACATCTAGAAATAAAGAGGTTATAGTGCCCCTCCACTCGTCACTCATTAGACCCATCATAGAGTACAATGCCCCATTTGGGATGTGCCTCACAAGACACTTCCAACAGCTGGAAATACCACAAAAGTATCTTATCAAGAGGATTACTGGCCTCAAACATATGTCCTATGCAGCCCGACTGAAAAAACTCCGGCTGTACTCCGTGGCATATCGCTTACTCAGAGGTGATCTCTGCCTGACATATAAAGCCATGTCCAACTCAGAATTGATGGACATGCTCCACCTAAAGAAATCCAAGTCACTGCGAGCCACATGCAGTGAGCTAAACCTCAGCACAACAATAAATAGAACATATTGGAAGGATAGATTCCTGTCACAAAGACTCCCCATGCTTTGGAACAAAATTCCAAATTACATCAGCCAGAGCCCCTCACTAACACTCTTCAAGAGAAACCTTGATGAGTGGATGGGTAACAGACAATACACCCCTGGGATCACTTCACTGGCTCTGCTTGACAGAGGATCAGTTAATTAATCAATGGGGTGGCAAAAGCCAACACGCTCTGGCTAGGCTTATAAATGCCCTCGAGCAGATAGCCTAGTACCTACCTATAACCTATGAACAAGCATGTTTAATAGCTGCATAGAGGCAGCTGTATCCACAGGAATAAGTACAGAACTAACTCAAAAAACAAGCCATCCTGGCAGAATCACAACGTCAATAGGCTATATAACAGAATTAAGAAAATCATGGTAAAAATTATGAGGTGTAGCACTCATCAGAATAAAAGCACTCTCATCAAACTAAACAACAACTAAGATGACAAAGTTTGCCAAAGCCAAAGCTGAGGTAAATTTGGCCTCTCAGGTCAAGGACAACCATAAGGCATTCTTTAGCTATGTCTGCAACCTCAAAGGCAATACACAGTTCTGTGCAGAGCAAATTGTTAATGGAGCCATCTATACTGAGCTTAAGGATATAGCAAACCAACTGGCAGACAAATTCAGCTCTAACTTTACCCATCTCAGCCCTCCAGTCTCCAGTCAGGAAATATCATCAAACATACCCCCCCCCCATACTGTTATTGGGGAAAAGATCCTTAATGCTGCCTTCAAGACCAAGAACACTGCATCAATGGACTGTGACAATATCACAGGCTGCATGCTAAATAACATGAAATATGACCTATCAGGTCATATAGAATCAGTATTTAACCATAGCCTGCAAACAGGCTTTATGCCTCACAAATGGATGACAGCAACCATGATCCATCTGCATAAAGGTGAGCCATCTACAGACCCTGGAAACTACAGACACAAAGTCTCACTAGTCTCATATGTAAAGCCATTGAAAAATAATCATGGAATGATCAACAATGACATGTGAACCTCCAAATACTGCACCCAACATGCCTACTCAACCGGGTGGACTTCTTTGCCAAGGTTAACGCCACAAAAGCCCAAAGCAATGGATGAAGGCAAAATGGTTCACTCTGCCTACCTTGTCCTGGTCAAGGCATTTGACACGATACCCCACCTGGGTAGAGTTGACAAACTCAAGAGGTTAGGTATACACTTTTATGTCACTTGGTGGGCAGCCAGCTGGCTCATAGACAAGACACAGAAAGTTAGAATTGGGGAGTCCACTTCTACAAAAAGGCAAGTCACCAGTGGAGTCCCTCAGGGATCAGTGCTGGGACCAATCCTTTTTGCCATCTACTTTTGTGAAGTTAAGGCCAATGTCAAGGTCCTCTGGCTGACCAAATTTGCAGATGATTGCAAATTAGAAGCAGTCATAGAATCCCCCACTAATGTTCTTCAAGAAGGGCTGCCACAGACAAATAACTCATGTCAGAACTATGGACTAAAACTAAATGTCAAGAAATGTATAATAGTACCCTTTGGGAAGTCAGCCATCCCTGGTAACTGTCATATTGACAACACACATGTAAGAGTTAACCCAGTAGTGAGGGACTTGGGAACAAGCATAGGCAGCAATCTAGCCTTTACTCATCACTTTTCTACAGTAGTGAGGAAATTATTCCATGTTGCTCATCTAATAAACAAAGGTATGGCATCTTGGTCCATGGAGGTCATTGTTCCTCTGTTTTTGGCATTCATCAGACCTACCATTGAGTACAATACTGCCTTCGGTATGTACCTAACCAAGCACATCCAACAACTGGAACATCCACTCAGGTTCTTTACTAAAAGAATACAGGGTGTAAAAAATATGTCCTATGAAAACTGCCTCAAAGCCCTATCCCTGTATTCTGTTTCCTACAAGATGTTGAGAGGAGATCTATGCCTGGCATAAAAGGTATCTCAAAACCCACTCTGATGGACCTCCTTCTATATCCACAAAACAAACAGCACCAGAATTCTCTATTCTAAAGACCTTAAACCTTGCCTGTGATATAAACAGGACCTGTTGGATAGACAAGTATGTATCCCAGAGACTACCCCTTCTCTGGAACAGGCTCCCCATCCATGTGAAGCAGAGTTCCTCCATAACCCAATTCAAGTGCAACTTGGAAAATTGGATGGGGAATAGGAGATTCGTCCTCGATGTGGCACCTATGGACAAAGGTATGCTGTAAATGGTTCATCTCTCAGGTCTCTGCGTGAAAATGTTTCATCCATAGCTTGTCAGATGTCTGAGATGCATGGCTAGGTTTAAAAAGGCCACATTGGTTGTTAGCCTAGTACACACCTGTGAACTCATGAGACTGTAAATTGATTTAAGGCAAGTGGGTCAAAGATTTTTATTGTTAGCTTTTATAGAGGAGGGTGTTTTACACAACTGAAAACCTTAAGTACGTTTTATAAAACAACATCTGTAAGGTTACATTGAATCATAAGGTTCATAGGTAGATATTAGGCAATTAGTTATCAGAATAGCCAACAGAAAGACTTACTGCTTGTCTCAAGAGGGACCACTCAGGATAGGCTTGGGGAAAATTTGAGTGCCCATCAAATTGTCTACATTGATCATGAATGTTGTTAGGGTACTACTTTGCTTAATATGCAGAGGTAGTTTATTCTAGATCTATATCATTTAAAAGATACACTGACTGCATAAAACATCAAGTACATACCACCAAACAGTGCTCAATGAAAAACATGGAAAGTACAAAAAGCAGTAAAAAGCAAACAGAAAAACAACAGCATTTCTGCAGGGGGGCAACCCCCCACCTCCCTTACCTCTGCTGCTGTCTATCATTATATAATCATTATATAATAGATAGATGTCAACTCTGATATTGCACAACAATGGAGCGAGGGAGAAACTCCCTAACCCCACTGACTTAAGTCTTTGTATTATTTACTTCTCTCTTTATTGTTTCTCTTATTAGTACATTTAATCTGCAATAAATGAATCTCCCATGGCCTGGGAAAGTGTGACCTTTTTTAAATATATAAATACGTTCAAGGGCCTGAATTGCCTTTGAAGTATTAATTTCTGTGGTCTCACAAGAAGGATTTAAGTACCAAATCACACAAGACTGGAGGCACAAAATAGGTAAGAGTCATATAATGTAGTTAAATAGCACTACAAAGGAAGGTATCTTGCAAATGTATTGTTCCTGAGAAACAGAGAGGTGTCTGAACGAGTCTAGTGACTTTTGCTGTGGGAAAGTCAACAGTTAACATAAGCTAAAGTAATGTTTTATGCAAAAGGAAATGAAGTAATAGGCGGTACGGGAACACAACTGGCGAAACAGAATGTACACGTATTTGACACTGGTCTTTTATCTGTCTTATCTTTACTTGGTGAATATTGAGGTGACAGTTTCCCTCTAAGTTTATCTGCAGTTTCTGCCTGTCATCGTCTAGAGATTGTCTAATCACTGAGGCACAGGTTTGATTCTCCCTAAGAGAAACTGGCTAGGCTTAAAATGGTGCATAAGGGCAGCTAGCCTAGTACTTTCCTATCCACCTATGAATCTATTAGAACTCAAAAAAAGAAGTCTGTTGCTAGGAGCAAAGTTGTAATTAAGATTTTGTAACTGTGTGTGACTCTAGGAAGTCTTTGAGAAAGGAGTAAAAAGAGCAAAATGCCCCCAGGGTTAAAAAAAATACAAAGATGAGATGGGCCAGACATAAGAATAGAGGCATGCCGAACCAGAAAAAAAAAAAAAAAATATATATATATATATATATATATATATATATATCTACATATATATATATATATGGGTCCCATTCAAAATCCTGAAAGCTCAAAATCCTGAAAACACAAAATCCTGAAACTCAAAATCCTGAAAACACAAAATAGACATACTGACGTCATTGTGGCTTTGCTATTGTTAGCCCTGTGGTGTTAGGTCATGCGTTGGGTTCAGGTAAGTGTGCAGTTGGTTTTATGTTAGGGTTAGGGGTGGTTTAAGTGAGTTAGGGTTAGGGCGCAGGTTAGGCATGTATGCAATAGTGACAAAAATTAGGGTTAGGGGCGGTTTAAGTGAGTTAGGGTTAGGCGGTCAGGTGAGTGTGCGATAGTGACGGACCTTAGGGTTAGGGTTAGGGTTAAGGTCAGTCGGTAGATATTAGTGTCTTTGTATTGGCATATTAGCATTATTTGTGTTTTCAGGATTTTGAGTTTCAGGATTTTGTGTTTTCAGGATTTTGAGCTTTCAGGATTTTGAATGGGACCCATATATATATATATATTTATATATATATATATATATATATATATATATATGTGTGTGTGTGTGTGTGTGTGTGTGTGTGTATGTATATATGTATCTGCCATGTCAACAGCTAATGAGGATTGGCTTTATTGACCTGCATGTACCTATAAAGACTTAAAAATAATGTCAAATACATGGGCATTCAGAAACCATGTAGCTGAAACACTGGTATGTCCTTAAGTGTTCATTTGCATATATCACATGGGCCTCCACTGCAGGAGGTTTAAGGTTTTACAGAGTAAAGACTCTAGCTTGGCTGGGTCTTTCTTGCAGTTTTTACTGAATGGTTTGCCTGTGTGACTTTTGACTCTTTTTGTATATTCTACAACTGATTGCAAATATCTGATGTAAACAGCACCTCTAGCTGTTGAATTTATTTAGATTAAGGTTTTAAAATAAATACAAATGGTTGTTTTAAGAAAGGTATAAGATTTAAACTGTATTAAATTTTAAATTAATGTATATATTAAAGAATATCTGATGCGATTGTATGAATTTAATGTAACAACCAATAAAATGTGTTAAAAAAGAAAATCCTGTGTACATGTAAAATAATCTTTAATCATTTAAAAATTTGTCATTATATGATTATTTGAACAGATTATTGATTAAAGATCATTACAACTTACCCACTTAATGATTACTGTTAATGTTAAAGGATAAGAGGTTGTATCAGACTGTATTATTATTATTATTATTATTATTGTTTTACATCTGCAGTTTCCAAAAACAACTTATAATTATAACATTTTATTAAATTTCCATTGCTGTGTTTTTGTGTCTACTTACATTAAGCAGAATGGTTTGTATTTGTTGCTACCAACCACTGTCTTCCTTTTCATAAAATACACAGGTATGATTTAATTATGATTACCTTATTTTATATCTACTTTACCTGGACTTTAGTTTATGTTTGCTTAATGAAGTTATTAAAAAATCTGAGTCATTTGCATATCATTTGGTCCCACAGATGTCATATAGAATATAGAAACTATCATTTTATCATTTTACCTCTGTAGCATTGTTTCAAAAAGTGCCATAGCAAATAGCCACTCCAGTGGCATAGAGGAATTTACTATATAACATTCAAATTATATCATGAGATGTTTTAATATGACTACTGCTCATATGACCCAGTTCAATTAGCAGCTTGGGCGACTGACAGAGCAGCATGGAGGGTTGAGCATAGCCATTCTGAGGTAAGTGTGTGGTCTTGTGGGTACTTACAGTTATGATCCCTGCTGGAGGCTGGGGAACAGCACATGATAAACATGCCTACAGAGGGGAATAGGGTGCTGACATGACAGAACTGCTTTAGAGGTGGGGTAGCACACTGCAAATCTTCATTGCACACCCATACTGGCATACCATTAGGACCACAACGAAGGGGGAAATGGGAAATTTGTAAAGCAAAAAGACCCCCATACAGATGCTCAGACATGCTGATCCCCCAGTGTACTCGTTCCATGGCCGGGCCTAGCATACTGGATTAAGACTGTGGAGGGAGATAGCTGTTAGACCTGGCATGGGCAAGTGCTTGGGAGCTGGGTTGGTAACCATGAAGGATGAGAGGAAGCAAAAAGACTTTAAAAAATGCCATAGCAAATGCAGTTGCTGCCCTTAAATCCCCCTTCTATACTTTCCTGGTATTTGCTCTCCAACAGTGGGTTTCATTTCATATGATTGTTTGTTTTCCTTATAAATCAATATGGCATGCTTAAAGCCTTGGCTATCATTTTTACTTTATTGATTTGTTAACTGGCATGCCCACTGGGCACAAGTGTCCCTTTTCAGGAGTGATCCAGTGTAACTGTCTGGTTAAGTGACTTGCTCAGAGTCACACACTAGGTAAGTGGAGGAGGAAGGAGTTAAACCCTGTACCTTGGGTACAGGAAGCAGTTCATTAATAGCTCCTATGCTCTAACTGCCAGACACGGGCATAAATAATTAATAAGCATAGACTGACTGTATATCATTGGTTTATATTTGCTATCATGCTTAATGCTTTTAACATAGAATCATTCATAAGCTTATCCTGAGATTATATTTGCTAATTTATATCCTAGAAGGATGGAATAATTAGATTCGACCTGTTTTTTGGTGGCCTAACTACGGAATCTCATAATTTAATATTACAGAAAAAAGAAAATTCTCATGAGAGCAAAGCAACACTTTTCAGGGCTGGATTACTTTAACCTGTGGCCAAAGTTGCTGTACATTCTGCACAATGACATTTTACATCTGTAAGTCACCCTCCGTCTTTAATACCTTTAAACTAATCAGATCAAGATGCCTTCTAATCCTCTACTGCACGGTTGCTGTCTCCTAGCCATGCTAAATTCAACAAAGATTCAGAGGTAGCTGCTACTACTTTACTGCATATCAGCTTCCCATTTAATATATATTGTATTCTGATGTTATATCTACTAACCTTGACATTTATATTAATGTCAGAAAGTGGATAACCTAGATAACACTTTATAGCATGCTTGCAGTAAAATGGCTTAATCTGCCTGCCTAAAATTTAGGTAAACATTAGCAACTGCCATCACAAATGGTCTCCTAAGTTAGCATTGTTAGTGGGCATCATGTAGTGGTACATAGATAACAGAAGTCCTCAGGTGGTACTTTGACAATGGTCATATTGAGGTGTAGAACATCCTGATGTGGCATACAGACAGTGGTTACCCTCCAGTGACTTATTGATGGCTGGCATCCTGGAGCAACACCCTAGCACTGAGTATCCTAAACTGATGCACTGAAAGTGGACAGTGTGAGATGGTATACTACTTAACAACACACATTCTCTGGTGGCAAACAGTGGATATCTTGAGCTGACGTACTAACAGCATATGTTCTGTGGGATGGCATATTGACAGTGTATATCTTGAGAAGGCTTATTGACTAGCACATTAACAGGAGATATCCTGAAGTGATACACTGAAAATGGATATTCTCAGGTAATACACTTAAAACAGATATTCTGAGATAGAACACTGAAAACAGGATACCCTGAGGTGATACATTGAAAGTGGATATCCTGAGGTAATACCATTAAACTGAATATTCTGAGATGGAACACTGACACTGGATATAATGTGGCGATACACTGAAAGTGGATATCCTGATGTAATACTGTTAAACTGAATATTCAGAGATGGAACACTGACACTGTATATACTCTGGTGATACACTGAAAGTGGATATCCTAACATGATTTGATAAATGACAGAGGATATTTTCATGTAAGACATGACTGATATCTTAAGGTGACACACTAAATATGTATAGCCTGAGATGACACACTTATAGTGGACATTTTGAGATGGCACATATACAGTGCATATCCTCAGAATGCAATCTGAAAGTAATTATACTGAGATGGTGTATTGACTAACAATTTGCATTTTCTTGTCTAAAGAGTGGCACACACACACACACACACACACACACACACACACACACACACACACACACACACACACACACACACACACACTGAGTTAATATCCCAAAGGTGATGCACTGTTTGCACATCCTGAGGTAGCACCCTAACAGTGGATATTCTAAAATGGTATACTAACAGTGGACATCCTGGGGTGACATAGTAACAGTGGATGTTCTGAAGTGCTACACTGACTGTTGATATTCTGAGTAGGTACACTGACTGTGGATATATGATGATACTAACATAATGCAGGCATGTTGCCAAACATGAAAGTTAAGCCTGGTGTCCATGCAAAGAGGTACAAACTAAGTCAATACTTATTCATTGTACGCTCTTTATAGGTTCATAGGTAGGTACTAGGCTATCAACCCTAGGGCCTGTACAAGCCTAGCCAAAAAGGTACCCTGGCTTTTGCCACCCAAGAAAATTATTTTCCTGTGCCACTGTCGAGCAGAACCACAGAAGTGATCCCCAGAGTGAATTTCCTATTTCCCATCCAATCATCAAGATTTTTCTTGAAGAGTACTAATGAGGAGCTTTGTTTGATATAGATAGGTAGTTTATTCCAGAGTATGGGACGTTTCTGGGACAGGAATCTATCCCTCCAGCATGTTCTGTTTATTGTGGTGACAAGGTTTAGGTCCCTAGAGCGTGTAGCTTGGAGGGATTGGGACTTCTTTAAGTGGCGCATGTCCAAAAGCTCTGGGTTTGACATAGCTTTGTATGTTAGGCAGAGATCACCTCTGAGTAGGCGATATGCGACAGAGTAAAGCTGGAGTTTTTTGAGACGGTCTGCGTAGGGCATCTGATTGAGGTGGGTAATCCTCTTTGTGAGGTATTTCTGTGGCCTTTCCAATTGTTGTAGATGTTTGTGAGGTACATACCAAAAGAGGCATTGTACTCTATAATGGGTCTAATGAGTGATGAGTAGAGGGGAACAATGACCTCTTTTTTTCTGGATGAGAAACCTTTTGTGATGAGGTGTGCCATGTAGAAGGATTTCCTGACTACTGTGGCGATGTGATTATCAAAACAAAGACTACTGTCCACCTGTGTTCCAAGGTCTTTTATCACACTTTCGGTGTTAAGTATACTACCACCTATGTGGTAGTTCGTGGGTACAGAGTTTTTACCAAAGGGGATGACAATGCACTTTTTGGCATTGGGCTTGAGGCCATGGCTTTGACACCAGGCATCTGTCTCAGTGAGGCCCTTTTTTAGGATGTCCACATTGTTAGGAGCTTCAATTATGGCTCCTAGCTTGCAGTCATCTGTGAACTTCATTAGCTAAAGACCTTCTGTGTTAGCCTGTACTTCAGAGAAGTAGATACCAAACAGGAGAGGACCCAGAACTGAACCCTGTGGTACTCCACTTGTCACTGGTCTGAAGTCAGATTTGGAGTCTGCTACTTTCACAGTATGGGTTCTGTCAGTGAGCCAGTTGGCAACCCATCTTGTGACATAAGGATTTATACCTAGTTTAGTGAGTTTATCTATAATTTCAGAGTGTTGAAAGCCTTGGCAAGATCTGGATAGGCTGTGTGAACCACCTTACCTTTGTCTACGGCTTTGGTGACTGTTTCAAAGTAGTCTATCAGGTTTAGGAGACATGATATGCATTTTACAAACCCAAACTGGATGATGTCGAAAGCCTTGGCAAGATCTAGATAGGCAGTGTGAACCATCTTACCCTTGTCTACAGCTTTGGTGACTGCTTCAAAGAAGTCTATCAGGTTTAGGAGACATGATCTGCATTTTACAAACCCAAACTGGGTGATGTCGAAAGCCTTGGCAAGATCTAGATAGGCAGTGTGAACCATCTTACCCTTGTCTACAGCTTTGGTGACTCAGGTTTAGGAGACATAATCTGCCTTTTACAAACCCGAACTTGGTGGGGTCCAGAGCTTGGAGATTACCAATGTCTTTGTTTATAAGTTCCATGATGATACGTTTCATGGCCTTGCAGACCAGGCTCATTAGGTTAATGGGGCAGTAGCTCCCAGGGTCTGTGGTGGCTCCCCCCTTGTGGAGTGGGATAACTGTCACTGTGTGCCATTCAGCGGGCCCAAAGCCTGAGGTGAGGCTATGATTGAACATGATACTTAGGTGGGGTGCCCGTTCGTTCTTTAGTTCATGTAAAACGCAGCCTGGGATGTTGTCTGGTCCCACGGATGCTGTGTTCTTGGCTTTGGAGAGTGCGGTTTTTACCTGTGCAGCTGTGATTACAGGAACTTTGCATTCTTCCGGTATAGAGATGGGCTCTTCAGGGGGTGAGAGGGGGGTAAAGTTAGCACTGAACCTATCTGCCCGGATGTTGGCAACATCAGTTGGGTCTGTTTATTTAGTGCCATTGTGCTGTAACTCAGAGCAGATCTGAGTGTCGCCATTGAGATTCTTGACATAGCTATAGAATGCTGTGTGGTTGTCTTTAGAATCAGTGGCAATTTTGTTTTTGTAACTAGCTTTGGAGGATTTTATCAGGGATCGTAGCTTCTTATTGAGGCTGACCAGGGAGCTCCTCCACTCATGAGATTTTACTCTCTTTTGCAACAGTTTCTTCCTTCTATTGTACAGTATGTTTATGGCAGGGGACCACCAGATTAGCTTCCTTTTTTTGGAGGATAGCATCTTAGTTCTGTTTGGGATAGCACGATCCATGCACTTGTGTAAGTGCTTATAAAGTGCAATTGTGTAGTATTCAGTAGTCGTAACTGTGTTGTCCATCTGCATGGGTGTCATGAAGTCACCACTTCTGTCTTAAAAAGCATGAAGTTGGCTTTGGAGAAATTTTTTACTGTGGTTTCCTTAATGGGGGTGGGGGCAGGATGTGGATATCTAGGGTAATTAGCTTATGGTCGTATTGGACCAATGAGGCATTGACTTCAGGTGTGGAACACCGGTCACTCATGTTGGTAATGACTAGATCTAGGATATTGTTGCCCCTGGTGGGGGTGTGGATAAGTTGATTCAGGGCATTGGAGTTTATGAATTCCAGAAAGCATTGAGTGAAGGACTTGGTACATGAGTAGTTTTCCCAATTAATGGTGGGGTAGTTGAAATTGCCCATTATTAGGTTGTTTGGTTGAACCCTAATATTTTCCAGTACATCAAGAAAAGAGGAATGGGAATCCTGGGGCATGGTGGGGGATCTGTAGCAAGCTACAATTTGGATTGCAGTTTTCCCCAGAGTTAGTTGCATTTGGATAACCTCGGCTGCATTATGCTGAGCAACTAGCCTGAAGGTGTGGCTATTCCTAATGAATACGGACACACCTCCGCCTTTGGTGTTCTGCTGCGAAAAGTGTGGTATGAGTTATAGCCTGGTAGTGCAGGGGTGCTCTCTGGATACTTGAACCATGTCTCAGTCACTGCACAGATATTGATGTTCTCCATTTTAAGGAGTGCCTCGAGTGAGTGCATTTTGAGATTTAGACTCCTAGCATTGAGTAGCATCACCCTCAGTTTTTGCTTGCCTGTTCCTGTTACGGTGGTGAATTTGTCATTTGAACTTTGCTTAAGAAAGGCACTATAGGGGCGGCAAGAACCTTAGCCTGTATCCGGAATTCCAGGTGTGACAGGTGCAGGCCATCTCTGGCAAAGCATCGTGGTCTGTCGACCATGTCATCCCAGGCAGACAGATACTGGATCCCTTTAGAATGACACCAGAAGCTTAGCCAATTGTTGAAGTCAATCATTTTGTCCTTGTACTGTGGTATCATTCTGGGTGATGGCAGAATGCTACTCAGGGCTAAGGTCATACCTGCCTGGGCTACAAGATTGGAGAGCTCTTACATGTCTCTTTTCATGTAGTGCAGGGAAGTACGTTTCAGGTCGTTCACACCAACATGGACAATGACAGAGTCATATTTGTACTTGTTGTGGAGTGACCTGAGTGCGTGGATTATGTTGCGGATCCTGGCACCCGACAGGCAGCTGACAGTAACCTTCTTGTTTATCCTGGTGAGTGGGACATCAGTGTGCCTGACTATAGAGTCACCTATGACTAGTGTGATGGGTACGTTGTTTTGCCTTATTGGCTGTGGTTGAGTGGCACACTGAGTCTGCGGGCTATGTGTCATTTGGGTTGTGTTGGGGTGGAGGTTGCTTGCATTTCTGCTTTGGAGGTCTCTGTTGCTTGAGCAGATTATTATTGAGAGCCTCCACAAATGTTTTTGTGTTTCTATGTGTGGATTTTGGTGGTGTAGATTTAGTTAGACTATGTGATGAGTGTGGTGTGGTGCAAGTGTTTACCTTCTCCTCTTGACTGTCAAGTTCACTCTTGGTTGGAGAGAGCTTTACCTCCAGTTTGGCATCTCTCACAGGTTGTAGTGTTGGTTGGCAGGAGGAGAGGGTTGTCTGTGTACATGAGGCAATTTCTACATTGCCCCAAGATGCCCAGATTCATCAGATTGACAGGAGACAACACTGGGAGCTGACCCTTGGACATGCCTGAATAAAAAACTATTTTCCTCTAGATAAGTGAGGAAAGTGAGTACAAGAGCTGTTTTTCTCTAAGCAAGTAAGGAAAGTAAGTACCAAAACTGTTTTCTTCTAGGTAATGAGGAAGGTTTAGTGCTGTAGTAATTAGTAGGTTATTTAGTGCTTACAACAAGTTCTAAACAATTGCTGATCACGAATAAGCAAATTCAAGTGCTAAAACTAAGAATCTGTATCTGGACTAAACTAGTTACAGGAAAGGGGAGAAACAAGTGCAAATGCGAGCTTTTAAATCAGAAAGTTGAGAGAGATTGAAAAACTGCCCAAATGGCCAATAACTACAATTTCTGGGCCAGAACCACTCCTTATGTGGTAGATAGGTTACGTAGTGCTTAACACTCCCACTGATAAGCTAGAAGGCTTCCCTCCAACATAGAAAGCTTGGGGGGCTCAGAAGCTTACATACTGTCCTGGATACAGCAAATCTGAATCTGGACTACACTAGTTACAGGAAAGGTAGGAAACAGGCTTTTATATATATATATATATATATATATATATATATATATATATATATATATATATATATATATATATATATATATAGAGAAAAGTAGCTAAAACAGCAGTAAAAACAATTCAAATGCAGTGCAAGCTAGCACACCTGAGTATGTAGCAATGTTAGACCAAACAATTTAAAAAAATGCAATTAAATTAAAAATGACTAAAAACAAGTACAGAAGAAGTCTATTAGGTAGCATGAGGTAAAGAGATGGGACTGGGGGGAGTGTCCCAGATCAAATCTACAGTGGGGGCGGGAAAATGCAAAAGCCTCAAAATGACAGGAATAGGGAGGGTGGGTAGGGGAAAACCAACACCTTCAGCAGAGGTCTGAAAAACTATACAGTGAAGCAAAAATAACAGTGCACAAATCTGAAGTCAGCCAGCAATGATATAAAATTAGTCAAGCAACAATTACCAGTACACAACTCTGAAGTGCCAGAAAAATATACTTAGCTCTGTATATCTTCAGATAGTTTGAAGAGCACTCTGTCAGGACACAAGAAGGCTCCAAGAATGATATGCAGGCTGTTATTAAGAGGGTCTAATTTTATGCAAGTAATCATTGAGATAGTCAGATAACACACAAGATGTAAAACTAGTTATACCAATTTAAGACACAGAGAAATAGGGGGAGGTGGGGAAAACCAACACTTTCAGCAGAGATCTAAAAAACTATATAGTGAAGCAAAAATAACAGTGCACAACTCTGAAGTCAGTCAGCAATGATATAAAATTAGTCAAGCAACAATTAACAGTACACAACTCTGAAGCTTTTTATATCTCCAGATAGTTTGAAGAGCACTCTGTCAGGACACAGGAAGGCTCCAGCAATGATATGAGTGATTAGTGAGTCAGACAAATAGAAAATTAGACACACAAATAGATGAGCATGCTTAGTCCTGCTATAGCCCTACTCAAGAGGTGTACCAGATTGTAATTTTCAGTATACAGTCCATTTATACCATAGATTAATAAACCAATTAACTCTTAGAATAATACGCTAATAGAACAATAAAACAATAAAGCACAGGAGTTGACAAGAACAATTAGGATCAACTTGGAATTGAACCAGAATCTGGTGTTGGGAGAGTGAGATGAACGGGAAGATGAAAAACAACACTGAAATTAGTGAATAAATGTAAGATTATAAAGTGTAAATCATATCTCTGAAATATGGCTTTACAAGAAAAAGTGGCTGAGAAGGAGCAACATTTTTTTGATTTTGTTAAACTTGTCAGTGGTCTGAAAAGCATATACCCCACTTTGTCTCACTAATGTTTGAAAGGACACAAAAAGGGGAAAAAGTAACTAAGTAAAACAATTTTTGTATAAAATGTTTCATGATATAAATTACATATTATGTAGTAAAGCATATTTGTATAGTATGTAGTCAGAGGTATTTAAACTGAGGGAGTGATTGTGACTGTTTTCAGTGATTGTTGTATGTGATATAGATACTGAAGAAAACAAGTATTTTTAATAATTTTAAAACATGTATACATTACAGTGTAAAAAATAGACAAAAGCCTGGACAAAAGCATGCTTAAGTTAATATGCTGTAATCTTGGGTTGTTTGGGTGGGGCATGGGGTGCAAAAAGTGCACTGACTATAATATATAGAGAGAACTGAGATGTTTTCTCTTACTTTTGCATAGGTGAATGTCAGGATTGTTGCCCTTACCTTAATCAAAAAATATTTTTTTTTGTGTGTAAACATACGTTTGAAAAATAAGAAAACATTGTGAATGCAATGAGAAGTTTTCCTTTAGCAAATAAATGTTCAGTGTGGGACTTGAGAAGTCTGCAGCTGATGGTAGTTGTACATTCTATACTTATGTTTCCATGGAGACAAGATGACTACAGGTGCAGGCAACGTTGTGCTCTTTTATTTTATTTAACTTCAGAATATCTCCATAAATACTTAATCCATAAATTGTCAGATATTCTGAAGTTAAATAAAATAAAAGAGCACAACGTTGCAAGTCCACAATACTGTTTTAATATTAAAAATAATAAACCAAAGTTGTTAAGCGCTTTCATCAACTAGTATGACCTCTTCAGAACTCGCAACGTTGTGCTCTTTTATTTTATTTGGTTTTCTCTTTGAGCACTTGTAGCACCATTTCTTTGGACTATATTCTGAAGTTAAGTTAAACAGTGGTTAATCAAGCAGTACTTACTGAAAAGAAAGAATTAACTTTGTCAAGAATGATGAAGAGTGGGAATTCAACTAACTGGCTACTACATGGACACTACTAGTGCTAGTCTCACCACAGCTTCATGCTGCTGGGATACAATGCCACTTTGTTTCTTTTCTCAACAGAAGCAAAACAGTTTCACAAATTTCAGCCTGACACCTATGAAGCCGTTATCAGACTTTCGGATGATCATCAGTCTCCTGGAAATACTGTTCCTATACTCCTCACACCAAAACAGAGCACTAATCCTAAAATGACAATCCCAAAATGGTCTTGCACCACATGCTGCAGATTTCAAAAGTAAGATGGGAAAAATCACATTCAGGAATTTGTTCACTACATGGCAGTGTTAAACATTGTATAAAAGTTCTTTAGGTGAGAAAGCATTTTATCTGATGAAGTCCACTGATATATGTATGGTTGAAAGTGCTTATAACTTAAATAAAATTTTGTACCCTTTGTTTTTGAGCATCAGTAGTTATTGAGTGTGCAGAAAGTAATATAACAAGAAATGAACCGTTCCCTCACAGCAGTCTATGGTAGAGTCAGTAGAGACAGCTTTGTCTGTTGCACACATGTTAGTATTCACATTTCTGCTAATAGCATTCTATTCAGTATTAGTAACACAGAATATGGGACCCCTCCCCCACATATGAAACAAATGAATGTACTACTTGTTGCTTTTTCTTTCACAGAAGATGGTACATTTCTTACTGCAATTTTAGACTGAGAAGTAGATAATTCTGTTTTACACATTATTCCATTAACTAATGTATTCTACTAAAATTACTAGTGTTTTATAGTTCTTTGGATTACTATGCAATACCCATTTTCATATATTACTAGTCAAACCTCCTTTGTACCTATTTCTTGCCAAAATTTCTAATTGTTTCATTATTTTTGTGATTAAGTTCCAAGCATAGCTTTAAGGCATGTTTAAGTCATGCATCTCTGCCCTTACTGTTTTTTTGCAATTTAAGTCCACTTATAACATTTTATGTCTACATTTCAGAGGTTATCCTAACCCTAGCTCAAAGTTCATGTTTACCTTAACATAGTCTGTGTAATCAGCCTCCTCCATGTCTATATACATGTTTAAAGCCTCTCCTGTCACATGAGATGCCAGGATTTTCATCCAGTCTTCTTGGTCTAGAGTGATTTTAGACCATATGTTATGATTCCATGTCCATAATTCTTGCCAAGTATCCTCATGGTAGGCACACTTCTGGGGTTATTGGCTACAATTGCTAGTGCAAGTAATTGTTGATGTCATTGCATCAGTTTCTGGTCAGAATGTAATATATACTCAATAACCAGTTTCAGAAAGTCAAGTCCTCCTTGGTCAGTATCAACAGAGAATATGCTAGGAGCAGTAAAGAAATTTCATTGTTAGGTCATCGAGTGACATGGTTCAACCAAAGCAATACCTCACAGCTCTGAGATGTGAATGTGCAAATGGTGATTTCTATGTAATCTTTTCAGTAGAGTCTGCAGCATTTTTCTCCTTTGTATGATTTAAGCATTGCTCTGTAAACCCGGAATTAATGGACATGCTCCACCTCAAAAAATCCAAATCCACCAGAACCACGAGAACAAGAGACTTAAACCTCAACACGGATATAAATAGGATGTGCTGGAGGGACAGATTCATCACCCAGAGACTCCCTACACTATGGAACAGAATCCCAGTCCATGTGAGGCAGAGCCCCTCACTGACTCTGTTCAAGAGAAATCTTGACGAGTGGATGGGAGATCGTAGGTTTACCCCGGGAATCATCTCTGTATCACTGCTGGACAGAGGCACAGCAAACTAATGGGTATAGTATTCTCATCCTAAGGGGTGGTGAAAGCCACACACACTCTGGCTAGGCTTATAAATGCCCTAGGGCAGATAGCCTAGTATGAACCTATGAACCTATGAACCTATGGAAAACATTGGTATTAACATCTTGCTCATGATTGATCCTGAAAACTGCTTACACCTACAGTCTCCCCCTTGCATATAACATGCTGTTGATATGTCTGACAGGCATTTATCTCCATCCATACTGTTTAAGTAATGTTGGGCATGCAACTTTATTGAGCAAATATATGAGACATCCATGACAGGTAAAAAGGCTACCACACATAGTATATTACATATTTTCTTACAGGCAGATTTTCTCAAATTTACAATCAGTGGCAATTGGCCAATAGCCCTGTCTTTTTTACAAAATTCAGTCAGTTTACTGTACTAAACCAAGAAGACTTGCAATTACTTTTATCAAATTAAAAAAGTTTTGAATGGGCACCCCATTATTTAAATCTTTATCAGAAAATAAACATTAAACTTACTTACCCAATATCTCCATCTTTAGGGCTGCAATAAGTATAGATTACAATTGTAGCTGCTCAGCTCTGCACTTACCTGCATTTTCAAAAAAAAGAAGCCCTGTAAGAACCAGAACACAATCATGTCATTACTAAAAACTTCATAATGGAGCACCTAACTCTACATTCACATGCACCCTAACCACACAAACCTCTAAAGTTTACACACAATCCCCCTCCTTTTTTGAGCATACAGTCATACAGACAAAACCAGTTTCCCTGTACTGTATCCAACCACACCCCTGTACAATCAAGCTGCTCAAATTTGTCATACTTAAACATTTCTAATAATCAGCTATAACTCTAACAAATATAAATCCTGTCATTCAATAATATAAAAAATATTTTCCTTTGAGTCATTCAGTCCTGAGCAGTGGGAGGAAAATTAAGCCCCTTGCTTCCCAAAGTTTTTTTTTTTTAACCAGGAAGTCACTTGTTTTCCAAGAGTTTGTCTTCTAATATCCCATGGACAATGTGAGTTATAAAATGTAAACTTTAAAAAATGGATTATTAGGCAATGGGTGTTAGTATCAAAACTATAATGGGTGACACTGAAATTATATTGCAGTTTTACAAAAGACACTGGTATTTATTTGCACGTTAGTAGTAGAAGCATGGCCAAACAAAGAGATATTTTGTACGCCTGCAAAATAGAGCCAAGGTATCAGTCAATGACTAGTTCATCTATTCAGGAACTATCATATGATACATGATAAGACTTGGTAGGACACTGCTGGTAATGATACTTCAGAATAAAAGCAAGTTATGTATATCATATTTCACAATATTTTATAACAGCAAGATTAATCTACAAAACTGTGAATATTAGAGGGTAATGTGTGGCAGAATTGTATGGCTTAATATTGTGTGATTCAATAGCACCCCATTTCTTTTTAATTAATGTCAATATGGAAAATATGACACATTTTCATAAAATTTTGTGAGAATTCTGACGTTTTCATTATTCTTTCCTAGCAAATGATTTCAGCTTGTATTTGGCATCTTGCTCCACAGAGTATAACTTAACATTCTTGAGTATTTGGCTCAATATTTGTATGCCGTTAACATTAATACAGCGAATCTCAAACCAATACAAATAGCTGTGACATTGTTTGCCTTACTCAAGTATGTGTGTAGCATCAGTTTTATTCTAACACCAGTCTCTTACATAGCCCCCTTCCATTCAGCATGATTGTCCCACATTCATTAAGTTAGCCCTTCACATTCCACAGTGATGCTTTTTCTGTGGATACCTACTAGGTGCTGGCTGCTTGTGAATGCCACATTGCTTAGTAATCCATGTTTTGTTTAGCAGACATTGTTAAGAACTTTAATTTATGGTAGTAAAGTGTTGTAATGCATAATTAATATCTTGATACAGACAGAGACAGAGAAGCATTCACAAATATTAAATAATGTTTGGCTAGTTTACAGAATGTAGAATTTAAAATCAATTCTACATTTTAAAAATGACAGTACAGTCAAAAGGTCAGATCCCATGCAAGAAGACCTTTGAATTATGGCAGTAAACTGTGGCAATGCATAAATAATATATTGATACAGAGAGAGAAAAACATTCACAGATATTAAATGATGTTTTGCTAGTTTACAGAAAGTAAAGTTTAAAGTTAATGCTACATTTTAAAAGTGACAGTACAGTCAAACGTTCAGATCCCATGCAAGAAAAGAGTGCATTATAAATATTATGTGTCATTAAAGCCATAGGTTCAAATCTCATGTTAGGAAATCTCACATGCTTGTACAAAGGGCAGAAAAGTAAAGTTCCAGAATCAGAGCAGTTCAGCTCTAGTAATGAATGTATATACTATATAAAAAAAAATAACATACTAGTATAAAGGACAGACAAGTAAAGTTCCAAAATCAGATCAGTTCATTTCTAGTAATAAAATGTGTATATTTAAACAATTCAATATTGTATATATTTCATGCAGAAATTACAATTTACTAAGCACACCAGAGACACAGACTTATGTAACTGAGTTATCAGAATACAGGACAGTTCAGCAAACTGAATTAAAGACAATACTGTATACCACAAAACAGTATGACAAAAATCAGTTTATTATTATCAGTGGCAGTTTTAAGCAGTAACAGTTCTTACTATTTATCCAAGAAGATTTTAGACAGTAATAATAAATTCTTGCAGCATTCAGTACTGAAAGAGTTAAATGACATCAGTTAAAAAAACTGCTGTATGTAAAGAAGAAGAAGAAGAGACATGCACACTGAAAAACTCTGATGGTCACAGAGTTAAAGTAGAAAGGTCATCAGTTAGGTTTAATGTTACACAGCTGCAGAAATGCAAACAAATGTTGAAATATTAATACAGTGTCAGATCACTACTTTAGTTTCATTTGTGGTTATAACAGGGAAAAATAATACCATTGAGGTTTCCATTTGATTTAATAATAAAGTTACAAGCTTTCTATTTCACTGTAATATATTATCAGTTCAGTTACAGACTTGCAATAATGCATTTATTAGTAACATAGGTCTAGTTCACAATAGTACATTATCAGTTTCCTTACAGACTTACAAGAGTTTATTAGCAGCATATATTTATTTAATGTAAAAAAATGTAAATAAAGTCAGGGCAACAAGCAATGCTATCAGTTTATTATTGTTAAAGCTGCAAATGTTATTTTGAGGACCTTATGCTACTTTTTGTGCTTTGAAGATATTGCTACAAAAGACATGCTGTAAGTTTTAAAATAATCTCCAGGTTGATTGTCCAGAATGCATGTTTAAATACAGTCAAGAAAATACTACATCAGCCACCCAGCCTTGCACAGGATATGGGAAAGTAAAGGTTTGGAAGGCCTAAGTGTACAAGAGACTCCTCAAAGGACACCAGGACTATAGGGTGGCCCTTCCAATACCTCAGCAGTGACTGGGGCAATGCAGAGTAAGGCCTAAACTTGGCAAGAGCTGTAGTGCATAATTCAACTATCTACAGGAAGATAAGACCATCAAAGCCATAGTGTTTTTATTTCAGTGTTTGTTTAAATGTTTTTGTGTTTGCAGAGAATTGGATAACAGTACTAGTTTTTTGCTTAAATGTGTTTCTGTTATCTAAAAGTTAAAATGTATATAGAACAGATGTGCATTTATGCAGATTAGAATTAAAGCATGTATGCCAGTGTTTTTATGTTTGTAGACAATTGTATAACAGTACTAGTTTTCAATTTATGTTTTTATCTCTATTCAGATAATACTGACAGAAAAAAATGTATTTCTTTACTAATAGTTTAGTTTCCAGAATAACATCTACTAGTTTTCCGTTTATGCTTTTATCTGTGTTCAAATGATAATGACAGAAAAAAGTATTCTTCTACTTATAGTTTAGTTTCCAGAATATAACATTTACTAGATTTCAGTTTTTGCTTTTATCTGTGCTCAGGCAACACTGGCTGAAAAGGCATTCCTTTAGTATTAGATTAGTTCGTTTCCAGAATACAACATTTATACACAGCTACTTCAGATGTTCAGTATAAACACGTATCACTTTAATGCAAATTTCATTCAAGTTTCAGAATATGGGATTCATACTAACTTGTTAGTTCCGTATAGCACATTTCAGTCAGATTTCCAAATATAACAGTCACATCACACTTCACATTATTCAACCATTAGTTTTAAGGATAAAGTGACAGAATTATTTGTAACAGGTTTATTAAGTTAAGTTAACTAAAGAATAAGTAGTAATAGTTATTTAATATAATTAAGGCATAACAGATCAAGCTAAATTTGTTAATTAATTTACAGAATACAGTGCACCTTACATAATTATTGTACATTAGACAGAAAGTTAAAAAGCACCGATGGGGTATGCAATGGTATAGATCTGAAATACAGAAAGCATAGGTTTTAATAAGGTACTTCTACGATTATAGAACATCAATATTTATAGCACATAACAATTAAAAAGGTAAATAGACTGGATTATTAGTAACAAATCTAACAGAAAATTTACAGAGCCAAGTTAATACAGGATATGGTAATTATGCTTCAAGATACATATAGGTGTAAAAAAAAGAGAGTTTACCAGTTACAAGAAGTTAAACAATTGCCCAGTTATAAAGTTAAGAGACTTCAGTCCCAACAGACCAATCCCAAAAGACCATAAATGTTCAAGTGATACCTAGTGGTCAAAATTGCAAGTTTATTTACCAAATAAAACTTATATTAATTTTAGTAGTCATTATAGACAAGATTATTAGTAACAAATCTAGCTGAAAATTTGCAGACACATTTTAATACAGTATATGGTAGTTATGCTTCAAGGTACATTTGTTATACTTGTAAAAAAAGAGAGTTTACCAGTTAGAACATGTTAAATAATTACCCAGTTATAATCAGTCATAAAGTTAAGAGAACAGATCATAAATGTTCAAGGAACACGCAGTGGTCAAAATTAAAATTGCAAGTTTATTTACGAGATAAAACTTATTGCATATTAGTTCTAGTGATCATTATAGTATACTCTGCAGACTATATTAATGCATTTATAAAGTAATTACAAAAATAAATCCCATTTTAGTAATTTCAGAGACAACTGTTACAGAATAAATCGTATATAAATACAGTTAATAAAATAGACCTTGCATATGCCTGAAAATGTAAAGTTAGGCCTGTGTCTTCATTTATATATATGTGTGTGTGTGTGTGTGTGTGTGTGTGTGTGTGTGTGTGTGTGTGTGTGTGTGTGTGTGTGTGTGTGTGTCTGTGTGTATGTGTGTGAGTGTGTATATAAATACAGTTAATAAAATAGACCTTGCATATGCCTGAAAATGTAAAGTTAGGCCTGTGTCTTCATTTATATATATATGTGTGTGTGTGTGTGTGTGTGTGTGTGTGTGTGTGTGTGTGTGTGTGTGTGTGTGTGTGTGTGTGTGTCTGTGTGTATGTGTGTGTGTGTGTGTGTGTGTGTGTGTGTGTGTGTGTGTGTGTGTGTGTGTGTGTGTGTGTGTGTGTGTGTGTGTGTGTGTGTGTGTGTGTGTGTGTGTATATATATATATATATATATATATATATATATATATATATATATATATATATATATATATATGTTCATTTGTTAATTTAATTGCATTTGATTAAACTGTATTTGCCGTTATATTGATACACGTGTGCTAGCCTGTACTGCATTTGAATTGTATTTACTGCAGTTTTAGCTGCTTTTCTGTAAAAAAAAAAAATTCCTAGCTTGTTTCCTGCCTTTCCTGTAACTTGTCTAGTCCAAATACAGACTTGCTGTATCCAGGACTGTTTGTATGCTCCTGAGCCCCCAAAGCCTTTCTGTGTTGGAGGGAAGCCTTCTAGCTTATCAGTGGGAGTGGTAAGCATCAGGTAGCCTATCTACCATGGGAAGAGTGGGTTTTGGCCCATAAATTGTAGTTTATTGGCCGTTTAGGCAGTTTTCCATCTCTTTCAACTTGCTGGCTTAAAAGCCTGCGTTTGCGCTTGTTCCCCATCTTTCCTGTAGCTAGTCTAGTCCAGGTACAGATTTGCTGTATCCAGGACTCTTTGTAAGCTTCTGAGCCCCACAAGCCTTTCTGTGCTGGAGGGAAGCCTTCTAGCTTATCAGTGGGAGTGGTAAGCATTAGATAGCCTGTCTACCACAAGAGGAGTGGTTGTTGTCCCAGGAATTGTAGTTTATTGATCATTCTGGAAGTTGTCCATCTCATTCAACTTTCTGGTTTAAAAGACCACATCTGCGCTTGTTTCCCATCTTTCCTGTAACTAACCTACTGGAAAGCTCTAGAAAGCCTTAAACTGATACAAGCCTTCTAGCTTAAAAGAGAGACTTTGGAAGAACTGAGTATCAGTTTTCTGTATTTTCTTGCTGTACTTAACTGTTTTCCACCTAAACGCTGATTTTTCCAGCACTTATTGGGATTTAAAATCGTGTTTTTTTCCCATATTGTACTTATTTGACTGCCTGCACTTTTAAAAAGTTTTTTCTTTAAATAAATTGTTTAACTGTTGTAGGCTACACACTAAAGTGCAATAGCCTTTTCAGATCACTTGCAGTCATTTAAAGCTGTTTTAAGTGTACATTTTACTGTTTTTGCCTTATCTTTTCAAAAAAAAAAAAAAAAAAAATTATTGTTTCCCACCTTTCTAAGCTAGTATAGTCCAGTTTTCAGGCTAGTGCTGAATTCAGGGCTGTTACAAGTTTCTGAGTTGCCCATACCTTACTTGGATAGAGGGAAGTTTCTCTGTTCACCTGTGAGAGAGGAGAACTTTGAGCAGCCATCTGTCCCTGGAGGAGTGGTTCCAGCCCAGAAGTTTGTAGTTTAAAAACCGCGTTTGCACATTTTGTGCGCTGGGCAGCACCGGTTAGCTAGGGTTAAATTATTCCCGGCTCCACTAAGTCTCCTCTTCAGTCTTTCACTTGAAACTAGTCTAACTCTCAACCTAAGCACTCAAAAAGCATCCTACAATCCAGCACTTGCTCAGACCTAATAGCAAGCACTAATATACCCTGACACTTGACTGCCCAGCAGGACAAGGCTCTTTATCCACCCCTCACTAACCAAGTGACTAAGCAGCTCACCCTAGTATTCAGGCATGACCAAAGGGCAACTTCAGGTGTACTCTCCAGTCCAGCTGGTGAATCTGGGTATCCTGAGGCAATGTTACAACTGCCTCATGTACACAGACAGCCCTCTCCTCCTACCATAAAACACTAAGATATGCGAGAGTTGCAATTATACAGCCAAACTGGAGGCTAAGGTTTCCCCACCCAAGACTGGAACAGACAGTCATGAGGAGAAGATTAACACTTGCACCACACCTCGAGCCTCACATCGACCTACTAAACCAGCACTGGCAAAAAATACACATGAATACACAAAATCATACTCGGAGGTTCTAAATAAAAAACTTGCAAAAGCATCAGAGAGCTCCAGAGCAGACACCCACAAAACCTGCACATCCCGTCACAAACCAGACAACACATAAAACACAAAATCAATGTGCCGCACAATCACAGCCCTTAGTGCGAAATAACATACCTAACACACTAGTACTAGGTGACTCAATAGTCAGGCACACTGATGTCCCACTCACTAGGCTGGACAAGGAGAAGGTTAATGTTAGCTGCCTATTGGGAGCCAGAATCCGCCACATAACACAAGCACTCAGTTCACTCCAGAACACGTACAAATATGGCTCTGTCATTGTTCATGTTGGTGTGAATGACCCGAGACTTACCTCCCTGGACTACATGAAAAGAGACATGGAAGAGCTCTCTGATCATGTAGCCCAGGCGGGTATGACCCTGAGCCTGAGTAGCATCCTGCCCTCACCAAGAATGATACCTCAGTATAAAGAAAAAATGATCAATTTCAACAATTGGCTAAGCTTCTGGTATCATTCAAAGGGGATCCAGTGTCTGTCAGCCTGGGATGACATGCTCGGCAAGCCGCGTTGCTTTGCAAGAGACGGCTTGCACCTGTCACCCCTTAGCTTTTGAATACTGGCCAAGGCTCTTGCTACCCCCATAGTGCCTTTTTTAGGCAAGGCTCAAAATTCAAACCCACCATCATAAACAGAACAAGTAAAAAAATGAGGGTTATGCTACTCAACGCCAGGAGTTAAATCTCAAAATGCATGCACTCGAAGCACTCCTATGTATGGAGAACGTCGACATCTGTGCAGTAACTGAAACCTGGTTCAAGGCTCCAGAGAGCACTCCAGCATGACTGGGCTACAACTCATACCACACATTTTGGCCACAGAACATGGACCGAAACACAAAAGGAGGGGATGTATCCATATTCATCAAGGATACTCACACCTGCAGGTTAGTGGCACAGCAAGATACCTCTGGGAGCATCCATGTACAACTAACATAGGGCAAATCCGCAATGCAAATTGTGGCCTGCTACAGATCACCCTCCATGACCCAGGACCACCACTCCACCTTTCTGGAGACACTGGAAAACATGAAGGTCCTACCGAACACCCTGATATTGGGCGATTACAATTACCCTACCATTAACTGGGAAAACTACTTTAGTACAAACTTCCAGGCTCAACGCTTCCTGGAATTTATCAACTCAAATGCCCTGGATCAGCTGATAAACTCCCCTACCAGAGGCCACAACATGGGCGACAGGTATTCTGTACCAGAGGTCAACCCATCACTGGTTAGATCAGACCATAAATTAATCACCATGGATGTCCACACCCCCCCACCACACCCAACCAAAGAAACCACAGTGAAAAACTTTTCTAAAGCAAACTACACCTTACTTAAGGCAGAGGTGGTAAGTTTCACAGCCCCCACGCTAAAGGATAACACTTCCCAAGATGCAGAATCCTTTACAATTGCACTCTATGAGCTCCTACCAGGATGCATGGATCGTGCCATCCCTAGCAAAACCAAGACTCACTCCCCTAAGAGAAGGAAAGCAGTTTGGTAGACCCCTGCCATAAACAGGTTATACAACAGAAGGAGGAAATTAGTTCAGAAAAAAAGCAAATCCCAAGAAGGAAAGACATCCCTGATCAGTATCAGTAAGAAACTACGGTCCCTCATAAAATCATCCAAGTCTTACTTCAAAAGAAAAATAGCCAAGGATTCAAAAGATAACCACAAAGCCTTCTTTAGCTATGTCAAGAATCTAAGTGGCAACTCGCAGATATGCTCTGAGCTAGTGCAAAATAGCACAAAATATACTGAACCTACTGATATTGCCAACATCCTGGCAGATAGATTCAGTGCAAACTTCACCTCCCTCTCACCTTCAAAAGGGCCCACAACAATACCGGAAAAGTGTAGTGTCCCGGAAATCACAGACGCACAGGTGAAAACAGCCCTTTCAAAAGCCTAAAACACAGCATCAGTGGGGCCAGATGGTGTCCCAGGCTACGTCTTGCACGAACTACGGAACAAACTAACCCCTCACCTAAACACGCTGTTCAACCTCAGCCTCTCCATAGGCTACGTGCCCATAGAATGGCACACAGCAATGGTTATTCTGCTCCCCAAAAGAGGGGCCACAACTGACCCTGGTAACTATCGCCCCATAAGCCTGACTAGCCTGGTCTGCAAGGCTATGGAGCGCATCATCATGGAACTCATTAAGGAAGACATTGGGAAACTCTAAACACTTGACCCGACCCAGTTCAGCTTTTGTTTGTTAAGTATGTCAGAGTGAATGGCATGTGATTTTCCATGTGGAACTTGAAGAATATTAAAAATACTAGCAATGTGTTGGGGAGAGTTTGATGTCTGGCGAGCAGTGCAGTGGACTTAAACTATGAGCTATTAATAGGCTGTTTCTTGTGGTCTGCAGTTCAGTTCCCACAGCCTTTGCCTGCCTACGCTGGACAGGTTACTTGATTGAATGGTGCTCTGGATATTTTGGGAGGCTGTGATGGTTTCTTCAGTTGTCTCCTTGACTGCATGCCTGTTGACTACTTTTGAGCCTAGAAATTATACTTATTTTAAAATTAATTCAAACTAATATATGACAGTGGAAGTAAAAGCCCAAGTTGTGGAAGGAGTCCAATAGAAGCTAGTCAAAATGGGGAGAACTAGGAGGCCCCAGCCAGGATTAACAGAATAAACTCTTAAAGGAGTACCTCTTTTCTTGAAGGATGAACAGCATTTGAACTTGTCTGTAGTCATCTGCGTGGTAGGATGGACATTTGGAACATCCAGATAGATGCTAAGGCTCACTCTCCATCCTGACCTACTCTGAAGAGATTAAACTTAAAAATTTATTTTTATTTTACATTTGTTGACCGGGCTAGTCTAGCTGGATATATGTCCATTTTCATTAGAGGCCTGTGGAGAAAAGCTCCAATGGTTATCATAAGTTTAAACAAAGATAGGCAATACAATACAAACAGTTAGAGAAAGAGGTGTGATTACACTAAGTACACAAATACAATCAGAGCAAAAATCAAAAAAATAAAGGTTTTTTTTTTTTTTTTTTTTTGCTATAGTTATACAGTATACATTTTTTTCTCTCTGCACAGTATTGTTGGTACATATTATTTGCAGTAGGAATGCATGTGCTTTGAGCATTTAGATGGTTTTATCAAATTATTGTTATATACGTACTGAACTGAAGGTTCCATATAAAGAGTGGTTGGTGGTGGCTGCAGGTATCACAGCAGGTGGAATATGATTACGCTTGTGGAATTTGAGCAGTCTTGAGAAAGTCAGTAATGTGAGTGCTGGTGAGAGTTTGTGATCTGGTGATCAGTGTATTGAATTGAAACTGTGAGTTATTAATGGGCTGTTTCTTGTGGCCCAGGGTTTGATTCTCATAGACTTCATCTACCTATTGTGTGACTCTGAGCAGGTTTACTTGATTAGACAATGGTCTAGATTTTTAGAATAGTCTCCTTAATGGTCTCCTTGACTGCATATCTCATTGCTACCTATGAAACTTAAAATTAAATACATGTTTAAATTGCTACACACTAACAGATGCTAATAAGAGTTAAAACAGATTTTTTCTTCTTTTTTGATCACTGTAAGCATGTATTTGATATATACAGTGGACTACATACTTAAATTAAGAACAACTATCATAAGTGGGTATAAGAGAGTAAAAGAGAATTAGAAGGATAGTTTGAATGGAATTTCTATTTAAAATAGGAATATTAAGTTCCATGAAACAGAATGGGCTTACTTGTAATTTAGTTATCTTTAATATTCTTAGCTGTTTGCTTTTGGAGTCTATGTTAAATATAATGAGCTTTCAGGCAATAGTTTTGCTTTTATTTTCATACAGCCATTATTTTTCTGATCTCTGTTACTACAGACATCATAGAATATTTGTAACAGCAATATGTGTATGACTGACATAAGATGTATTCTTTAAAATATGATCTGATGCTGTCCTTTTCATTCTTCTTCAACCCATGGGCTCAGATCCGATTATTGGATACAACCCAGCCGCATACTCCAGACTTTGGATCCAACTCTCAAGCTCCTCCTTCTACCCATAATGCCTTGGTCCATCCCTATTCCGTCAGATCTCATTTGCTGCCATCATCAACAGATGCAGGTTCCTCCCTCTAGCATTATTATAGATAATTTTAAGAGTTAATTCAACCTTTTTCTCTTGTTAAAATATAAAACGTTTTCTTTAGCTCATTTTACCTATTCTCCCTCTTAGTTTTCTCTCAGGATTTTAGGACATTTTGCTATCTTTTCTTCTTACTGTTTTTTATAGATAGCAAATCTTTATTACCATTGCTGATATTTCTGCTTTCACTTTTCTCACATAGGGTATTTCTTTTAAATTATCATCATTGGTAATTAAACCCTTTTTTCTCCTTTTTCTATCCATACAAAAAAAAAAAACTTCTTATAGCTTAATTTGTTACCTTTGATTGGTCACCTACCATGTCGGTTAAACTGACAGTATTTAACAAATGCACTTCTTGTGGGCATAAAATCCCCAATTCATATGGCCACAAGGACAGCATGTATTGTCTTGGAGCTGGTCATTTCGACACGGCTTGTACAATATGTTCCACCTTTAACACAAGAGCTTTGGCTGATCAGCAAAACAAACTGATTTTAAAAGGTCTTCTGCCTGCTACATCTACTTCATGGGGTCAAACTCCCTCCAAAACTAGAAATTCTGCTCTGTTGGAGCATAGAACATGCTCCCCACTGAAGTCCCTCAGATCTCCATTGAAGCCGACTTCCAAGACCAGAAAAACTTCAGATCAGACACTGTCAGATCCAAAAACATGCTCCTCAGATCCAAAACTCTTGTATCTGAAGGTTTCACATCTTAGCATCATTTCAATCATCCCTATGGTGCCATCCTTGGATTCTAGGTTCTTGGATTTGAAGCAGAAGTCTCACTCCATAATATGTAATTAAGCCCATATCACCTACACTGTGTTTTTTTTTTTGCTTCCAGCACCTAAGAAACATTCCAGACCACCATCCACAACTTTTTCCAGGTGCACCAGAAGCTCATTAGAAGCAGATATGGATAGGAAGTTGTGAAAATTTCTAAGAGCTCAGATCCAGATGGGGGTCTTACCAGCTCCTTCACTTATTGGATCTGTGAGTCTTCCTGTGACATTCAAAAAAATGTTATCTCTTTCTCTGATCCATACAGTTGTTTCCGAGTCCCAGAATCTGAAACCCCAGAGAGGTCCAGTGGCAGATCTGAGGAAGATATCTTTTCTGACTCCAACTATATCCCTGACTAGTTCCGATCCAATAATCTCAGATCAGAATGGGACTCTGACCTGAAGTGTCTGTCTGGTCAGTGGGGCCAGGATTCACTCCATTGTTGCTGAATCCATCTCTGTCTCTCAGAGTCTTGACCTTGGATAGCTCAGGTCTGGTTTCATCCTTGAAGCATAGATCCAAGAATGGTCAAGACCTACCTTCACTGGGACTGATGGTTCTGACAGGACTGGTCGAAGCATCTCCAAGTCTGTCTGCCTTTGAGATTGGGGAAAGGGCTTTTTCTCTCTGCAGAGAGCTGCCTTTTCATTTTTCAGATCCAACCCCTTTCCCCTCATTGACTTCAAGCTCTGAGTCAATCAGACCTACTCCACAGAGACAGCCATTTCCAATAAGTGTCCAGTTGGTTCCAGTAGAGGAATTTTCTATCTCTTCTGAAACCTCCCCTGAACACTGCACAGAGGAGGTCCATTGGAAGACCCAATGGGCTTCCCAATGGAGTCTGTCACAGGGGATACTGATTTTGATGAAGGAGAAGGGTCCCCAGATTACCACCAGATGACATCTCCTTTGGTGATTTTTTAGACATCTTCAAACAAAAAGGCAGTGGGTCTTCTGAAAACCCCTCTCCAGAAGAATCTGTATTTCTTGAAACTTTTGGCTTTGGTTTTGGCTTGCTATGTCTTGGGTTACCTCCCCTCATTGGATGAACTTATTGATTTAGTTTCCTACCAGGCTTAGAAGGAGCAAGATACTATCAAACTTATCCAGAAGAGATCTGACAAATTCTTAGCCCCCCCCAAAAGACAGACCCCATTGCAGTAGAAGAGCCCCAGTTGATGCTATGGTGGTGGCAGCAGCCATGAAGAAAGAGCTAGCAGATTAGAGATCTTCTGTCCCAATCCACCAAACAGAGAGTCTAGAGTGTTGGACAGATTGAGAAAGTGAGTCTTTGCCATGGCTACCTTTGCCCTGAGGTCTCTCAGTTACATGACACACTTTACAAGTCTTCAGAGAAATTTGACCAAAGAGCTTTCAAATTCTCTCTCAGAGAATTTCAAAAGAATGTCCTTGCAGCTGGCCACTGTTTTATCTATCTCAAACATTTCATTGAGGTTGATGTCTCACACATCTGCAGGAACCTCATGAGTGGCTGGCTTAGGAATTGCCCTAAGGAGACAAGCCTGGATGTAGCTATGCAACTTTGCAGAGCCCTTTAAAACATCCTTCATCAATGCCCTATTCAATGGCATATCTGCATTCTGGCCATCAGTAAAAGAGACACTTACCCACAGTGAACAAGATGGAAAAACTCTGTCTGCTGTGAGAATCAAGGTTTCTACCAGAGAGGTGGTAAGAAAATATGGCTCCAGAAATATCAGGGACCTTTATAAGATCCGCTCTTGGTGAACAGCTCCAGAGGCAGATGAATAAATTCTAATGGGAGATGTCACCCTAGAGTCAAAGGAGGCCTGCTGAACTAGGGATTCCTTTCGAGACAGACCTTTTCAGTGTTCTTGAAGTGCTGCAAGGCTGTCCAACTCTGGAGGTAGTCAGAGGATGATTATCCTTGTGCCCAGAAGCCCAGGCAAATATAATGAAAGGTACCTGGGTACCAAAAATCATATCCAGAGATTATTTCATTTCATTTTTCCAAACCTCTCTTCACATAAAGAAGAAACTTCCAGATGTTCCACTCAGTTAGAGGAAGGGTGCAGCACAAGAAATTCAAAAGCTGCTAGAAAAAAGAGTAATCCAACAGATCCCACCAGACCAAATAGGATTAAGAACTTACTCATACTTCTTTTAATGCCCATAAAACAGGGGACTTCACACCAATTTTAGATCTAAGCAATTTGAATCAGTATGTGAAGATGTCAAAGTTTTGAATGGTCATGGTACAGTCCATCCTACCTTTACTTCATAAGAATGACTGGATGTGCTCGATAGATCTTCAGGATGCTTACTATTACTTCAAAATAGACAGTTGCTCCTGAAGACACTTATGCTTTGAGCTGGGAGTCAGTTACTACCAATTCAGAGTGCTGGCCTTTGGCCTGACCACAGCCCCTAGGGTGTTTACCAAATATATGTCAGTGGTAACAGCTCATCTGAGACTCAAATGATTTTGAGTGTTTCCCATATCAGGATAACTGGCCCCTCACAGCCCCCTCCAGGCATCTTCTTCTACATTCCAGGGAGATCTTGCTCCAGATTTGCCAGTCACCGGGGATAAAAATAAATTATGCCAAATCAAACTTAATAACCGTACAGAGCCTGGAGTTCATTGGTACACGTCTGGATACAATAACATAGATAGCATAATTACCTCCTCATTGTATTTTCACTATCAGGAATCAGGTTCATCTTCTTATTGCCCATCTATCTCCTCCAGCAAGATCAGTCCTTCAAGCACTACCTTCCATGGCAACAGCCAGTGTATTACTTCTCTTGGCAAGTTTCTTTATGCATGTTCTTCAATAGACTCTAGCTGTTTAGTGGTCCATTCTTTATCAACCCCTATCCTTTCCAATAAAGCGGACTTCACTTTGCAAATGACACATTCACTGGTGGATACAATTGCATTTACATAGGCCATCCCTTTAATTTACCACCTCCAATGGCCACAGAGACCATGGACAATTCCCAAATGTAGTGTGAGAGCTTTCCTTGGGAAGAACAGTCCAAGGGATGTGGTCCCCATAAGAGACCAATCTGCATATCAATGCACTAGAGATGACAGCAGTCCTACTTGCATTGCAGGCATTTCAAGATGCCTTTCCTCTAGGGAGTTTTGCAATTCAGAACAACAACATGTCTGTGGTCTGGTATATCAACAAATAAGGAGGAACTCAATCTTATTCCCCTCTGTAGAGAAGCCTTAAGAATCTGGGAATGGGTGATCTCATCAGACTGCTTTCTAATTGCAATGCACATTCCAGGGAAAAAAACGGTGTGTTAGTGGACAAACTAAGCAGATCCATCCTGATGCCTCATGAGTGCTCTCTCAATAAGACTGTGGTGGAAAGGCTCTTCCATCTTTGGGGCCAGCCTTACTGTGATCTCTTTGCATCTCCCCACAACAACAAGTACAGCAGGCACTTAGCTCTTATCCCCCCTCCGGATGTCTTTATGCTTATCCACTTCTTCCTTTGATTCCCAAATTTTTGCAGAAACCAAGTTGGCTGAAGAGCTCAGTCATCCTCATTGCCCCCTTCTGGCCTTGATAGGTATGGTTCCCCTTCCGATGTTCTCACCTTTGTTATCCTCCATGGATACTGGTACCAACTCTGGATCTCCTCTCTTACCCATCAGGGATCTAACACCCCAATATTCAAGTCCTCAGTTTAACTGCATGGTTTCTCCAGTTCCAGTAATGGTAGACAGTCCATGCTCTCTTCCCTTGTATGTGCCTTGGCTTCACAAAAAGAATCTACTGAGAATGTTTACAAGAGCAACTTGAAAAGATTCTCCCTTTGGGCTTTGAAGAATGTACTTGACCCCTTCTCTGCTTCAGTTTCTGCAGTACTTCAATTTTTAACAATCACAGCTGTTTAAAGAAGGAGCTAGTTTCTCTACAATTAAACTACAATTAGTAGCTATTTCTAATTTTCATACAGTAGAGAGAAATTATTCCTTGGCTTTGACCAAATTATGCAAATCATACCTAAAGGATATTTTTCTCCTGAGACCACCAAAAAAGATCCCTCACTTTTCTGGGATCTCACAGTTGTGCTACAAAGTCTATTTTAGAAATTTTTTGAACCTTCAGCTAAAACCAATTTAGAATTCCTTTCATGGAAAACAGTCTTCTTAGTAGCCATAAATAAAAATAAATAACTAAATCTGAACTCCACGCTCTTTCCTCAAAGACTCCTTACATTCTTTTCCATCAAGACAGAGTTAGATTACAGACAAACCTCTCTTTTTTACCCAAAGTGGCTTCTGAAAATAACAGTAGTCAATCCATTCATTGACCAGTCTTGGTTACAAACTTTTACAACAAAGGAGAGCACATGCTTTATATCCTTGATATACACAGACAATTATTTTTTTATCTTCACAGGACAAAACAAAATAGAAAATCAGACCAACCAGTTGTCTCTTTTTCACCAAACAGACCTGGATGCCCAGTTTCTAAAGCCATTCTTACTATATGGATTACAGATTGTATCTCTTGGGTTTACTCACAACAAGGCATGACTTTACCCAAACATCCCAAAGCTCATTCATCTAGATCCATGGCTACCTCATCTGCTTTTAGGACAAAAACATCTGTTGATGATACTTGCACTATAGCTACATGGTCCAATGTTCATACATTTGTTGCTCATTACAAATTGGATATTATTTCTAGAAACAGAGCCTCCTCTGGTTCGGTCCATGCGGGCCACCCAAACTCAGTGTAGCTGGGGACTCTGTCCCATGGGTTTGCAACTACAGTAGGGAGTTGTTTGTTGTAGTTATTAAAATTTAAATATGTTAATTTAGGCAGTTACTTAAATAAATAGCAGTACTGCTGACACAGCAGAACTTTTGTATTGTTATATAGTTTTTTTTTACTCCATGCCTTCTAGTTCTGTTGTAGCATGTGAAACCTAAGAGAGTCCATGTCTGTTCCTCTATCTCTTCTGTACCAGGTACATGAGTGGTCTACCTTCCAGGGCTATTTGTAGTGAGGACCTAACCCCTGCATATGTACAGCTTGCATGGGTAGACATAGCATTAACCCCAAACATCCATGCTTCTAAATGGATTCCCTGTATGTTCTTTGGCATGTCTGCCCATGTTTCACCTCTAATGCACCTGCTGGTTCTCACTGTCTCCTGTGGGTGTCAGTACAGCAGTGTGCCTAGGTGCTTCCTCACCCCCAGTATGGGCATGCTGGCATTAACCACTCCCATTCTCCTAAACCACTACCTGCATCAATAGTTAATTTTGTGTCAACTGCGTTACAGTCAGGCTTTATCCTTTTCTGTCACAAATTTAGCTAAACTATGGTAGGGCTTTTCATGGGCTGCAAACCTATGGAATTGTATGCGCTTTCTCAACAACTATGTTTAAATACTTTGTTTGTATTTGGGTATTCCAATGGGAGTATATTTTTACCTTGCATTTGTTAGTTTTGAATACATTTATAAATTTCCCACACTACCCAAGAGGTACTACTTAGTATTTTGGACAATATAGTCATACCTCTCAACCTCTCAGTGCAAGAAAATTGGACAAAGCCAGAAATAAGTCCCAAAAAGAGGGAGAGATTTTCAATATTTCTCCTATAAACTTAGAAAGGTGATAGAATGATAATTTTGCATTATTATATATTTTCTGAAGTATATAAAGTCTGAAACTCAAATCTCTGTCATTATCTAGTATTGTTTAGTGACTTCAATCCTCAAAGATTTGCAGAAAACCACACGTGTTATGAGGAACAGAACAAAAATAAGAGGCAAAAATATTGACAGTTGAGCAGTATGAATATAGTTGACTTTTTCTTAATATTAACTGATGTCCTGTTTGCGTTTCACACACAATCATTTTTCTTTATCAGCTATTACTGAGCTATAACTATAACTAGTGAGTATATTTGAAATTTGTCTTTGTCTTAGTTATCACTCTGCTGTTTCAGTCCTCTCACTTGTCACAAGTTGCTACAGGGACCTCCTTTTGGACATGGGGTCTCTCTATAGTGGTCTTCTTTGCCTGCAGGAGGCACAAAATATTTAGAAAACATAGATGTGGCTCTGGTACAAACATTTCCAAATGGGTTTCTGGTTGGGGTGATAGGCTATCGGTAGTAGTAGCTACATGTTGCCTTGGAGCAAAACACTATGCTCTCCCATTCATTGGGGTAATGCAGGCTGTACCCATGGTCCCAGATATCTTCTTGGAACAGACAATGGGGCTCTTCTTCATTGGTTGATAAAAAAATCTGTATTACAAAGCCAGAATGGTCCAGCAGTCATTTCTCACTTGTTGAGGACCTGCATTCTGACATTTATGATGGAATCCTGGCTTGATAATGGTCTCATGTTACCATCTGTTTTGTGTTCCACATTCTATGTTATTAAATGATCATGTTCATATAAGATTAGGGGTCAACCTATTATGTTTTATCAGCATCTCCTGCAATGTATTCCAGGCCTTTGCTGGATTGCCTAACTGTTCTGAGTCTGTCATGGGTACAGTATCAAACTGTGAGTATTTCAACAGATAATGTCTGTCTGTCTATTATCTATCTAGTTAGCTAGTTTTCTAACTTCTTTGTCTTATGTATACAACTGATATATTGCATTTCTGTAAATTCAATGTGGAGCTTTTCTCCCTAGGCCTCCGCTGAAAATGGACATGGGTCCAGTCGGACATTCCTGGTAAACAAATGTAAAATAAATAAAATAAAATACTTAGTTTTTGTAGAACTCTTAATTTGAAATTGTTTTTTGGCTCCAAGGATGACTCTCAAAGATCTAATGAATTCAGATTTCATGATTCCAATTTTGTACCCCCTATAAACAAACATGTTTCGATATTTCAAGACACTGTGCTCAAACAATTACATTTCCAGACTGACCAGTTCAGAATGCTTAGCCATAATTTAACAGCAGCCAAGCAACAGGCACTCAATAAACTTAAAAAGAACACCAATTTAGTTATTGTGCTGGCTGACAAGGGTGTTGCAGTGGTGGTGATGGATACCAGTTATTTGTCTGAGGAGTACAGACAACTAGGAGATGCCAAATATTACATGCAAATGCCATTAGATCCTACTTTGGGGTTTAAAAAAGAAATAGACACCTTTCTTGAACAGACGGTAGATGAAGGCATCATTAGTGCATCTAAGAAACATCTCATGGTTGCTGAACCCCACCAACAACATTTGTATCTACTGCCTAAAATTCATAAGAATTTGGAGCCACCACCTGGCAGACCCATTGTCTCTGGCATTGGCTCCCTCATGGAGCCTATATCTGCTTTTTGACCAAGTATTTACAGCCTTTATTAAAGCTCATCCATTCCAGAATTCAGGTTACTACTGAGTTCTTAAAAATAATATCTGATTCACAGCTTGAGGATGACTGGCTATGTACTTTGAATGTCTCCGCACTACACACAAATATACCACACTGGGCAGGTTTGGAAGCATTGAATTATTGGTTGATTAAAGCAGGTCTGTACCCCCCAGGATTTAACACCCTGCTTATATGTTTGGCTGAACATGTTCTAATGAAAAATGTTTTCTTCTTTTAAGGCCAATGTTTTTGGCAGGTGCAGGGTATGGCTATGGGAGCATCCTTCACTCCCATATATGCTGATTTGTTTATGGGGTTTGTTGAGGCTCAATTGACCTATGATAGATCTCACAACATCTTCCTGGATGAAATAGATATCTGGAGAAGATATCTTGATGATTTCTGGATGATTTGGTGGTCAGATCATGTATATTTATCAGAGTTTATCCAATACCTCAATGATAACACATGGGGCATTGAATTTGTGATCAACACTCATACACAACAGATTAATTTCTTGGATGTCAGTCACCAAAAACACTGATAATACATTAAGCTCACAAGTGTTTCACAAACACCCACAATACAACAATTTATTACTAGCAAAAACAAAACAAAAAAAGTGCAGACCAAGGGATAAATACTCCGTTGCTAAAAATATATAAATAACTGAAATAATGTAGCAAGTAAGCAACAGATGAACCAGGCAGAAGCCAAGAAGAGAAATGCAGCTTCTGTAGCAATGAGGCACAATCAGGCACAATCACTGATTCTTCCAGTAAACAAAATACTCCAAAAGGAAAATGCAGGCATCAAGGCAGGAAAAACACATTCACAAAGTCCTCCAGTAGTAAAAAACAATCCAGAATATTTATTGTAACAAAAGGTAAGCACTTTCGCAGTTAAAAAGCATGCTTAATTACTGTGTGTTTAAATGGAGTGCATTTTAGCTTTTTGTATTTGGTCTGATGAAGCTTAACTGCGAAAGCGCTTACCTTTTGTTACAATAAATATCCTGGATTGTTTTTTACTACTGGAGGACTTTGTGACTGTGTTTTTCCTGCCTTGATGCCTGCATTTTCCTTTTGGAGTATTTTGTTTACTGGAAGAATCAGTGATCATGCCTGATTGTGCCTCATTGCTACAGAAGCTGCATTTCTCTGCTTGGCTTCTGCCTGGTTCATCCATTGCTTACTTGCTACATTATTTCAATTTATTACTAGCCAATAGCCTTCATCCATGGCACATCATCAGAAACATACCAAAGTCACAATTTTTATGCATCAAGCGTATTTGTTCTATGGAGGATAGTTATGAAATTCACAAAAGGGACCTCATAGACAGATTCCAAGCAAGGGGGTATCAACATAAACATATTACATCCGCCAGCACATGGGCTACTAACCAAGATAGAAGAAGCCTCCTGGACTATTGGGACAAATCACAAACTAAGAGTAATGACATCAGGTTTATTACTACCTATGGCATGAAGGGTAATATTATTAGGAATATCATCCACAGTAATTGGAACATTCTCCTTGCCAATGAGGACCTGGGCAAAGTGTTGACACCCAGGTGTTCTTTTTCCTACCACGGGGGGTGTACGTTAGGGTCTTACTTTAGTCACTTCAGACGGGGGGGGGACTCCACAAGATATTCATATTCAGAACATCAACTTACTCTAGTGGGTGACAACCTGATTGGATCCTTCCACTGTGGTCACTGTTCCTTTTGTCAGTATATGTTGAAACCAAAACAATTTTCCAGCAGAAATACCAGCAAAGTTTATGATATCCAATTTTTTACCAATTGCAGTATCGATTGGCTGGTGTATTTAGCTACTTGCCCGTGTTCCTCCTTTTATGGAGGACAAACATCCAGGCCATTACGTATACGTATGTCCGAACATTTCAGCAACATTCAAAAGAAGCAAATAGCCAGTCCTTTATATAAACACACTTTGACCCACTCTACAGCCAGATTCAACTTTATGATTATTGATAAAATCCAGGGGGATAGGTCCAACAAACTAGAGTGGCATGCCCTATTAAACAAAAAAGAAAAAAATATGGATAATTAGGCTGGGGGGTTTGTTTAACCCTGACCTTAATGATCACATCTGATATTGTTAATCCTCGTTCATTCCTTATGCATGGGTATCGGTTCCAACCTCAGAACTGAGCAGGCTATTTTCCAAGCTCACGTCAGCTACAAACTCTCGAGCTAAACTCTTACCCACAATGCCCCCCCCCCGCTGTTACCCCAGATTTCGTTTGCCGTGTTGCCATTCGGTCGTGTCAAGCTGCTTCTCTTGAGCTAAGTACAGTTATTTGTTGTTTAATAGTCATTCATATTACTTTTCTGTCAGAAAACTTTCTATTTCATTGTCTCTTACCCTATCGCATCTGGCAACCATATTTTCTTCAGGTTTTTCTTCTCTTTTCTCTACATTTTTACCGCAAGGTATTCTCCCCTTAACATCGTTGGTAATCCTTCCCTTTTTTTTTTCTCATACCTTCGGGTATTCTTTTGTACCATTGCCTGTACCCTTTTCTGCTATTTAATTTGCTATCATGACAGATAAGAAAGATAGTCTGGGGTTTAAATGGTGTTCTGATTAAGGGATACATCTCAACCTCTTAGGGCAAGAAATCTGGACAAAGCAATAAATAATGGGGGACAAAGGCCCAAAAATAGGGACAATTTTTAAATATTGCTCTTACAAACTTAGAAAGTTGATAGAATAACAGGTTTTGCATTAGCATGGATTTTCTGAGGGGTATGAAGTCTGAATCTCAAATGTATGTCATTAATTTCTGACTTCAATCCTCAATGACTTACCAGAAAACCATACTTTTATTGAGAAACAGATGAAAAATATGAGGCAAAAATCTGGACATTCTGCAAAAATCTGTACAGTTGAGAGGTATGTTGTGGGCACAAACTACCTACTTCTGATGCTCACTCTTTGTGCGTTTATTGTTTGGGGGTGTCCCACTTGTCTGTTGATCCGCCCTGTACTCTCTGTGAAAGCCTTTCAAATAGAACTTTGTTGGAAAGGAAAAACAAGCTGTTGCTGAAGGGACTTCTTAAATCTCCCTTTTCATAGGTTCATAGGTTGGTACTAGGCTATCAGCTCTAGGGCCTATACAAGCCTAGCCATAACAATTCCCTGGCTATTTCTTCCCACAATATTTACTTCCCTGGACCCCTGTCTAGCAGGGCGACTGAGGTGATCCCCGGGGTGAATTTCCTTTCTCCCATCCAATCGTCAAGGTTCCTTTTGAAGAGGGCCAAAGAGGCTCACTCTGCTTGACATGTATGGGCAATCTATTCCAGAGTCTGGGTAGTCCCTGAGTTAGGAACCTATCCCTCCAGCATGTTTTGTTTATTGTGATGACAAGGTTTAGATTCCTGGAGCATGTGGCTCTGAGGGATTGGGATTTCTTTAAGTGTAGCATGTCCAACAGCTCTGGGTTTGACATGGTCTTGTATGCTAAGCAGAGATCACCTCTGAGTAGACGATATGCAAAAGAGTATAGCTGGAGTTTTTTTACGGTGGTCAGCGTAGGGCATCTGCTTTAGGCCTGTGATTCTTTTAGTGAGGTATTTCTGCGGCCTTTCCAGTTGTTGCAGATGTCTTGAGAGGTACATACCAAACGGGGCATTGTAGTCTATAATGGGTCTAATGAGGGACGAGTACAGTGGGACAATGACCTCCTTTTTTCTGGATGAAAAGCCCTTAGTGATGAGGTGTGCCTCATAGAAGGATTTCCTGACTGTTGTGGTGATGTGGTTATTGAAGGTGAGACCACTGTCCACCTGTGTCCCTAAGTCTCTTATCACACTTTCAGTTTTTAGTGTACTGCCACCTATATGGTAATTCATGGATACATGTTTTTTCCCGAAGTGGAATAACTATACATTTCTTGGCATTGAGCTTGAGCCCATGGCTCTGGCACCAAGCATCTGTTTCTGTAAGGCCCTTTTGTAGAGTATCCACATCATTTGGGGATTCAATAATGGCTCCCAGTTTGCAGTCATTTGTGAACTTTGTTAGCCAGAGTCCCTTAGTGTTGGCCTGTACTTCAGAGAAGTAGATGCCAAACAAGAGCAGTCCCAGGACTGTACCCTGAAGTACTCCACTTGTCACTTGTCTGAGCTGGATTTGGAGTTGGCTACTTTTACAGTGTGGGTTCTATCAGTAAGCCAGTTAGCAACCCATTGGGTGACATACGAATTAATGGAACAAAAATACACAGAGCCAGCAAACAGTGTCCAAAGTAATGTAATGAATATTAAATCATTACAGAAAAAACAAACCGGTTTCGGCAGGAATCCACAGCCTTCATCAGTGTTGGTTACATACATAATGGTGAACAAAGGTATATATACACCCACATATAAAATCATTATTAATTAATTAGATTCAATCAGAGGTTTTCATTGAGACCAGGTGGGAATAATCCCCCTAGTTTGATTATCCACTTTTTTCTTTAGTATTGAGAATGGAACGTAATCCAGTTTTGTTGTGCTTACTGCCAGCTATTTTATCAATAATGATGAAAGTAAATTTAGCAGAAGCATGTTCTAAATGATGTTTGTACAAGGCATTGTTTTGCCTTTTGTTCTTGATGCTACTAATGTGTTCAGAAATCCTGATTTTAAGTGGTCTAGATGTTTGTCCTACATAAAATGAGCCACAATGACAGGTGGCTAAATAAATGACCCAGTCAGTACTACAGTTTGCAAAAAACCTCAAATCATAAACTACTGGGCAGTTTCTATTTGAAAATTGTTTGGACTTATTGATCTTATCGCAATTAATGCAGTGTCCACAAGGATATCAACCTGTCAGGGGTTCCCCTGTTAGTGTAGTTTGAATGGTATTAAGATCCTGGAGCCTGTGCCCATGTTTAAAATGATTGAAAAAGGAACCCAGATTCTTGCCCTTCCGAAAGGAAAAAAGACATTTATCTGGTATGAAACTAGTGATATCTGGGTCATATTGGAGAATGTTCCAATGTCTGTGCACACTATCTATCAGATGATTAGTATTCATAGCATATGTGGTCGTAAATCTTAAGATGGGATCTTTGTTCCGTTCATGCTTGTTATATTTGAGCAGATTGTCTCTATCATAGGACTCAACCGTATTACTGGCAGCTAGAACATAGCCCATACCATATCCCCTGTTTTTGAATCTATTGATAAGATCTTTCCTATGAGTTTGATAAGAAGAATCATTTGAACAAATACGCTTGGTTCTGATGAATTGGGATTTAGGGATGTTACGTATGACATGTGGTGGGTGAAAACTGGAGGCATGGAGAATAGTATTGTACTCAGGGTGTTTTCTAAAAACCTCAGTGGATAGTGTGTTGTCAGCTAGCTTGGTCACAGCAACATCCAAAAAAGTAATGTGTTGGTAGTCATACTGAACAGTAAATACCAGGCCCCAGATGTTGTTGTTTAAGTATAAGAGAAATTCATGTAACAAATGTATTTCACCCGTCCAAACCAACCAGCAATCGTCAAGGTAGCGTCTCCAGATGTCTATATATGGTAAGAATATGTTGGTCGTGGAATCATAAATAATGTGTTGTTCCACAAAAGCCATAAAAAGATCCGCGTAAATGGGGGCAAAAGATGCCCCCATGGCTGTACCCTTAACTTGCCAGTAACATTTGTCCAAGTAAGAGAAAACATTACTGGTAAGGACCAATCTGGCTGATTCTATCAAAAAGGAATTGAAAGTGGGTGAATATAAATCGGCCTTGTCCAGCCAAAAAGCCAGGGCCTCAAGTCCAGATTCATGTGGAATGTTGGTGTATAGAGCACAAACATCTAAGGTACACAATAGCCAATCATCCTCAAGTTGGCTGTCAGAAACAATCTGAAGGAAACTGGTGGTGTCATGTAATCTTGATCTTATCATGCCCAGTAATGGTTTGAGATGTTTAGTAAGGAACAGTGAGAGAGGTTCTGTAATATAGCCCCTCCCAGAGACAATTGGTCTGCCTGGAGGGGATAAAGGATCCTTGTGAATCTTTGGCAGGAAATATATATATTGAGTGGATGGATCCTTGACAATAAGTTGTTGTGCAGTGTCATGGGTTATGATGCATTCATCCCTAGCCCACTGTATAAATTCCTCTATTTGTGTTTGAAACCTAGGTGTAGGATCAATCCCCATCAAGGAATAATATTTGGGATCAGACAACTGTCTATTAGCCTCTTTGTTATAAGCACACCAGTTCAAGATCACAACTGCACCCCCCTTGTCAGCAGAAATGATGACAATGTTATTGTTATTCTGTAGTTCAAAAATTGCTTCACGTTCAGCTTGAGAAATATTGTTGGATTTAAATTGAATGTCAGAACCAAAAAAATGAAGGTCATTAAGAACATTTTTTTGAAACTGTTGTACCAGTGGATGCATGGGTGGAACAAAAGAAGATTTATGGTATGTGAATCGTTCGTCCATGTCATACCCAGAATCCCCAAAAAATAATCTCAAGTTCAAAATCCTACAAAAAGAGGCAACATCCTGAGCCAACGAATCCTCAGAAACCATGAAGCCTGGTACAAAAGACAACCCTTTATTAAGAACCAACAAGTGTGTTGGGGATAATACAAAATCAGATAAATTGAGCACATTGTTATTGGATGAAACATCTAATTCTCCATGACCATTTTCAGTAAACTGTCTATATTGGTAATTCTTCCTGTGTTTTCTCCCCCCTCGTTTATATTTAGACCTAAAGGGACAGTATTTGGATTACGTTTCGGGGAAGGTGACCTGGATATGCTTGGAAGTTCACAATCTGTACCAGATGAAAATTCTTCAGTGGAAGAAACCGGTTGGTTGCCTGTTTTTTTCAAGATGGACCGAGGTCTTTTCCTCTTAGGGGTACTCTGAGCCCTAGGAGTGAATCTAACCTGTTTGGTGTTGGTTGCAAAAGGATTATTACTAAGGTAATCCCCTTCGTCCCTCTGGAATTTTTTCAACTTCCTAGTCCGTAATTGTTCCTCTAAAATTTTCAGATCATTAGCTACTTTATTTAACTGTGTATGAAAAAATGTTTCCCCTTCAAAAGGTTTGAGTTCACCCACAAGCCTCGAAACTGTTTGGATCTCAGAATCAATGATCCTGTCATGAAATTTGGATAGGGTTTCAACAAAAGAAATAGAGGCTTGCTGCTGGATGGTGGACCACTGGTCCATAAGTTCTTGGTCTGGATTAGAGACCAAGGGTTGAATCCGTATTCTCAACCCTCTGGGAGTGATACCCTTTGCCAAATAGGCCTTAAATAATTTCGAATGCCAGATATTGGATTGTAATGTTTTAAGATGACCAAATAAATTCTGAAAAGCTACTGTGCATTTGGTTTCAGAATTACTCTGATCCATAGTCGAAGTTCTATCAGATAAATTGTGACCAAGACCAAATATCCTCAGGTCCTCCCTGTCAGCGGATAGACCTGATATGAAGGAAGTAAAATCCATATCTGTGGATAATAACTGACAATATCAGTCAACAACAGATGTTGTACTGAGTCAGTTCAAATGAAGGGGACAATTACAGCCCAAATGGTAAAAAGGATGTTACTGGCTGTGGCCCCTCAAATGAATACTTAGAGATGGTCAATACTATTAAGATGACCCAGAGTATCCACCAAACAGCATACCAATTAATATACAATACTGTATAACCAAATAAACTGTTTCTGGCTTGAAGGGTGAAAAAATAAAATTCAACCACTTAGAAAAAAAGAGATCATATGGAAATCAATAAAGTGTATGCAAAAATATTTAACACATTGGTTCCACTCAATTAAATGAATGCTTAAGAAAATGATTCAATGTAAAAAACAAATGTTCATTGATACATGCATAAAGATTGCTTAGTAATGAATATTCCAACCATGGATATTCTGTATAATACACATTGACACAAAACCTATACAACTGCTTAACACAAATTGTCACCTCACAAATATTTCCCAACCATTAGTAATCAGTATGATATACAATAATACAAGACCTGTACAACTGCCTGACACAGACTGTCACCTCATAAATGTAGCAAAAATAAATCAGGACATAGTAAACCAAAAAAAACAATAATGTAACATAACGGTACAAAATGAATTGAATGAATTTTAAATAGAATGTCGGTCACAGTCAAACTGTATGTCAATACAGATTAAATGATTGATACAACTCTATAATATAAAAAAATATTATTTGGACAGTCAATAAAGATGTGAACCCTTGAGATAAGAATCTCACAAATTTCTGGAAAGAAGTTGAAAAAGTACCTGGTTAAAGATTCCAGTAGTAGAAATTATTTAGTCCAAAATGATGCGACCAAAATTGGTATGCAGCGTATCCCTGATTCAAAATATGTGAGCCACACGTATAATGATGTCCAGAAGGTGTCCCCCGACAAGGAAATAAGCTGGAATCAGATTTAGTCCATGTGCCTCTAAGGTTTATCTCAGCACGATAAACACAAGAAGAAACACACCAAAACTTTTCCTTGGAGAAACTAAATATGTGAGCCACACGTATAATGATGTCCAAAAGGTGTCCCCCGACGAGGAAGTGAGCTGGAATCAGATTTAGTCCATGTGCCTCTGAGGTTTATCTAATAAACATTCCATTAGCGTGCACTTTTATATCATGGGGTCTCTTTTTGAATTGTCTACATCTATATGCTAGTACACTCGCATTGGCGAGTCCTGCCTTATCCAACCTATCTTGAACGCCTACAAGTTTGTTTGTCATCTGAACACAACGTTTTAGCAGTCTTGGTTATTACCAGTTACGTCTTTTTTTTCAAGGAAAGTTTTGGTGTGTTTCTTCTTGTGTTTATCGTGCTGAGATAAACCTCAGAGGCACATGGATTAAATCTGATTCCAGCTCACTTCCTCGTCGGGGGACACCTTTTGGACATCATTATACGTATGGCTCACATATTTAGTTTCTCCAAGGAAAAGTTTTGGTGTGTTTCTTCTTGTGTTTATCATGCTGAGATAAACCTTAGAGGCACATGGACTAAATCTGATTCCAGCTTATTTCCTTGTCGGGGGACACCTTCTGGACATCATTATACGTGTGGCTCACATATTTTGAATCAGGGATACGCTGCATACCAATTTTGGTCGCATCATTTTGGACTAAATAATTTCTACTACTGGAATCTTTAACCAGGTACTTTTTCAACTTCCTTTCAGAAATTTGTGAGATTCTTATCTCAAGGGGTCACATCTTTATTGACTGTCCAAATAATATTTTTTTTATATTATACAGTTGTATCAATCATTTATTCTGTATTGACATACAGTTTGACTGTGACCGACATTCTATTTAAAATTCATTCAATTCATTTTGTACCGTTATGTTACATTATTGTTTTTTTTGGTTTACTATGTCCTGATTTATTTTTGCTACATTTATGAGGTGACAGTCTGTGTCAGGCAGTTGTACAGGTCTTGTATTATTGTATATCATACTGATTACTAATGGTTGGGAAATATTTGTGAGGTGACAATTTGTGTTAGGCAGTTGTACAGGTTTTGTGTCAATGTGTATTATACAGAATATCCATGGTTGGAATATTCATTACTAAGCAATCTTTATGCATGTATCAATGAACATTTGTTTTTTACATTGAATCATTTTCTTAAGCATTCATTTAATTGAGTGGAACCAATGTGTTAAATATTTTTGCATACACTTTATTGATTTCCATATGCCCTCTTTTTTTCTAAGTGGTTGAATTTTATTTTTTCACCCTTCAAGCCAGAAACAGTTTATTTGGTTATACAGTATTGTATATTAATTGGTATGCTGTTTGGTGGATACTCTGGGTCATCTTAATAGTATTGACCATCTCTAAGTATTCATTTGAGGGGCCACAGCCAGTAACATCCTTTTTACCATTTGGGCTGTAATTGTCCCCTTCATTTGAACTGACTCAGTACAACATCTGTTGTTGACTGATATTGTCAGTTATTATCCACAGATATGGATTTTACTTCCTTCATATCAGGTCTATCCGCTGACAGGGAGGACCTGAGGATATTTGGTCTTTGTCACAATTTATCTGATAGAACTTCGACTATGGATCAGAGTAATTCTGAAAACAAATGCACAGTAGCATTTCAGAATTTATTTGGTCATCTTAAAACATTACGATCCAATATCTGGCATTCGAAATTATTTAAGGCCTATTTGGCAAAGGGTATCACTCCCAGAGGGTTGAGAATACGGATTCAACCCTTGGTCTCTAATCCAGACCAAGAACTTATGGACCAGTGGTCCGCCATCCAGCAGCAAGCCTCTATTTCTTTTGTTGAAACCCTATCCAAATTTCATGACAGGATCATTGATTCTGAGATCCAAACAGTTTCGAGGCTTGTGGGTGAACTCAAACCTTTTGAAGGGGAAACATTTTTTCATACACAGTTAAATAAAGTAGCTAATGATCTGAAAATTTTAGAGGAACAATTACGGACTAGGAAGTTGAAAAAATTCCAGAGGGACGAAGGGGATTACCTTAGTAATAATCCTTTTGCAACCAACACCAAACAGGTTAGATTCACTCCTAGGGCTCAGAGAACCCCTAAGAGGAAAAGACCTCGGTCCATCTTGAAAAAAACAGGCAACCAACCGGTTTCTTCCACTGAAGAATTTTCATCTGGTACAGATTGTGAACTTCCAAGCATATCCAGGTCACCTTCCCCGAAACGTAATCCAAATACTGTCCCTTTAGGTCTAAATATAAACGAGGGGGGAGAAAACACAGGAAGAATTACCAATATAGACAGTTTACTGAAAATGGTCATGGAGAATTAGATGTTTCATCCAATAACAATGTGCTCAATTTATCTGATTTTGTATTATCCCCAACACACTTGTTGGTTCTTAATAAAGGGTTGTCTTTTGTACCAGGCTTCATGGTTTCTGAGGATTCGTTGGCTCAGGATGTTGCCTCTTTTTGTAGGATTTTGAACTTGAGATTATTTTTTGGGGATTCTGGGTATGACATGGACGAACGATTCACATACCATAAATCTTCTTTTGTTCCACCCATGCATCCACTGGTACAACAGTTTCAAAAAAATGTTCTTAATGACCTTCATTTTTTTGGTTCTGACATTCAATTTAAATCCAACAATATTTCTCAAGCTGAACGTGAAGCAATTTTTGAACTACAGAATAACAATAACATTGTCATCATTTCTGCTGACAAGGGGGGTGCCAACTGGTGTGCTTATAACAAAGAGGCTAATAGACAGTTGTCTGATCCCAAATATTATTCCTTGATGGGGATTGATCCTACACCTAGGTTTCAAACACAAATAGAGGAATTTATCCATTGGGCTAGGGATGAATGCATCATAACCCATGACACTGCACAACAACTTATTGTCAAGGATCCATCCACTCAATATATATATTTCCTGCCAAAGATTCACAAGGATCCTTTATCCCCTCCAGGCAGACCAATTGTCTCTGGGAGGGGCTATATTACAGAACCTCTCTCACTGTTCCTTACTAAACATCTCAAACCATTACTGGGCATGATAAGATCAAGATTACATGACACCACCAGTTTCCTTCAGATTGTTTCTGACAGCCAACTTGAGGATGATTGGCTATTGTGTACCTTAGATGTTTGTGCTCTATACACCAACATTCCACATGAATCTGGACTTGAGGCCCTGGCTTTTTGGCTGGACAAGGCCGATTTATATTCACCCACTTTCAATTCCTTTTTGATAGAATCAGCCAGATTGGTCCTTACCAGTAATGTTTTCTCTTACTTGGACAAATGTTACTGGCAAGTTAAGGGTACAGCCATGGGGGCATCTTTTGCCCCCATTTACGCGGATCTTTTTATGGCTTTCGTGGAACAACACATTATTTATGATTCCACGACCAACATATTCTTACCATATATAGACATCTGGAGACGCTACCTTGACGATTGCTGGTTGGTTTGGACGGGTGAAATACATTTGTTACATGAATTTCTCTTATACTTAAACAACAACATCTGGGGCCTGGTATTTACTGTTCAGTATGACTACCAACACATTACTTTTTTGGATGTTGCTGTGACCAAGCTAGCTGACAACACACTATCCACTGAGGTTTTTAGAAAACACCCTGAGTACAATACTATTCTCCATGCCTCCAGTTTTCACCCACCACATGTCATACGTAACATCCCTAAATCCCAATTCATCAGAACCAAGCGTATTTGTTCAAATGATTCTTCTTATCAAACTCATAGGAAAGATCTTATCAATAGATTCAAAAACAGGGGATATGGTATGGGCTATGTTCTAGTTGCCAGTAATACGGTTGAGTCCTATGATAGAGACAATCTGCTCAAATATAACAAGCATGAATGGAACAAAGATCCCATCTTAAGATTTACGACCACATATGCTAGGAATACTAATCATCTGATAGATAGTGTGCACAGACATTGGAACATTCTCCAATATGACCCAGATATCACTAGTTTCATACCAGATAAATGTCTTTTTTCCTTTCGGAAGGGCAAGAATCTGGGTTCCTTTTTCAATCATTTTAAACATGGGCACAGGCTCCAGGATCTTAATACCATTCAAACTACACTAACAGGGGAACCCCTGACAAGGTTGCTATCCTTGTGGACACTGCATTAATTGCGATAAGATCAATAAGTCCAAACAATTTTCAAGTAGAAACTGCCCAGTAGTTTATGATTTGAGGTTTTTTGCAAACTGTAGTACTGACTGGGTCATTTATTTAGCCACCTGTCATTGTGGCTCATTTTATGTAGGACAAACATCTAGACCACTCAAAATTAGGATTTCTGAACACATTAGTAGCATCAAGAACAAAAGGCAAAACAATGCCTTGTACAAACATCATTTAGAACATGCTTCTGCTAAATTTACTTTCATCATTATTGATAAAATAGCTGGCAGTAAGCACAACAAAACTGGATTACATTCCATTCTCAATACTAAAGAAAAAAAGTGGATAATCAAACTAGGGGGATTATTCCCACCTGGTCTTAATGAAAACCTCTGATTGAACCTAATTAACCAATAATGATTTTATATGTGGGTGTATATATACCTTTGTTCACCATTATGTATGTAACCAACACTGATGAAGGCTGTGGATTCCTGCCGAAACCGGTTTGTTTTTTCTGTAATGATTTAATATTCATTACATTACTTTGGACACTGTTTGCTGGCTCTGTGTATTTTTGTTCCATATTCTATGTTTGGTGAGCCGTGCAATTGCCCTACGTGCTGTTGTATTCTTCTTTTGATTTACATACGAATTAATGCCCAGCTTAGTAAGTTTATCTATGATTCCAGAGTGGGGGATGGTGTCAAAGGCCTTGGCAAGGTCTAGATAAGCTGTGTGGACTACCTTACCCTTGTCCATTGCTCTGGAGACTGATTTGAAGAAGTCAATCAGGTTCAGGAGACAAGATCGGCCCTTCACGAACCCAAACTGGGTGGGGTCTAGTGTTTAAAGGTTGCCAATGTCTTTGTTTATAAGTTCCATGATAATACGCTCCATGGCCTTGCAGATAAGCCTCATCAGACTGATGGGGTGGTAGTTTCCGGGATCCAAGGTGGATCCCCCCTTGTGGAGTGGGATGACTGTAGCTCTGCACCACTGAGTGGGCATGAAACCTGAGGTGAGGCTATGATTACACATGACACTTAGGTGAGTTGCCAGTTCATATTGTAGTTCATGTAGTACACAGCCTGGGATGTCATCTGGTCCCATGGATGCTGTATTCTTAGCTTTGGAGAGTGCGTTTTTTACCTGTGTGGCCGTTATTACCGGAATTTGGCAATCTTCCGGTATTGAGATAGGCCATTTAGGGGGTGAGAGGGGGTGAAGTTGACACTGAATCGAGCTGCCAGGATATTGGCAATATCCTTGGGATCAGTATATTTAATGCCATTCTGTTTTAGCTCAGAGCAGATCTGAGCATTGCCATTTAGATTCTTGACATAGTTATAGAATGCCTTGTGGTTTTCTTTGGAATCTTTGGCAATTTTATTTTCGTAACTAGCTTTGGAGGATTTTATGAGGCATCTCAGTTTCTTACTGAGGCTGGTAAGGGAGTTTTTTTGCATCCTGGGATTTTCCTCTTTTCTGCAAAGGTTTCTTCCTATTGTTGTAAAGTTTGTTTATGGCAGGGGACCAACAGATTGGCTTCCTTTTTTTGGATGAGAGCATCTTGGTTCTATTTGGGAAGGCATGAATCATGCATGAGTGGATGTGCTCATACAGTGCCTTAGTGTAGGATTCAGCAGTTGAACTTTCAGTTCTCATCTGCATGGGTGTCATGAAGTTTGTCACTTCTGACTTGAGTAGCATGAAGTTGGCTTTGGAGAAGTTTTTTATGGAGGTTTCCTTACTGGGGGGTAGGGGTGGGATGTGGATGTTAAGGGTGATTAGCTTATGGTCAGACCTGACTAACGAGGGGGTGACCATAGGTGTGGAGCATCGATGTCCCATGTTGTTAATGACCAGGTCTAGGATATTGGAGCCCCTGGTGGGACTATGGATTAGCTGATGCAGGGCATTGGAATTTATGAATTCCAAGAACTGTTGGGCAAAGGTGTTGGTACATGAGTAGTTTTCCCAGTTAATGGCAGGGTAGTTAAAATCACCCAGTATTAGGGTGCTTGGTTCTATCTTAATATTTTCCAGTTTGTTTAGAAAGGTGTAGTGAGAATCTTGGAGTATGGTGGGAATCTGTAGCAAGCTACAGTTTTGATTGCAGTCTTACCTAGTGTTAGTTTTCAGAGGCTATTTCTGGGTTTGAGGCTTCAACCTCTCCTAGAGCCCATAAGAAAATCTTGGATGTTCCTACCAAGGCTAAATCTTTGCCTTCATCCCCAGCTGGGGTCTCCCATCAACCAACACCTAAAAAGGCTAAAGTTTTGGCTCCGGAGCTCACTCAGTCAGCTGCAGTGCTTTCGGTGCCTAGACCTTCAGCACCGAGGCCTTTGGCTCCATTAGTGTCCTCGGCTCCATCTTCTCCTGCAGCCTTCACTATATCGGCACCAAGGGGCTCCTCGGTTCAGACTATTACCACTGTATCGGCACCGACTGTTCAGTCGGCACAGACTTTGACCACTTCGGCCCCAACACCATACTTGGGACCGATGCCTTTATTGTTGACTCCAGTTTTGTCGGTTCCAGCTTCGGTACCGACAACCACATCGGCACCAATCCCTGTGTCGGTGCAGACCATGACCTTGGCACCGATGACTTTTTCGATGCAGACACCCGTAGTCCAGTCTCTCTCGGCACCATTGTTCTCGGTGCAGACTGGTGAGATGGGCACCGAGTTTGCCTCTTCTGTGGACAGGTCTGTTTCTCCCTCAGTCTCCGTGAGGTCCACTAGAAGCCTTTCCGAACATGATGTGTTGCATCTTGTGAATCAGGTGCTCTTGGTCAGAGGTATCCCACCCCTCAGGAACTATACTTCCTTGGGAGGTGATCACCCATCTCCAAAGACCTCTTCTTATTCTCCTCCTTCATTGCCTTTGAAGTCCATGGATATAGCACAGTCTTCCCCTTCTGCGGTTCCCTTTAATGATCTCACTAAGGAACTGCAGTTGTCTTCATGGCTGGAAAGTTTTGCTTTGACCCAGGATGTCAGTTGTGACACACATAGTTTGCTGCTCCACAGCCATCCAGGGACTCTGGTTCGGCAGGCTGAGCCACTTAGGGGAGGGGTGCCCCCTGTCCTAGACATTCACTCCTCTTCAGGTGGACCAGCCTTCCAACTGATGGAGAAGGCTTTTGCTGCTGATGGCGATACTGGACTGTTTATCCATCCACCCTCCTCTGGTACACTGGTTTCACAAGTCACACCGAGCATACACCGGGTGCAAGGGCCTCAGGACATATTCCCACAGGAAACCCCTTTTCCGCTATCTTCTCCAGCTTCTCCCACAGAGGAAGTCCAGCAAAAGGTTAGTGTAAGAGGAAGCACATGGACTCTACAGAGGAGTCCTTCACTGAAGACACAGATTTTGATGAGGGGGAAGGATCCCCTCGGTCACCCTCTGAGGTATCCTTTGGTGATATCCTCGAAATCCTGAAACAGAGAGGTGACTGGCAGTCCTCTAATCTGACCTGTGAAGAATCTGTGTTCCTGCAGGCCTTTCGCGCCTGGCCCCCTACCACCTAAGCTACTCCTCCTGCCGATGAACTTGTCAGGCTTATTGTGCAGTGTGCTTGGAAGGCTCCTGATACCATTGAAGCTATTCCCCGGAGGCCAGATAAGATTTTGTCCCCTCCTGCTATGGACCCCCATAGGTCAAAAGGTCTTCCTGTGGATGCTTTGGTGGTGGCGGCCACAAAAAAAAAAAAGGATCTGGCAGAAGAAGAAAGCCAGACTGTCCATCCACCTAACAAAGAGTCCCGGGCCCTGGACAGGATAGGGAAGCGCACCTTTGCATCAGCGACCTTTATTATCAGGTCCCTGAATTATATGGCACACTTTACCAGGCTTCAAAGGGATCTGATTTCTGAGCTCTCTGAAACCTTGGCTGTTGCCAGGTCTGATGAGGTCCATGACAAAGTGGCCTCTCAGCTGGCCACCATTGAGTCAATATCAAATTCCAATATGCGACTGATATCTCATGCATCAGAAGGAGCAGCTAAAGAGCGGATTCAGCTGCGGTCTTGAGACGACACGCCTGGATGCGCTTGTGCAATTTTGCGGAACCCTTTAAGGCTTCCTTTCTTAATGCTCCCATTGAGGCCTCCTCGTTGTTTGAACCCAAAGTTAAAAGCACGCTGGCCAGATGCGAACAGGATGGTAAGACCCTTTCTGCTATAGGTGTCTGTTATTCTTCCCCTCAACATGCTTTCTCCCGAAACCAAAAGAGTGGGAAGATATGGTTCAACAAATCTCAGGGTCCTTTCCATGACACACAGGCTGAGTTCTCCCCTAGAGGCAGAGGGGGAAACTCACAGGGAAGGCACTCTTTTTGGGGCAGAGGGGGTCTGCGTAACCAGGGTTCCAGGGATTCTTTCCCTGGCCAATCCTACCAGCGCACCTGAAGAGTGGCCCAACTCCTTTCCTCTGGAGGTGGTTGGGGGACATTTCTCCTTGTACCCTTCTGCCTGGCTAACCATCACCACCAATTCTTGGGTACAAAGGATTATAACCAGAGGTTATCATATCCCCTTTGATCTTTGTCCCGTCCCTTCAAAAAACCTTCCCGATGTTCCACCCAGTCAAAGGGAAGAAGCAGCACTAGAGATAGAAAAGCTGCTAAGAAAGAGAGTCATCCAAATAGTCCCCCCAGACCAGATAGGATCCAGATTCTACACAAGACTATTTTTTGTGCCAAAGAAAACCAGGGACTGGAGACCAATTTTGGTTCTCAGTGTTTTGAACAAGTTTGTGAGAGTACAAAAATTCCGGATGGTCACAATGCAGTCTATCCACTCGCTTTTGGAAAAAGATGATTGGATGTGCTCGATAGATCTTCAAGATGCGTACTATCACATAAAAGTAGACAGGCCATCAAGAAGATTTCTGCACTTCTGTGTGAGAGCCAGTCACCACCAGTTCAGAGTACTGCCCTTCGGACTCTCTACAGCCCCCAGAGTGTTCACAAAGTGCATGACAGTTGCCACAGCTCACTTGCGACTTCAAGGATTCCAGGTGTTTCCATACCTAGACGACTAACTCATTTCCGCCCCCACCAGATATCTACTGGAAGAAGCCCTGGCATACTCTCTCCTTGCTGCTCAAAGGCTAGGCATAACCATAAACTGGCAAAAATCCAATCTCACCCCATCTCAGTTGACAGAATTCATAGGGGTTATCTTGGACACAAAGAACTGAAAAGCTACTATTCCAGAGCACAGAATTTTAAGGATAAAGCAACAACTGATTCCAATCCTTTCAAGGGAGAAATCCACGGCTCACTCGGTTCTACAGCTGTTAGGTTCCATAGCAGCCTTCATCACCATTGCCCCCAGGCCAGGTTTCACATGAGGCTTCTACAATGGCTACTGCTCTCCCAATAGTATCCTTTTCAGCATCCTCTTTCAGCCATGATTCGAGTAACCCACAGGTGAAAACAGGATTTAAATTGGTGGATGACACACAATCTGTCACCATGGTCTCGCCCCTTCTCCACCCAGCAACCCAAGGCCACAGTCACCATGGACACCTCCCTGATGGGGTGGGGGGGCTATGTCAGGGACAGACAGTCCAAGGCACTTGGTCCGAACTGGAGGCCCATCTGCATATAAATGTTCTAGAGCTGAGGGCGCTGCTTCTGTCGTTGCAAGCATTCCATCCCCTGCTGCCTTCTGGGACAATTGTGAATCAATCAGACAACATGGTGGTGGTCTGGTACATCAACAAGCAAGGTGGAATAAAATCTTACCCCCTTTGTCGAGAGGCCATGAGGATATGGCAATGGACGATGGCTACCGACCACTTTCTTCTAGCAACGCACATTCCCGGCAGTTCCAACGTGATAGCAGACAGACTCAGCAGGTGCATTCTTCAACCTCACTAGTGGTCCCTAAATCCCTTGATAGCGGCGGATATCTTCCACCACTGAGGCCATCCTTACTGCGACCTCTTTGCATCCCAGACCAACTACAAATGCAGCAACTACTTCACCCTGATTCCCCCTCTGGGACAGTCACCCAGGGACGCTCTAGTCCACGATTGGCCCTCACGTCTTCTTTACGCATTCCCACCCTTTCCCCCTCATTTCCCGGTTTCTGAAGAAAGCCCATTGGTTGAAAAGCAAGGTGATCCTCATAGCACCATATTGGCCTCAATAGATTTGGTTCCCCTTCCTTTGGCCTCACCTACTAGATCGACCATGGATTCTCCATCCAACCCTGGAGTTGATCTTACATCTACAGAACCTGATTCACCCTAACTTGAACAGCCTGAAGCTCACGGCTTGGCTACTCCAATTCCCTTGATTGCCAGGCAGAATGATCTTTCATTACCAGTACATGACATTCTCATTGCATCTCATAAGTCTTCCACTAGAATTTGTTATCTGAGCAAGTGGAAAAGATTTACCTATTGGCTGAAAGATAAACAAGTAGATCCCTTCTCAGCACTAGTGTCGATAATACTAGAGTATCTGGCCGACCTTTTCCAATCGGGTCTATTGGTCTCTACCATTAGAGTTCATTTGGCTGCAATTTCAAATTTTCATGAGGGTGTCCAAGATTCCACTCTTATGTCCCACAAATTGTGCAAGACTTTCATAAAAGGTTTGAATCATCTGAAGTTACCTTTTAAAGAACCTATTCAACCATGGGATTTATCATTAGTTCTACAAGCTCTGACAATGCTACCTTTCGAACCAGCCTCTTCTTGCGACCTCAAGCATTTGTCATGAAAAACCTAGTTTTTGGTTGCCATTACTTCTGTCAGACGTATTTCTGAGCTTCAAGCTTTATGTATCAAGAGTCCATACTTGATTTTTCATAGAGATAGAGTGTCTCTGAGAACTAATCCATCATTTCTGCCAAAAGTGATCTCTGAAATGTCCATTAATCAAGCCATTGAATTGCCAGTTTTCTTTCCCAGTCATTCAAACAGAGGAGAGTATTGCCTACATACCCTAGATATCTACAGGCAAATCCACTTTTACTTAAACAGGACTAGGTCCTTTCATAAATCTGACCAGTTATTTTTGGCTTTTTATGGACCTAGATTAGGATCTGCTGTTGCTAAGGTCACATTAGCTAGATGGTTGAAGGACTGTGTGACCTTCGTTTATACACAATGCAATATCTCATTGCCTACTACCATGAAAGTTCATTCAACAAGGTTGGTGGCAACTTCTGCTGCCTTCCATGCCAGAGCTTCTTTACATGACATCTGTGCAGCTGCAACTTTGGCTATGTCTCATACCTTCATCAGTCATTACAAATTGGATTTGGCCTCCAGGGGAAGAGCATCTTTTGGTTCTATGGTGCTCAGGAATGTCCTTCCATGAGAGCCTCCCAGGAATAGAGGTAGCTGGGGACTCTGTCCCATGTGTAAGGAATGAACGAGGATTAACAATATCAGATAAAGAAGTTATGTCTTACCATAACGTTCCATCTGTATTGCTGATCCTTGTTCAGTCATTACGACTCTCCCTCCTTCCCCCTCCTGTGGTTTCTAGTGGATCTCACCACCCAGTTCTCTTAGGTTATTTGACCAGAGGTAGCCTCTACCTTCTTTGACTTGCAAACTCAATCTGAGGTAACAGGGAGAGGGAGATTGTGGGTAAGAGTTTAGCTTGAGAGTCTAAAGCTGATGCGAGCTTGGGAAATGGCCAGCTTGGTTCCGAGGTCGGAACCGATACCCATGCGTAATGACTGAACGAGGATCAACAATACAGATGGAATGTTATGGTAAGACATAACTTCTTTTTATAATTCATTGTTGGGTCTTTAGCTTTATGTTGGTTCTGTTGCTTTAAATTCATTAATTGCTTAATTAACTAAGGTATAAAATTTATGTTAATATGGTTTGTTTTTTCATCACTGACAAAGGCAGTTTGCCCAAACCGGTCTGTTATTGTGGTGTTTTTCAGTGTAGCCACAATTAAAACATATATATAGTTTTTACTACTTTGGTGCTGGCCTCTTTTGTTTGATATTTTGTTGATGTTTTTTGGCCTTGTGCACCGGCCGTACTTGCGAGGGCTGTGTGAAATACCCACACATGCCCCCGACTTCTATATACCTACTCCAAAGTTGCATAATAGTGAAGAAATAAGAAAACTCCTGTGTTGCTGAAAATTGTTTCAGCAGCTTTAATTGTTCTGCCAGCACTCACTAGAATGACTGTCGATTGCTGTCAATAGACTGACATGCTCACCTTTTTCCGACAAAAGATCTTGCTGTGGTTTTCACTGTCTCTGCTCAACTATAACCTGACTGCTATAACTCACACTACCTAGGGCTTCTGGAATGTGCCTCTGATGGCATATGGCTTGTACAGAACTCTGTAGCCTGGCCATTCACTGCACTATGTCATTACATCATATTGCTCCAGTTTCTGGCAACCTTTATTGGCTGCCTGTTTAACCATGGATCATCTTCAAAGTTTTCATGCTTACTTGTCCTCAGCTACAAGCTTGATTCCCATCTGGAAGAGTTGCAGGTACATAACCATCCTGCTCATTATCTGCTCCACTTTGTCTCACAGAGGTTGCTGATGGTTCTGGGTATTTGGCTTGCATCCTCTGGGACTAAATATTTCACCTTTCAGGCACCTCAATTTTTAAATCTTTCACCTGGCTGTCTTTGGAGGACCCCAATAGTCAGAGCCTTTAGTAGTACTATGAATACTAATTTATTCTACCTAGCCTTTCATTAATTTGATTTATTGTTTTATTCATGTTAGCCTAATCCAACTAATTTATTATTTAACATAATTTATTATACTCCTGATTAAGCTACTTGTATGCTTTTAATTTGTTATTCTTCAAATGTTATTTTTACTTTTTGAATTGCTGAGCAGTTAAATAAACCACACTTTAGATATGTCTCTTTCAGCTGTTTTGCTGTTATCAAGGAAAATATAGTAAAGCACTAACTATGAGTAAGTGACAGTATATGTTAACTAGATTACAGAGGTGTGCACCTATGAAAAGGAACAGTGTGCCCTGCAATGACAATAAGGACAATTACTCCATCTTTCAAAAATAATTCTATGCACAAACCTTCAACAGAAAAAAATGACTTTGACTGAAGGTCAGGAGCTAGTGGTAAAGCATCAGACTGTTGTAGCTGATGCTTGGACTGTAATGAAGCACTACATGTGGAAAACATTGGCCTGTATCACTCCTTCAAGAGGGCAGAAAATCTAACACACTGGCACAACCACTGTAATCACCATTATTCTCACAGAAAGTGTATTTTATTTACCCTTTGAAAAAAGTTCAAACACTGCTTTTCTTATTCTTGATTTCTTTTTTTTAATATTTTTTGTACAAAACAACATACAAATAGATATGAAAGAGTTAATTTTGTACTTTTATCTTGATATACAGTTTTGGTAATTGAACTTTGATTTTATGTTTTATTCAAATATTTTTCATATGAAGTGACATTTTTAAAGAAAACATGCATATAACACATTTTAGTTTTTATAAATTTTATTAAAGTAATAGTTCAATTTGCTTAGTACATCCCTATATCGAGTTGTGTAACAAAATGCAAAATTGTATGCATTTAATGCAGAAGCTGCATACTACACATTTATTTAGAATGGCAAGCATTGAATACATTAAAAACATCCATTGTTAGTCAATGTAATAGAAATACATTAAAAACATCCATTGTTAGTCAATGTAATATTAAAACTAAAAACAATAATTTGGTTCATGAAGTAATATTTCTTACATATAGAGGTGAGATGCAGATAAGCAAAAAAGTACAGCTGAGAACTGAAAATATGCGCAAAACAATTCAAAATGCAGCTGCTCCTTTTCCTTGGGAGTGTGACGATGGGAGGTATTGTCAGCTATGCCAAGAGAAGTAGGGCAGTGGATGCATAAATTATGGCAGCACAGCTATCTGAAATTTTGTAAAGAATTATATGTCATTTGTATATCAAACTGATTTGTACAGATGCTTGCGTTGAAAAAATTTATTTGTAAAGCTGCTTGTGTTAAAAATGTACCAACAGTGGGTCCTGAGTATATTGTAACTGATTAAATGTATATGTTTTAACAGAGGATACTGGAAGAGAAGAGGTTAAGCTCAGCCCCAGCTAACTTTGAAAACTGGTAAGAAATTAAATTACTTAATTTAGGCCATAAAAATTGTATCTTACAGTTCTGATTGCAGCCAAAGAAAAAACTGTCTGGAAAAACAAACACTAGGAAGCCTTCTGTATTGTCTTTAGTAATGAACTAATTGCTACTCTGGAAGGGTAAACATTTGAAATCATTTTATGACTTCCAGAATCTGCAATAGAGCTAAGCAAAACTGTGTGTGTGTGTGTGTGTGTGTGTGTGTGTGTGTGTGTGTGTGTGTGTGTGTGTGTGTGTGTGTGTGTGTGTGTGTGTGTGTGTGTGTGTGTGTGTGTGTGTGTGTGTGTAACTGACACATATGTGTTAAATCCTGTCAGCTTCTAGCCAAGGGGATAGCATGGGAAGCAGAAGTCAGATGACCAGATATATCTGATGCCATTCTGTAATCCATCACCAAAAATGATGTTTTAATACTAGGTGAGACTGAATCCTCAGAGCACTCTCTTTGAACCTGACAAAGAAGGACCATTCACCTACTTTATTTTGCCTTGCTGTAGCAAGTGAACCAGGGGATAGTAATTCTTTAGATCAGTCAGGAAAATATAGTAAGATTAGTTAAGTACTGTTTTTCTGTATCTGTGTGAATCTATTCATCTGCATTATTTTAATATTTCCTGTGATATGAAACTCTGGTGTTTACTGTAAATAGATAGTCCATATTTTAATGTTCTTTTATTATTTATTATTAAATATATTTCATTGTGGCTGGTCCTTTACAGAATATATTAACCTTTGAGAGTACTTATATCTATTGCAGACATTGTGGCCACTTCTGAAACCCTGGCTGTTTGGCCAGCATTATCATTTGTATTAATATTAATTTCACTCTGTATAATTGGGTACCCTTATAAGCGCTTTACAGTAGCTGGCTTTGGAGTGTCTGGTGGCAATGTAACTACTTTATTTTCTGGGCAGAAGGGGGAATAGTTAGCAAATCTGTGCCAACCTGTCCCAGTTGTGTGTGTGTGTGTGTGTGTGTGTGTGTGTGTGTGTGTAATTGTGTGTGTGTGATTGTGTGTGTGTGAAAATCAAATCTCAAAGAGGGTGCATGTGTCAGCTGTTTGGAGCAGGGACACAAAGCACTGGTTTCATAGACAGGGTGCTGGAGAACTTGGCTTGGACACTCGGCTGAGGTCTAAGCTCTATAGCTGTGCCACTGGACTGGGGAGCCTTATTGGGAACCTAGAGGGAGACAGCTAGAGAAATCCAGACCTCAGACTGAGTGTGTTCCCTGTGTGCTCTTAAGAGAAATTGTGCTTGATGCAGAGCACTACATCTGAAAATACTGAGTGCCAGTGGTGTGGATTCAGGCTCCTTGATTACAGGTCCAGAGTGGGTGTGTCACAGAGCTAAATGTATACCCTATATATAGGTTTTAGACATTGACCTGAATATTACATTCTGAAAATTTTACGATAGAACATCAAACTCAAAATGTATTATAGCTCTGTCTATGTGTGGAGTGCATAAGGCACAAAATAACATTTCTGGGGGTTCCAAATTTAGAAAAATGACACACAGTTAAGGAGTTAGTACAGAGGTACAGCAAACAATAGTTATGCTTTGAAGATCAAAATTTAGTAATGAAGAAATACAGTTAAAGGTTAACTACTGTTGTGCAGCTACACAGTTGCAAATGTTATCATTGATTTTGTTTTTGCAGGATCATCTCTAAATCTGTTATCATTCATTTAAATTTACTCATGTATACAAAATAAACATGGAAAATAACTTGTCTAAGCAAACAAATGAATACAATAAATCATTTTGGAGCGCTTAGTTCTCAAAGCATGACTCAAGCAAAAAAAAAAAAAAAATCAAGGAGCTGTACATGTGATTGTTTCTTGGTTATTGATGTAAAAAAACTATGACTTTCATTAGCTTGCCATTTTCTCATGTACATACATATAGCTATAGCTATTTTCTGCAATTGTCAGTACACGCAGCTTAATAATCAAAACAGGAATTGTATAGATTATAATAGGCCATGGCTTTCCTTCCCTTTCTGGCATGGGGCCCCAACCACAGCAAGTTATCTTATCCTGATATTTTGTCACATCTGTAAAACCAACAAAAGCTAGTGCAGCAGTCTTGCATACTTAATAAACTATGAGGGTGATAACTCTTATTTATATCTCCCTTAAAATTCAAAGATATTTCTGGTTGTAGTAACAGTGTTTTGTCACGTACCAGGCATCAGCATGCCATTAAATATTTTACTACTGACAGTGCTCCTGGCTTAGTTAAACTCTGCTTTTGGACATTTTCTCCACTAAAACTAACTACATAGCCAGCTTTTAGTCCCTGCAAAACCATGGCTGCAGGGGCCCCCCTTGATCATTTTTGTCTGTGTGGGGGCCCCACAAAAGCTGCTGCTGATTGGGGAAAAATGAGGAATGAAAAATGCATTAATTTCCTAATTATGCTCTTTAACATGAACAGGGCTGTGATATGACCCTGTTAGGATGAAGATGATAATGAACATGAACAATATAAGCACTAGAGGGATCAGCAGCCCAGAGTGACTTACCTCAGTGCAAACTGTGGATTTTAAGAAGAGATGATGCTTCCGATCATCAGGGATAGTTTCTCTTTCAGGTAGTTTTATAAATAATACCAGAACACCAGATACTATAACTCAATTTCTTTGCTTAAGAATTCAGTACAATCCCAAAAATAAATACTCAGAATCATAAATATGTTTAAATATTTCTCTAATTCACTTAAAAATTACTAGAATAACATATTTTGCATCAACATCTATTTCTGGACAATAAGTATAAAACTCAGATGTCTAGATTAATTGACTGTTTGTATCCTGAATGATTTAACAGCAAATCAGATTTTTTACGAAGGATAAAGCAAAAGTATGAGCAAAATCAGGGAAGGTGTGTGAAAGTAGGGACAGTGACAAGTATGCATTACTCCTCCATGGGATAAATCTTACTACTTCTGCTGTTTGACAACTGCTAAACAGCAGTGACTAATCTGGTGTGGCAGTACCAATGTTGCACAAGGCAGTGCTGAAATAAGTACATAACTAGTACTGCTGTGGCGTGTGTGTGTGTGTTTGTGTGTGTTTGTGTAAAAAAACATCACTGATTTTTATCTGTGCATGCACCCAATAATGCCAGGACACATACATTATTCTTCTGTGTATCAAGTTTAACCTGAATGGTGCTGAGATATGTCCCTTTTAGGATAAAGCTAATAATAGCCTCTGTTTACAACCACACCCATTTTAAAACAAGCCCTGCTCAAATGTGTGTGTGTGTGTGTGTGTGTGTGTGTGTACATAAAGCTGCTACGGGTTATGCGGGGCTAGAGATTGTGTGGATATTACATCTTTAATTTTCATCACAGTCAAACGAAGTCATTATAGCTTGTGTTTGAGCTGAGGGCAGTGTTTCTCACAGACCTCAGAGGTGTACAAAGAAGGTTACTATAGCTTGTGTAAGAGAGGTGTACTGTCTAGGAGCAACAAATTTGAATATTACTGAAATCATTCTCACAATCATGTACTAGGCACATATACATGTGGCTACCTTTGACTGGGGTGAAGAACATGCTATGTATATGTATATCATCAGTCACTTGAAATATATGACAAAGGCAATTTAAATCTCTGCTTTCATCCCAGTCTTACACCAGAGGGATGCATAGGCAGTGACTTGTCTTTTTTAGAGGGTTATGGAGTTAGGCAGTATTTCCAGATAAGACTTAAATATTCTCACAACTACTGGCTTGTTAGTTTACTGTAAGCTACAATTTTGTCAGCTTTGAAAATAAAGCCTTGGGCACAAATTATGCCTTGAAAGAAAAAAATAAGACTGAAATTATTTTTTTCTCCATAATTTTATTTAGGCAACCATTGGAGTAAAATGTTGAGAAAATGCTCTAAAATGCATCCCAGACCATCTGTAAACCTGTGGCTTCTTGGGCCCTGACTTGAGTTATTTCCTAAGTGGTTATTACTGGGCTGTCTTGTTCAGGAAAGGTGTGTTGAAGGATGCAAGGAAAACTAAAGCTGAACCACAACAGTAAATTTCTTTCCTTAATCATAATTTCTGTTCAAGCTATTATTGGATGAAAAGGTTGTGTAAAATGCACTTCAGAGCATATAGAAAGTTATGGCTTCTTGAAAAAGCTTAGAGTAAGGCAAAATGTGAGAGAAGGAAGAAAAAGGTAACGTGGATGGTATGGGGAGCCCAAAAAGAGAAAGACTCAGAGGAGAGGACTGGAGGGTGTGTGTGTGTGTGTGTGTGTGTGTGTGTGTGTGTGTGTATGTGGGGGGTTGAAATGTAGGTCCAGTCATCATTTCACTTTAAGTCCAGACCTGTACATAGACTTGTTGCAATGTATCACTGTTGCAACTAAGTGCCAGTAACTCTAACTGCCCCTTTGTTAGACAGCTCAACATAGTGATAGTGTGATACATAGGCCTGTTGTAATGTAAAAGCTTGTAGCTGCAGGTCTGTCTGTGGACACTACTCCTAAAAGTTTGCAGCATGAAATAAAAGGTTGCTTAGGATGGATGGCATTGTTAGGATGATACTTATACTGGAAGTGCCTAGGGGGCCCCCAACTTGACATTTGCTGGGGGCCCCCAAAATGCTAACACCGGCCCTGCTTTCTGGTGAATGCATCCATTTTTAATTAATTTTATTTCCAATATTTTATAATATTTACCTAGACTATTTCTTATAATTTAATACAATGAAACTATATGTGCTGGTCATTTTCATGCCTCACTTGTGCTTTGAAACAATTATTCCCTGCTAGTTTACTGACACATCACCCAAAGAGCTAGTGTCCTACTGCCAAAATCTTCTGACCTTTTTGTTGTATTAAGTTATTTCTTTCATTGTTTGTTTATTGGCTGGACTAGTCTCATTATGTAAGGTTGACGGGGTAATTTGACTAAGGTGCACCAGAAAATGTCCTCCTATCCTGTAGGGGATTTTGTTGTATTAAGTTATTTCTTTCATTGTTTGTTTATTGCCTGGACTAGTCTCATTATGTAATGTTGACTAAGGGTAATTTGACTAAGGTACCCCAGAAAATGTTCACCTATCCTGTAGGGGATACTGGCAGATTGGCTGTCAAGTGTACAAGATGGCATATAAGAGAAGCAAGCTGGACAATAAAGGAAGCATGGGTGAATTTGTTGATTATGCAGTTTGAGAAAAAAAAAAAGACTTTCCACTGAACAGCTGCTACAAAATGGATGTTGTAGAAACCACCCAGATTATAATGGAGGAAACTTTGTAGACCTCACTCTCAGAACACATTGCAGAAAAAGATATAAACGTATTGCAAGAAACATCTCAGAAAAAAAATGTAATGTAAAAAATGTATTCCATCAGTGTTTCACTGATACAATAATTTCTGATAACACCAAGAAGTGTCAGGATCCCTAAAAATTATGAGCAGCCGTTAGATGATATGCCTGGCCAGAGCATTCATTGACAAAAGATGGGTTTGACAACACAGGCAGAGTAATGAAAGAACAGAGAGTTCTTACCAAAGTTCAGGGGAGCCTCGAAGGACTGCTATTTCTTTTGGTAACAGATAATTTAGCCATTAGGCATTGGGGTCCAATAAGTAAGCTCACTTGTATAATTTTATTCTGAATGGAGTTATGATTTCTGTCGGGAGACCAAAATTTTCTCATTATAATCTGCCAAGAACTTTAGAAACCTGTACTTAAATAAAAGGTTCATGCAGTATTGCAGTTTGGCTGGTAATGCTTTCTTTGCAGACAATGATACTCAAAAATAGTTAAGCAAGTTCTGTACTATGCTAATAGGTGTGATGAAAATCAAAGACTAACTGGAAATATGGATTGTGGGGTTGGAAAAGTGATGTGGAACTATTAATGAATGGAAATTTTGAATGGAAACTGTGCCACGTGGATAATCAATTTTTTGTTAACAACAGCGGGTACATTTGCGATATGCTGGCCAGTCATGTAAATGATTTTGATTTTTTATGTGGGCAGTTAAATTCTTTTCAGGACACTGTATGACAGAATGCTTTGTACTGACTGTGAACAGGTAGGATATTGCCTAAAGCAACACAATAGATGTAGCAGCACTCATCATTCCTTTTGATAGATTACCCAAAAGTGAATCAGATTAAAATTATGAAATATTCTGTGTAAAAATGCAAAGGGGAACAGACACCCCAGCAACTTTAAGAAATGCAGATAATGTGATACTGTGTGCATGCTGCAGTGGTTGCATTTAAATCTGTGTTGCAACATTTACAAAATTATAGTTTCTATCTTAATGTAAAAATTCAAAAGTTAAGGAAAATGCCATAACATTTGTGGGATTCAGATTTCACAGAATAAGTCTGAAATACTAGGATATATTTTGGGGTACCAGAGGTGATAAGGAAGGTGTCAGACGTGTTATAAAAATGATGACTGCTTCTTTTATAGAACTTACACAAATTATATTTTTAAAAGAATTATATAATGTAAAGTAATTAATGTTCAAAAAATGCCTGTGATTGGAGAATCATTGTAAATCCAGCATTATAGACAGAAACAAGTTTCGGCATTTCCAAAAATGTGCAATCTTAACATAAGCAGGTAGCAAGTTTGCCATCAATAACATACAGCAAGTTACCATTTCATATATATTTTTTTCATTCCAGCCAACATTCCTGCTGGACTTCAACAATCCACCTCACAGCAAGGGTTTAGCCATTCATCATTCATTGCTGTCTGACTGATTCCTGAAGAAAAAGCACCCAAAAATAATAGGAGCTAAAGTTCATCTCAGGAAAGTAGAAATCAAACAAAATGAAAGGAAAGACTGTGCAACACCTCTCAGAGCCAATGTATATTTGTAAAATAGCAATCGTGTTTTCACATAAAGTTTCTTGAGGATGTAAAATATAGCCTGAAGAAAATTTATATGAAAACCCATTTATTGTTTTACAAATATGCCTTGGTTCTGCAACATGTTGCATGTAGTTTCCTACTTCATTTTGCATTAGTATTTGTGCTTACCAGAGCCGAGCTTTAGTACACCAAAATCTACAAGATAAAACAAGATTACAGTAATACAGTTTAGAAATCTTACTATCTTAAAAAGATTAATATTTTATGAGTTCTGTTGCTTATGAAACTGAGCTATAATTGCACTGTTTACTTATACTTTTACACCCCAATGCTGAAGTCACTGGACCACAAAAGCATTAGGAAACAGTCCCAATATAACTCAGTTTAACAACAAACTGGGCACACAAAATATCAGTCTTGTCAGAAGGAAATATAATGCCCCTACTCTGTGCAGCCATACAAATCAAGCAGCAAAACTTTAATTTTGGCAGCTGCACAGGAAACAAGCACAGAATAATATAACTATAACTAAAATGCTCTAGTCCTAACTAAAAAAAATAAAACACAAAACACAACTCAGTACAGCCTCATGCAAAACCCAAAAGAACAGCATGATACCTCATAAAACAAAAGAAGGAAACATCACAGAAAATGGGTGCATTACCACACCATGAAGTAAGGCATAAGAAAGAAAATATGGAACTAAACTTCAACCTCATCAGTAACACAAAAAGTACACGAAAAGCGTTCTGTGAACCAACAAAAGCCACAAATACAGAACACTCAAAACCTGTGTGTCTTGGGATGCCAACTCCACAAAATAGGATAAGCCACAGCAGAACAGAACCAAGTCTCCACAAAAAAGTAAAATCCACTAGTTTATTAACACAACGTAACAACTGGTTAAGCACTTTCACTCGCTAAAATGCAAGCTTCATCAGAACACAAACAGAAGAACTGTTAACATTTAAATAGGTTCATAGGTTCATAGGTTGGTACTAGGCTATCGGCCCTAAGGCCTATGCAAGCCTAGCCACAACAATTCCCTGAAATTTTTTCCCACAATAGTTACTTCTCTGGGCCACTGTCTAGCAGGGCGACTGACATGATCCCCGGGGTGAATTTCCTATCTCCCATCCAATCATCACGGTTCCTTTTGAAGAGGGCCAATGAGGTGCTCTGCTTGACATGTATGGGCAGTCTATTCTAGAGTATGGGGAGTCTCTGGGTCAGGAACCTATCCCTCCAACATGTTTTGTTCATTGTGATGATAAGGTTTAGTAACCTAATTGGTGCCAAAAGAGCAACATTTAAAGAAGCCGACATCTATTCTTACTAGTGATAAAATAAATTCATGAAAACCACATTATTTGTTATAATAAGTAATGTTGTAAAAAAAAATTTAAATATTAAATGGTTAATACAAACATCCACAATTTTATATACCTATATTACAACATTCTAAACATGCATATATAAAAAAAAATCACAAAATGACTCAAATAAAAAACAGTTTCAAGCACATCCATTAAATATTAATAAAACTGATAAAATTTAAGCCATATACAAAAAAGGCTTAATTGTAATAATATCATTTAATCCTGGTGGTGTAGAAGCATCAGTGTATAATTGCCACCATATTTCTTTGTATGACAGTGTTCCCCTACGATCACCACCCCTAGGGTCCATTGGAACACTATCTAATATGGCAAATTTAAAATTATGTCTATCCCCCCATTTATTAATGTGCCTATACAAAGCATTTTTATCATCTTTGGTTCTAATGCTATACAAATGTGCGTAAATACGCCTTTTAAACTTCCTTTCCAATATAAAATCCTGGACAGACCATGCATTTAGCTAGATAATGTATTACAATTACCTTGTTGAAACCCAATGTTCGTCCTATTCACATTATCCAACATAATATTATCTTCCTGCAAAATAGCATGACATTGTTTGCAGCTCCCACATTTTTTATTAAATGTGCGGCTTGGAACATTTTAAAAATAGCCTCTCTCAAGATAACTTTTAATATTACGTCCCATTTTGTAAAAAAACCTGGGATGAGTCCCTAAGATGTTAACAATGTCCTGGTCGACTAAAATTATGTTCCAATTATTAATCATGATTTTCTTAACTTTGTCTATATGTGGGCCAAATTCCAAAACACAAGCTCTACCATAGGTAGTACCTGCTTCTATTGGCTTGTCATAATTGCTTTCATTGATGTCTGTATGGTTATAGTTATAACCTAATAAAGGGATATATCTTTTACCCCATTCCTTAATCACTGTTTTACTCACCGTGGACATCATATTAATGTCGTAACCTCTATCACTAAATAAAGAAGTGATGAAAGACACTTCTTCTAGCATTTCAGAATACTGTGAGGTCATTCTTATGGCACGTATAAGTTGTCCTTTATATATATTAGAAAATGTATTTCTAGGGTGATTACTGGTAAATTCCAGATAACTATTAGAAAAAGTGTTTTTCCTATACAATCTAGATTTGAAACCATTGTCTCCTTTTGATACGTATGTGTCTAAATAGGGAATACCCTCATAATTACTAGAAGATGTAAATTTAACAAAAACACTACTCTGATTAATGTATGCCAAGAATTTTTCTAATAAAGTAGAAGTACCGTCCCATAAGATATATATGTTGTCCAGGTAATGGGAGTAGTATTTAATATGTGTCATATACTCACTATTAAAGACATTCGATACTTCCCAATCTAGCATAACCATATTGGCGTATATGGGAGCACACACTGCTCCCATAGCTACACCTCGGGTTTGCCTAAAATATTCTCCCTCATAAAAGATGTAATTATGTTCTAATACCAATGACATCATCTCCAAAATAAGACAAGCTACATCCCATTCTATATCAGCATACAACCTAATGCTATTAGCAAAGGCTTCCAGCCCTTCATCTTTAGGAATGCAGGAGAATAAATCTATAACGTCTATAGTGACAAGCAATAAGTCTTCTTTCCAGAGCTTTACAGGATAATTTTTTAAAAATTCCCATGAGTCTTTGGCTAAATGGGGAATTTTTTCATAAATATGTTTAAGATAGACATCAATGGCAGTACCCATGGGAAAAACTTTGGATTTACTGCCCGAAATAATGGGTCTAAAGGGGGGATTTTCTATACTCGTATGCACTTTAGGTATCCCAAACAGAGATGCTAATATTGGATGTTCAACCCTAAGAAACTTCTAAGTATCTTCTGTGATTCTTCTATCTATCAAAAATTCTTCCGAGTGCATATCTATGCTTCTATAAGCTATATTGATTTAATTCAAAGATACTGTTTCATAATTCCCTGATGTATATAACAAATCGTACATTTTTGAAGCATATTCCATATTATCATAAATTACTATACCTCCCTCTTTATCTGGTTTCATTACCCTTATATTCCTGTCCTTCTTAAATTCTTATAAAACCCTGTATCCATCCTTGGAAATATTAAAATTAGTCATCATACCATTAACATAATTCTGTAACTGGTAGATCTGTTGAGTAACTGACTTATCATGTATAGAAGTGATAGAATTCATAGGGGGCATAAAAGTGATCTTCTTTCTCAGCACTTTAGATACCTTTTTATGGGGTGTTTGGGAAACTGTACAATCCTTAAACATAATAGCCAGGTTTAATTTCCTAATATACTTTTTAATTTCACTAAGACAATCAACCAATCTAAAGTTGCTAGTAGGGATGTATTTCATCCCTTTAGAAAGTAAGTCAAAATGGGAGGCATGAAGTGGATAAATCGTATAATTATAGATGTTAAAATTCCTATAGGTGTTAACTATACCATCTCTGACTATACTCAATCCAATATCGTGATTAATCGAGTTGGTAGGGGTTAATCCTCCCGCTTGTGAGGGGGTTTCATATCTCTTGTGTACTGATGGTAACCTTGATATTCCTGCTGATTTTGTTTTCTCCAATCCCCCCCCCCATTTCCAATCTCTTTGTTTCCCCTTTTTCTCCTCGTAATAAAAATGTGAATTTCCATCCCTTTGATGTACAAAATTGTGATTGGTGTTACCAGATGTATTCAAATATACATTTTTAACATTTTTATCATTATAGGTCCCCTTGTTTTTGTCCCAAAGATATACATTACCCCTGTTATAATGTTTGGTGTCTCTGCACAGTTTTTTACTCTTGTGATTGTATGCTTTTTTAATATTGTTGTCTGCCATATTAAACTGTTTAACAAACAATTTTTCCCATTGTGGGAGCAGCAAATCACTTCTGATCAATTCATTAACCTCTTCAACTTCATGCATAAGTTTAATTAACTTCTCATCATTAAACTTGATTAATAACTACATGAATTGTATTCCACATTGAGGAAAAATGAATTAAATTCAGATATAATATGTTCAGATAATTCAATGCCCATCGGATATTTAAAAAAACCTAAGTCCCATAGGGACTGTCTTTAGTTCTATACATCTAGAAAGATAGGCATTGTCCAACTTAATATTATTAATAGTGTTTAATAATTTACCCAAAGAATAAATAATGTCTTTAAGTGTACCCTTAGGTGTGGGTATTTTCTAGTAATTATGAGGGTATTCCCTATTTAGACACATACGTATCAAAAGGAGACAGTGGTTTCAAATTGAGATTGTACAGGAAAAACACTTTTTCTAATAGTTATCTGGAATTTACCAGTAATCACCCCAGAAATAAATGTTCTAATATATATAAAGGACAACTTATACGTGCCATAAGAATGACCTCACAGTATTCAGAGATGCTAGAAGAAGTGTCTTTCATCACTTCTTTATTTAGTGATAGAGGTTACGACATTAATATGATGTCCAGAGTGAGTAAAACAGTGATTAAGGAATGGGGTAAAAGATATATCCCTTTATTAGGTTATACCTATAACCATACAGACATCTATGAAAGCAATTACGATAAGCCTGTAGAAGCATGTACTACCTATGGTAGAGCTTGTGTTTTGGAATTTGGCCAACATATAGACAAAGTTAAGAAAATCATGATTAATAATTGGAACATAATTTTAGTCGACCAGGACATTGTTAACATCTTAGGGACTCGTCCCAGGTTTGTTTACAAAATGGGACGTAATATTAAAAGTTATCTTGGGAGAGGCTATTTGTATAATGTTCCAAGCCACACATTTACTAAAAAATGTGGGAGCTGTAAACAATGTCATGCTATTTTGCAGGAAGATAATATTATGTTGGATAATGTTAACAGGACGAACATTGGGTTTCAACAAGGTAACTGTAATACAATGATGGTCATTTATCTAGCTAAATGCATGGTCTGTCCAGGATTTTATATTGGAAAGACAGAAAGGAAGTTTAAAAGGCGTATTTACGCACATTTGTATAGCATTAGAACCAAAGACGATAAAAATGCTTTGTATAGGCACATTAATAAATGGGGGGATAGACATAATTTTAAATTTGTCATATTAGATAGCATTCCAGTGGACCCTAGGGGTGGTGATCGTAGGGGAACATTATCATACAAAGAAATATGGTGGCAATTATACACTGATGCTTCTACACCACCAGGATTAAATTATGTTATTACAATTAAGCCTTTTTTGTATATGGTTTAAATTTTATCAGTTTTATTAGTATTTAATGGATGTGCTTGAAACTGTTTTTTATTTGAGTCATTTTGTGATTTTTTTATATATGCACATTTAGAATGTTGTAATATAGGTACATAAAATTGTGGATGTTTGAATTAACAATTTAATATTTAAACATTTTTTTTTTATAACTTTACTTATTATAACAAATAATGTGGTTTTCATGAATTTTGTTTATCACTAGTAAGAATAGATGTCGGCTTCTTTAAATGTTGTGCTTTTGGCACCAATTAGGTTATTTAAATGTTAACAGTTCTTTTGTTTGTGTTCTGATGAAGCTTGCATTTTAGTGAGTGAAAGCGCTTAACCAGTTGTTACGTTGTGTTAATAAACTAGTGGATTTTACTTTTTTGTGGAGACTTGGTTCTGTTCATCAGTAACACAGAAACAGAAGAAATATTTAAAACCTTGCCGTGGTGGTGCAGCAGTAGTGTTATTGCCTCACAACAAGAGGTTTTCCCATTCGATTCTCGGCTGGAGTGCGGGGAGTGCCTTCTGTGTGGAGTTTGCATGCCCTCCCCGTGGTTTTGTGGGCATTCAAAAGACATGCATAAATGGGTGTGCCTTTGCTGAAGGTTGAACATTGAGCTGACACCTCAGCGTTCCTGAAAATCTACTGCCAATCATTAGCGGACCAGAGTTCCGCTGTGGCGACCCCTAACCGGGAAAAGCTAAAAGACAACAACAACCACAGGTAGACAGCAATCCTTCAACCAACAACCACACTGTAATTCAAGTACAGCAGCAGGAAGTGCAGCCCAACAAAGATTCCTACAGAAACAAGGATGGTATTAGTATCCCTATATCTGAAGAAAAACAAAGACAACAAAATCAACAATGACACACAGAAATAACATAAAAAAACTACAAAACCAAGAACTAGAAAATGAAGAGATAAATACTTCAAAATAAATAAAGTGGGCTGTAACTATATTTCAAGACTGACAAAAACAAAAACAATATGACATAGACTTACAAACTATTACTCCACAGAATGTAAACACACTGCTAAGAGAATTTTATGCTACTGCAAGAAACACAGCAAGTCAAGAATGTTATAAGCAGATTTGTAGCTATATTAGCAGGGCTCAACAGATATATAAATAACCCTCCATTAAACCAAAACATCAACTTAATGACAGACACATAACTAATAACTGCAAACAATGTGTTTAAAGCAGTAACAGCCCACCAACAATTAAAGAAATCACATAATTAAGACACAGCAAAGCTCTGTCTCCTGATACATCACACAAACTCGTAAAGAAGGTCTGGCTTGACATACAAGTACACTTTGGAAGGCATGGAAATAAAGGTATATAATACTTCACACAACAAAGTTTCATCTTAAAAAGACACAAAGATGGCACAGAATACATATGCAATAACTTCAGTGAACACAACAAAAGCCATACTTAACACTATGACCACACAAGACAATAACCCAGAGGATTCATGGTTACCAACCCAACAGACCCATTATGTCCTGTCCAAAGCTTCAAAAATACCTACAAAAACTGCCACCCATACAAAGGAACATCCACAACACATACTAAACACAGTGGAAACATGATTCACAATACATCTGACAGGAATCAATTACCTATCAAAAATAGCATAGATATGCAAAGAAGCAAACCTGCCAAAAACATACACAAACCACTCTTTATGAGCAACTGTAATAACCTTACTATAAGAATCAGGAATGGAAGCAAGAGAAAGATAATTAGCATAACAGGACATACAAGTGAGGCATTACTATACTCCTATGACCAGATAACAGGAAATAACGTCAAAATATGGGGAAAGATAATATCAGGTACATACCAAGAAAACAATGAAAATCTAACAAATCGACATATTAAAGAAGATGAAACAGAAAGCATACCCAAAAACTAAAGAATAAACTACATAACATTGAAACACCAAAGTATAAAGAAATACCACAATCTCCACCAACCAGAGAAAAAATAATAAAATATGGAACACTAAATATCTATACCATACAAAACCAGCAGAACATTTAAGTAATATTTTACCTATATGTAGCTTAATAAAGTTATGCTCAAAAGAAATATATACAACTGAATAAATATAAAGCTAACATTTCATTACAGGTATGCAAAGAGTAACAGAACTCACCATGTGAACATACAAGATGAAAACAGCAAATCCAAGACAGAAATATATGTACTTACTCAGATGCACACAGAAATGCACACACACACACACACACACACACACACACACACACACACACACACACACACACACACACACACACACACACGCACACACACACATGCACGCACACACACATGCACACACACACACACACACACACACACACACACACACACACACACACACACACACACACACACACACACACACACACACACACACACACATGCATATGTGCATATGTGCATGCACATGTACACAAGCACATCTATGGGCAATTTACGGAACCCAATGCGTCTTTTTAGAGGAAACATGAGCACCTGCAAAACACCATTTGGACACAGAGAGGCCATGCAGCCTTCAAGCAGAAAGCACCTCACTTAAGAAGTGAACTAAAGAAATGTTTGTTGAAAAGCAGCAACTTTTCTTTTCTGCCATTGTGCCACCCAAAAAGAGATTTTATCAGATTAAATTGAGTAATACTTGATATGACTGTAGAATACTGGAATGAACTGGAAATGACTAGAAGAAACTGGAATAAGACTGAAATGAATATCTTTATCTGTTATTTACCCAGAGCTGTGCTGAACAGGTACAAGTCTCTCCTTTATGTACGAAATCTTCTTGTACCTTTTAGAATAAAGTCTGCACACAGTGTAGTTGGGTTAAGAATGTTTTATTATGTGCAGTGGAGGTAGATGTCAACAATATCTGAATCAAATCTTAATGTCTGTAGCTTCCACACTCATTATACTGTCTGTAAAATCTGTACTCAGAAATGTAATGTCTCCAATAGCTGTGCTGATGATTATGTCCATAGTTTCTGCAAACCTCTTAGTGCAAGAAATCTGGACAAATCCATACAAAATGGGGGGACAAAGATCCAAAAATAGGGACATGTTTTAAATATTGCTCTTATAAACAGAAAATTGCTAAAATAACATGATTTGTTTTAACATATGTTTTCTGAATTATTTGAAGTCTGAAACTCAACTATATGTCATTATTTATTGACTTCAGTCCTCAGATCATCCCAGTGATTTGCCAGAAAACCACACATTGTATGAGGAACAGACCAAAAATATGACCGAAAAATCTGGACACTCTACAAAAATCTGGACAATTGAGAGGTATATTCTGCACTCATATTCTGATAATTATGTCTGTAGTTTGTGCTCTCATTTTTTGATCCTCCTGAAGAATATCCTTAATATTCTGGACTGCTGGATATTTTGCATGATTTCTGCACTCATACTCATGTGACTGTACTGCAATGACTTTCTGCATATCAGTTGAAATGAACCTACAGTCTGAAGTATTTCCTAATAATCTACACACCTCTTTAACCTTGGTTTCCAAGCCTTGTACCATCCAGACATGATGGTCTGTTTGTTCTCAATGTACTGCACGTTCTGTTCTTATTAATATTCTTGACTGAAGGTTATTTTCGCTGAAACTGTATGTAAACTGTAAAGGCCTGCTTTAATATGTCTGCATTTCTAGACTTATGCAAAGAGAATGTTGTATTTTTGGCTAACAAACACATTTAAATGAAATTTGATCTTACAAAATGTATCACCTGATAAGTATAGAAATCTGCAGGTTTATTTGTTACTTGAACTTTATAAAATAAGGTTAATTAATACATGTTTTAGTAACTTTTAAAAATGAATACTGTATTAACTCCTTTCCCACAATGGAGTTCTAGAGGTTTGCACTGTAACTTTCAATGGGCAGAGCCTGAACTTTTTGATTAAACCATTTTATGTCCTCACATTTCAAACAAATGTTCATATCTCTGAAACCATAGGGATGTGTAAATGGCAAACATTTCAACACAAACTATTTTTAAAGTAATAGTATTCTGTGGGTTCTAGTTCTTAAACTGAATTTTATAAATCACAGTAAACACAGTAAGTATTAAGTTCATAACATTTTGTCAACAACTTACAATATATCGGCAACCACTCAAGTTACACACATACAGTCAGCAGCATTTTGGGAGAGCTTTCTTATGAGGCTCAACAGTTCTGTCTGTACTACTTGGTTGTCCACATATTTAGCAAAACATAACATTTCTGACAGTATAAATACATATTATATACAAATATTCTTTCTTTATCTGCACCAGACAGAGGTCAAATATCAATACAGTTGTGCTTGCCACTGTTTAAACTTTAAGATGACATTTTAATAATTTGTATGCAGCATGGTTTTAGAATTATTAATGCATATATGAGCAAGCGATGTTTGATGACTAGAGGCATCAGAAGAATGTAACTGCAGAAACGTCTGGAGGTGTCACTCAGCTATACTGAGTTAAACAGAAAATACCCAAGAACGAGTCATAATGCATTTTTTAATTCCTTATGATTTTTCTTTCTTTTTTTTTTTTGAATATGGCTCATAGTAATTATTGGACAAAACTGAGGGGGTTGATATCTAAGCATAGTGAGTTCTTTAAAGCATGAACAATGACAGATAAAGGGGATACATGAAATGGAAAATGTAGAAATGAGTGAAATGTATACAAAATAAGAATTCGCCCTTATACACATTATAGAAAAAAAACAATATGAGTGCCATGCATTGTTTAGAAGCCTGCAGGAGTTTGAGGAAAGGAGAACATAAACGTATATTAAAAACATGAAAGCCAGTAGAAAAATATGTCTATATAAAGACCTTTACATGGAGGATGGCACACAGAAAGATTCTAATTAAGGGCAACATGTTTTACAAATGCATTGAAGAAGAGAAATGTGCAGGTGGAATAAATCAAAACATGGGATCATGTTTTCTATATCTTCTGAAACAGTACAGGCATTTGGATAATATTCTAAGAGGTTATTTATCCATTTCTGGTGGTATCAGCTCATACAGATGGTAGCCTGGGTTAACATCTCATTTGAAGGATGGCATCTCAGGAGTAGGCTATCCTTCCTTATGTTGTACTATAGTGACAGTGCTGAAATACTAATCCAAGCACCTGCCATGGGAATAAAACCAATAGCTTTCTAAACTTCCCGACATCAAGGCTAATTGTGTTATGTGATGAGTCACTAACATCACCCCACTCACTGTTATGGTTAGTATTCTGTCACTGAATGGCCATATCCACTTAGTAAGAGCACAGCATGACATCAGTCAGCATATGTCTCTGACCATACATACTTTTTGCAGCAGTTTTATCTCTTTTTAGTTACTTTATAGGTTTCATCTGTCATCTATTTTAATGCTATGTTGCAGACTATTGCAAATTATATGTCTGCTTTGGTGTCAGCTGCCTGCATTTGATATTGCAAGAGTTTTGCTGATTGTTGTGCAGTGTTCTGATGAAACAGGAACTGCCAGCCTGTTGTCTTCCACTTGGTAAGATTCGTCAAAAGCTGTCTATTGAAGTGAATGAGACTGTGATACTGTAAGAATAAGGACATTTCTCTATACAAGGTTGCACAAAAATAGTATATTTGCAGATGTAAGATGTGAGAGTCTAGGCCTCCTTTATAAGGGGTGAAGAAGGACTTGCCATCTGCAAAAAATACTTTTTTCTCATGCTGAACACTGCATTGTCAGTTATGTATTTTGATTGTTATAAATTCTATAAATGCGGGTTCAGTTAGTAGCCTCATGTCTGCTACTGATGTATATTTTAATGCAAAAGCAACATTCTGCCATTATTATAACTCAGGATGCAATAACATTTCTGATGTTTTGATAGTTATATTCCCTATTTTGTTTAAATGAGTGTTGTAGTGTACAATGGTATAAGAATCTGACAAACTGAGCATATGATAATGTGCTATAAATTGTAATGATATGCCAATAATACTGATACAAAAATTCCTTGGTAGTATATGTTTAATTTGGTGGTATTACAAAGAAAAGAAATAGTTTTACATATTGCAAACTATATCAATGTGAATTAAGCTATACATGTATGAAAACAGTCTTATTTATAGAGGTTAGACATTCTGGTGAGGGATACAGCAGTGAGTTTAGAAGCAAACAGAATCTTCTTCATTGCACAGAGTTCCTCCACCTGTAAAAGAAAAAGCATGCTATAAGTATAAATGTTAACATAACTTTGTCAGTATCTTAATATCTTAATAGTTAATACAAGCAAAATTTGTTAAATTATTTACACTTTTTAGGTAGTGGGGTCTAAACAATAATAATTAATCTTAGGCATGGAGTATGTTAAGGGAGGCATCCACAGCCACATTGGGGACTATGATAGAGAACTCTTTAGGCAATATACATGTTTACCAAAAGTAAGCTGATTTCCATAAAAAAAAAAAAACTCTGTAGTATGTCTCTGGATGGCTAGGCACTTAAATTCTTTCATTAAAAATATAAGAAAGACTATAAATGGCCTTATTTTTTCTGTGGGTAAACTGAATCTGGATTTCAGCTTTCATCAGTAAGTTTTCCAAAAGGGAAAGACTGTGACTTAATGAAAAAACAAAGCAATGTGTTTTTAACCTAGCCTCACCAAGAAGGGGATGACCAACCCATCTCATCAGTCCAGTTTTTTTACAGGCTAACCTTTTCTGCTGGGTAATGTTTGAGTAGTTTATAAAGGAATCTGGTAAGTCTGTAGGAAACCTCCTCTGTTAAACAGTTGCATATCCAGGATGCAACTATATATTTGAGAAATTAGCTCTACTACACATTCAGGTCCAAAAGCTACATTCATAAACATATGTTCATACCCTGCCTTCCACTTTCAAGCTCATATTAAAACAAAGTGTCTTGAAGTTAGTGAAGAGAATTATGGCTATGATATAACAAGCTATTTCATGTAGTCCAGAGTTTGGTTACTTTAGCTTCCACATGCTTACTGTGTTACGCTGAGCAAGTCCACACTTGATGACAGTAAATAGCAAATATATCAAAATACAAAAGCATATCACCACGAAGAAAAACAAGATGCTGCAGGTATATAAAATCACACTCATTAAGTCCAAAATCAGCAAAAAATAATTTTGTCAAATTGACTATGACTTCATCAAACTGTTAAAAGTAACTAAAACAAATCACTTAAATGTATTACAGTTTTATATGTTCAGAGGTTTATCTTTAAGAACACATTTAAAACTGACAGAGTCGTTTAACTCAGGAAAATTTGTGTCATCTAAAAAATCTTTCCAAAAAAGTATTTAGTCTGTGCTTTATTTTCTCTATTGCCTCCCCAAATATCTTTCTCTTAAGTATTAACAACTTAAAACATGAATATTTATATGCAGGACAATCAAATATATTCTATATAATGCACTGACATATTTTTCTTGTGAAATCATAGTTATGCTCAAATATGGGTGTATGGAGTACTCCTCTCATTTTACCAACATAGAACATTTTGCATCCACTGTACTCTGCAATATAGACAACAAAATGACTGCTGCAATTATAATATCATGGTTGAATAAATATCTTGCCCAGTGCATAGTTTTAATAAAATAGAATGTGTGCCACAAATTTGCATTAATGTAAATGTTTACAACTGTATAGACCTTCCCTTCACAGCTTACTTTTGCAGTTATTTCATCCCTATCATAAACTTTTGAATTCCCACTTCTCTTAGCTATAAATTTTACTTTGTTCTCCAACTTGCTAACAAATCTGTCAAGGGACTTAGAGATCCAGCAGTTGCTATTAATAATAGATTTTGTACTATGAGCATCAACTGAATGTTTAACAGACACAGAAAGTGTCCAATCTATTTTGTTTTTGGGATTATTAACTTCAGCTTTTCTATTCCTTCCATTATCAATTTATTGAGCTATTCTCTAAATAAACATTTATTTTTCATAGTCTGCAATTCCCTTTTAGCCACTTTTAGACTAGGTATACTCTTGAAAGGTGGTTACACCGAGGCGCTGGAGAATAAAGAGTTTGTTTTTGGATTTGACTTTGGTTCCTGTTTTTCGATTCCTGTCTTCTGAAGATTTTGCTGTTTTGGTATTGTTTTGGATCAGAGTTGTTTCTATCTGAAGGTGTGTGGAGTGGAGTTTGTGTAATTACTAGTTAAGCTAAGTATTCTGGTTGCCATTGTTGCACCCATCACCACCCACTAGTTTGATGGTAGACATTTCAAAACACATAAAAATTATTAAATAAAACTATGTTCAAAAAATCAAAAATAATCCTGAGTTCCTTAGGAGTAAGCATCTCAAATCTGAGGGTCCCGAAATAACCCTGAGTTCCTTAGGTCTATGTGTCTTGAATCTAATTAACTAATTCTTTACCCTTTCTAGATCACTAAGATTTGGCATTACCATGTATTATGATTTGATATCAATCTGTAACTAATAAATAATTTATATTCATTTTAAGCCACAAAATCTTCTCAAATATGTGGAATTTCTATAGTATGATTCAGAAAATATGACACATTTTTCAAAACTTATTAGCCACTCACATGTATCCTAAGCATTACAGTGTCAGTTGGTCACCATATTAGTCATTATGAATGGACATATTAGTCATTAGTGATATCTCTAAAACTATCAACATATCACAATTCCCTTCACTCCATATCAAGATGGTGTGGGACTCCTTTTTGAAGAAAAGTAAATATATATAGCTGAGATTTATGAATATTTTTCACTCTTGCAGGGGTCCATATCCATGATTCAATTTACTGAATATTATTAAATTCATATTCTCCCATAATATCATTGTTAAAAACAAACTAAAATTTATTCAAATACTACATAAGGCTAAACCTCAAAAAAGCCACATCATTGTCCTTCCTCCTAATTAGTTCAAACTTAATGAAATTACTATTTTTGATCAAACTGACCTTAATATAAATATAATTTCTAGGATGCTGCAATATGGAAAAAATAGTTAGAAAATAGCCATAAAACATAACATTTTTAAAATACTGTATTACACTCAGTTGATGATAATGTATGATACTTTCCATACCTCAACAAAAATATGTACTTTCCTCATTACTCAGCTAATTGCAATGGCTTTCAAACAATTGCAAATTTTATTTTGCAATATTTTATTTATAAAATACATTTTTGGAAATGGCCTAATTTTAATTGTTCTGGATAATATTAGAAATTAAACTGAAGAAGCCTAGTCTACTCAAACTTACCTAATGTGGAAATTTACAGAACCACATATCCCTCACAAAAATGGAGTAATGTGCACTTAATTGCATAAATTACTAATTTTGCATTAGTGAAATTATTTTACTTCTAATTGGGTAGATTCAATAAAATACAATGAGATGGCTTTAGAAATATAGCTACCAAATACTGTATATAAAGGCCTCTAAATTGCTATAGAAATTAAACAATACATATTTAAATTGCATTGAATGTTGTATACACATTTTTTAAATTACATGGTATCAAAAATTGATTATGTTTGCATTTTTTCTAATTTATAATCCATTGTACTATGGTTATGATAATTTTGCCCCCCCCCCCCACTAATTACATATACCAACTCCAGGACTGCACAACAGTGGGGAAAGTGCATAAACCCTTCAATAGTGTAACTTCCATTTTGCAAGAATGTTGTGTTTAGATATTTTGCAGTTTTGCTATAGTTAGACGTCAGGTGAAGGCTGAAATAACATTTTAATTGGCAGCAAAGAACTACATTTCCATGAGTAGAGAAGGTGCATTCTGGGTATATTTTCAGAAGGTGAAAAGATAGCAATAGTAATATAGATGCTCTACATTAAAAATCTTAGAAATGTGAATAGTTGTACACTGGGACAATATTGTAAAGTTTTCCAAAAGCACTGAAATTAAATTTGTTGTCCAACTTGATTTGTATAATGATCTGTTCTTGTTCTACCTTAACTTGTATCTTTCATTTAGTTTTCTACCTTTGATCACTGAACCTATGGAGGCATTTGTGGAAATATTACATTAAGTGAAAACAATCTTGTGTCCTATAGCCTAGGAGTAATAGCTCTCTTTGTCTCTGTCCCTGTCTGTCTCCATCTTCAAATAGCTATCTTTTATTCTACTTTTAGTCATAGTTCTCAAGACCATCATTCCTCCACCCACCCACTCTACTGACCCATTTAGCCATCTCGGCACAAGAGCCACAGTCCATTCATTCCATTAAGAGTAGTGGAGTATGTCAGGAATGATGGGTGTCATCTTTGTGGGGGTATCAGAAGGTTTACCATATTATAACCTTATATTTCCAATATATGGCCAGTCATGCCACTGGAGTTGGGCATGTTGTGGGATTTGCACATGACCATCACTTACTTCCATAAATTATGCAAACTAAAGAAGGCCAATTCACCTTCATGCAAATGTTTTTGTTGGCTTTCTAGTCACCACTGAGTTGCTCAAACAGAACATGCATTCTTGGGCATATGCATTTCCCAGCTTTAGGGAAGGTCAGACCTGTCATTGTTCTCTTGTCTCTAGTTGGCATCTCCAACATTAGAATCATTAATCAATCCTGGCTCATCTAAGTAACCGCTAGATCTCTTTCCCTCTGTACCATGTCATTGTCAGTGAAGCGTTTAAGTTTAATTAACTTATATTTTTGAATATTAGTTGAAATGGTTTGCTTAGAATAAAGAAAAGGTTATTTAGATGAAGTATATTGAATTAATTGATGATAGTTTCATTGAGATCTGCATCAGACATAACTCATCAAGTTCAGCTTTGTTACTCAAACATTTTCTCTTTGCACCCAAGACTGACCTAAATATGTATAGAGGTGCTGAAGCATGAAAGGGACACACATAGTCCTGATCCCTGCTAAAATAGATTGTTATTTCATGTGTAAATCATTAACTATCTGGTTTCATTGATTTGCAACTCAGTATTATAGAACTAAATCAATTGCTATGCAACCACTTGCATTCCTCTGATCTTATCAGTGTACAGATTTTGTAATTCTGGAACATTCCAGACCAGATGCATGAATGCCTACACTAAGTGTACATTATATGTACTTAAGAACATCCCTGCAACATTTTTTGTGCTGTATTTACTCAGAAAGATTAGTCTAAGTGTAGACGTAGTCTATATTTTGTGCCAACCTTTATGGCTCCCCCTCGATATTTAAGGCTGCAAGAAAAGCAGAAGGAAAACTAAAATTAAGACAAAGAAGGTGGGAGTTACGCTTGTGTTATCTATTCACTCAGACCATCAATTTTATAATCATCCATTTAACTTAGGTTCCTTTGCAAAAGCTAGTGGTGGCTCAGATGGATGTAGATCCAGGTCATTTAACAAAGAACAAATGCTGGACTTTCAGTGGTGTGTGGCTAAAATTCCCTTAGTCACTATGAAATCCACATCATGTCTTCTCCCTAAATAGGATGCAAACCTATTGGGACTAATCCAGTCAACAAATCAAATAATTACTCTCTAGCTCTGTAGAGTGACATGAATAGCCTATGATAATAGCACCTTCTATGTTAATTTATTTATTTGACATTTGTTAACTGAGAAAGTCTCACTGGGATAATATCCCATCTTCAGCAGATGCCCAGGGAGCATATATAAACTGATTGAAAAACCTAGTCATCTTGGCCAACCAGAAACGAGACACTATTTCAAACCTTTCACAGTGGGGGGGCTTTGCCTTACCCCCCCAATAAGGGGGGGGCTGTGCCCACTACACCCCCCCCAACTAAATATACCAATTTCAAGATTGTACTACAGTGGGGAAAAGGGCAAATTCACAATGATAACCAAGTTATTTCTTTCTCCTAGGAAAAAAATTTGCTGAAGTGGTTGTTCGCAGAAATGACAGTTTGATGTTTATTGGTTGGCAACAAGGCTTTCAATTACTAGGTTTTTCCTTCAGGTAATATAGACCCAGTAATTAATACTTACCTGGCAGGGGGAATACCATGATGAAGAAGGTGGTTTCTCCAGGGTGAGGATCTCCCTTTGCACTTAGGTTGATGATTTACCCATATGTGGGAAACTCAACTGCATAATTTATGGCAATGACAATAAACATTTTTAATACATTCAAATACAACCAGACTATTAATGAAATAATAAAAATATATTTTTCATCTGTACATAAAATCTTTTGCATGAATGCTGTTATTAGACCCCCTTCTAAAACTTTTACCTCTGACTATAGATTGGTCTTCTGGTGATTTCTACCACAAAATTTTAAGTATGGCACTTTTAAATATTCTGCATGCATTTTTGCAGTCCTAGTAACACCTTTGCCATCCCTGTCTGCCATGGATTTAAGTTCTTTTTTAGGGATGCATGACTCTTAACAGTTCTCATTCACTACCAAACATGATCCCAGCTCTGTTGAAAAGGGTTCTGGCAACTTTTCAAAACTTGCAGTACTTTTAATTAATTTTTACCACAAATCTCATTTAATACCTTCTCCAATCCCCCACATGTTCTCTTGAAAATTATGTAGCTAAAATGAATATGCTTGATAATTTCAGTATTCTCAGTATGATGTTCTAATAAGTATTCCCCGTAAAATCTCATCGGTCCTGGTACCCACACTAACTCAAGTGAGCACTCACCCATCTCTTTTAGATCAATTCATAGCACCTCCAGCAATAACAGCTTTGCAAGTTAAAGATACATGCTAAAACAGTGCCAGTGATTTAAATTTCATTCTCCCCTACTGCCAGTTATCTTTCTGCCAAAATGAAACCATCAATACCATTACTGACCTTCAGGACTGCTTCTCCCACACTATCACCAAACTAAAAACACAGACAAATGGTTGGATGACTAAAAGCCTTATTTCCCGACTTAACTAAAATATGAAGGATGCATCTAATGAAAAGCAAATCCTCCTACTATGAGAAAGAGTCATCTTTCCTAGGGTCTAAGAAATGAAAGCCATTTGTTGTCATACATCCTCTTCTACTTTTTCAGTCCAGCCTATAAACTTTGCTCCAATGTCAGCTGCTGACCATTATCCCATCTATATCTTCCAGCCCTAAGTAAAGTATTTAAAATTATATCCAGATCTAAATATGCAAGTATGGCTATAAATATGGTGTGCTGTCCAGTTACCAGCAGTGGGTGTGGACGAATAAAAACATTATGACATATCTGATAATTTTTACAGATGATATAATGCAAAACATTTTTAAAGTTCATCTTATAGAAGCTATCTTTGTACACCTTACCAAGATTTTGGACCTTGTTACTCAATAATTCCTTAGTGCATGCTAATCCTATGCAGGCCTTAGAACAGGGGCAGTAAGATGGTTCTCAAAGTATCTGCTCAATAGATTATTATATCACAAAATAGAATCTGCCTCCTTTTCTTTAACCCTGTTATCTAAAGAATTCCACAAGGCTCAAATGTATCCCCTACTTTTCTTCTGTCAACCAGCTCCCATTTTTCCTCCTAGATACTAAAATAATTTCTTCTGTCAGCCATATGGTAATTTATTGATAATTTACATCTAACTATGCACTCCAAAACTATTCAAAACTGACATTTCTAAACCAGCAATGTGGATCTGTGAAAGTGGCCTCCTGATTAACTCAAAACTGAAAAAAATGTTATTTGGAACTAGGCTTCATCTAAATTCTATCCCTAAAGACTGGTCTGTCACACACCCAAATGGTCAAACACTTGAAACTGCCTCCCAGTTAAAATACTTTGTGATGTGCCATGAGCAAACCCTCTTCTTGAAGCACAACATAGAACATAGAAATTAAAGTCAGAAACCTCTTGCTCTGGGTCTGGTAAATCCATTATTTCACTTCACAAGCAGGCAGAAACAAAACAGGGAAGGGAATTCTAGTAGACATGCTATAATATGGTCTTCCCTCATTCAAAAAATCTAGCCACACTGCAAACAACTGCTTATCAAATCTGTAGTTTTATCACAGTAATCACCTGTAGCAAATACCACTGGTTAGACCTCAGTAAAGAAAAGTGTCTTTCAGTCAGGGAAAATGTTACCAACCACTTTGGCCTTTCTAGGTTTACATTACTTAAACTGGAAATGCATCCCTTTTCATTAAGAAAACTAACCTACCTTTACATTACTCAATAAAACATTACTTCTGTGATATTGTCCTATAATGGCCACAAACAAGCTCATCTTTACCAACCTTGTCTTTTAAGTCAGAGGACCCAAAAGTGATTCACTGCCACCCTCACTGAGAGGTCCTACTGAGTACAAATAATCACATAACGTTTAATACAATTTCCTCCAGACAAATCCAAAAGCAATCACTTAACTGCTCTGACATTTCTCTTCTCATATTTACTCACTTTGCTCGTCATTCTTTGGAATAATTTTTCCTGTTTTATATTTCCTGATGATATTTATTTGAAATGCCATTCTACTACTTTTTCAGGAAAAGAGACTTGTGATTATGCACATATGCAAATAACCTTTCCTATATTAACTTTCACTTCCCTTTTTCTGTAATGACACTCAGTGTCTTATCTGATTGGTGAGCTCATCATTATGTACTTTTTATGTAGTATAAGTCTGTCTTCTGTTTCTGGACTGTGATAAATAGGTCTGACTTGGATTAGTACCTTAGACCAGTCAACAAATTTTACAAATAAATAAATAAACTTTTACAGGTATGTCTTCCTTCTTCCTTCAGTAAACTGCATTGCTGTTCCACTGAGCTGTTTTAGTTCTATTTATTTATTTTGACAAGGTAGATAGACTGGACCACAAGGGACCTTTTAGCCCCTTTCATGTGTGGAAGACATAGCTGTAGAGAAAGTACTGACAATAAACTTACAGAAACAATAAAATCAGACATAAGTTGAAAATTTAAATATATAAACTGTAGCAAAATATAAGTGAATTAAAAGTATCTAGTATTTATAATACAACATCCATTGAAACTTTGCTCATTCCTAAATTAAAGCACTGTAGAATGTACCATAGAAAGACCATAGCAAGACTCATTGCCACATAGTAAAGTAGGCGGAGCATATAGTTTAGTAACAATGGAGTAAGAAAGGCTAATGAAGTATACACAAAGACAGCAGTGCAGCTAGGTTAGGTTGTCTGCCAACATTAGCGCACCTACAGCTACTGAGATGAGAGTGACTTTAATGGCTGTTTAACTTAGTGTTGAGGCTTGGTCTTTACATGAACCCTGCCCAGGAAGAGAAGTGGTTTTGTTTGCCAAGTATTCGTTTAGGATAACAATGAATATAGGAAAAGTAAGATGGTTTATGATATGTGAGGAGAATCATGTTTCATGTTTTAGGCTCTTGAATAGAAAATTGTTTATTTCCAAATACTAGGGAATGACTAAGATGATGAGAGCATTGTGTTCCATATCCATTAGTAAGAGTGGAAGAGCTGATGGACATTTTGCAAGGTGGAACTACTGTCTTGAAACATATTTAGTGTCTGCTTATAAACAAGTATTACCTGATGATGATGATAGTAAAAAACATGCAGCCATAAATATGCGCAGGTGTGTTCTTGTGAATTCTGGAAAGTCTGTTAGAAGACTAAAATGTGGTGGTGTACCCACATAAACACTGGTAAGGTAGTAAGTAAGTAAATTACTAAATTACAAAAAAAAAAAAAAAAAAAAAAAATTGCAGAAACTGCAAGATTGCGGAGAGATGGTAAAATTGTAGATATGATTTTGCTAAGTCACAAACTCAATATTTCCAGCGTTTGTTATACAACAAAGAAAGAAAAAGGAATTCATTCTTTGGCTGGGAAGAAAAAATATTCATGAAGTGCCCCCCATACACAATACACACACACACACACACACACACACACACACACACACACACACACACACACACACACACAAGCAAGCATGTACAACACTTGTATGAAAGAACTTCAATCATTTGGTGCTTACTACACAGCTCTGTGAAGTCTATGGCTAACCAGAGTACAGTACTGTTGCCCTTGTGCAGGTTTCTAAAGCAGCAGTTTCAGTGACACTGAAAGTGAAAAAAAACAGAAAGCATTTAAAATGCAAATAATTAGTGGATCATTCTCATGGCTCTTCAGATCTTATAACTGCTGTATCATTCTCATGGCACTTCAGATGTTATAATAATTTTTGGATCATTTTCATGGCTCTTCAGATGTTAGAATAATTACTGGGTCATTCTCATGGCTCTTCAGATGTTAAAATAATTACTGGGTCATTCTCATGGCTCTTCAGATGTGATAATAATTATTGGATCATTCTCATGGCATCAGATGTTATAATAATTACTGGGTCATTCTCATGGCTCTTCAGATGTTATAATAATTACTGGATAATTTATATGGCTCTTCAAATATTATAATAATTACTGGATCATTCTCATGGCACCTCAGATGTTATAATAATTATTGGTTGATTGTCATGGCACTTCAGATGTTATAGTAATTACTGGATCATTCTCATGGCACTTCAAATGTTATAATAATTATTGGATCATTCTCATGGCACTTTAGATGTTATAATAATTAAGACTAATCTTCCAAGAAGCAAAACATGGCAGGTAAAATCAACATATTTATTATAAAAAATGTAAGTGCTGTTGTGTAGAACAACTACGCTTCTTTAGACATAACACAGCTTTGTCACACTAATTTGCATTTTAAAATAATAAATCACAGATTGACATTAATTAACCCCTAAGCCTTCAAGACCAACACAGACTAAACCCAAAGAAATTAACTACTCCATCCAGGAAAAAAGAACAATCCTTGCCCTAATCCAACTCCCACTGAGATAGCCTTGCTTTTCAATTCATATTTTATCGACACCATAGCTAAACTTACCACTACCTTCCAACCTATAAACCCCTGCCCACCTGAAACTCCCACTTCACACTGGGTTTATATTATAACATCGAAATCTACAAAGATCGAATGTTATAATATCGAACCCAAAACATCGAAATCCGAAAACATCGAACAGTCAGAATAGCAAATTTTTTCCCAGGGAAAAAATTCACTATTCCGAGAAACATACACACAACAGAAACACGCAAAAAACAGCAATCCACACACATACACTTAAAATCCTACACCTAAACCTAAACTAAACTTTACATACACTACTAGCTATCCACTTACCTTAACCCAACCCTAACCCTAAGGTCTGTCACTATCGCACACTCACCTCACCCGTGCCCAAACCCTTACTCACCTAATCCGCCCCCTAACCTACACACAACCGCATATTTACCTGACCCGCGCCCTAACCCTAACTCACCTAACCCGCCCCTAACCCTAACCTACACACAAACGCACACTTACCTGACCCGCTCCCTAACCCTAACTCACCTAACACGCCCCTAACCCTAACCTACACACAATCGCACACTTACCTGAACCCGATCCGTAACGTTCCAACATAGCAAACACTGAAAACAGTGAAGCCACAGCAATGGCCCACCGAATTCTTTCCCTGGACAGAATTTGGTGTCCTGCACCTTCGACATTATGGGGTTGATATTATAACATTCGATCTTTGTAGATTTCGATGTTATAATATAGACCCCTTCACACTCCTCTACTACTCCTCTATTCTCATTCTCACGATACCAACTTCCACTATAAAGAAACTATTTCATAAACTCAAACCTTGTATTAATGCACCAGACAACTTACCTGCTGAATTTCTACAACTATCTGCAAACTCCATTGCTTATACTATCAGCATACATCAAATAAATCTATTCAGGAGTCCAGTATACCAAACATATGGAAGAAAGCATTTTTTGTTCTACTCCATGAAGATGCAACAACTCTGATATCTCTAATTTCCGACCCATCGCTATCCTCTCTCCCATCTCTAAAATATTAGAAAAATGTATTCAGACTCAACTTTTTAACTATCTTGTCCAAAACCAGATACTTTCCCTCACAGAGCACGGCTTCAGGCAAGGTCATAGTACTTGTACTGCTCTCATATCCTTTATGGACACAGTAAACAGGGCTTGCGATGCCAGTTACATAGTGTACTCACTGTTCCTAGATCTCTGTAAGGCCTTCAAAATGGTTTCACATCCTTTTCTGCTCACTAAACTCACCAACATAGGTGTCTCACCCCATACCGTAAATTGGTTCTCAGGCTATCTCATCAATAGGCAACAATCCACCAAATGGCAACACTCCTTCTCACCTTTTCTCAACACAACCACAGGTGTACCTCAAGGATCTATACTAGGTCCCTCCTTTTCAGTATATTCATTAACAACTTCCACACCACTCTTACCCATGGCATAGTTATCCAATATGCAGATGATTCTACAATCATCTGTACTGCCAAATCTATATCTGAGTTACATCTTATCCAAAATGCTTTCACATCAACCAAACTTGGATGTCAAACAATCATCTCGCTCTAAATCCCAATAAAAACAAAAATGTTAATATCCCCCCCAAAAAAACTACTGCTTTGTACAAGAATGATTTTTTTTTCCATTCTCATATTAATACTCTCAATTAAGTTGTTCCAAGTACCAAATTTCTAGGAGTTATTATTGATGAATGAAATCTAACATTTGACCTTCATATAACTAGCAACATCAAAAAACACATCAAAAATTAGGTACCCTCTATAGACACAAATATTACTTTAATATTACTGCTAAAAAAAGTCTAGCATTATCCTTCCTGCTACCATCTCTACTATATGGTTCCCTAATACTCACCAATATCCAGTCCTCCCTGAAAACCAAACTGGACTCATGTTACAACAAGATTTTCAAATGTGTAACAAATTCTAAAAACTCAGGACACCACTGCTTATCTGTACAACAGCTAAACTGGCTTGAAATTCCACACTGCCTCACTTATTCACAATTAACCACTGCAATTAAACTCATATACAAGCCTTCAACATGCCCCTCCTTCTCCTCCTTATTGACTACATAGCCCACCCTAACAGGACACTAAGATCCAAAAACACAATAATGCTGAAAGCTGAAAAATCTAACCTTGCAGCTGGTCAAATGCTGTACACTTTTACCGTCTCAAAACTATGGAATGCCCTCCCACCTTCTACCAGAACAATCAGTAATCCTGCTCTCTTTAAGACGTCTCTCAGATCACACCTCTCTTCTCTCTGGCAATGTATTTGTGCCAAAAAAGTACCTCCTAACACCTGATCCACTTCCACTACTATATCCCGCTACAATATCACTACGTAGGAGCTCTCTCTGACTTACTGAATTCAACTGCTTATGCCTACAAAACACCAAAAAGTAACAATCAAAACTGCTACCCTACCTCAGTGATCAAATTGTATACAATGTTGATGGGTAATGTTTGTAAATAACTTGCACCGTTGTGTTTAATTATTTATTTCCATGCAATGAGACTGTATATACACTGCATATTGTGCTTTTTCTTCTATGTACTATTAATGTTATGTGGAGCTTTTCTCCCCGGGCCTCTACTGAATAAGTAAGTAAATAAATAAATATTAGCTACCATAGAAACCATCAATGATGCCAGCAGCACAACTCCTATCAAACCTCTTCTAAATCAATAAAAGGTATTTCATGAACGTGTAACATAACAACAATACCAAAACATCCTTAATATATCCAGAGTTGCAAAGAATATAAAACTACATCATTGTTCTAATCAGCACATTAAAAATCTAAAATAATATCCCTACCTGTCACTCCATGGCCCCTTGATCGTAAAGTTAACGACACCACGCACAATCACCAGAGAAGAAATCCAGCATGAGACTACGTAGTTGCTTAGCTACAGAGAGGCTTATTGGAGTTGCCAAGGTAAAATATAATGCAATATAACTGTATCATTAAAAATATGCATGAAAAATTATAAAAAATAAATAATAAAAAATGAATTAAAACATACAATTGCTATGCAGGAAATACCTAAAAACAAAACACCTCACTCTGAAAAACAAATGATAAAAATCAAAAGACAGTTCCCTAAGCTAAAAAAGCCATCTATCAATCCTAAAAACAAGTATGAACAACCCCTTATCTATCCTAAAAATAAACACAAATACCCAATCTGAGAAAACACACGTGTACAAAAAACTCCCTTCAGAATCAATGAAAAAGTTTCCTATCTTTTAGAAACAATTTTAAAGAAGCTGCTCCATTCATTTAAACCATATAATTTATTTGCTTGTAGGGTGACAATCCATCTCTGCTCGGCCTTTTTTGTACTATTCTTAATATCCCCCAACCTAATACTATCATTTATTATTTGCAGAGTCAAAAAAAAACAAAACTATGTTTTTTACCCATCTGCATCACATGTTTAGCTAGAGAACATCTCTCATCTTCTATGTTAATCTAATATATATGTTCCCTTATTCTATCTCTCAATGACCTGTTGGTTTTCCCAACATAAAATCCAGGGCATTGAACACACTGTGCCAGATATACCATGTTACAAGTGGAGCAATCAGCATAGTGATTAAAAGCATACATCCTATTAGTAGTGGGGTGTATAAACACATTATCATTAAGTATAGACTTACAAAAATTACAATGCCTGCAGCAAAAAGTGTGCTTCCTTGCAGATACAGTATTATTTAATCCATTAGTTTCATTACTAACATGCATCTTAATAGACTTAATATTCTTATAAGTGATTTTTGGTCTAGATCCTACTACCTTATGAATCTGTTCATCCACTTCTAAAATATGCCAAATTTTCTGGATGATATCTACTGCCTTCTTGTAAACAAAGCCTGCAATCTTTAGATTTCAGTTTATGCAAAACTTTCTTTCTAGTTTCAAAGGTCTTGGAAAAATAGGGTTCCCCTTTTGCTAACCACTTTGTCTTAATAAGACTCGGGTTAGAATCGCACTCTGCCTCAGTATATCCTGTATTCAAAAGATCTATTTTCAGTTGTTCTGTAACATCAATTAAAGTGGCATCATTACTGGTCAATCTCAATAGTCGCAGAGCCTGTCCTTTTAGGACATTCTTAAATCCATATGCTGAATGCATACTACTCCTCTCCAACATTCTTTCTAAAAATCCATGTTTCTAATGAGTCATTCACATGTACCAATCTGACATCCAAAAAATCCATCAGAAAGGAAGTAGTGCTATGTAAATGATTAACATTTTCCTATAACTCGGTCAGGGAACCTCAACCATAGAATAAATATATTATCCACAAATCTTTTAGAATATAAAATATGTTTATTAAATTCTTCTCAAACAAGGTCTGATGTTTTCTCCCATTGTGCCATAACTATGTTAGGACAGGAGTTGGCACAAGGGATGCCCATTGATACCCCAGAACATTGTGCATAGTATTTAGAACCAAAAGTAAAGATATTATTGCTCAAAACTAATTCCATAAGTAAGCAAAGTGTATGAAATTGTGGGAGCATCCGGTGTTCTGTTTTAATAAACCTCTCATCAAATTGTTCCTATATCATTAGGAATACATGTGAATAGTGAACACACATCAAGTGTTGCACAGATATCTCCTTCAAGTAAAGGAGTAGAGTCTAATTCGTGAAAGAAACATGTTAAAAAATCTTTAGTATCAGCTAACAAGGTAGAAATATAATAAATATGTTGATTTTACCCACTGTGTTGCCACTTCTTAGTGGATTTATCTTGGTTTACTGAAAGTACCTTGGCTTACAACTTTATCCAACAGCTGTGAATCGGTGTGCTCTTTGGATGTTATAATTATTGGATCATTCTCATGGCACTTCAGATGTTATAATAATTATTGGGTCATTCTCATGGCATTTTACATGCTGCAATAATTATTGGATCATTCTCATGGCACCTCAGATTTTATAATAATTACTGGGTCATTCTCATGGCACTTCAGATGTTATAATAATTATTGTATCATTCTCATGGGACTTCAGATGTTATAATAATTACTGGATCATTCTCATGGAATTTCAGATCTTATAATAATTATTGGATCATTCTCACAGCCCGTCAAATGTTATAATAGTTATTGGATCATTCTCATGGCACTTCAGATGTTATAATAATTACTGTGTCATTCTCATGGCACTTCAGATTTTATAATAATTATTGGATCATTCTCATGGCACTTCAGATGTTATAATAATTACTAGATCATTCTCATAACACTTTAGATGTTATAATAATTATTGTATCATTCTGGCACTTCCAATGTTATATAATTACTGGATCATTCTCATGGCTCTTCAGATGTTATAATAATTATTGTATCATTCTCATGGCTCTTCAGATGTTGTAATAATTATTGGATCATTCTCATGGCACTTCAGATATTATAATAATTATTGGATCATTCTATGGCACTTCAGATGTTATAATAATTACTGTATCATTCTCATGACTCTTTAGATGTTATAATAATTATTGTATCATTCTTGTCGCTCGCTCGTTCCTGTCTAGTATAGATTACGAACAGGTGGGGTAGTTCGTTTTAATGCTTTATTACATAGAAACACATCAGGATGGATAGCAGCATAACAAAATATAAACAAACTGATTAACAGACAAACATGCTTACATCTCTACAGCTTACTACAAAATGGCAGTCAGACTCGCACATGCTCAGTATTTATACACTTGTGCAAGCCCTTGGATAGCTTCTTAAAGGCATACATATATATTGATCTACATCTTCCCTCTTAACTAGATTGCCCTCAATGAAATGACATTTGAATAAGACATGCAATAACACAGACATTAGAAACAAACTCAAATGTTCATGTCCAAGTTGCCGTGTATCTGTAACATGGTCTGGAAATGCAAGCCGATCTTGTGATATAGCAATCAGAACTGGATTTAGCAATGGGGACAGTCTTCGGTGAACAACTTGTTTCAGGAACTTTGGGATTCATCTCAGGAACAGGGATATTTACTGGAATGTCCTCTGGAACTGGAACACTGGGCAACTCACTCTGAGATAAAGAGTCTTTCTCACAGGCTAAATGCTGTGGTACAGGCTAGGACACCGGCATCAAATGGTTCTGATTCTGCCTAAACTCTACTCCTTGTGATTCTCAATGTATAACCTCAGCTCTAGACAAACACTTTCTACGATCCGATCATAACCTTTGCACGTTTGCATTCTCACCGTCTCTCCTTTATGTAATGGATTGAGCAGTTTGCTGGATTTGTTTTAATAAGACATCTGGGCTAGGCATTTCTTTAACAGATGGGCTTTCACTGATCTGTTACTCTTAGCATTTGGAACCAATAAACTACTGCTGACTGGTAAATTATTTGGTTTGTCTCGACAGAAGTCTCTTGGCAGGTGAACCAAAATGTTTATCATGAGGAACATTTCTGAGATTCAAGAGATTCAGGAAAACATCACTATTGTCTCATTTCAATTTCTCTAGTAACTGTTTCTCACTTAGAACTGCATGTTCTGCCAAACCATTTGACTGTGGGTACTCAGGAATACTTGTACATGGATAAAGTCCCACTCTTCAGTGAATTTCTTGAATTGCTGACTAGTAAACTGTGTACCATTGTCAGAAATAACTTTGTGCGGACTACCATGGACTGCAAAATGATCCTTCATCTTAGTAATGACAGTACTGGATGCTAGATTAGTAAGTAGGTCAAACTCAAACTAATTGGTATAATAGTCCACTAACACCAAGTAATATTGACTAATCCATTCGAAAATGTCAGTTGCTACCATCGACCAAGGTAGTTCAGGAGTCTGGTTTAGCTGAAGTGGTCCTTCTGTTGATGTGGCTTTGTACTATTACATGCAGAACAAGATGAAAGTACTCTCTCAATATCTTGTGACACAGAAGGCCAAAATACAAGTCCTCTTACCCTTCTTTTGTTAGAGTCAATTCCTGGGTGGCCATGATGCAGTGGCAGCTGGTGACTTCAAATCAAAGAGGGGCTGCAGGAGACAGCTAAATGGGTGGGGTCAATGGGAATGGGTGTGGCCAACTAGAAAGTGGAGGAGCTATGCTCAAAACCACAAAAACTGTAACTTTAATTAAATACTCTGCCCTGGGTGCCAAACCATTATTATGAGAGTCCAATCAAGACAAAATGAAGTGTAGAAGAAAAAACATATTTCAATCCATTGGCTGCATGACAGCTTACTTAATATCTAGATGGAAACAAAAAGGTTGTGAGGCATGAAAAAATAAATTACTTTTTAAATACATTACTGGAATGCTAGTCAAAATCAAGTATAAGAATAACAAGCAGCACTCAACTCAAACTGCTTCTCCTTGCACTGCAGTTCTAATTATAATTTATTTTCAGCTTTATTAAAGTACCAAGTAACATGCTAAAAGTAGCAATCTATGTGTTACCCCCACTTGTAAATATGTTTCTTATCCAAAAAGACCTGCTGCCTGACAACAACTAACTATCTACTTGTTTCATGGGGAAAACATGATCAAAGTAAAAAATGAAAAGCAAACAGGAAACAAGCTCAACATACATTGCTTAAAGGATTACTGCACAGGATATGGACCGCACATGATAAATTGGCATTCTGTTTAGTTTGCAGGTAAAGCCTGTAATGAGCTCTTAAAATAATGTAATCCTGTCCTTTATTACAAATACTGTCATATGCATGTCAATACCCAAGGCTTATACGTTATCTAGTTATGTAAGTATTCTCTGCATGGCAACAACAGAAAGGCTTTCAATGTTGGCAATTCTTTAACAGTATGCTTATTAAAACTTACTTGCATCTTACAATCTCAGACAAGCTTACCAGATGGTCATTAAAGCACTGCTACTTAAACACAGAGCAACAGGCACTTTCTGAATAATAATAAGCATAAATCAACAGTATAAAAATATGACAGAAACCAGAACATTCTGCAAAATCAAGGACAGATGAAAAGGCATTGTAGTACTTGTGTCTACCTTGGATGGAGGGATAGTCTGCACATTTACACTGCATAACTGCTTCTTGCCTTGCTTGGACACATCCAGAGTCACTACATGGGGGAGTGGGGTGCAACAAGTATGTCACAATTTGAAATGTCTCTGGCTGACTGCGATGGTCATGACACATTTGTCATACGTCTCAACCTCAGAGCAAGAAATCTGGACAAAGCCATACATAGAAGTGGGACAAAGGCCCAAAAATAAGGACAATTTTTAAATATTGCTCTTATAAACTTAGAAAGATAATGGAATAGTAGGTCTTGCATTAGTATGAATTTTCTGAAGGGTATGAAATCTGAAATTGAAATGTCTGTCATTATTTTCTAACTTCAGTCTTTAATGATTTGCTACTAATTTGCCAAAAAAACCCCACAATTTTATGAAAAATGGACCAAAAATGTGATTCAAAAATATAAAATAGCCACACAATACAGCTGGGAACCTGTCAAAGAAGGGACACTTTTTAATATTAGTACTGCTAACTTGAGCAGCTGACAAAATAAAATAATTTACATGCATTTCTGAAATAAAAGTAATTTATAACTGATTATTACAGTTATTTATTAATTGTAAACCCTCCATGTTTTCTTCCAAAGTTGCCATTTTGTGGAGGGATTATTAGGGGAAGAGCAACATTTTGATCCAAAATCGGGGACAGTTGAGAGGTTTGGATATGCCTAATTCTATAAAGCAATTTATTTGCATGTACCTCTCAACCTGTTAATGCAGGAAATCGGGACAAGGCCACATATATGGGGGGAACATATAAACAGTACTAAAAGTTGCTCTTGTATAAACTGAGACAGTTGATCGAATAACAGGTCTTGCTTTAGCATGCATTTTTCTGAAGGTTATGAAGTCTGAAACTCAGTGTCTGTCATTATTTAGTGACTTCATTACTAAATGATTTGACAGAAAATCACAAATTTTATGAGGAACAAACGAAAAATAAGAAGCAAAACTCTATTCATTCCACAAAAATTTGGACAGTTGAGAGGTATAGTTCAGCCGGGGCTGTCTTTGAGTTTGCTGCCCTTCCCCCCTCACAAAATCATGGTCGAATGGAGCTTCCCCCCCTACAGCCATTCCAATGAACCATTACTTGGCTATTTCACACATTTACCATAAACACTAATGTGCATACTGCTTTACTTCTGCGATGATTTGGACTTCATTTAAAAGTTTTATTTTGCATTTTACAGCGCAAACACTAATAGATATCATATCTGCTAAACAAAGCAATGCAGTTTCACAATGAGAACAGACAGCATTAAAACTTCTCTGCCCTTGAAAACTCACAATCACTGAAACAGCATTGAAACCCACATTCAAAGAAAATACATTTTGCCAGTGGCAGATTAACTTTGGGTTTGGGCTGTTTTCAAATCACAGACCCCTTGTACACGAAACATACACATGCTCTTTCATACACCTTCCTGATTGTATTAAATTATATTTCTTGTACAATACAGTACAGTTTTAGAGGGTGTTTTAAATTTATTGTTTTGAAATTTTTCCAGTAAACAATGAAACAAAATGCATGCACCAGTAATGACACAACTGCCCAATTCAGAACATTTCCATCATAAAAGTCTACTCAAACTTCTACAGTCCACCAGTGTCAGTACATATGCACAATCTCTGAAGAAGTAAAAGTCATCTAAATAATTCCACATTAAAGAGATCTGTAACTAATGAAGAGGTACTGCTAGCAAACAACTTTGTATTTCATTGTTTCATCTACAAATAAAGTGCCCATTACCCTTGAGGAATAAATCGCCTATCTTACACTAAAAAAAAAAAATGATAAGCTAGCAATATTGAATGGATGGCAAACTGATAACAGGTTCATAGTTACTAGGTATCTTCGCATCCACCCCTTTTGCAACACAGTACAGTATCAGAAATGCATCTATCTACTGTGGGAGTAGAACCCACAGCCTTCTGCATCAAAAGCAAGTATATTACCTGTTGTGCTATTAACAATGCAAGCAGATGCAGCATAAGCAGCACTAAACATTTGCTCCCCTGCAGGTCTCAGCTCCTTGTAAAATCTACTCACTCAGTTGTATCGCTGAACTTTGCAGCACAAAGAAATCTGGAAAAAGCCAAGGTTTATTGTGGGGAAGGGGGGGGGGCAAAAGCCCAAAAAACAGGGACACATTTTAAACATTGCTTGTATAATGTTGGAAAGTTGCTAGAATAAAATGCTGTGTTACCACCATACATTTCACTGCCAAGCCTTAAACCCAGGACCCTGTGCAAAACAGTCAGAGCAACATACCACTATGACAAATCAACTGTTTTATGAAAGAGGATGATGGAAACTTAAATGGCTACTATTTAGTGAATTCAGTTCTCACCATAGCACAGCTGTCAACCTCTTAGCAAAAAACACCCGGACAAAGCCAGTAATGGGGGAATATAGCCCCCAAACATATTCCGTGAATTCAGTTCTTACCATAGCTCTCAACCTTAGCACAAAACCTGGATGAAGCCAATAATGGGGGAATACAGTCCCAAAAATAGGGACATATTTCAAATATCCATCTTATACACTTAGAAAATTGCTAGAATAAAAGCTTTTGTGTTACCATGCACTTTCTGAAGAATATGAAGTCTGATATTCAAATGCATGCCATTTTTAACATTTGTTAACCAGGAAAGTCTGACTTGGAACAAAAGCTAATTTTTAGCAGAGGCCCAGGGAGAAACACTCTAGACAGATACATGTCTTTGTAAGATGGGAGGACACTAGAGGAAACAAAAACAGGGAGGATATACAGACTCCACACTGTAGGTAAGGCACCCCAGCCAAGAATCAAAACAGAGAACATGTAGCTGTCAGGCAGCAATGCTACCACTGCACCAATGCACTACTGGCTTTGCAAGGACACAAAAATATAGAAACCACAGATTTTATGAAGAACAGAACAAGTATGAGGGAAAATCTGCAGCATTTTTACAAATGGTGGTGGGTAGGGAATTTAGGCTCTTGCCACCTGGGCCCTAGGTACAGGGTTCAAGCATTATTTTCTACCCACCACCATGTAGCACCTGGGGCATTACACACACACACACACACACACACACACACACACACACACACACACACACACACACACACACACACACACACACACACACACACACTCTACATGGGTCAGGTAATCCTTCCACAGCTTTGTTGGAGCAGCACTAAATACATCCACAACTTTGTTAAGCCCAGGTAATACTTCCACAGTTAGCTACTAAATACATCCTTCCACAGCTGTGAGATGTCCTTCCCTTGCCTGCTGATATTGGAGCTGTTTCCTTGTAGAACATTTAGTGCTGGTAGCACTTTTGTGTGCTATAATAATTGCTACAAGAAGTCTGGTATGGTAAAGTGCTATACCGATAAGCTAGTAAAAGTGATGGAGAGGAGAGAACTAGCAAATCCAAGGGAAATTTTGAAGAGCAGACATTGGCACCTCTCAGAAGCTTACAAACAGTCCTGGATACAGCAAATCTGTATCTGGACTAGACTAGTTACAGGAAAGGCGGGCAACAAGTGCAACACAGGCTTTTAAACCAGAAAGTTGAAAGAGATGGAAAAACTGCCCAAAAGGCCAATAAACTACAAATTCTGGGCTAGAAACCACTCCTCTTGTGGTAGATAGGCTACCTAGTGCTTACCACTCATACTGATAAGCTAGAAGACATCCCTCCAACACAGAAAGGCTTGGGGGGCTCAGAAGCTTACATACAGTTCTGGATACAGCAAATCTGTATCTGGACTACACTAGTTACAGGAAAGGTGGGAAAAGCACAAACGTGGGGTTTTAGAACAGAAAGTTGAAGGATATGGAAAAAACTGCCTGAACGGCCAAGAAACTACAATTTCTGGGCCAGAAACCGCACCTCTTGTGGTAGATAGGCTACCTAGTGATTACCACTACCACTGACAAGCTACAAGCCTTTCCTCCGAAACAGAGAGGCTGGGGGGGGGGCTCAGAAGCTTGTAAACAGTCTTGGATACAGCAAATCTCTATCTGGAATAGACTAGTTATAGGAAAGGTGGGAAACAAGCATAAATGAAAAATCAAGTTTTTCATTCTTATGCTGTTCAGTGGTATTTCTGAGTGATTTGGATAATGTATCAGCAAGATAAAGAAGTTTGCCTTTCATGTAGACAAGATTGAAATTATAGTTTTGCAGTCTTAACATCATGCATTGCAATCTGGCTGGAGCTGTATGCATAGGCTTTCTCAAAACAGTGACTAGAGGTTAGTCATGTGTTTCAATCTGGATAGGTATGCCATAAATATAATCATGGAACTTCGAACATGCAAACACAATTGCCAAAAGTTCTTTCTCTATCTGAGCATACTGCATTTCAGTTTGAGTTAGATTTCTGGATGCATAGGCAACAGGTTGACCCTCTTGAAGACTGAATGACTACACCAAGATCAAATTTTGAAGCATCACAGGAAAGAGTAAATGGTTTGTGAACATCATGATATCTGAGAGCTGGTGGACTGGCAATTCTCTATTTCAGAACAACAAATGTTCTCTGGTGTTGTTCCAGCCATGACCAGGAGACATCTTTATGAGTTAACTCTCTGAGCGGTATTGCTAGTTGTCTCATATCAAGAATGAACTTGCCTAGATATTTAAAGAAAACATTGTAGGACTTGAACATTGTCTGGAGCTGGCATCTCAAGAATTGCTGTTTGCTTGGAAGGGTCTGGTCGTAAACCTGAACTGGTAAATAAATGACCAACATGAGTAACTTCTTGTAACCTGAATTTGCACTTCTGAGGATTGAGCTTAAGATTCACTTGACATGCTCTTTCCAGAAGTTTTTTGAGATTTCTGTCATGCTCAGCTTCACCATTACCTCCTACTAGAATATCATTTACTACAATAGCATAAGGATACCCAGACAAAATTTGCTTCATTGCACAATGAAAGACTTCATTGGCAGAATTTATCCCTAATAGCATACTCAAAAATCTGCACCTGCCAAACGGAATACTGAAAGTGGTTAGCAATGAGGATTTCTTGTCAAGCAAAATTTGCAAAAGGATCTCTTTGCATCTAAGACAGAAAAAAACAGTGGCAATTGGTATCAGAGCTGCAAATTATTTGACTGTGCACATTGGATGATGAGGTCTTTTCAGTGCTTTGTTCAAATTTCGTGGATCAATACATACTCTGATATCATCTGAACTTTTCTTATGAGTAACCACCATGGAGGATACACATTCAGTTGGTTCTGCAACTGGACAAATTACATCTTGCTGCACATTTTATCTAGCTTGGCTTTTACTCTGTTCTGCATAGCTACTGGAACATTCTGGGCTGGCCTAACAACTTGACTGACCCCTGGGTCTATTTTCATGGAGTACACAGCTGGAAGTTTGTCTAGTTTGTCTTCAAAAAGATCAGCATATGTAGAGAAAATATACTGGGCGAAACTAGAGCAGTGGTCTTTTAAGCTAACATGATGGACTTCCTTATTAAATGTAAGCAGTCCTATTTTCAAACTGTCTCTGAGCCCTAATAATGACTGTATGTGCCTTCTGACCACATAAAATAACAAGTCGTATCTTCTCCCAGCAGAATACATAATACATGAAAGCATCACCGAGCCTTCAGTTTGAATTTTTCATCACCATAAGCAACAAGCTTTGCACACTTTGCAAATCAAGCTTCTTCACAGCACATACTCTAGCAAATGTTTCTGCAGGCATAATATTGCACTTCCTGTGCCAGCTTTGAGCTCTATAGGTCTTCCATTTATCCAAACAGTACAAAATACTTCATTCCTTGGACATAAATTTACTGCATTGACTGTTTCATGAAGCACAGACACACCATTAACATAAAAAGCAGGATCATGGCTTTCTAATTAATCAACTTGTTTCTTGGGATGTTCCCTTTTAATAAAATAATGTGTCCCTTTTGATTTACAAAACCTTTGGAAATTATTCCACTTATTGCATTTGTGACATTGCTGACCAAAAGCTAAACATTTTTCTCTTTTATACCCATGATTTCCGCCACAATTAGGACAGCTGACTATAAAACTGGGGGCCCATCCTTTGAGTTTGCTGACTCACTCTTACGCTTCACTGAGACTGTGCATACTCCGGAATTTGCTAGAAAGCTATGGGGTTTCCCAATGACTGCTGCAGGGGTTACAGTTGCTGCCATGTGTTTGGACCTGTTTCTTTTAACCACGTGCTGCATACTATCATCATTGGCCTTAGAAGTTACTGGAAGCATGCATCTCTCATTTGTAAACATATTTGTGTGTTTTTCCTGTGAGCTCATATATCTGACAAATCTCAATGGCCTTATTCAAAGATAAATCACTGTCACAAAGCAAAATCTTTCTCACAGCATCATCTTTAATACCACACACAAGTCTGTCTTTTTTCAACTCATCCCTTAAATCACCAAATCTGTATGTTTTAGCTTTGTTTCTCAAATCAGTTATATATGCTGCAAACGTCTCACCAGGCTTTTGATCCCTTGTGTAAAATAAGTGCCTTTCCATTGTAATAGTTGTTTGGGGGTTACACATTTCTCTAAATTTACATTTTAAGCACTCAGGGTCTTCCCTTGACTCAGCCAGTACAATTATATGATGTTTTTTCCTTCTCCTGCAAATATAGCAGGTGCATACACAAATGAATGCTCTCTTTCTATGGCTTCTGACCCAGCTAAATTCAGAAGAATAAATGCCTTTGTATGGTCATCTTTATTAAAAAATGTAGCCTGTATAAACATATCATACTCTTGCTTAAACACTCTCCAATTCTCTGCAATATTATTGTCAAACACAAGTGGAGCTGGTCTAGGAAAACCTTCAGTCATACCAACAAAATATGTCCAAACACATTGTAACAATATGACCCTTGTAATTATATATGAACAAGCTGCTATGTGTAATTGTAATAACATTCAAATGCACAATAAACTCTTTGAAATACTGTACTTTGTGAAATATGCTTTGAAATGGCTGTATTATGTGAAATAACTGTACTGTAGTATTGCACAAACAGGAAAACACTTCATACACTTCAGATAACTTGAATAGCTTGATTAATGTGAAAAAGTAGTGGATAGCAAATAAATGTGGTTGTTTCCCTTATTTTATTCATTTTATGCAATTTGGACTTTATTTCAAACATTTTCCATAATTATTTCAAATATTTATATTTATATGTCACAGTTTCTGATATTTATGTTGCTTAGAAATTTCTTTAGAGCATTCTGAATGCCTTTTTTTCATATTTTGCAAATAAAAAATAATTTGAGCAAGTTTTAATACCTAAAATTTGTTTCTGACCTGTTATTGCGAGTTATACATGCAGTAGGGATGATTCACTCCTGTATATTTCTCCGGTCTTAACTGAGTGCCCCTCAGTCTCGAAGCTGGAGAATCTAGATCTCATTCTGGTACCATGTTGCTTGTATTTCTCTAGTATAGATTACGAACAGGTGAGATAGTTTGTTTATATGTTTTTTTTACATAGAAACACATCAGGATGGATAGCAGCATAACAAAATATAAATGAACTGATTAACTGACAGACTATACCGACATATATGCTTACATCTCTACAGCTTACTACAAAATGGCAGTCAGGCTCGCACATGCTCAGTATTTATATGGTTGTGCAAGCCCCTGGAAAGCTTCTTAAAGGCATGCGTAAATATTGATCTACAATTCTCATGGCCCTTCAGATATTATAATAATTACTGGGTCATTCACATGGCACTTCAGATGTTATAATAATTATTGGATCATTCACATGGTACTTCAGATGTAATAATTACTGAGTCATTCACATGGTACTTCAGATGTTATAATAATTATTGGATCATTTTCATGGATCTTCAGATGTTATAATAATTACTGGGTCATTCTCATGGCACTTCAGATGTTATAATAATTATTGGATCATTCTCATGACACTTTAGATTTTATGATAATCTCCTCTGGTCAGTCCATTTGACAAGATTACATTTATTTTTTTATGTTTTAAGTTGAAGCAGCTTTGAAGATATGACTTTACAAATTCTATTATGACAGATGGATTGGAGAAAAAAGAAAGTAGTGGTTTTGGAAGGGGAAATAGAGAGTAAAATAAAATGAGAGATACACAAATAATGGTAGTTGTGGGTAACTTTATTTGCACTAGTAGGCAAGTACTTTATGCTTAAACTTGTCCTCATTGTCTTGCATATATTGGGGAATCTAAAGGAAAAATTATTGTAGATTACAAGAACATATAAGGGACAATAAAGGGCAATGTTCATATCCCCTTGCCTGTATTTAATTACAAAGTGAGAACATAGGAAAGGTGATCAATAAGGGAGAAGTTAAACAAATAGAAACTGAAGTGATGGACTAAATACAAAGTGAAGGGTTTTTGGTGGAACCTCCAACACAGGCAGTGTTGCAACATGGTGGGCCAGTGGGTCCTCATATGATGGAGCAGTGTGTGTGTGTGTGTGTGTGTGTGTGTGGGGGGGCAGGATGCATCTGAAGAAGATATACCGCAGAAGGATATTTTGGAGCTTACTATATGAAACTTGCATGAAAGTTCAGTTGCAGATGCACAAGGGAAGGAGCAGGATATATTGCTAAACCTGACACACGTAATGTTGCAGCATGATGGGCCTATGGGTACACATATGGAAGAGCATCAGGTGAATCAGGATGCATCCGGAGAGGATATGTCACAGGATGATATCCTGAAACGCTCTCTGTAAGACTAACAGTAAATAGAGAGCAAAGATGATGCTCCCAGTCTAGAAGAAAATGATCTACAGGAAGATTGACTTACTAAAGACAGATAGATAAATTAAGATATATGAAAGAACTACATTACATAAAAGAAATAAGACCCAACATGTTAAATGACTGGTAAAACAGGTCAGGACTATTAAGAGAAACCCATGTGATGTAACAGAAATAAATAAGATATACTATTGCACAGCTAAACTAATAACAGATAAAGTATTACCACAAAAATATAGAGTAACAGAAAAGAAAGGGAACAAGCGGAAAGCCACCATGGGAGCATCAAAAAAAGAAAAGTATAACACAAATGCAACAAGAAGTATCACCATAAAAAGAATACAGAAAGGGAACAGATCATCAAAAATTCTTAGGAAGATAAATGTGGTAAGGGAAGCACACAATATTAAAACAGACCAGGATCTATCATACATTATTGCCAATAATAAACTAAAAATATCATCAAAACAGAAAAACTTAGAATGTATGCAGAAATATATGAACAAAAAGTACAAAATAATAAAATTCACTGAAGACCCAAAAATGTTTTATAGAGCATTGGGAAACAAAGCAAAGTAAAATAAACACAAAAAAAGAAGAAATAGACTATTTTGGATAAGAATTTAATGTGGACCCTGTTGAACATAAACAGAGATGCTGAATGGATAAAAGAATTGAAAGAAACATTAAAGAACATTAATGTAACAGATATGAAATGGGATGAAGTAATTGCCAGAGAAGTTGAGACAAAATTAAGCAAGGCTCATAAATGGAAAACCGTAGGTCCATATGTATTGCCTAACTTCTGGCTAACAGTATTCACATTTTTTCACAGATATATAGTCCTGAGTGATAATTATGTATATGAGCGTCCCAAACAGACACCAACCTGATTATAAGAGGAAGAACAATGCTCCTCCTTAAGAATGAAGATGTAAGATGGGGTATTGGGAGGATATATGTATGACTTCTAAATTTGCAACAAAATAGAAGATTTAGGATTTTTGCCTGGAAATGTCTACATAGATATTTTTATACCCCAAGTAGACTCCGGGAATTTTCCTCAGGCAGACAGTAAATGTTGGAGGTGTGAAGGGGAAGAAAGAGGTAATTGGGAACATATTTTCTGGGAGTGCGGAGAGTTGGTGGACTTTAAGGATTCCTTACGGGATGCACTGTCAGAGATTCTGGGTGGACAGATTGGTCTGACAAGGGTGATGATTTTTCTGAGCTATGATACAGAATTGGAACTGCCTAGAAATGGTAAGGCCTTGCTGTGTCTAATAATGGTGGCTGCAAAAAAGCAATTACTATAAAATGGAAATCAAAATCTAAATCAATTATACTGGAAGTAGTGAATGTAGTAACAGAGAAAAAACAACTGGAATTGAGATATTTAGAAAAGGGTAGGAGCAAACTATACAGAAAAAAAATGGGAATTGTGGGAACAATATATACAAGAGAGGAATGAGGTCTAAAAGGTGGCAGGACTTAAATGAGCTATGTAATGTTTAAGTTAGAAAGATTGGGTAGATTATAAGTGGTGTATAATGTTTGCAACCGGGAGTGTGTCAGTATGGGGTGTGATGTAAAATCCTTTTGAATAGGATTGTGCCAGTGTGGTTTGTTTTCATTTATATAAATATATGATTGTCTGTGTAGTAAGTGATGGTTTAATAAAGATGTTTCTTGTTTTAAAAAGACAGGAATTTAATAATGTATGTAATATTGCTTAGGTTATATGTTATAGAGCAATATATATGAAGTATAATGTTAATGTTTTTATGTTGCTCTATTTTGATTATTTTGATATGTAAATTTGCCTATGTCACATATGATAATTCAATAAATGTGTTTTTAAAAAAGAATGAACCTGTAAGCCATCGTAAGAAATATAGAGCAATAACTTGTTGTTCTACAATATATAACCTACATTGGAATTGATACAGAGTTTATAGTCATTTAGAAAAAAAAAATCTCAGTTATGGCAATAGAACAAAATGTAATAAAAAAGTCATGTAGGATAAAGGATTATCTGTTGCTAAGCAAAGCCATAATAGAGAGTTGCAAAAAGGGAAAGAATCTTAAACATGGCATGGATAGATTATGAAAAAGCTTTTGACATTGTATTATTTTGAAGATTGTAAAATTATTGTACTTAAAATGTTTTTGTAATACTGTGGAGCTTTTCTTCCTGGGCCGCTGCTGAAAACTGATACCTACCCATTTGGACTTTCTTGCTAATCAAATATCAATAAAAAAAAAAATTAAATAAAAAAGGATATAGTTATGGTCTGACTTCCAGAAACCAACCTTATTTAAAGACATCTAAACTACTTTTTGTGGATTATTTAAAATTGTATAGTTCATCAGATGATCTGACAGCACAACTGTGAATGATTAAAACTTTCTCACATTATATAAGAACATTTGGTCTTTATAAATGTGCAACAACATTTACAAAAGGAAAGCTGCAGTACTAAGAAAATAATGTGGGACAGGAATATGATATAACTTGAGTTATATATTCCTTGCTTTAAAGGAGGTATGGGCCTCCTCGAAATTGGCTACGTGTATAGATCGGCAATTGTGCATATTTGCCTAGTTTTATCAGAAGCATTTTGATATCACGCAAACATGGAAATTAAAGCAAAATTAGACAAAAATCAGATTGCAACTGAATGTGCCAAAAAAAAAATATATTGGAAAGTCCACAAATATAGTGGAAAGTATATAAAACTTCCAGAACAACCTCATGTTGAACCAGATTTGATGCGAGAACTGTTAAGGAGAGGTAGATTGAAATTAAAAGATGAAAGGTGAATAATGGCAGCCTAGGATAATGGACAACTTATATCTTGATTTGGAAAGTCCACTGAAAATGTCAGAGAAACAGACAAATGCAAGTTCTGTAAAACAGAACCAGAAATAGTCACACATCTTGTTGTATTTTATGTATGTATTTTGTTATATGTATTTGTTTAGAATGTTATTTGATCATATGACTTTTGGGTTGCTGGTCATGTGATTGTATTAGGCTCTTATATAATTGTTCTTTAAACAAACCTGTATATAGCATTGAGAAAGGGTGTTTAACCTGAAAGCTTTGTCTTATATAAAGGTTTTTTGCTCAACTGTGGTGTTTCTTATTCGACATGTGATACACTCATGGCAGAGGGCCTGTATATTGATAGATAAAATAATGTGGCAATACTGTTGCATTGGGGATTGTGTAGACATTACAATACAGAAGCAGTTGAGAAGCATTGGGAACATGAATAACAAAGTATTAGATAAAATGATGAAGTTTATATCATGTGGAATAACCCATTTCCATATGTTCAAAGATGCAAGAAAGCCAGATATAGTAGTCCGAAAAAAGACAAAAGAAGAAAAGATTATTGAAATTGCTACACCAAGTGATTACAATGTCTTACATACAGAGAAATGCAAAGTCATATGCCAATGTTCATAGTCAGGTGCTTCACATTTTCATAGCAGTAATCTGCACAGGTCGTCACTATGTGGCTCTGCAAATCACAATCTTTCAGGATGACAACGAAAATAGAGAAGTATTTTGTTAAACTTAAAGGCTAATATTTTTAAGGCATAAGTGATAGGGGAAACTGGTAATATAACTAGGATTCATAGAGAAGACTCTAAACTGAGCTAATTTGCATACTACACATGTAAATTACCATGAACTCATGCCAGTAAGCAACATTTTACCATGAGAATAAAAAGTTGAGAGGGGAAGGGGAAGAGAAACATGTTCTGTCATACATTTTTTTAAAAAATACAATTATTGAGTTTACTTAAATTATTTTTTATTGCATTTTAGTGCTTATGTATGCATGGACAAACTACTGAAAGGATTGTTGGGGGAAATGTTTCATTTTGGCCTTGTGCATAAGTGGACATACTGCTTAAGAGATCGGTGGGGGAAATGTTTCATTTAGGTGCTTGTGCATACATGATAAAACTACCAAAGGGGTTGCTTGGGAAAATTTTCATTTTTGTGCTTGTGCAACTTGGACATACTTGGACATACTGCTGAAGGGATCCGTGGGGACATTTTTAATTTTTGTAATTGCACATATGTGGACACATTATTGAAGGGATCGTTGGAGGAAATGTTTAATTTGGTGCTTGTGCATTCTTGGTGAAACTACTGAAGGGATCACTGGGGGAAATGTTTCATTTTGGTATCATTGAAGTGCTTGTGCATACATGGTCAGACTGCTGAAGTGATCACTTTGTGTCATTTTTAGTCCTTGTGCTTACTTATACAAACTGCTGAAGCAGTTGCTGGGGGAAATAATTAATTTGTGTGTCAAGGAAATGCTTGTGCATACTTGGACAAAGTACTGAAGGAATGGCTGAGGGCAAGTTTGTGGATTGCAAGTCAGATATCAAAGGCGAAGTATCACTTTTAACAGCAGATGTGCATACCATGTGAATATTGGACTATGAATTGCAAGGACACTTCATTACCATACACCACTTTACAAAATTTCGTATTTGTATGCCACTAGCATAAATGGCCTCCATTAATCTTACCTTTGCTATCCCCATTTGTAAACATCAGGGATTACCCTATTGCACTTGTGCAATACTGGCTATAAAATGCCAGTATCTGTAAGTAGAAAAGACAGCAATGAGAAAGAAGGATACCCAGACAGTTCCAATAGTAGTTGGAGCAACAGAACTAATAAAAAAGAATTTACAGTCATATTTAGATATGCTACTGATACGTGTAACCCTGTATGAATTTCAGAAGGAGGCAGTTCTGGGCAGATTGTGAGTGCAGAGAAGAGCACTCTTGACTATCAAAGATTGAAACAACAATCATTTCATGAACTCTTAGCATTCCTTCACTTTGGGATGGGGTCCATGTCCATCATGCATAGGCATGCTGAGACAGAGAGAAAAGTGAAACGTCTAAGCAATCAAGGAGGCTTTATTAATTATGACATATAAAATTGTTGTATTTAGGGGCTTAAATACTTAACTGAACTGACAGATATGTCCTTCCCTTATTTCAGATTCTGCTTGTTTTGTTGTCATATTTTATGTATTTACTTGATGTCTTTAATAGCCTTTTTTTAGTTATTTTGCCATTTTTAACTTGTTAGTTAATAATTGCTTTACTGATTGTATTTATTCTGTTTTTTCCAGGCATTCCATCTTCTTTCTTCTTTCGGCTGTTCCCGTTAGGGGTCACCACAGTGGATCATCTGTTTCCATTTCTTCCTGTCCTCTGCATCATGCTCTTTCACATCAACCGCCTGCATGTCCTCTCTCACCACATCCATAAACCTTATCTTAGGCCTTCCTCTTTTCCTCTTCTCTGGCAGCTCCATCCTTAGCATCCTTTTCCCAATATACCCAGCATCCCTCCTCAGCACATGTCCAAACCAACGCAATCTCACCTCTCTGGCTTTGTCTTCAAAGTGTCCAGCCTGAGCTGACCTTCTAATATACTCATTCCTAATCTTGTCCATCCTTGTCACAGCCAGTGCAAATCTTAGCATCTTTAAATTTGCCATGTCCATCTCTGACTCCTGCCTTTTAGTCAATGCTACCGTCTCCAACCCATATAACATAGCTGGTCTCACTACCCTCTTGTAGACCTTCCTTTTCACTTTTATTGGTACCTGTCTGTCACAAATCACTCCTGACACTCTTCTCAACCCATTTCATCCTGCCTGTACTCTCTTCTTAACCTCTCTTCCACACTCACCATTACTCTGAACTGTTGATCCCAAGTACTTAAACTCATCCATCTTTACCAACTCTACTCCCTGCATCCTCACCATTCCTCTGTCCTCCCTCTCATTTACACACACATGTTCTGTTTTAGCCCTGCTGACCTTCATTCCTCTTCTCTCTAGAGCATATCTCCACCTCTCCAGGATCTCCTCCACCTGTTCCCTACTCTCACTACATATCACAATGTCATCTGCAAACATCATAGTCCACGGGGCCTCCTGTCTGATCTCATCTGTCAACCTGTCCATCACCACTGCAAATAAGAAAGGGCTCAGAGCTGATCCTTGATGTAATCCCACCTCAACCTTAAATGTATCTGTCACTCCCACAGCAGTCCTCACCAATGTCACACTACCCTTGTACATACCCTGTACCACTCTTACATACTTGTCTGCCACTCCCAACTTCCTCATACAATACCACAACTCCTCTCTAGGCACCCTGTCATATGCTTTCTCTAAGTCCACAAAGACACAACGCAACTCCTTCTGACCTTCTCTGTATTTCTCCAACAACACTCACAGAGCAAACATCGCATCTGTAGTGCTCTTTCCTGGCATGAAACCATAGTGCTGATCACTAATCATCACCTCCCTTCTTAACCTAGCTTCCACTACTCTTTCCCATAACTTCAAGCTGTGACTGATCAATTTTATCCCTCTGTAGCTACTGCAGCTCTGCACATCACCCTTATTCTTAAAGATAGGTACCAACACACTTTTTCTCCACTCCTCAGGCATCCTCTGACTTTCCAAAATTTCATTAAACATTCTGGTTAAAAATTCCACTGCCATTTCTCCTAAGCACCTCTATGCTTCCACTGGTATGTCATCTGTGCCAACAGCCTTTCCTTTCTTCATCCTCTTCATAGCTGTCCTTACTTCCTCCTTGCTAATCTGCTTCACTTCCTGATTCACTATCCCCACATCATCCAACCTTCTCTCTCTCATTCTCTTCATTCATCAGCCCTTCAAAAGTACTCTTTCCATCTACTCAACACACTCTCCTCACTCGAGAGTATGTTTCCCTCACTGTCCTTTATCACCCTTACCTGCTGCACATCTTTCCCAGCTCTATATTCCCTTGAAAGTCGTAGAGACCAAGGTACCAGGGTGGAATAAAATTATCTGAATTTTTGTTCGTAATGCTTCATTATAAAAATTATTTTCCCAGATGCCACCTCCCACTGACCAAATATGGGACACACTAGCACAATTATGGCTACAGTGTCTTTTCTACAGTTTTCCTTACTTCATATGGCTACAGAATTCAAACAGAAGACAAAACTCTATGAAGCAAACATTCTTCTTCTAGCTAACATTTGCTTATGCAGATGTGTTTTTCAGCCCCCCCTCCTTTTCTTTTACCTTCTCTCGGGTTTTCACCAGAAGCTCCAAATTGAGCTATCTGGGTCTCTATCTGTCAAACTAGCAGTCAATGTAATTTCCGCAGGAGTTTCTTCTCAGTGGACTTTTGCCTAAAAAGCTTATAAAGATAAGTAGAATCAGCTTTCTTTTTGGGCTATAAAACTGCATGATTTCTGTTTGGCACATCCCTTAATTATTCGTGAACTAAGATCCTTTAGGTGGCAGTCTCTAACTTTTGTGTTTAACAGGACTAGTTTTATTTGTTGAAATATAGCTTTGAATTCAAAAAATATTCCAAAGAATAAGGAGAATTTAGATAGACCTAAGTTTGTGTCTTTCGGCTTTTCCGGTTAGGGGTCGCCAGAGCGGAACTCCGGTCCGCTAATGATTGGCAGTTGATTTTTACGTACCGGCTTGCCAGGCCTGATACACAACCTTCAACGAAGGTACACCCATTCACGCATGCCTCCAGGCAGAAGACGCTCTAGCTGAGAATTGAACCGGACAGCATCTTACTGTGAGGTGACAATGCTACCGCAGCACCACCACCGCGTTAGATAGACCTAAGTGCAAACCACTAATCTTGCAATACAAGGAAAGAGAAGGTGATGAGAGAAAAGCAGTAAATTAATTTATATAACCTATATACAGGGTAACATCAAATTAATACAACAGTCACACATGGTGCTTTGCAGTAGTCAGCACTATCTCACTTTCTAAATGACAGATAAATTTTGTTAGGAGAACACCCGTAACTAAAAGTTATAGACCCTTACCATAATGTTGGGATAGTAAGAAGAGCTTTGTAGGAAACTCACAGTACTGATGATTCCAGTCTCATAACTACTTAGAGTATGTAATTTTCCCTGGCTTTCAGCTTCATTCTCCATCTCACAATGAATTGGTTCCTCCTGTCCCTCTCCAGCTCTGGACCAAATGAAGGATATGTAGATGAAGCTGCAGCATACAGGGCAGTGGGGTGAAAGGAGGTTTGCTTCCTGCAGATGGAGCTGTTATCATAGATGTAGCATCATGCTAAGTCCCCCATACTGCTGTTCTTCTAAAGAAGTCAGTCTGCGTGAACCTCTTAGGACAAATTCCCTACTTAAAATCTCCATGGAGGATATTCTTTTGGAACTTACCCCTGACCACTGTGGCCCTACGGATGACCTGGACCTAAAAAATAAATATAGTTCGTAGTGCTTTTTGAAAGCATTCAAGGAAGGTAAAATAGTAATAGCAAAAATAATGGCTAATGTGACATTTCTATAGCAGGTCACTGATTTGGAAATGGCTGTGGTAGAATGTACTTTAGCTGTGGTTCATAAGGACATTCAATACTTGTGCAATAAAAGGTAATACAGTCAGCAAGTGATCAAGAAAGGCCTTGTTTTAGAACATGTTTTTTTCTTCCAAGCCTGTAACAGAATACACAAAATGATATCATCCCCTTGGGTGGACTGAGTCCCATCTATATAACGTCTTACCTATCTGTGTACATCCATACAGTGACGGAGATGCTCTCCTTTCCTTGAGTAACTAGCAGAGATACTAGTGAATTTATAGACTGGGTTAGATTGAATTCAGTGACAACCTTGGGCATGAAAGAAGATTTGTCCTTTTGGAAACCCTGTCTTTATGAAAAAGTAGATAGGAAGCTTAATAAAGACAGTCATGATTCAGAAATCCTATCAGTGGAAGTGACAACCCCAATAAAGTTTTGTAGGACAAGAACGTCAGATCTGATGATGGTGCTAGTTCAAAGTGGGGGACACTGAGCTTCTTTGACATAATATAAGTGTTCCTGTGAGGGACTGGTTCCTGTACTGGATGCAATGGCTTAAGAGGTACATGTTTGCCTTTCATCACTGCAATAGCAGAAGGCTGTGAGTTCTGTTCCTGTACCAGATTCTTGGATTCATTTTCCAGTATTGTTACTATAATATATGACAAGTGGGTGCTGCACTCTTGAGGTGTTCTTTGGACAAGATATTAAACTGAGGTCCCCTCTGCCTGAGTTTGTGGTAGCTGAAAAGATCTTATCGGACTTTTTGAAAAGAGTATTTTTAATTTAATTTTCAGCTCAGTTATCACAATTATAATTTATTCAAATTATTCCAACAGTGACTCCAAAACAAAACTGCAAGTAATGAAATATTTTATTATAAAATGTATTTCCATGTTTATATTACATATACATTTGCTTCATCCCTTCTTAAGCAAATCTCTTCATGTCCGTAAAAAATTATTTTCAAATTTGTTTTTGCTTTCTACAATCTCCCACTTTATTATACAAATGTAATCCAGAGGAAATTTCTCAGTAGTCTTGGCTATATTTTTAACTAGTCAATATAAATACCACTTTGAGACTTACTTGCAAATAGGCCAAGTCTGTTGGGAATAACAGGATGGACAGAAATAAATGAATAAATAAGTCATGGAAAAACATTCATATTTTATGGGGAGCCAAGGGAAGAAAGCCTTACAAACTTTATGGGAAACTGCTTTGGCAGTGAAAAAAAAACACTCAATGTCGATGCTTGACTAAGAGCATCTGTACTGAAATGCAGAGCTGCTTATTATGCCATAACAAACTGTGCTCTTAGCACAGGGATGCCAGATGTCCCTATCTGAGCGGGACTTTCCCGGGATCAGCAGCCCAATCCTGAGTCCTGCACTTCCGGTTAAAATCCCAGTGAAACAGCCTCCACTTTACGATTTATGATGGCTGTTCTGCACTGAACAGAAGAGGATCTGCTGTGCAATTTTTTAATTGGCTCACATACTGGCATCGAAAATCGCAAGGTGGAACAACTTCTGTTTAATGCGGAACTGCCTGCTGTTCCACATGAAAGACCTTTTTTTTTTTATTTTGGTCTTCACTTAGCGTGAAGGACCTTTTTTTTGGTCCCTACCTGTCCCTTTCCAAATCTGGTAACACTGTCTTAAGAAATAGCACTGTTCATGGAGTTGTTGACTCCCCTTGTAATTATGAGATCATGCACTTGTATATATAGGTGAGTTACAGGGTATATCCCCCTGCAAAATATGCTTATTTTGTCATTTTTGTCCATTGGCTTTGTGTTCATGCATATTTTGCTTTTTGATGTGTTTCAAAATCAGTATGTTGCTATTTGTTTCTGTAACAGTTTTATTATGAAGCTGGCTTCATTGTACGTCATCCTACCCAATATAAACATACTCATTACTCCACAATTATTTAACAACAGTAATATACTTATAAATACATCCACACCAATCCACCACCTTCCCATTCACACAAATATGCCAAACTGTTATCCAGACTCACATACCTCCTTCTACACTCTGTAATGGAGATTAAACTATGTGGAGTTATACATCCAAACCCAGGGCCCAAGCCTCAAAATACAGTCAGCTTCCCTGGTCCCCACACCACTACCAATCCATGCACTCAAGTCCTCATCAACCTCTCAGGTAACCTCTCACATACAAAAAAATAGCAGCTGTAACCAATTACTTATCAATTTCACCCTAAGAAGCATAATAAATAAGCTACATGAATTCCATGCTGCTCTTGTCATCTATTCACCTGATACTGCTATAAAAACTGAGATCTGGCTAAAACCCCATATAAAAGATGAAGAAATCGTACCCAAAGGTTACAACCTTATTAGACCTGATAGATTAAAAAAGTGAGGTGGTAGCATTGCTATGATGTATAAAGACTCCCTCAATCTAGAAGAACTCAACTGCATTCCACCAGACCTTCCCAACTCCAAATTAATAACCACGTGCCTAAAATCAATTGCCATGAAATGATAACTATAATTGCCATCTACCTGCCCCTGTGGAAACAACTTATCTAGCATAGAAAACCTTCTGTGCTGGCATCTTCCGTTTTTAACCAAGAAGCAATACTCCTAGTAGACTTCAACCTAGACTGGCTAACTTGTTCCGCTGATAATCCCTCCAACTTTATCAACCTCTATAACTTCACTCAAACTATTAACTCCCCCACTCATATCAACAGACACTCCAAAAAACAATCAATACTAGACTGAATGCTAATAAATAAACCCAACCTAGGTCACCTAGCAGGCTGCCTTCCAGACACTATAAGTGATCATTCACCAACTTTTCTTTTCAGGAAATGGATTCACACCCACAACAATATCATATATAAGTACATCCAAAGCAAAAAAAAAAGTTTTCATTTACCTTATTCAACACACTCCTTCAGCAATGAGGTTGGACACACTTAAAATCCCTCCAGCTGGATCCTGCGGTTCAATACTTTAACAACACCTTCCTCAAAATTCTAACCGACTTAGCTCCCATTAGGAAAATTTGCACCAAAACTAAACAACTTCCTTGACTAACTAGGGACACCAATGTCCTACTCAAACAGAGAGACAGTGCCTGGTCAACTTATCAATGCACCAAAAATAAAGCTGACCTCATTGCTTATCAAAAACTAGGAAATCAAGCCAAAACACAAATTAACCTCAACAATAAATCTAACTTCCTCACATCCCAACAAAAACAGAACAACCCACAAAATGTTTGGCAAAGTATTAAACATCTCCTAAATCATGGCAGGTCCTCTACCCCCTCACCATCAACAACTAACACTACTGATAGCTTAGCTTCACAGTTCAATTCACACTTTATCAAATTTATTACATCTCTAATAAACAACAACAACTCACCCCTAACAGTCCCCAACTCTACAATACTGAGCCCTAACTCATTCACCATTAAGCCCATTCATACTAGCTACATTAAACAGATCCTAATCAAATGAAAGCCCTCATCTCCTGCTGCAGATCAGCTCCCAAATAATTTCCTAAAACTAGCTGCTTCTTCCATCAGTTATCCTGCATCAATACTAATTAACCGCTCTGTCTCAGAACAATATGTACTTATCCTCTAGAAAATATCACGTACCATCCCCCTACATAAAGGTGGTCCATCTACAGACTTCATTAACTACCCACCCATTGCTCACCATCTGCTCCTCCAACCACACTAAAATTGAACCAGTTGATCAAACTAAACTTCTGGGAGTGACAATAGACAACTGTCTAAAATTTAACAAACAGTCATAACAAACGAAAATTTCCATATCAGACTTGGCTCACTCTATAGAGTCAAACCATATCTAGCCAACAACTCCGGACTAGCCACAGCAAGATCCCACCTATTATCCACTCTCCTCTACTATTCCCAAATCTTTACCAATCTATGCAAGTCCAATCTAAACAATCTAGAGACTTGTTATAATAAAATAACAAAATTTACTGCAAACCTACCACACAGATCTCACCACTGCTTGGCACTTAAACAATTCAATTGGATTGAGCTACCCAACCTATTACTCCTGAGTCAATTTACCATAGCCCACAGTATCATACATAAACCCAACTATTGCGCAGCTATAAAAGAACTAGTTCATGTCTCTCAACCCTACCAAATTCCTCTGTATTTCCTGGTTTTAAGAGCAAAATAGTGGGGTGCCACAAATTCCTGAGTGGCATCTTCAAAACTGAATATTTTTGGGAACCATCTTTAGCAGTGGCAACTGGTTTAAACTATTCTGCTGGTTTCCTTAAAGTTAAAATAATATGTATAGCCCCAAGAATGCTGATGTGTATAAAAGTAAACAAAGCACATGAAATTAACTGGCTCACACTTCTTTGGAGCAAAATAAAAAGACAAGTCAGGCATCAGAACTCAAAATGGCAGTGTACAAAACCACTAATTATCCAAAGCAAAAAGGCACAGAAGCAGCTGTAGGAAAACTTTGAGATTTAATAAATCACCCAATAAAAAAAAAACAAACAGAATTCTGCATCTGTTGGTTTTGGATAATTACTTACAGGAACAAAAAGGTCCATCTCCAAGAAATACCTGCAATTTGGAGGGGATGGTAGTAGCTGATAGTCTTGCAAATCAGAATGGAACTTAAGTTTTCTGAGACAGTTAATATTCCTGATGTGCAGGGGGAGGGCTGACGCTAAAACCAGGTACCAGGGTGTTTTAAGGATTACTGAGGTCTAAATTCCATGGAAAACTCAGGGTGGCTGCTGCAGCCTTGTGGTTCTGGACTGAACTGAGCTGAAGGCCTGACAAATAGTTTGGCACAATGCAACTCTCGCCACAAAAAGTGACAAAGTCAATCTCCTGCATTCAAAGTACTAAGGAGGAGAGCGGTGTCCCTTGTCTTACCAACGAGTGAACTAAAAACCTACCATGGGACCTGCAGGATCTGCCTCTTCACACTCCCACTCCAAGTATCATCAGTCTCAACTTTTCTGCAAAGGTGTGCCATTTGTTCTGCCTACAAGGCTTTTAATTATGACCTGCAGATGGCCCTGATTCTGAAGAAGCCTCATCCTATTTGTAGAGCGGTTTCCCAAAGTGTAGTGTGCTACACAAGACTAGCTGGTTAAACCTCTAAAGTGTGTCTCTCATAAGTCTCACGAGGGTAGGTGAGCTGATTTTTAGGTCTCATGCAATCTGTACTGCAAATGGAAGGCTTTAACAGCATTGGCCAATAGAGTTTTTCTGAAGTTTAAATTTGTAATGACTCATGATGTTCCATCACATCAATGCATCGATGAAAGTAATTACATTTCTTTTTTCTATCCAGCATTAGGACTCACTCTAGGCTTAGAGTTTCTGAATGCTGTGACAATCATTTATATGGCAAGTGTTGGTATATTATTTTGTGTTATTTTATCAGGGTTATTATTGCTTTATCATATCATTAAGAAATACTTTTTGGATGGGCATATTTCTGACTTGCCTTGAAATGGATGCAGTCAGTACTTAGTAAGTGTGATTCCAGGATATTAAACAAAATGCATCTGATCTGCTCTCCTCCACGTACCCCGGTAAACTTCCCAAGCCAAGGCACCAGAGGGTACAGCTTAACCTTTAATCCCTTAGTTAATGGAATGAAACTTGCACAGTAGAACCTATTCTGATTTATTTTACTACAACCATGCATGCAGTACATGTGGGGGATTTAGACTTTAGAGCCTTTTTAGTTCTTGCAACACAAATGTGTGGAATTCGCTTTCTTTATACTTTCTAATACTGGAGCATTAAAATGCACCAATGTGATGCAGTCTGTTGAATGTGTTTTTGCTGATGTAATTATCTAGTAGTTTCAACAGTTACACAGATTGGTTAATTTTTACTGAAGCAGGACTGAAGGGATATTTATCCATGTTAATGTGATCTTTTGTTTGAAGACATTCTGTATTTCTATGGCTTGTGTGTATAGTTATTAGCTGGAGGAGGGCATGATCCTGACTGGTAGGGCCTTCTGCCTTATGATTTGATTTTAACAAGAAGCACAGCTGGACAGTTAACCCAAATCATTGCTTGTAATTTCTGGCCTTAGTTCTGAGAATAATTTTTAAAGATGAAACACCTAACCAGAGCATTTTTTAACTTGAAAGGCAGTCTTGAGTGAACCTTTACAAGCAGACATAAGAAACCGGCAGGAAAGTGTAAATACTTTGAACAAACGTACCGGAAAAGTTGTATTATGTTAGTGGTGCCTAGTGCTGCTACCTTAGTGAAGTGGTGCAAGCCTGCAAGTGAGTGTTTTATATTTCTTTTCACTGTTGTTTTTGGGATCTATCAGTCAGCTGTGACTGAGAAGTAGCAGTGATAGCCGTTGTGAGCTGATAGCCATACTTCTCAATCTCTCAGAGCAAGATATCTGGACAAAGCCAAAAATAATGGTGGGATAAAGGCCCCAAAATATGGACAGATTTTAAATACTGCTCCTCTAAACTCAGATAGTTGTTAGAATAATAGGTTTTGCATTATTATGTATTTTCTAAGGGATAAGAAGTCTGAAATTCAAATATCTGCCAATTATTTACTATTATTAGTGACTTCAATATTCATGTTGGTATCCCACAATTCCATTGGAGTGGGTGAGGTTAAATAAATATGCATACAGATTATATCTTAATCAGTTTCCCAATTTTTAGCCAGTTGTACCTACTTTTTATGGGCCTTTATCCAGGTTTTTGATGTTTCCAGATTGAGAGGTATGACCTAGTTCAAGCAAATACAAACTCTAGGTCACTTCAATCATCTGATAAACTGCTTTTAAAGGTTAGCATATCCCACAATAGGACCGGTGATATGTATGTATGTATGTATGTATTCTATGTGCCTATGTCACATACCTATATGCTGGACATACCCTGCCATGAACTGATGGATATACCAGTCAACCTCCAGAGGGCAGAATTAGGGAGAAAGCTCCCAAAAATTAGGCCCTTCTGTCTAAAATCTCAAATACCTAATAAGCACAAAGTGTACATATTAATGGGTGAAGTACTTGAGTTACAGAGGAAGGAATGGCATAGCTAAGTTTTACTTTCATTATATTGTAATGTAATTTAAAACAGTATAAGTGGTACTGTCACAAACAAAGCCTTTCTCTTACTACATAAGAAGCAAAATCACACCTGAAAACAGATAAAAGCTGAATAGTTTTCCACATGCCTTTCTCTGACCATTAAATAACTGCAGTACACATAGAACAGCCAGGTCTATATTAGTAAGCCAAAAAACCAAAACCACAAATGGAAAAACCACAGGAATGGGTGCCCCAATCGATATGAAACCGCTGTGGAGTACAAAAATGCTGCCGCTCTCCAAAAGAATCCAAGGCCCATAAACGTTCCAAAAACTTTTATTAAGAACCACAAACAAGTTAAAAACGTCGACCTAGGTTTCGTTCGTTGTACGAACTTCATCGGAACACAACATACTGCATATAAATCCCTTATATATTATGCACAATAATACTTGATGAGCCTATTAACCAATGAAAACGTGTAAACCATAAGACAATAATTAATTAATCAATTAAAAACAGCAATACAAAAATGTTAGCCCTATGTTTTGACTAACAAAATAAGTTAAATGAAATTAAATTAACCCCTCCTATTAATAAAAATGCATAGTAAATGTAAACCCTAAAAGTTCTTCAAAAGATAAACATGAATATAAATAGTGATATAAACAGCTGTCGTCCAGTTGATTAAAACCTATAATACCATTTAAAACAATGCTGTGCACTATGTAATACAGAGTTTTATATGTGTAACAAATGAATTAATACATAAATTTTAATTAGTATAGTATTAAATTTAATTTATAATTAAATATGTTATTAATATTATGATTGTAGGTTGTATTGGATGTAAAATGGGAAAATAAAAAATATATAATATATATATGTGTGTATGTAAATAGATATTAAAAAACAATTATTAAATATGGCCAGGCGATGCTAAATAAATAATTAATATACATATATGTAAAAAATATATGTTATATATAAACCATAATATAATTATAATATAATTACAAATAGGAATGGGGAACAACAAATGAAAAACATAATATAACATACTAAAATTATATATGTTATACTAAAACCCCTTAATATTGTTCAACCATAGAATAGGCTTAATGCTAGTGTATTCGTTCAATCCAGGGTGTTGATTGGCATTAAGTAATAGCTGCATCCTCAATTCTGACAAATCTAAGTGATATTTAGTTAATTTCCCTTGTAAATCCAAATTCTGGTGTGTGACCCCAAAAAAACTTAAAGGAATGATTTTCAAATTGATTAATATGTCTAGCAAGAGCATTCGTTAATTTATTATTTTTAATGTCCAATAGGTGTTCTTTAACTCTAACCCTTAGGTGTCTACTAGTTTTGCCTACATAAAACCCCTCACACTGTTGACAAACAGCAATATAAACAACATTTTTTGTAAAACAATTTATATGCTGGCTAATCCTAATGTTATATTTATTGACCGTCACAACTGTGTCAATGTTAATCATATGCTTACACGTTGAACATCTGCCACATTTAAAATTACCCACGGGTTTGTGTGAACTGTTGTGGGTATTAACATTCAAACTCTCAAATATGTCCTTAAAAGAGGTGTCCTTCCTAAAAACATGTTTAACATTCCCTGCAAACATTTCACCAAGTAATTTGTCTGTACTTATAAGTTTCCAATTTTTGTTAATGATATCTTTTATACATGAAGAAATACCATTAAATGTAGTAATATACAAAGGAATGTTATTACAAATAAATTTCCTCACATCCACAGCTTGACTTGGGTGGCTTTCACTGGAAATCATCTCCTTACTGTGTAATATAGCCTTGTAAATACCCTTATTTCTTTTGTATTTCACTTCTTTAGCTATGTCACTACAAAATTCAAATGGATATCCCCTGTTTAAAAATAAACTAATGATGTATTTAATTTCGTGATCAAAGTCCACGTCCTCACTGACCATTCTTGCTGCCCTCACCATCTGACCTTTAACCACCGCTTTCTTCTGATGGTGAGGGTGCCAGCTATCAAAATGTAGGTACGAATTTGAGAATGTGGACTTCCTATGTATACTAGACACCAGCTTCTTCTCAACTTTATCATAAGTTAGCTTGATATCCAAGTAACTAATACTTTCCTGGCTAATAACATGTGTGAATTTTAAAAAAGGTACGCTATTATTAATGTACTCTAAAAAACATTTTAAAATTGCTTGCTCCCCTTTCCAAATGATAAATAAATCGTCTAAAAACCGACCATAAAATTTAATATATTTAAAATATTCTGAATTGAACACATAATTTAATTCCCAATAAGTTAAAACAAAATTCGCAAAACCCGGGGCACACGCTGCCCCCATGGCTACGCCACTAACCTGTTTATAATAGGCCCCATCGAAAAATATAAAATTGTTTTTTAATACAATGCCCATTAATTTAACTAAAACATTAATCTTATTCTGATCATAAAGGTTGGTGTGATATAATTGTTCCTCTAACCAATCCAAACCACTGTCATGAGGTATAACCGTGTACAAATTGCACACGTCCATGGTGATAAAAGTGTCATTGTCTTCAAATTCTATAGCTTTGATTTTCCCCAAAAAATCCCAAGAGTCCTTAAGAATATATGAAAAAAATGCAATACCCGGTTTCAAGTGATAATCCAAGAATTGACTAATAAAATGTGTCTTACTGCGTTTACCGTCTACTATTGGTCTAAATTGTAGATTGTCCAAGCCTTTATGTATTTTGGGAATGCCAAAAATCCCACTAATAACGGGAAAGTCATTCTGTAAAAATCGCCATTCATGTTCATCCACTTCTCCTTGAAACAACATATCAAATAGTGTAGTGTCAATCCTCTTATGTGCTATGTTTATCTCATTCCTACTAATTTCCGTATATGTTTCATCTACCAACATAGCATTCATATAAGAGACGTAATCGTTGTTGTCCACTATCACAATGCCACTGCCCTTATCGGGTTTCATAATTCTAATATTCTCAGTGGCCAAAATCCTACCTAATATAAGCTCCTCTTGTTTAGTTAAATTATTCCCGTTGTAAATTTTCCGACCATAATGGCTAAAGACATCCCTAATATCATTTTCAGTCACTTTTTCAAAAACTGCTATCTTGTCGTGCATTGGTGGATTGTAGGTACTTTACATTAAGAAATACTTTTTGGATGGGCATATTTCTGACTTGCCTTGAAATGGATGCAGTCAGTACTTAGTAAGTGTGATTCCAGGATATTAAGCAAAATGCATCTGATTTGCTCTCCTCCACGTACCCTGGTAAACTTCCCAAGCCAAGGCACCAGAGGGTACAGCTTAACCTTTAATCCCTCAGTTAATGGAATGAAACTTGCACACTAGAACCTATTCTGATTTATTTTACTACAACTGTGCATGCAGTACATGTGGGGGGTTTAGACTTTAGAGCCTTTTTAGTTCTTGCAACACAAATGTGTGGAATTCGCTTTCTTTATACTTTCTAATACTGGAGCATTAAAATGCACCAATGTGATGCAGTCTGTTGAATGTGTTTTTGCTGATGTAATTATCTAGTAGTTTCAACAGTTACACAGATTGGTTAATTTTTACTGAAGCAGGACTGAAGGGATATTTATCCATGTTAATGTGATCTTTTGTTTGAAGACATTCTGTATTTCTATGGCTTGTGTGTATAGTTATTAGCTGGAGGAGGGCATGATCCTGACTGGTAGGGCCTTCTGCCTTATGATTTGATTTTAACAAGAAGCACAGCTGGACAGTTAACCCAAATCATTGCTTGTAATTTCTGGCAGTAGTTCTGAGAATAATTTTTAAAGATGAAACACCTAACCAGAGCATTTTTTAACTTGAAAGGCAGTCTTGAGTGAACCTTTACAAGCAGACATAAGAAACCGGCAGGAAAGTGTAAATACTTTGAACAAACGTACCGGAAAAGTTGTATTATGTTAGTGGTGCCTAGTGCTGCTACCTTAGTGAAGTGGTGCAAGCCTGCAAGTGAGTGTTTTATATTTCTTTCCACTGTTGTTTTTGGGATCTATCAGTCAGCTGTGACTGAGAAGTAGCAGTGATAGCCGTTGTGAGCTGATAGCCATACTTCTCAATCTCTCAGAGCAAGATATCTGGACAAAGCCAAAAATAATGGTGGGATAAAGGCCCCAAAATATGGACAGATTTTAAATACTGCTCCTCTAAACTCAGATAGTTGTTAGAATAATAGGTTTTGCATTATTATGTATTTTCTAAGGGATAAGAAGTCTGAAATTCAAATATCTGCCAATTATTTACTATTATTAGTGACTTCAATATTCATGTTGGTATCCCACAATTCCATTGGAGTGGGTGAGGTTAAATAAATATGCATAGAGATTATATCTTAATCAGTTTCCCAATTTTTGGCCAGTTGTACCTACTTTTCATGGGCCTTTGCCCAGGTTTTTGATGTTTCCAGGTTGAGAGGTATGACCTAGTTCAAGCAAATACCAACTCTAGGTCACTTCAATCATCTGATAAACTGCTTTTAAAGGTTAGCATATCCCACAATAGGACTGGTGATATGTATGTATATATGTATTCTATGTGCCTATGTCACATACCTATATGCTGGACATACCCTGCCATGAACTGATGGATATACCAGTCAACCTCCAGAGGGCAGAATTAGGGACAAAGCTCCCAAAAATTAGGCCCTTCTGTCTAAAATCTCAGATACCTAATAAGCACAAAGTGTACATATTAATGGGTGAAGTACTTGAGTTACAGAGGAAGGAATGGCATAGCTAAGTTTTACTTTCATTATATTGTAATGTAATTTAAAACAGTATAAGTGGTACTGTCACAAACAAAGCCTTTCTCTTACTACATAAGAAGCAAAATCACACCTGAAAACGGATAAAAGCTGAATAGTTTTCCACATGCCTTTCTCTGACCATTAAATAACTGCAGTACACATAGAACAGCCAGGTCTATATTAGATTATCAAAAATTCAGTTCAACCAATGGCATTTTTGGTGCACTTACATCAAACATGCCATTCATAGAACTGTTCATACTGAGATCGCGGTACAGTGAAGATTGGAAAATTTGCCCTTTCCTCACTGTACTGTGATCTCGGAGTTGGTATATACAATTAGTGGAGTGTGTGGGGGGTACAGCCATCCACAAGAGTAGAATTCAGTGAATGGCATTTCTGATGAAATGCCATTCATTGAAGTGGGTTTTCCCTGATTTAATATAGAACTGAAGAGACTGCAGCACAAGGGTATAGCTAGGCATTCTCAGTGCACTCAAATGAGTACATTTTTTTCTGAGCATCTCTTGAAAACTTCAACACTCCAGCAGCGCAGAATGTTTAGAACTGTGCAAACAAATATTACATACATTATAGTACAGAGGTATACAAAGACTGCTTGTGTGAAAAGAATACAGCTCTAAAAGCAGCTTTTTCTGGGACTAAATGGTAACAGTTGAAAATAATGTGTCAACTTCCTATATGTTTTGGGGGTAGCATTTGTGAAATGATAGGTGGGTGATGGGGTAACAGACTTAGATTTAAATACAAAATGTAAATGTCTAGATACACCCCTACTGCAGCAGCCTTACTCATTGTTAACCAACTAAACAGAAAACTTCAAGAACAATGTAGAAGACATGCTTACATCAATATTTATTTCACTTTAGTATCTACTGAAGTTATATTAATAATCTTAGTAAACAAGACAGGTGGGCTTTATTGTAGAGAACTGCATAGCACATACGTATCTTCATGAATGCTGCTTGCAATAAGAAAAAATAAACTATGTTTCTCCCTACATCTACTTCTTAGGTATTAAGAAGTAAGAGGAGGATGAAAGGAAATATGAGAGCTAAGGGGGGATTAAAAGATTGAGATTAAAGAACAAAAGCACAATATAGAAAATTTGGAAAGGATGTGTAAAAGTAATATGTGATAGAGGAAGAGTGAGAATAAGAACAGAAAATAGTGAACTGAGGCAGTCACTTATATATCTATATATCTCTCTATATATCTGTATCTATCTATCTATCTATCTATCTATCTATCTATCTATCTATCTATCTATCTATCTATCTATCTGTCTCTCTCTCTCTCTCTCTATATATATATATATATATATATATATATATATATATATATATATATATATATATGGGCCTACTTTACATGATCGACAGCTCAGATGTCCGACTTTCATATGGCCAAGACCATTTGATCAAACATTTGAAACATCAACATGTAAAGTAAACACCAGAACACAAAAAAATAAAAAACTAACTCTGTTTAGCAGGAGGCCAAGCCCCCTGCACCCCACCGCTACTTAAATATACCAACTCCAAGATCACACTACATTGCAGTAACGGGAAATCTTCCCATTCCGCACTGTATAGAGATCTCCATTCAGATCAGTTGAGCTTTTAAAAGTTCGATCATATGGTCTCGGCCATATGAAAGTCGAACTTTTAAAAGTTTGATCATCTGAAGGGGATCCATAGTTTTATATATATATATATATATATATATATATATATATATATATATATATATATATATATGTATATGTATATATATATATATATATATATATATATATATTTATTTATTTATTTATCGGGGTAGTGTGGTGATCACAAATGACCATTACCAGGCACGGCTCAGATGAATCTACATTCTGAAGCAGCAAGCAGTAGCTGTGGAAGTACCAAGAGAAAACAAAACATTCTGAATAACAGTACAGGAAATACAAAATGTACAAACAATATAACGTCCAGCTTCTGGAATGGATTAGAAGACCACAGCAGAGTTATTAAAACTGGGGTGTATATTTGTAAAAAAATAAGTTACATACATATGTTCGGAGTTTAAAAGAGAATAAATTAGTGGACAGAATGGATTGCTAGAAGCTGGCAAGGAGCGAAAATCTTAGTTGGTGTGTTTCCTTTTGGGGGAGAGGAGCACTTGGCTTGCTGTTGAAAGTGGATTATGAAATAATTTCTAAATATGGACAAATATGAGCTCTGTATGAAGGATTACTAGCAAGATAGCAGTATAGCTGTGCTTTATACTGTATCATGTATGGGCAGTGACAGTGTATTTTATGTCTCCTGGTATCAAGACTCTGTATTTGTAATAGTCTTCAGCTGTTGACATGGACAGGATTTCACTGATCAGTTAGTATGACATTACCAAGCTAGTGGAGGGGGACAGCAGGTAAGAGTAGACAAGGACACAGACTAATTAAGGATGATATCTGAGAAACAGCTGAAAGGAAATTAGAAATGTGTTGGTTAGGCAGGTAAGTCAGCGTTACGTAAATGCTGCCCTGATAGTTTACCTTTTATGAAGTCTTCCTTGAAAGTGCAGCACCATAGCCACTTTATTGAGCAGAATGGTTGGACTGTCTACATTGCACAGAGCTACAGTGGGATACCTTCCCTCCATCCACAAAGGGAAGAAAAATGTATAAAATATAACCATACCTACCTTGCACCAAATATATGACTCAGATTGTCTGAGAATGCATGGTGCATTAAAAATCAAAGTAGAAACAATCACACTCAAAGCTGTATTGCCCTATAACATGGTAATCACTATAAAGCTTACTACTGCAGCTTCTCTAAAAAGCTTATGCAATCCAATCTCATTATACACATCTTTGTTCTACAGTTTGTCTCTGGGGGACTTTTTATTATATTATAGCTATACCAAAACAGAATACTAGTGAAGGCATGTCCCTTACCAGTCCACAACAGACAACTCAAAATTACGAAAGTCATCACATACACTCACACACCTCTATTGTACACTTGGAACTAGGCTCAGTCACCTCACTGGCAGCATAAGAAAAAGCACTTTTTTTAAATTAGGGCTCCTGAAGCTGTAGTGAATTACTGATTTGCTTATCACTTAACATAGTCTGGAGTCAAGTGCAAGTAAAATATCAGTTATAAAGTGGAGTGACTTTTACTGTAGATCACACCTTGTTGGTGGGCCAGGTGATAAGACCAGGAAACGGGACTGAACTGTGCAATTTTGGATGGAGACATGTCAAGATGATTTGACATTAAAATCAGGATGTCACAACCAAATCAGGACATTTAAGAGTTCTGCTGCTAAAGTTCAACTGCTGTTATCCATAAGATATCTTCCACAAGTTATGTGTGTGTGTGTGTGTGTGTGTGTGTGTGTGTGTGTGTGTGTGTGTGTGTGTGTGTGTGTGTGTGTGTGTGTGTGTGTGTGCGTCTTCATGAGTGTAAGTTTCCCCGAGTATGCTTATATGTTTGTGTGTGTGTGTGTGTGTGTGTGTGTGTGTGTGTGTGTGTGTGTGTGTGTGTGTGTGTGTGTGTCTGTGTGTGTATTTTGCCTTCCTTTTGTTCAGTCATGACTTAATGCAGCTGTGTACCACTATGGTTTCCATGGTCTACTTCCTTATATAATGTTCGGATGTTATGAAGTGGCATATTATATATGCCATATGTGTCCTGGAAAGGTCAGTATATAGCAGACACGTTTGTATATGCTGCTGTATAGCAGCCATGTGTTTCTCTACATGATATGACTTCCATGATTACGAGTCAGTGAGGTCTGTTCTTAGTCAGGGAACTGCAGTGTCATGTCAGACTTCATTATCACTAGTAAGTTTGGCTCTGGCTGTCTACATGCTGGTATTAATTTATTAACAGTATTCCAAAAGAAGTTTGAGGTTTGTTTTATAGGGGAACTGCATGTTATTAAAATAATGCATTTTGTCATTTTTTTTTACTTTGTTTCTGAGGACCACATAATGTTGGAGATTTGAGGAGGAATTGTTTTGTTTCCATTCTTTGTATGCTTTGTCTCTTAGTGTCATCTGTTTAGTGTCAGATGTTGATCAAGGTGCAGGTCTACATTTTATTGTTTTTGTGTATGGGTCCTGATGAGTTGAGAATGTTTATGACTGAAAAAACAGACAGCATGCTGTAGGGGTAGGTTTTAAACTAGAGTCCAGAGACATTTTTGAGTGGATGATACAGTCCAACACTTTCTTTGCATTGTTGGTAGGATAACATGGACTAGATGAGTTAGCAGTGACTACATTACTCTGTTTTGGCAGACACAGTGCTATGAAACGGTCTATTTGTCATCATTTTCACATGCTCTTCCTGTCTGCTATTCTGAGGTGGACCAGCTAATAGCATATCTTGTGCCCTGTTACTGGCTTCTGTCCTTTTTCACTTGGCATATTCTTTCATATCTGCCCTTGTTGATTGTTGACAGTGCACTAAACTATGTTTATACATACACACCCAACTTCATTTATGTGGCAAGCTTCCCTTGACAACCTTGCTTGCTCAGAACTGCCCTCCTCTGCTGCATTCCCTTTAGCATTTATAAATATTATCCAAATGTATCATTAATGCCCTCATGTCATGGAACTTGTAAAACAAATTTGTATTTATTTTATTTTTATTTGCAGTTTGTTAAACGGGAAAGTCCATTGGGCCAAAAGTGACCCCGTTTTCAGTGGAGGCCCGGGGAGAAAAGCTCCACATACAATTATTACAAAGCTAATATCAACAAAGTTAAGTACAATACAAGTTTCAAAACTACTAAAAACATTGCGGTATAGAAGACAGAATAATAACAATTGAGCAAGGAGTTGTAACAAAGCATTGAATGAAATGAAAACAAGTATTTTGGAGTACATAAGTATAATTTGGAGTGCAGGCACTTATGCACTCAAAGTTTCATGAGATGAGAGGTAGGAAGAATTAATGCAGGAGAGTAGAACAGTGAAAGGTAAATAGGCTGAGTTATGAGAAAGCAAAAAAGGGAGAGGGAGAAGAAATTAAATGAAGGGAGTCACTAGGTTGAGTTTTAAGAAAGGCGAAAAAAAAATGGGGAAGCAGAAATGATATAGAGGGAGATAGATGGGTTGAGAGCATTAGCATTCCCAGTGAGAAGAGAGATGGGAATGGAGCATGGTCTTGAAGGTGGAGTGGTTTTGGGTGATTCAAATGTGGGGGGAAAGTGAATTTCTTAGCCAAGTGAGAGAGAAAGAAGGAGAAATTGCCCAGGTGCACGTAAGGGTTTGTACACTTCAAGAAGGTTTTGGTTACTGGACCTGAGTAGTCTGTCAGGATGATACAAGGTGAGTATGGAGGAGAGGGAAGGGCAGTTAGAGAGTTTGAAAATGAGTTTGTGAGCAGTTAGCAGTTGAATGTAAGAGAGATAATGAGGGAGTTCCAGCCAGTTCAAGGAGTGGAGTGTATCATAGTGGTGGGAGGAGGATTTGGTACCAGTAGCAAACTTAGAGATTTTATTGTATCACAATGACAGTTTTGACTTTAGGAAGGATTGAAGGTTGGTGAGGAGAGGGGCTCCATACAAGAGAGAGGGGGGATGTGGTATGAAATAGACAGTATACGTTTGGAAGAGAGAGTGAGATAACGGCTGTGACGATACAACATTCTGAGATTTTGGTGTGTTTTCTTAATACTAGTTTGTATATGAATATCAAACTTTAAATGTTCATCAATGATAACACCTAGAAGTTTTGTATGGGAGACTATTTCAATGGGAATATTATTCTGACTGACTATGGAGAAGGAAGTTTTATCGATAGAGGTGTTTTTAGATGGGGTAAAGATTATGATTTTGGTTTTGAATGCATTGAGAGCAAGGTGATTTTTCAGCATCTAAGACTCAGTACAGGAGAAGGCATCTTGCGTTAGTTGCATGAGTTTGGGAAGAGATTCAGCATAGCAAATTATGGTGGAATTGTCCACGTATTGGACAAGTTTGGTATTAGGAATGCACTGATGAAAATTATTAATGAGGATGTTAAAAAGTAAGGGACCCAGTATTGAGCCTTGTGGAACTCCTATTGGAGTGTTATGGAAGGAAGAGGTACTATTGTTCCACTCGACAGCTTGTTGTTTATTAGAAAGTTAACTGGACAACCAGTTAATAGAGGAGGGGGAGAGATTGAGAAGAGAGAGTTTGGACAAGAGATGGTTGTGGGAAACAGCATCAAAGCCCTCTGATAAGTCTAGGAGAAGGGTAGATACAATGTTGCCAGAGTTTTGGGCATGGTTGATGATGTCAAGGAAGGAGGGAAGGGTAGTGGTAATACTATGTCCAGGTCTAAATCCATGTTGAGTTGGAGAAAGAAATTGATTGTGTAGGAGGTATGGAAGGAGTTGCAAGTGTATGCATTTTTCAAGGACTTTAGAGATAGGGGACAGGATGGCTATATGACAGAAATTGGAAATGTCAGTATTGTTGCCTCCTTTGTGAAGGGGAATGATGAATGTTTTTTTTCCAGAGGAGGGGTACACAGGATTCTTGAATTGAACGGTTGATAAGTATGGTGATGGGAAGGGCTATGCCATCAGCAGCTAGCTTGAGAAAGTTAGATGGAAGGTTGTCTGGGGCATGAGAACATGGTATTAGTTTTAGTAGAAATGTTTTTATGGTGTGCAGAGAGATGGGTTGTATGGTAAAGGGGGGAGATGAGTAGTGTTGATGTCAGTGGGACTAGAGTTGAGGGTGTGGGATGCGGATGGAGTAGAAGTGTTATTGAAGAATGATGTGTTTTACTTGGCTATTGAATCAATAAAGAAAGAGTTGAATTGGGTAGCTAATATATGATCTGGAGAGTTAGGTTCAGGGCAGGGACTGTCTTTTTTGCCAGGAGAGAGAAGAGCAGATATACTGTTCCAAAATGTTTTGAGGTTGGATCTATGATTGTTTTGTAGCTTGGAGTAGTAGGACTTTCGGTCTAAAGCAATTTGTTTTTTCACTTTATTACGTAATTACAAAATGTAAAGTATTGTACATGTACATTGTACATTGTAGATGGGGTCTTTACATCAGGGTAATATATTTATTTTACATTCTTATTATTTGCCTTTTCTACAGTTATTACATACAGAAACATACATAATATATTCTGAAAAATAGTCACAAACATTTATAAGCTGCACTAATCTTATCAAACCATATGTAGCATAACAGTTTTGTTTACGAAGGCTTTCATTTTTCTCCTGTTTCTGCATGCTATAATCCCAAAACTGCCATAGTCAAATAATGTTACAAGTAAGACATACTAATTTATAAGGAAATCACAGGACACATCCCCGTAAAAAACAACATCTGTAACATGCAGTACATGCTACCGTGTATGACTTTCATTCATCAGCAAACTCAGTGGCTTAGTACATCCTTATAATGTAGGCTTTGGGGGACTGCCCTTCTAGCAATGCTGTCTGGAAAAGGACAACTTCACATCTGTGGGGTGTTCAGCATCAGAGCAGTAATAACTAAATAGTGGGGGAGGTGGACACAATATCCATGCCTGGGGATCTCCCCCTCTAAAATATACTGTCATTTTGAATGTGTGGATTCAGTTATACTATAAGTCACACTGGATCACCCAGAATAATGATAGTTTTGAAATCAGCATTTGAATGTTGAGAAGATGCAGTATGATTACACTGTCTACCAGTTAGCACAGAGGATTAAAGGTCTGAACTACTACTAAGTGACTTCCTGTAACTGAGGATACAGGGTTTTATTCCTTCTACTTGCCTTTGCCTGCTTTGTTACTCTGAGCAAGTCACTTAACCAAACAATGCTTCTGGCTCCTGTGGGCTTACCTGATTTACAAATGTACAAAATAAAATAAAAAATAAAAACTGTACTTGCACTTCATAGTGAACTCTCTTGTTAACATCAGGGTTGCTATGATAACATCGTGGACACAAGTAAGCATTCAAATGTTTTTAATTAAGCACAAATTACAGTAAATAAAGTATTTGTCTATTCTTAGCAGACATGATTGCTTGCATATGCATTGGAAGACTTTGATATATGCAGTCTTTTAAAAGGAATATGGTGCCTCAAGGTAATCTACATAGCTAGCAACATTTCATGGGAAACACAGGAAAGCAATATTTCATAGAAAGGGTTGTGAATGACTGAACAGCCTTTTGAAAGTGGTTGTATGATGATCAGCTCATAATGAATTTAAAATTCATGGAACAAACACAATTCACTTCTTATGGAGGTGGGGTAAAGTCAATTTCTGTTTAATCTGGATTTGAAGATTATCCACTAGGAAGGAACAGTTTCACCAGAAATGGATTTGTGGATGGCAGCACCGTCTCTAGAAAGTGCAGATCAGGGGAACAGCTGCACAGACTGACCACAGCTTTGGGCATGGACTATGGTGCCCATTATCCTCTAGATAGGAAAATACAGATAACAGACTTCATGCTATGTCAGGGATAGTCAATCACCAGTGTAAACATGGCTCTAGGTTATTGGGTTACAATGACTAATGTCCCCAAAGTGGGCATGGGTATTTGCCAGGGATAAGTAGGTTGAGGACTCAGCTTACTCTGACCTATGTAGGGACCCATGCTAACAGTGATAACAATCTATGTACCACTGTTGCCCATTGTGTGCTTGCCATAAACACAAGCAGCCTTGAGTTAATAAGCTACTGGCTGGATAGTGTTCCGTTGCCCAGTTTAGGATACCAGCTCTGTTGGCTGAAAGCTGGTCATAAAACCAATTAACCTGCTAAACATGAAATATGAATTGTTGCACTCAGTATAGGTTCACTGACAGGATGCAGCTTGGAGGTGGATGACACAATGGTAAGGAAAAAGCTGGAGATCCTCTGTATCCAGGAGGCAAGATGGAAGGGCAGCACAGCAAAGCCACTTGGCTTGAGATCCAGAATCTACTATTCAGGGCAGTACAACTAGAAGTAATGTGGGAATTGTGGAGTGTAAGATGCTTAGGAAGACATGCATGAATGACATCAGAATTAGTGAGAAGCTCATAGCACTCAGACTCCAATGTAAGAATAGGGGACTATTCATAATCTCAGCCTCTGGCCCACAGTAGGGGTGTGATAGTGAGGAAAAGAGTGCATTCAGTCAAAATTTTCAAGACAGACAGTCACAGGATCACATACATGAGTGGCCAACATGCAGCTCAGTTAGGAAAGGACACTGGGATAGAATCAGTAATTGCAAAGTCATCCCCAGTGAAACAGTTGGTCCACAGCATAAACCACTGGTTGCCACAATCAGCTGCAAGAAATTAACAGAGAAGGCTCTAAGGTTACAGAAACTAGGCTGAAGACCTGGGAGATGACTGGAGAGAAAGCACAGGAGTTCAAGGGAATAATCAGGGGTCTAGCATCTAAGGAAGCAGGGGAAATAGATGGAGATGAAGAAGAAAGGCAGCAAAACATCATGTGTGATGAGTATAAAAGAGATTGGAGGTTGAGCCAGGTATGGAATTAAGGTGCATAAGGAAAGCTGGTGGTGGAATGCAGAAATCCAGGAAGTCATCAAAAGAAAGAAGGAGTCCATGAAATGGAAAAGGAATACTGGTTGGCTAACAAAGAGGCTAAGAAAGCAGTTGCAATAGCAAAGACAAGACATCAGATGGACTCTACCAGCTTCTGCAAAGTAATTCAGCAGATGGCACAAAGAAACAATCAGATTGCAAGGCAACCACAGAGAGATGAAGAAGATCATGATCAAACATCCTTTATAAGGGATGCAAGCAATATCCTGCTCATCAGCCACACAATATCAAAACCAGATGGAAGGAATACTTCCACCAGCTTCTAAATGACGAAAACACAACAGAAGCTGGACTGTTCCAGATACAGCAATGATGAAAGTAGAGGAGGAGGAGCCCACCATAGAAGAAGTAAAACCAGCACTAAGGAAAATGAATTCAGGGAGAGCAGCAGGCTCAGATGATGTGAGGGCAAATATAATAAAGATGTTTGTTGAGGTAGATGGCTCCAGGGGGTACTCATAGCAGTATGGTGTATCCCAAATGAGGGGAAGATAAGCATTCTAAGAACAATTAAGGACATATTCATGACTGTTGTCAGTATAGAGTTATCAAACTCCTGCAAACTGCATGAAAGTCCTTGTGAGAACGAATGATAAATGAGTATGCAGAATAGTTAAGATTGGAGATGAACAATTTGGATTCAGATTAGGATGCAGCACAACTGACCCAGTGTTTGCAGTGAGATAGATAGTTAAGAAGAAGCTAAAGATGCGGTAAGAGTCCAACTAGGCATATCTACACTTGGAGAAAGCATATGACAGGGTCCCAAGAAAGCTCATTTGGCAGCCTTCAATGGTTTGATGTCCCAAAGGGAATGATAGAATTGGTGTAGACTATGTACATGGACTTAATGACACAAGTATGGACAATGTTCAGGCTCAAAGAGGAGTTCCTAGTGGGAGTGGGTATGTATCAGGGTTCTGAGTCCTCTGTTGTACATACTGGTAAAGGACTATGCTATCAAATGGGCTGGAAGGGACAGGTCAACATAGCGACTTTATTTGGAAGAAAGATAATAAAGAGAATTTAAATAATCTTAGACAAATTAAATTAATGAATGTTGATTACAAAATTATAATGGGAATTTTTTCAGGTGAGATTGGAAAAAGTGTAAGAATTTGGTTAGAAAGGATTTATGGGATTAAAGGAATGCTTATATCAGTTAAGGAGGTGGTATATAATATTAAATATATTAAAGATGAAGATGATGATGATGTATGAATTCTGCAGTGTGTTGTAGATAAGGCATTTGATAATAGTGAGTATAAGTCAGTTGAAGTATGTTTAGGATGTATAAGCAATAGATAAGGAAATAACTGACTATATAAAATCAGCTGATGAAAACAGTGTTACATGTACCATATAATGAATATAAGGAGTGAGAGAGAAGACATATATTTACATACATGCATATACATACACACCTACCACAACCCCCTCATTTATATTTTCCAAAAACTGCATTCATTACTAACAGAAACAGGATATTGCTTAACAGACATTCTTGTCTATATCTATATCATCTACATTTATATCTACGTCTACATCTATATCTGTATATCTATATCTATTTCTAAAGGTGAAGTGTGCATGCCTGTAATAATGTCATATGTAGATGTTACAGATGTAGATGTTATAGTTATAGCCAAAAACAAAACATGGTTAGTAGATGTGATTAAAATTAAAAACATGAGGAGGTAATATTGGGGCGAGTATCCTTGGAGAAAAAAAATAATAGTTTTGGAGAAGCTGTAAAAAGAACAGGAGTTTATTTTAATAAAATAGAATTTTATATACTGTGAATAACTTTTGGAGACTATAAGAGAATAAAAAAAATTTGAATAAAATATGAACAGTATGTATTTTCAGAAAGAACGTTTATTTGATAAACACAACAATTTTAGGAAAATTCAGTTGAGTTATACAGGAGCTGTTATGGCATTCCCAGTAGAATTAGAGAATTTGTTATACATTGTGTGTAGCATTATACAAGGATCAAAACTGAATCCTATAAAGAGATGTATTATTTAAGACAAGTTTGAAAAAAGGGGGGGTTAATAATTTTAATGTTTTTGTCATCATTGTATTTGCAGTGGATGTTGAAAGATATTAGAAATGATGAAGAGAGTTTGATAACAATATTTTTGTGAATAAAGGAGTGCTGAGAAGGGAAAACTTTCAAAAGGTCAAAAATAAAGGGAAGAAATAATAGAATGAAAAGGAAAGATAGAAAACTGGAAAGTCAATATGAGAGAAAATGAAAAAAGGTGTGATATAAAGAAATTATTTTAGAATATTAATACAGTGAGACTTAGGAAGAAATGACACTCAGAGCAAAATACATCATTAAATTAAATGGAAAAGGAAAATATCTAGCCATAGGCATGAAAAATATTTTATATGGTGTCTGTTGTTAAATTACCTGTAAAAGATGTACCGTTGTATAAAACGGGAGATTTCTGTCCTCCTCGCTTTAGGATACCTGCATTACTCATTGACAGGTGCACTGCCTCAATCAAACTCCCGACCTGACACTGTCATTGGAGTGGGATGTGCCCAGATGCCCAGGTGCTTGGAGCCAGAAGCGAGATCAACAGTGGGGCTCATTCCCCCTGCCTCACCAGGAAAGTGAAAAGATGATAAGAGTAGTGGCATTTCACTGGTGGCTGAGGCCTCCCACTTATTCTACACCTCTCATGTCTCTTCATAGTGCCAGACTAGAGTCAAGCTCAACAGGGTCTTCTTTCCCCTGCTGATTCTGCCAAGCCCATTCCCTTGGCTGTGGTTTTGCTAGATACTAGGTAGGGACAGTGGGAACCTCGTTCATCCATTCATGCGCGTCACTAATTAGATGACGAGGCATTTGGCTACCTTAAGAGAGTCATAGTTACTCCTGCCATTTACCCGCTCTTCATTGAATTACTTCACGGTGGCATTCAGAGCACTGGGCAGAAATCACATCATGTCAGCACCCATCTTGGGCCTTGGCGATGCTTTGTTTTAACTCATCGTGTATAAAATGTAATCTGAATGAAACAATGGAACATTTTTTACAATGTCCTGGAGCAGTCACATTGTGGAACATGTTAAAAATATAATTGAATGAAGATGTCAGAGGAGTGAACATGGAAAATATAATTTATAGATAATACTGTGGATATGATGAAAGTATGCAAGAAAAGGAAAGTACACTGTGCAGCACAATTAGTTTTTGTATTTAGCAAGCAATAGATTAGGAGTTATTATTTAATAAAGTATGTGATGCAGGAGACATTGTAACAACTGATAATGATTTTGTCAGAAAGAATGCAGGAGTGGGGGAATAAATGAAGGTTAGAAAAGTGTATAATATGTTTTAATGAAATGTTATTGTGTATTTGTATGTTTTTATGAGATGTGGAGGTGTTTGATATGATACCTTCTGTATTATTCTAATAAAGACCCCCTACTCTTCGTAATAAGTGCACTGGGATATTTTATATCCATCTGAGCTGCCATCTGTCCTAGCAGATGCGACCTCAGTTTAATGCCCCATCTGAAGGACAGCCAGGGGTGACTTCAGGTGCCATTTTTGTTCTCAACTGTCCAGATTTTCGTAAAATATCCAGATTTTTGCCTGATATTTTTGGTCTATTCCTCGTAAAATTTGTGGTTTTCTGGCAAATGACTGTATTACTCTGAGGACTGAAGTCACTAAATAATGACATATATTTGAGTTTCATACTTCATATCCTTCAGAAAATGTATGTTAACACAAACCCTGTTACTCCAGCAACTTTCTAAGTTTATAAGGCCAATATTTTAAATTTGCCCCTATTTTTGGGCCTTTGTTCCCCCATTTTGTCAGGCTTTGTCTAGACTTCTAGCACTAAGAGGTTGAGAGGTATGAGTTCTACAAACAAACAAAAGTCCAGAATGTTACCAAAAGAAAGATGGAGTGCTGGAAAACTGGAAGACAGAAATAATGAACCAGGGTAAGAATTAATACTGGCTGGCTAACAAAGAAATGAAGAGAGCAGTCACAATAACAAAGATCAAGACATCAGAGGCACTCTACAATCTACTGGCGGAGGAAAGTGACTCAGCAGATGTTACTATTAGGTTACAAAGCTAAGGCAAAAAGATAAAGATGATGGCCATTACACAAAACTCATAAGTGATGCTAACAACCTCTTTACCAGTCCACTCTATGGGACATCAAAGGTAGATGAAAGGAATACTTGCAGCAGCTTCTGAAAAAAAAAACCGAGAGGTTTTATTTCCCCAAACACCACCTACAATGAAAGAGAAGGAAGAGCCCACACTAGAAGAAGTAAGAAAAACACTAAACAAAATGAAGTCAGGGTGGTCAGCGGGCTCAGGTGAGGTCACAGCAGATAATGATTAAGAAGTTAAATGAGGTAAAGAAGAAATGGGCCCTAAGGGTACTTACAGCAGTAGAGAGAGAAAGCAGCATATCCCAGATGACTGGAGAATACATATTCTAGTGCCAGTGTACAAGAACAAAGGGGATATTTATGATTCTGAGCAGTACAGAGGTACCAACTCCTGTCATTATAAGCAGGCTCTAAAGAGGAACTTCAGCAAATGAATGGGAGTATAATACAAAACCGAAGGCATATGGATGAAAGTGAGTACAGTCATAGCAGCAAATAAGGCAAATCAGTAGAAGTAGAACATTAAGATAAAAAGAAAGACAGTGGAACAGGTTACCAGTTTCAAGAAACTGGGAGGTATGGTTGAGAAGAAAGGAAGCCCATAGACTGCATACATCATTAAGAAAATATCTTAAATGGAAAGCACTATGGGACAAACTGCAGCATCACAAAGAAAGACTAGTTACCATGAAGTCAGAGTAATGCAAGGTAATGCACAGAACAGCTCAGTGATGCACAAAGCACCAGAAACTATCTTGCAAAATGCTTTGAACGCAAGTGTTGAAGTTGCCCAAGCCTTCCTAAATAAGTAGTGAAGCTCAAGATCAGAAAAAAAACAAAGAAAATCTACAAAAATATCTACCTTTACAAAACTTGAAGAATAGTCCTTGATGCCTGAACAACTCCAGTTAAATAACAGAAAACTCAAGACTAAAAATTGCTTAAAACACCATTATACTGACACAGGCAACAACAACTATTAATGGCACATTTAACCCCTTAAAATCTGAGCATTTTGTCCCCAGAATACTTGTTTGTTTTGGGTCTTTTTATCTTTTTATTTAAATCTACAAAAGAGTTCAGCATTTGTTCCTGAGTGTTTCAGGGAATATAACTGTATCCATAAAACAACATTGGACTTGGGCCCTTAGCCTCAAAGCAGACAAAAGAGTAGGCATCTTGAATTGCACTGAAAAAAATCAACTATCAACTGTCTAATGCCATTTTATGCCTCAGTGTATACAACTATGTAGATGGTCCTTTTACATCTAAATTATACCATTATATATTATAGCAATAACCCACTTCTGGGTGTGGGTAATGCTGGATTTACCCACAGTTGGCGTGGTCTGGTCACGAGGGTGAAGCCCAAGTGGCCAAACAAAGCCAACCGTGGGTAAATCCAGCATTACCCACACCCAGAAGTGGGTTATTGCTATTATACAATCACATTATTTAAGAAAAAAAATAATTATTTATCTTAAATAATGGCATTGTATAATGCCTCCTTGCTGCCCTTCCTCAGCTGTCTGGTATTCTGTGGCAGTTCTGATGTACTGCGCATGCGTATGCCTATGCAGTACATCAGAGCTGTGGGCAAAAGCAACAGAGAAAGCAAGATCTCCATTGCTTTTTACTGTTTTGCTATGTTAAATGGGTTTAACATAGTGAGACAGCTTTAAAAAAGCAACAGAGAATCTCAAGATAGTTTTTATGAATTTTTGTCAGACAAGACCCTTTGATAATTCCAGTTTCATTTTGCTTTGCACATGCCGATAGCTTTTACAAAACATAGGCAGGAGAATCTGAAATATGGGTATGATCATGTAAAATATAACTTTTCTCTAGAAAAGCATATTATGCTTTAATTCTCATTTTATATGAACACAGCTTGAAAATAATGCAAAATACACATTTCTAATAAAAAATATCAAAACCTGGATATATAAATGGCAACATAAAACTACTGATGATACTTAGTAATTAATGATCATTTCTCTGTAACCACAGAAAGTATTACAACATATTTCTCAGAATAAAATATGATTCTCAGATACAATTTGCACTTGTTGGTCATTTCAGCTGTAAAGACACATATAGGTTCATAGGTTCATAGGTTGGTACTGGGCTATCTGCACAAAGGCATATATTAGCCCGGCCACGTTGTGCGGTATTCACCACCCCTTTAGTAGTTCCCTAGACCCTTGTACTAGCAGCTAGTACCCTTGGCCCCTATCTAGTAGTGCTGTTGGTGTGATCCCCGGTGTGAACTTTCTGTTACCCATCCACTCATCAAGGTTCCTCTTGAAGAGTGATAGTTGAGGGGCTCTGTCTTATGTAGATCGGGACCCTGTTCCATAGTAATGGAAGTCTCTGCGAAGGGAATCTATCCCTCCAGCATGTTCTATTCATTGTTGTGTTGAGGTTTATATCCCTAGAGTGTGTAGCTTGAGTAGATTTGGTTTTGCTAAGATGGAGCATGTTCAACAATTCTGGGTTGGACATGGCTCTGTACGTTAGACAGAGATCGCCTCTGAGAAAGCGGTATGCAACAGAGAACAGTCTTAGCTTTTTCAATCATGCTGCATAGAGCAACTGTTTGAAGCCAGTAATCCTCTTGGTTAGGTAGCTTTGTGGTCTCTCCAGCTGCTGGAGATGTCTAGCCAGGTACATTCCAATTGGTGCATTGTACTCAATAATGGGTCTGATGAGGGAAGAGTAGAGGGGCACCATTACATCCTTAGATCTTGATGCGAACCCTTTCGTGATCAGATGGGTCACATAGAAGGATTTTCTAACCACTTTGGCAACATGGTTATCAAAGGAAAGCTGACTATCTACTTGGGTCCCTAGAGCTCTTATTTCTTCTTCAGATTTCAGGGGGTTACCTCCTATGTTGTAGTTTGCAGGTACTCTGTTTTTTCCAAAGGGGATTACTACACATTTTTTGCATTTAGCTTGAGACCATGGCTTTGACACCATGCATCAGTCTCATTTAGGCCCTTCTGGAGGATCTCCATGTCGGCCGAAGACTCTATTATAGCACCCAGTTTGCAGTCGTCTGCAAACTTAGTCAGCCACAGCCCTTCTGTGCTTGCCTGTACTTCTGAGAAGTATATGCCAAACAGGAGGGGCCCCAGGACAGTGCCTTGAGGCACACCACTTGTTACTGGTCTGGATTCGGACATAGATCCCACAACTCTTACTTTATGGGATCTGTCTGAGAGCCTGTTTGCGATCCATCTTGTGATGTAAGGGTTTATGCCCAGGCTGGTGAGCTTATCAATAATACCTGAATGGGGAATTGTGTCAAATGCTTTAGCAAGGTCAAGGTAAGCCGTGTGCACCTCCTTTCCTTTATCTATAGCCTGAGTAACTGTCGCAAAGAAATCCACCAGGTTCAGGAGGCATGATCTGCCCTTGACGAAGCCGAACTGTGTGGGGTCCAGCGACTGGAGGTTCCCAATCTCTCCATTTATGAGTTCCATAATGATTCGCTCCACAGCCTTACAGATCAGACTGGTCAGGCTTATTGGTCGGTAGTTCCCGGGGTCAGTTGTGGCCCCACCCTTGTGTAGCGGGACCACCATATATAACTCTACCTTCTAGTAATGGTATATAGTGCACAAAGCTCTAAATATATAATCTGTTTATTCAGAAGAAATACATAGGATTTCTACTTGTGATATAATGCAACTTCAGTAAATGCTTATTATTTAACATTTGTTTACTGGGAAAGTCCAACTTGGAACAAAGCCAATTTTCAGTAGAGGCCCAGGAAGAAATGCTCCAGACGTATGTCTTTGAAATGTGGGAGGAAACCTGAGCAAACCCACACGAGAAGGCACTCCAGGTGAGAATCAAACCAGAGAATAACTTGCTGTGAGGTTACAATGCTACCACTGCACCACTGCATTATTCAAAGAAAGAAAGAACTCTAGGCCATTATTGCGATCAGTACACTGAGCAGATGTTCACCTCAGAACTCACAGCAGAAAATTAATATAATGCAACGTGTATGTCATTGTTGTACTGTGAAAAATCATTACAAAATTTTCTTCTAATAACAGCATGATATTCTAGTTCACGAAGCACCTAAGACTACAGTTTATATCTCACATCTTACTGCACACCTGTGAATTTGACTCCACAGCTTTAGCTTCATGAAAGCATGGCACTATACCCATGGTATGCTTTCACGGAAAAGATTTTTATTTTCAAACGATATACACAGAAATCTTATTTCTGACATGATGAGTAATTACTTTACATATATTCAGTCATTACTTTACTTGACCTTTTGTGCAGATGTCAAATAGGCCCCTGGTTAGAACCAATCATAGTTACAGAGTGTAACAAAAAAGGCCTTTGAAAAGCTCTTCAGCATTCTTTAGCTTTATATAAAACAGGCTATGTGTCAGTTCCCGAATGGCAGTTCAAAATAAAGAGTTGACAGACTTCTATCAAGATACTTGGGTACAAAATGCATACACAGTGATCCAATAGAATGTACTCTTGCATCATACACTACCTTTGACTGTGAATGAATCACATAAATATAATGGTCATGTTGCTCTTCATCAAATACTGTTCACCATACATGATGCTTTGACTCCCATTTGCTTTTATACATCACACGGCACCAAAAAATGGTACCAGTCTTCTCCACACTCTTGATATCGCACTGAGAATTAAATAAAAAACATAACATCTGCAGCAATGTATTCTACTTGCTGCTATAGCTCACTCCATCTCCATGCCCAATGCCATAAAAATTAAATAAAAAAATAAATGAATACAAATGTAGTGTGCTGAGAGTAGTACATATTGTTCCCACTGTCCAAAGATGTATCTGGTTTTCAGAAAACAACAACAAAAAATGCACTGTTAGTGTAGAAAATTAAGGCTATGAGCTGTAGTTCCTGTGATGGCTCCCCATAGAAATGCCTGCACTCAAAACGCCAATTGCTGACAAGCCAAAAAAACACCAAAAACAGGAGAAAAGCAAATCTCAAAAATCGCTCTTCCCCTTTAATCTTTTTTTTTTTTGCAAGAGGTAAGCACCCTGCACACTCCCATGTTGGGGACAAGCCCCACACCACTTGAACTTATATATACCAACTCTGAGACTGCCATATCTTGAAAGGAAGGGAATATGCTGAGAAATGGTATCTCAGACATAGTATGTGTAACTCCATTCTTTCAGCCATTCAGTCTGCATGTTTTGGGACTCACTGTAGGGGGCCTCAACATTTCAAGTGGTTACCTCCTGTGATACAGGATTCAATTCTCTCAGCCCTCAGCTGTCTACTGTGTGACCTTCAGCAAGTCACTTAACCAGACATTGCTCCTGGGTTGCCCCTGAAAAGGGTCTGTATATCTGGTGGGCCTACCTGGTTAACAAATGGGTACTATTATTATTATTATTATTATTATTATTATTATTTCTTCTGCGTGGAGACATGCGTGAATGGGCATACCTTCGTTGAAGGTTGTGCGTCAGGCCTGGCAAGCTGGTACGTAAAAATCAACTGCCAATCATTAGCGGACCGGAGTTCCGCTGTGGCGACCCCTAAAAGCCGAAAGACACAAACAAAATTATTATTATTATTATTATTTCAGAAAAGAAAGTGAAAGAACATCAAATCCAGTAAATAACTTCAAATTGGAGCTTTCAGACACTTACCTCTGTCCCCACTTTCCACCAAGCTGCAACAATGATCGCTTTAATGCAATTAACCATAGCCTACCATTTGCTTTCTTCCACCAACTGCCTCCCATAACTTTCAATTTTCTATCTCTGAAATGTGAAACACTACCTCTCATACTGTGTGGAACACATGGACAAAATGTGGAACACAGGAACATTTACAGACAACTTTGCCTAATAAGTTCACAGCATGGTTAATAACAGATTCTTCATACCTAGTAAAATTTATTTTGATGAAGTAATGAGATTGGGGAGTCTCAACAGTCCGAAAGGATTTGCAATCAAAGGAACAACAACCAGGGAGCTTATCGGCAAGCTTGGGGATATCAACAAGGGAATTTTCAACATCCAAAGAGACCGTACAACCAGAATTAGGTCTAGAAGGGATTGAGAATGCGGAACCTGCTTCTACGGACTTGGTTAGTGCTGACATGGGGGAATTGGAGTTGTAGGTTTCTCCGTTTTCTAACAGCTCATGGTTTTTTGTTTTATTTAATAATTCAACTCAAAGTCTGTTGAGTTGGTGCTCTGAAGATGAACATGTGTTGGCAGAAGGTGGTCTGGACCCAGAATATATGGACAGGAATGCTTTAAAGACTATTAGCAACAGAACAGGTGACTTTGTACTTTATAACTACAGTGATGTCTGCTGTAATATGGAACATGCTGAATTACTGAGTAGAGGGGAACTTTTTGTCCCTTCAACTAACTGCAAGATTGACAGCCTGTTGATTGACTTAAAACTTTTTTTAAGAAACTCAACTTTAAGATTTTGTATCAGGAAGGGGGTGAAGAAATGAAGGATGTGATTAGGAGAAGTAGTATTTTTAACCCACCCCTACCCCTTCTATTAATTAATTTTGAAAAGCTGGTGGAATTTGAATTTAGGGGCCTAGTGGGGAAGGGCTCCTGTGGTAATGGACGGGGAATTTGACTGATGCAGAGTCGTGTTTATTAAAACACCTTTCCAATAACAAACAACTTAGGGTTATGAAACTTGACAAAGGGGGTGGGGCAGTTCTTATGAATAAAGTAGAATACATATCAAAAATGTCAGGCCATGTTAACAACAATGATATGTATGAGGAAACGTCCATTAATTTTATTAATTTGGCCTACAAGCCTATTGACTTTTACCTACAAGATATGTTGGATGAAGATGAAATCACATCTAGCACATTTGATTATTTTCAAGTTAATTATCCAGTGGTACCGTGTATCTTTGGTATACCAAAGATACACAAGAGTACCACTGATCCACCAATGATGCCTATTGTCAATGCAAGGAAATCTAAAACCCACCCCCTGGGAAAGTATGTTGACATTATTTTAAAGGATTGTCTAGGATCTTTTGACCATATATGCAAGGACTCTTGGGATTTTCTCATGAAAATGAAAAATGTTGAATATAAAGAACAAAGTATTTTTGTAACGATTGACGTGGTCGAATTGTTTAATACCATTCCACATGATGTTGAGGTGGAATGGTTTCATGACTTTTTGTGTGAATGCACTTGTTTAGACAATGGTGCTGTTAATGTTCTTGTTTTGTTTGTGGAATTGGTTCTAAAATACAACTTTGTATATATGGAGGGCCAGTATTACAGACAAAGAAAGGGGGTGGCTATGGGGGCTTCATGTGCCCCCATTTTTGCCAGCATTGTTTTACTCCACTGGGAGAGACACATCCTATTCCCACACTTTGAAAGAAAACCTTGGAGTTTATATCTCTGATTTTTGGAAGATATTTTTATAGTGTGGGATAGGGAAGTTGGTGAAACTAAGGGTTTCATGGAGTTTTTAAATACCTCTACCCCCTTTTTAAGTTTTACTTATCAATATAACATCTCAAATATGAACTACTTAGATGTCACCTTGTCTAAAGACTCCCTAAACAAGAGATGGGTTAGTAACATCTATCGCAAACCTACTTACAGTAACAGTATACTACATTTTGACAGTAACCAACCCCAACATCAAAAATATGGGATTATCAAAGGCCAGTTTATCTGGCTGGCCTGGATGGTATCCAGTTGAGAAACATTTATTCAGAAATGTGAAAAGATGAGCCAGATGTTTTTTAGTAGAGGGTACCCTGACGGGGTGGTATCTAAGGTGTGCATAGACATCAAAACTAAAAGGGAAATAGGAGAGATTATTCCCCTGGTTTGCTCCCATGACCTTTTAGGAAATAGCCCTTTTAGGAAAAATGACACTAACAAAGGGTTGGATTTAAAGGGAGCCTTTGTTACTCAATATTGCAATGAGGCCACCCACATTAGAAATATCATTCATAAACACTGGCATATTTTTTTCTAACTTTAAATAATTAAGCATAGTGGCAAACCAAAAACCTCAGGTGATTTTTAGGAGAGGGAAAACTTTGAAAAACCACTCAGAGCAGGGTACCTTTGACTTTGGTTCAGAATATACTTGCAAAAAATGGGGTACTTATAAATGTGGTAACTGTGCCCAATGTAAAATGGTTTTGGAGGGAGACAGGGTAACAGTGACATTACGCATAGCTGTTGGAAGTATAGGTGAAGATTTCTTTGTTTGTCTGGGGTAAGAGATGCCATCTGAGTAGCTGTATTCAGTCTCACACCCAGAAAACACATCTCCTGTGAGGGTACTAGACTGGACTTTATTTCGTTCACAGAATACCCTAGGCATCTGAAAACTGTCATCACATACTGCAGATGTCGAAGAAGTTCGTGCTCGCCCTGAGCCAGTATCAAACAATTGCCCAGATAAGGATAAATTTGAATTCCCCTTAGCCGGAGAAAAGCTATTACTGGAGCCAGGACTTTTGTGAACACCCTGGGCGCAGTAGATAAGCCAAAGGGCAATGCAGAGAACTGATAATGCAAATTCCCAGTCCGAAACCTCAGGAATTTCCTGCAACTGGGCCTGATAGGAATGTGAAGATAGGCCTCCTTGAGATCCAAAGTCACCATCCAGTGATCTCTGCCTAGCATAGGCAACAGCTGCTGCAGTGTTAACATCTTGAATTTGAATTTCCAGAAAGGTGTTTAGAATGGATAAATCCAGAATGGGCCTCCAAGTATTTCCCTTCTTTGGCACTAACAAAAGACGGGAATAAAACCCCGTGCCTCTTTCCACAGAAGGAACTGCCTGTATTGCTCCCAACCAGAGCAGAGAAAAAATCTGTGCCTGCGCTTCCAGTCTTTGCTGATGAGGCACATCTGGCATACCTTTGAAAGGAGGGAATGTGTGAAAATAAAACTTGTAGCCTCAAGTTATAATGTCCAATACCCATTTGTCTTGGGTAACCAAATGCCAATTCCGTTTGAAAAGCCCCAGTTTTCCTCCTAGAGGAGCTGCCAGCAAAGCAGAGTCCGGCAGCTGAAGACACAGGTCATTGGGACTGCTTCCGAAAGGACTGACCCCTGCCCACCCCAGCAGAAGGGGTAAAAGAACTCAAAGGTCTAGAAGGAACAGGGCCCTGAGAGGAAGCCCTACCTCTACCCTCGACCTGCCCCTAGAATGAAAATCCGAAGAGGGAAAAGACCATCCCTTAGCAGGCCAATTCCTACTGAACTTAGGGGGCTGAACCTGTAAGAAGTCTGTTACCGTCTGCATAGACTTAGCTTTTTCCTCCATTTTTTTCAAAACTGATTCCACTGGAGGGCCAAAAAGAACATCAGATTGCAAAGGAGCATCCATAATGTGAGCCTTAACATGCTCTGACAAGGACTGATCTCTAAGCCAGGCATGTCTGCGAACAACAGAACTAGTAGCAGCCACCCTGGAAGAAGCTTGTAAAGCATCAAAACCACACTGCAAAGAATGCTTACCAACCTGGTCAGAAGCATGCACTAAATCCTGAAGCTCCTTACAGTCAACACCTTCAGCTAAAGCATCAACTTTACATTTCAATTGACTTAGCAAATAATTCTGATACCTGAGCATATGAAATTGACAATTTAAAGCTCTCATAGCCAAAGTAGAAGAGGTATACAGTTTTTTACCCCACCTATTCAGGGCCCTAGCATCCTTGTCCAGAGGAACTGGATTCTTAACCACAGAAGCCTTAACACCTTTGGGGCCCTTGAGAAATAGTTTCTGGATCAGCTCTAGGACTCTTATACAAGTACTTGTGAGCTTCCGGAACCCTGTAGTATCTATCTGGTTTAACTGGGGCAGGAGGCAGAGAATCTGGGTTAAGGGCCGCCTCAGAAAATACATCCTGAACAACATCCAGTACAGGGGGAATAGCCAAAGGCCTGTGCTGAGGTAAAAACAAGAATTCTCTTAGCCTTTTACGAGAATCAGAATAATCTTGGCCATCCCACTGGAAATGTTCCCTCATGGAATGCAAAGTTTCAGAGAAAGAAAAATCTTCTGGAGGGGACGCAGAGTGGGTAGCGTCCTCAGCCTCTGAATCAGAATAGGGAGGGAAATCCTGAAGCCCTTCCACAGAGGAATCTGACTCATTGGAAGACTGAACCAGACCCTCCAACTCTGTGTCTATCCTGGGCCTCTTCACAGGGGGGGGGCATGGAACCTCTAATTAAAGTAATCAAATCCTCAGCCATCTTTAACATGTGCTTCCTAGGGGCTGTACCCTGGGGATGAGCACCAGCAGGGAAAGACCTAGAATTAGAATGGCCTTTGCCTTGAGAAGGAGGAGGTCTAACTACCCTATGAGGGGAGGAAGCCACAGACAACAAAGAAGCACCCTCAGCCTGACCTAACACAGGAGAAGCCACTTCCTGCAGTAACAAAGGCTCCCCTTGACACACAGGTAAACTGTCAGAAGGAGCCACTGAAGCAGTCAGTGGTTCCACAGAACCGACGTCCGGAGTGGACGCCTCATCCTGTTTGGACCGCAAAGACTTTTCTTTGCGCTTCTTAGAAGAACCAGTCGCCGGAGAATCAACGGCATGTTATAATTACAACGTTTACCAAACACTAGCCTAGCACAGTCCAACCGGCGTTTAATAGCGCTCGTTAAAAGTAGCACAAAGCGACACCCAACAACGTCGTGCTCAGGCCCTAAACAAGGAATACAGAGTGAATGGTAATCCCTATGAGGAATCTGTTTCCCACAAGAAATAGTTATTAACTTTTTCTGACATCCGTCAATACTGAGGCAAGAAAAGACAAAAATGTCCCCAACAGGGTACTTAGCCAACTTGGTATCCGGTCTGAAATTCGAAAACCGACAATTCCAGAACGCCGAACGGCACTTGCAAAAACTGCTTCTGCTTAGGACCATGCGGCAAGAAAGACTGAGGTTATGGCGTCGGTCATGCGCATTTGTACTGACAAGTACTTGCGTCAGTCTCAGGCGCCCATGACCGACGCCGGTTCTAGCCCTTTGATATTCGGGCCAATGGTGGGCAGCGGAGTACCCATTTGTCAGGACTGCAGCAATAGGAGATGACGAACATCCTGATATTCAATTATTTTTAAGTGAATTAGATCAAGATTTAAAAATTGTCTCTGATTTTGATTCGTATTCCACTATAATTTTTGGCTATGTCAAGAATTCTTAAGCAAAGAAGGTGAGACATATACAGGAAAAAAAAACTCTCAACTGTCCATGATTTTGCAGAACTTCTTTGATTTTGCCTCATATTTTTGCTGTACCTGATTTTCTGGTAAATTGCTAAGGATTACCAAAGTAAATAATTACATATATTACAGTTTCATGAAAATGCATGTTGATGCAAAACCTGTTTTTCTATTAAGTGTTAACATGAATTACAGGAAAATTAAAAAAAAAAAGTGTGCCTGGTTTTGGGTCTGTGATGCTGCCACCCCCACCCACCACTGTTTTTGGCTATGCCCTAAATTCTTGAGCAAAGAAGTTGACAGATATGCAGGGAACAATATCTTTCAACTGTCCCTGGTTTTGCCGAATGTCTGTGATTTTGCATAATGCTTTAGCCCTATCCCCAATTTTCTTGTAACTCATTGAGGCTCGTAGGCCAATCAGTAGAACTAGACATTAGAGCTTCATACATCTTATTACTCAGAATATTGGTTTATAGACTCATAGGTTCACATGAGGTTACTAGGCTAGTGGCCCTAGAGCCTTTTCAAGCCTAGCCATGTTAATCCCAAATATCCCCATTTGCTCTTTCTGGGTAGTTCACAGAACAAATTTATGAACAGATCAGGTCTGTGATCAACACTGGCTACTACTGTCCATAAGGGACATGGGTGCCATACCAAGGGTGAATTTGTGGTCTCCCATCCAATTATCTAGGTTGTGTTTAAATAGGGTCAGTGAGGAGCTCTGTTTTATGTGAATAGGAAGTCTGTTCCAGAGAAGTGGCAATCTCTGTGATACATATCTGTTGCTCCAGCATGTTCTGTTAATGTCACAAGCTAGGTTGAGATCCTTAGAGTGAGTGACTCTTGTGCAATTTGACTTGTGGATATACAGCATTTCCATTAGGGCAGGGTTACAGATTGCCCTAAAGGCCAGGCACAAGTCACCTCTCAGCAGCATATAAGACACGGAGTAAAGTGACAAGGCTTTCAACCTGTCTACATAGGTCATGGTTTGGAGTCCTTGTATTTTTTCAGTGAGAAACCTCAGAGGTCTCTCCATCTGCTGCAGGTGTCTGGTGAGGTACATGCAAAAGGGTACATGGTCTGATGACGGTCGAGTGCAGTGGAGTTATAGCATCCCTTGTCCTGGATGCTATGACCTTACTTATGAGATGCACTACATAGAAGGCTTTCCTTACCACTATGGAAACTTGGTGGTCAAAGTTCAGATTGCTATCAACCTGTTTCCAGGTCTCCCACTACTGGGTTGGAACTCTGGGGAGTGCTGTCAATATTGTAATTTGTAGGGAATTCTGTTTTGCCAAAGGGAATAATAAAGCATTTTTTTGCATTTAGTTTTAGAACATAGCTTTGCCACCAATTATTTGTTTGTGTTAGCCCTTCTTGTAATATGTTGACATCATTGGGAGACACTATGATTGCTCCCAGTTTGCAATCATCAGCGAACTTGGTAAGCCAAGGGCCATCTACTTTGACCTGGACTTCTGAAAAATAGATGATAAACAGTAAGGGGCAAAAGATCTCGCAACGCCTACCATTAATGCAGACTGATGGGGCCTCAGTTTAACATCTTATCCAAAGGAAGACCCAGTCAAGAGTGCAAGCAATCCATCTATGTGGCGTGAGAAGAAGAACCCACAGCCTTTTGAACCAAAGCCACATATGCTACTTGTTGTGCTACTAACACATGTAGACTAATGGAAAATTATGTTGTTTCATTAACTTTTTAAGTGAATTAGAATAAAATATTCAAAAAATGTCCCTTATTCTGCGTCCTTATACCCACCCATTTTTTTTTTTGCTATTTCAGGCATTATTGAGAAAAGAAGTTGAGAGGTATGCTGGGAATTACACCTTTTACCTCTTCCTGATTTTACAAAACATCTTTGGTTTTGCCTCATATTTTGCCCTAGCCATGATTTTCTGTTAAGTTACTGGGGATTACAGGTAAGTCAGTAATGTCAAAAATCAGAGTTTCAGACTTCTTATTGATACAAAACATGTTGCTTCATTTGCTTTTAAGTTAAAGTAATATTTGAAACGTGTCCCTGCTTTTGTCCCTCATTAATTTTTGTTCTGTCCAGAATGCTCAAGCAAAGAAGTTGAGAGGTATGCCACCCCCATTTCTGATCACTATAAAAGTAAATAGTAAATTTAAACTAAAACAAACAACATGTGGGCATTGTGTCATTGTCTACTGCTATCATTGCCAGTAGTTTTAGTTTGTTTATTGTAACTATTTTAAAATAATAAACACATAAAAAGAGATATCTGCAAAGTGAAAAATGTCCCTGAAGATCTGCAGCTCTGCAATTCCTCTTTCATAGCAATCTCTAGACATATGACTTAGTTGGAAAGCAATGCAATTGGTTTGGGAATGGTAACCAATCACAACTGCAAGGCTGTAGGTGCTTAGATTACACAGTTTCCTGTAGTCTGCAGTCATACTAATTCATAATTTGAGACTGATAACTCAGTAACAAGACAGTTTAACTGCCCATGTCCTATTATTATTATGAGAAAAAATAAAACTCACCTTGGCACAATATTTTACAGCTGGGGCATATACCTCAACATAATGCTGCCTATAAGGATTGCACAGTAAGGAGTGTAACATTCCCTAACATTGCAGTGTCAGTAATGGAAAATGAATCCAACAACCTGGGATGGATATAGCCAACACAAAATGGGTGCATGCTATCTGTTGGCCCGCTGTTTACTTCTTTCAGTGTTTGACTAAGTACATTAATTAAACAGTTTTACACATATGGTCATAAACACATTGATTCTCATTGATGTTATGTCAGTCCAGACAACACAAAAAACAAACAAACTGATAATGTTACGTGAGCACAGACACAGAAACAAAATAACTTACCTCAAACTATATTGTCAAGTGTATGTAAGCCAATGCACAGCAATGCTTCCTACCACAGTTAAATGACAGATGCATCCTGCAAACATGCAAACAAATATGTAAGCAAAATTGGCAGCAGACTCTCATCTACCATTCTGAAACTTTTAGATTTGGATCCAGAATAATTTTTCAAGCTGACATGTAAAATTGTTCGCACAAGATGTAACTTACACAGCATCTGTTTGACCAACATCTAACAACTTGCAGGAAGGCTACATGTACATAGTTCAAATGTGTGAACACTTTGTGTTATATATTTCATCTGTAAAATAGCATTTGAGCATCTGGAACTGGAGTGCCTGTTTGAGCTAACACTATCAATCTGCAGAAAGGCTACATGTGCATAATTCAAGTGCACTAAAGATAATCTGTGATATATTTGTATCTCCAAAATAGCACTTGAATATTTCACATGCATTACCTTTATTCTGCTGTTTCTTTAGAATTAAGCAGTAAAGATATGATTATTTAATATATAATGATATTTTCTTCTTTGGACCTTAAATCTAGGTACCACTGAATAGCTTAAATTATAGTCATAAACAGCTGACAGATTTTCCTAAAACCATTCCAGATTTAACATAAATAATAAGATATTCACTTTATGAAACGTATTCAGTAATACAGCTTAAGTATATCACACACATGCCAACAATATCTCATGCTCATGTACATGCTCATGTGGACCACACACACACACACACACACACACACACACACACACACACACACACACACACACGCACATGCACACATGCACACACACACACACACACACACACACACACACACACCTGCACACATGCACGCTCACACACACACACACACACACACACACACACACACACACACACACACACACACACACACACACACACACACACACAAGAAAGGCTGGCATAGTTTACCTGCTCTGACACCTCCACTCAGACTATAAGTTAGATTTACTGCCACCAGAACACCCAAAGCTATCTACTTTAAGGATCTTACAAGGGTACCCTTAGTAAAATTAATATTTATACAAATGATAGTGTTAACCAAGCAGCAAGACCTTCAGGAACGTAGAGCCACAGTGCCACTAAATAAATGCAAGTACTCTCAAAGATTAAATATTTTCTAAAAGACCAGCCACAATGAAAGGTTTACATATATTTAATAGTAAAGAAAAATATGACAATACTGAATATCTGTTTACAATAAACACCAAACTTTCAATCACAGGAAATATAAAAAACACAGAAAGGCTCAGACAGATCCAGAAAAAAAACTACATTTAGCTAATTTCACTATATTTTTCTAACTGACTGAAGAATTACTGTTCCCTAGTTTATTACTAAAACAAGGCAAGATGAAAGTGGATGAGTGTTTTTGTTGGGTCCCAAAACAAATTACACACCTCACATCTCTCATTAGTATTTGAAAACAATTTCAGTGCTGGCTACAGAATGACATCATATCTGGTGACCTGACTCTGTGGTTCCCACTCTACCCCCTCACTAGAAACTGTGCCAGGATCTGGCATTGATGCATCACAATACACACGTACCGCTTTAGCTAAGGTTTATTACAGCATTGGGAAACTGTAAAACAATTACAATACTTCTACCTTTACTGCAGAGACTAACAAGCAGTTCTCTGGCACCCAAGGGTAGCACAGATATTGTTCTCTGGCTGCATTTAGACCTGTGAGATAAATTCTTTATGACCTAAACCAATTTCAGGCTATTTTTCTTTAGGTTAGCTGGGCTGAGCTTAACCCCTTCCAGTATCCTCTGTTAAAATATATATACTCCATCAATTGCAGCAGTACTGTCTGACATACATGTATATTTCTTTTCTGTCCCACAGAACCCACTGTTGATACATTTTTAACACAAGCAACTTTACAAATACATTGTTAACACAAGCATCTGTACAAATCAATTTGATATTCAAATGACAAAAAATTCTTCACAAAACTTCAGCTAGCTATGCTGACATATGTTAAACATGCAGTGCTCTACTCCTTCTGGGATAGCTGGCACTACCTCACATCATCACACCATCATCTGACAAAGAAGGCATTTGTGGCAAGAAAGGCCAAGAAAGGAGCTTGCATTGCTCCAAAGGTACTGACCTGAAGTAATTTATGCAGATAACATCCTGCAGCAGATCACTGAAAACTGAGTGATATTCATCTTCAACATTTACATGGGTATGGTGACATAAATCTCCAAGCACTTAAAGAAAAATTTTTAATTTATTTGCTAACTACATAAATCCACTAGGATCATTCAGGGTAAGTCTCACCTGCACTCCCCTCATTGGGGAGACTTTACTAAATTATGTACATGTATATGTATATATATATATATATATATATATATATATATATCTATATATACATATAGCTTCATAGGTTCATAGGTTGGTACTAGGCTATCAGCCCTAGGGCCTATACAAGCCTAGCCATAACAATTCCCTGGCTATTTCTTCCCACATTATTTACTTTCCTGGACCCCTGTCTAGCAGGGCGACTGACGTGATCCCTGGGGTGAATTTCCTTTCTCCCATCCAATCGTCAAGGTTCCTCTTGAAGAGGTCCAAAGAGGCACTCTGCTTGACATGTATGGGCAATCTATTCCAGAGTCTGGGGAGTCTCTGGGTCAGGAACCTATCCCTCCAGCATGTTTTGTTTATTGTGATGACAAGGTTTAGATCCCTGGAGCGTGTAGCTCTGAGGGATTGGGATTTCTTTAAGTGTAGCATGTCCAACAGCTCTGGGTTTGACATGGCCTTGTATGTTAAGCAGAGATCACCTCTGAGTAGACAATATGACAGAGTATAGCTGGAGTTTTTAAGGCGGTCAGCGTAGGGCATCTGCTTTAGGCCTGTGATTCTTTTAGTGAGGTATTTCTGAGGCCTTTCCAGTTGTTGCAGATGTCTTGAGAGGTACATACTAAATGGGGCATTGTATTCTATAATGGGTCTAATGAGGGATGAGTACAGTGGGACAATGACCTCATTTTTCTGGATGAAAAGCCCTTCGTGATGAGGTGTGCCACATAGAAGGATTTCCTGACTGTTGTGGCGATGTGGTTATCGAAGGTGAGACCACTGTCCACCTGTGTCCCTAAGTCTCTTATCACACTTTCTGTGTTTAGTGTACTGCCACCTATATGGTAATTCATGGATACATGTTTTTCCCAAAGGGATAACAATACATTTCTTGGCATTGAGCTTGAGCCCATGGCTCTGGCACCAAGCATCTGTTTCTGTAAGGCCCTTTTGTAGAGTATCTACATCATTTGGGGATTCAATAATGGCTCCCAGTTTGCAGTCATCTGTGAACTTTGTTAGCCAGAGTCCCTTAGTGTTGACCTGTACTTCAGAGAAGTAGATGCCAAACAAGAGCGACCCCAGGACTGAACCCTGAGGTACTCCACTTGTCACTTGTCTGGAGCTGGATTTGGAGTCAGCTACTTTTACAGTGTGGGTTCTATCAGTAAGCCATTTAGCAACCCATTGGGTGACATAGGGATTAATGCCCAACTTAGTAAGTTTATCTATGATTCCAGAGTGGGGGATAGTGTCAAAGGCCATGGCAAGGTCTAGATAGGCTGTGTGGACCACCTTACCCTTGTCCATGGCTCTGGAGACTGATTCAAAGAAGTCAATCAGGTTCAGGAGACAAGATCAGCCCTTCACAAACCCAAACTGGGTGGGGTCCAGTGTTTGAAGGTTGCCAATGTCTTTGTTTATAAGTTCCATGATAATACGCTCCATGGCCTTGCAGATAAGGCTTGTCAGACTGATGGGACGGTAGTTTCCGGGATCCAAGGTGGATCCCCTTGTGGATTGGGATAACTGTAGCTCTGCGCCACTCAGTGGGCACGAAACCTGAGGTGAGGCTATGATTAAACATGAGACTTAGGTGAGGTGCCAGTTCATATTATAGTTCATGTAGTACACAGCCAGGGATGTCATCTGGTCCCATGGATGCTGTATTCTTGGCTTTAGAGAGTGCGTTTTGTACCTGTGTGGCCGTTATTACTGGAATTTGGCAATCTTCGGTATTGAGATGGGCCATTTAGGGGGTGAGGGGGGTGAAGTTGGCACTGAATCGATCTGCCAGGATATTGGCAATATCCTTTGGATCAGTATATTTAATGCCATTCTGTTTTAGCTCAGAGCAGATCTGAGCATTGCCATTTAGATTCTTGACATAGTTATAGAATGCTTTGTGGTTGTCTTTGGAATCTTTGGCAATTTTATTTTCGTAACTAGCTTTGGAGGATTTTATGAGGCATCTCAGTTTCTTACTGAGGCTAGTAAGGGAGTTTTTTGCATCCTGGGATTTTCCTCTTTTCTGCAAAAGTTTCTTCCTTTTGTTGTAAAGTTTGTTTATGGCAGGGGACTACCAGATTGGCTTCCTTTTTTTGGATGAGAGCATTTTGGTTCTATTTGGGATGGCATGATTCATGCATGAGTGGATGTGCTCGTACAGTGCCTTAGTGTATCATTCAGCAGTTGAACTTTCAGTTCCTGTCTGCATGGGTGTCATGAAGTTTGTCACTTCTGACTTGAGTAGCATGAAGTTGGCTTTGGAGAAGTTTTTTATGGTGGTTTCTTTATTGGGGGGGGGTGGGATGTGGATGTTAAGGGTGATTAGCTTATGGTCAGACCTGACTAACGAGGGGGTGACCATAGGTATGGAGCATTGATTTCCCATGTTGGTAATGACCAGGTCTAGGATATTGGAGCCCCTGGTGGGACTATGGATTAGTTGATCCAGGGCGATGGAATTTATGAATTCCAAGAACCGTTGCACAAAGGTGTTGGGACATGAGTAGTTTTCCCAGTTAATGGCAGGGTAGTTAAAATCACCCAGTATTAGGGTGTTTGGTTCTATCTTAATATTTTCCAGTATGTTTAGAAAGGTGTAGTGAGAATCTTGGGGTATGGTGGGGGATCTGTAGCAAGCTACAATTTGGATTGCAGTCTTACCTAGTGTTAGTTGCACTTGGATAATTTCAGACACATTGTGTTGGCCATCTAGCCTGATGGTGTGAATATCCTTGGTGAATATTGACACTCCTCCACCTTTAGTGTTTCGGTCCTGGTTTGGTGGCTGAAAAGTGTGGTAAGAGTTGTAGCCTGGTATTGCAGGGGTGCTCTCTGGAGCCTTGAACCAGGTCTCAGTTACTGCACAGATATCGATGTTCTCCATTTTTAGGAGTGCCTCGAGAGAGTGCATTTTGAGGTTTAGACTTCTAGCATTGAGTAGCATTACCTTCAGATTTTGCATGCTTGTACCTGTTACAGTGGTGGTTTTGTCCTTTGAAGTTTGCCTAAAAAGGCACTATAGGGGTGGCAAGAGCCTTAGCCAGTAACCTGAATCCCAGGGGCGACAGGTGCAGACCATCTCTGGCAAAGCATCGTGGTCTGTCAATCATGTCATCCCAGGCAGACAGATACTGGATCCCCTTTGAATGACACCATAAGCTTAGCCAATTGTTGAAGTCAATCATTTTATCCTTATATTGTGGTATCATTCTGGGTGAAGGCAGGATGCTACTCAGGGCTAGGGTCATACCTGCCTGGGCCACATGATCCAAGAGCTCTTCCATGTGTCTTTTCATGTAGTCCAGGGAGGTATGTCTCAAATCATTCACTCCAGCATGAACAATGACAGAGTCATATTTGTACCTGTTGTGGAGTGACTTGAGTGCATGCGTTATGTGGCAGATCCTGGCACCCGACAGGCAGCTGACTGTAATTTTCTCCTTATTCAACCTGGTGAGAGGGACATCAGTGTGCTGGACTATAGAGTCACCTATGACTAAAGTGTTAGGTACATTGTCTTGCCTTAGGGGCTGTTGCTGGGTGGCACACTGGTGTTGTGAACTATGTGACACATTGGTTGTGATTGGTGTTTGTTTGCGTTTCAGCTTCAGAGGTCTTTGTTGCTTGGGCAGGTTACAGTTAAGGGCCTCTGCATATGTGGATTTAGTGTTGCTATATGTGGGTGTTGGTGGTGCCGGTTTGGAAGGGCTATGTGTTGCTTGAGGTGTAAGTGTGGGTGTTAACCTTCTCCTCTTGACTGTTTAGCACAATCTTGGGTGGAGAGAGCTTTGCTTCCATTTTGGCTATGTAAGTGCATCTCTCACAGGTTGTAGTGTTGGGTGGTAGGAGGAGAGGGTTGTCTGTGTACATGAGGCAATTGCTGCATTGCCCCAGTATGCCCAGATTCACCAGGTGGACAGGAGAAATCACCGGAAGCTGACCCTTGGACATGCCTGGTTTGGGGCTTTTTTTTTTCTTTGTAAAGTATAGGAGCTGTTTCCTTAGCAAGGTACTTTGCAATTATAGGTTGTTTAGTGCCTACTATTAATTTATCATTGTTATCAAGGAGAGTTCAGTGTTTGTATGAGTTTAAGGCTTCCTTGTGCTTTCCAGCAGGTATTAGAGAAAGTGCTAGTCACAGGGATGCTTAAAGGTAAGATTGAAAAGAATGCACTCTGCAGTGTGCACTAGAGAAGTTAGATGTGAAAGTAGGTAACTTGAGTTTTACCTGTTTAAAAAGTTAAGGTTTAGTGGAGAGTTACTATTTTTAAAACAGCAAGATGGATTGAAAGGGGTGGTCACTTTTGTATTTTGGTACTATGAAATACTGTAGGATGGCCAATAAATTTAAATAATTGAAGGGGTGGGATTTCAAAAATGATGATTTTGTGATTACTCACATAAGCCAGTGAAAGTAGAGAGAAATGAGATATATGGTCAGATTAACATAAGAGGCGGGCAACTAGAAAGACAGTGGTATTCAACAAGAGAACTTAAATGGGTAGGAGGGCGGGAAAGCATTCTGCCTGACTCAGAACAGAGAGAGCTGTGGTCTCTTTTGAAGTTTTAATATGCTGTTAAAACAGAATGCAAGCAAAACACAAGGTAAAGAAAACAAACTACAGTATTCAAAATATAGAAAGGCAAAACAGTAATACAAAAATAAAAGCAAACTAACCTTTCCTTCACAGCAAAGTGTAGCAGAGTCTGGATGAGCCTTTCTGGTAAAGCTCTGAAATGTTTTAGTTTACTCCTTAAATAGAAATGTTAGTTCCTAGCTCCACCCCCTCTGTTAACAAGTGATTAACCTTAAGTGACCTCTTCTGTCTTATGAACGAGTCCTTAATTAATCAGTTCTTATTTCTGCCTGACTCAGAACAGAGAGCTGTGGTCTCTTTTGAAGTTTTAATATGCTGTTAAAACAGAATGCAAGCAAAACACAAGGTAAAGGCAATACAGTAATACAAAAAATAAAAGCAAACTAATATATATATATATATATATATATATATATATATATATATATATATATATATATTCCACAGTCACATATCAGAGAAGTGACAAAGCATGTTAAATGTGAAACACATTTCACATATCTGTGCTCTCACAGTAGATCCAAAACAATGTTAAGGCATTCTGGGGTCTGCCACTTTGGAGAACATTTCTTGGATACTATGTACAGGACCTATATATGAAGGGATGTAGATCTTCCTCCAAGCACTATATGGATAAATGAATAGCCCAGAGTCACACGTTTGGTAAATGGAGACAGAGCAAATCAAAACCAGGACTATGGGATAAAGCTAATTACCTTTGAATGGGCCATATAGATTTTTACTGAAATTGTTTTTAAAGCCAGTCTGTGACTCTGATGACTTTTGGGGATAGCACTAGTTTATTTCTCATCCAATTACCTATCATTCTCCATTAAATGCATTGTAGGTTACTCACTGAATACACACCACCTTACAATGTTACTATAAGGTCATATAAGTCCACGGTCTGTAGCCCTATGCTCATACATGTACTAAGCACCTATTTAGATATCCCAAGCCAAGTTTCATGTGCCTGCATATATTTCCATTATTCATTCTGCAATTTCATCCAAAAACAAGTACAATACTCTGTGTTTTTATTATGGTACTTAATAACATGATAAAGATACAGATGTACCATGGCACTGGAAAAAAAAGATGGTAAAGACCATCAAGAAGACACAATGATGGCTAAAGCTGATCAAATAACAATATCCAAGTGTTACAGACAATCATCACAGGTCATCTGGTACAAGATAATCAGACTGCACACTTCTTAATGTGTACACACAGTAATTGAATGAGGGCTAATGAAAATGACAATGTGACAGGTGTAACATATACACAAATGTTTAATTTTATAATATGATGTATATTTTACATAGTATGATATACTTAGCATATGTCTTTTAGAAATCTTGGTGTGTTTTTTTTATGTCCATGCTGTTGTAGTAGACCAAAACAAATGCACTCTGTAAAGAGGTGAAAAAGACCATAAAAAAGTCACGTAAACAATGCATTTGTGAGTAGTAAGTAATATGTATTGTTAACTAACACATGTAACCAGATGTGTCTGTGCTCACTATCATGCATGGTGTTAGAAAAATATGTATTAATGTGTGTATGCTTAATGCTAATTAATAATCAAATGAATTAATATGCTTTTCATTCTATTTTTCATGCACTGTGTTATATATAAATTGAGTTTCATATGAGACTGAAAAAGATGCTTTTTGAAAACTGCAGTATGCTTTTTGAAACTTGAAAGATGCCTTCTGACCTAGTAACTGCTAGCACAGCAATATTCATGTTTATGCCTTTTGGAAATGTACTTGAGAAGCATGTGCTTATCTGCTAGGTCAGGAACGAATGAATGAACAATACTATATTCTGTAAATGTAATGATTTTAAACAATCAGCTCTGTTCGAAGCATGAGAACATGTGCAGCTGCAGTAGCTTAGAGATAAAGTAGACAAAGGATTATTAGAGGAATGAACTGTTAGCATTGTGCTTGAATTAGCCATAGTACCTTGAATGGTAACATAACATGTATCTAACTGGTAGTAATCAAGGCCATGTTGTTTTCCTCAGGAAGTTTCACATAAAAATTGATAAATCAGCAGAAATTCATGGGAATGATGGTCAACAGATGATGATGAAAAAGGAGGTGATCTGTTACGTCAACTTGGTAGGCCATGACTAGTTAGAGAATGTATAAAAATGAAAGTATTTCCTGTTTCTAGTTAGACAAACTCTGTAATAGCACGTTTTTGTCTCCTTGCTGCAAGATTAAAGTGCCTTAACCTGAACCTACCATGTTTTCATCATTTTTAAAGTATATTATTCCTTTGACAGTTTGGTCCTTCGGACCGGAAAGTACCTCTCGCTCTAGGCCTAGGTCAGAATTGGGCCCAGTGGCATGCATCCATACGGAGAAGAGGCCAAATTGGCTCTTCTGTTTTGAAAGACCTCCGACTGAATTGTCGTTGTTCGAAAGAGGCCAGCCACTGTTTCTGATCTGGGATTTCAGGACGAGTCAACGATCCGGTGGATCAACTCACGGAGGGTCAGGTAAGGAGGAATTGCCTTATTTCTGTTTTAAGCTCAGGGACTAGTTACAGAACTGTTTTTGTCAGGAAGATTTGCATGTGCAGATCAGGGACAAAAAAGGGGTTACTGTTTTGTCATAGATCAGGGGAAACAGGATAGGTAGGCAGTTATTCTAGATAAACTCTGAAAAGGTATAGAACCATGGTACCACGTGATAAGAAGGGTTACGTAACAATTTACAGCTTAGCTAAGGCAACAATGGGAAATCAGTGCACGAAAGGTTCCCGAGACCCGCCCCTAACTGAAGACGCAAAATATATGCAATTACAGCATGCCGACAATGTTAAGTATTATTCAAAATGGGTATAAGTATAAATTTGATGGTAATTTAGATAAACTCACACTTATTAAACTCGTCAGGCAACTAAAAACAGATGCAAACAATTAAAAAAGCAATGACAATTAGGAGTCCCTCAGGCGCATAGGTGGCTTGAGGAAGCAAATTGCAGGGAACAAAAGATAAAGAATTCAAAAACGATGTTCTTAGACAAAGAAGATAATAACTTGGTAATAACAACGGCCCCTCCTTCACCCCCTCCGCTTCCCTTACCAGAATATGAAGCGAGTGGACAAGCTGATCCACCTCCGCTATACCCAGCTGTTTCCACAGCATCAAAACCATTTGTCAGAGATCCTATCGAGACAAGGTCTCGAACACGCGACTTGAGAAGGGAGATTGAACTATGTGAAATAAATAGAAAATCACAAGCTATGAGTGAGGAAGAAATATGTCCACTCATAGAAGTACCAAACCCTCAGGCAGGACAGGCAGGACAGGATCCGACTCTTTTAGTTTATAGACCATGGACACCGGAAGATATTCCGAAAGCCACGGAGGGAATTCCCCATCCGAAAGTGAATTTTCAAAAATTTTTAGAAGACTTACAGGGTATGAGATTAAGTTACCATTTGAACAGAGAAGAAGTATAAAAAGTAGTTAGACAAATTGTAGGTCCAGATTGGCACATGATCAGTGGCGACTGGAATCCTCGGGATGCACAGCTTAGACCACTACCACATGCTAATGCAGAATTGGATGGCAGAGTAAAAGGTGTGACAGACCGAATCTCTGAAAAATGGAAGCCTAGGGCTGACTGGACTTGCATTAATCAGTGCATTCAACAAGAAGGTGAAACAGTTGATAGATATTATGCTATATTATTAGAGTGTTTTAATAACCACTGCGGAATGCAGATACCAGAAAATCAGACACATGATTCCCTTATGAGCAACAGCTAAAGAATGCATTCTTGAAGGGTAGTATAACTCCCATTAGCAGCTTTATTATAAAGCACATGGTAGATCATCGTACAAGTAGATTGCAGCCATTACTCGAATATGCTAGACATGCAGAGAGACATTTTAATAGTAAAAAGAAAACTCAAGTATTTTCAGCAGAAGATGGGTCGGAAGTATTTTTAGTACAAACTGGGAGAAAGGGTAAGAAAAATACCCAGGGAAATAAACAATCTGACAAGCGATCAGAAGATTTTGAAGAAAGGAAGAAAAGAGGTGAATGTTTTAAATGCGGGATAAAAGGACATTTAGCAAGGGATTGCAGGCTAAATAAGAAGGTGACTACAGAAAATAAGGAGGATGAGGAATGACTATATGATAGTCAGGAATCACTAAATGGAATAAACAGGAAAAGACAAGTACAAATGTGATGGCAAGGGTAGAGGATGTGACAGAAGGGGTAGAGGATGTACATGAATTTGTAGACATTGAAGAAAATGAAATTTTGGACCTAGCCTTATTGAGCCTAGAGCTTTACTTAGCAGATACAAAACCGGAAGTGACGCTTCTGGTAGAGGGGAGGGAAGTCAAATTTTTGTGCAACTCTGGGGCTTCACGGACCTGATACACCCTTCCAAATTACCGAAAGATTCAGAATCACCAGATTATATACTAGTGAAGGCAGCTAATGGACAGCTGTATCAGGAGCCACTCTCCCATGACATAGTGATAACAGACCCCATTTCAGGAATGACCCAGAAAAGTAAAATTGTAGTTTCTGCAAAATGCCCAGTAAACCTCTTGGGTAGAGACTTAATGCAGATGTTTGGCATAGCCGTAGTTCCAACCATGCAGGGTATGGAAGCACAGCGACAAATGGACACTTTTGTAGTGCGACCGGAGGGTGAGACATATCATTGGTACAGCCAGGACTTGGTTATGACTGGTCCAGGGGCAGTAACCAAAGAACTGATGAACGTAGCCATCAGTAAGTCCCCCTCCCTCGACAGTGACAAACAGCATTTGTTGCATTGTACTCTATATTACTGTAATAGACCAGGACCTGATAAAGAATATGAGCAGGAATTGTTTCAGAATCATGCAAACAGACTAGTGTTACGAAACTTATACTGGGACACAGAAGGAAACAGTGTAGTAAGCTGTTCATTGCCCCAGGAATTTTTAGTACTTTACAAATCTAATCGATTGCCACATGTTAGCTTAACTAAGAATAAACATTTGAAATGGGCAGACTTAGGAGAAAAAGTCACAAGGCGGGAAAAGCAGACAGAATTAGAACTCTCAGAACAAGGAGTACAGAAACAGAAATTGAATTGGATAACACAGACACACCCAGCTGTGCACTCACAGGCTAGTGAGAATAGCTGAGTATTACTCTTATTGGAGGAAGAGGAAAAAGCCTTGCAAAACATACCAGGGACTCTCTGGTCAACAGGGAAATCAGATGTAGGACTTATACGAACAGCAGGACCAGTTATTATTACGTCAAAGTCAGCATTTAGACCTCAGAAAAGACAGTATCCCTTGAGAAAGGATGCAGAGATAGGGATCAAACCTATAATAGCAGCCTTACTTAAGGAAGGAGTCTTAATAGAATCTCCTGATTCACCATGTAATACACCCTTATTTCCTGTCAGGAAAGCAAATGGGGAATGGCGTATGGTCCAAGATTTACAAGCTGTAAATAATGCAGTCATACCCAGGGCACCAACGGTGCCAGATCCACACACCTTACTGAATGATTTAAAACCTCAGCAAAAGTATTTTTCTGTGGTAGATATTAGTAATGCATTTTTCTCAATACCGATACACCCCGACAGCCAACATTGGTTTGCATTTACCTTTCAGGGGAAATGGTATACATATACAAGATTACCACAGGGATATTGTGAAAGTCCAACAATATTTACCCAAGAAATGGCAAGCAACCTGGTGGGATTTATCCCACCAAAAGGTAGTCAGATTTTACTTTATGTAGACGACATTCTGCTGGCAGCCCCCACCCAGCAAGGATGTAAAGAGGACACCATAGCATTATTACAGTTTTTAGCTACTCAAGGACACAAAGTAAACAAGAACAAACTACAACTTTGGAGAAAACACGTTAAGTACTTGGGATATGTAATATCCAAAGAAGGTAGAATATTAGATGAAGATAGAAAAACAGCAATATTACAAGCACCCAGACCAACTACCAAGAAGGAAATGATGTCCTTCCTGGGAACTACTAACTTTTGTCGAAGTTGGATACCAAATTATGCTTTGGAATCCGCTCTGCTGGCCAATTTAATATTCAAAAAGCCGATGGCAGCACAGGATTTATTACAATGGACACCAGAAGCAGAAGCAGCTTTCTGCAAGCTGAAACAACTGATAGCATCATCCTTAGTTTTAGGATTACCAAACTATCATAAGCAATTTTTTCAAACTGTAGACTGTAAGCAGGGTTATATGACATCAGTATTGACACAGCAGCATGGGGACAAGCAACGTCCCATAGCTTACTATTCATCACCGTTAGACCCAGTGGCGCGGTCCCTGCCCCACTGTGTACAAGCAGTAGTTGCAGCTGCAATGGCAGTGCAGGCTTCGGCCTCAGTAGTATAATTCCACCCTCTCACATTGAGAGTGCCTCATGCAGTCGCAATTAGTTTACTGCAAGAAAAAGTAGCATATCTTTCTTCTGCTAGACATCTTTCCTGTATGACTATACTGTTGAGCCAACTTCATATGACAATTGAACGATGCACAACTTTGAATCCGTCAACCTTGCTCCCAACCCCTGCAGATGGCAAACCGCACTGCTGCCTGCAGGAGATTGAGCAAAAGACATTACCTAGACAAGACCTTACGGATGTTCCCTTGAATGATGCCGAAGTGACATACTATGTGGAAGGCTCGTGCAGGAGGGGTCCTATAGGACAGATCCTAGTGGGGTATGCAGTCATTTCTGATACTGAAACTTTAGAAGGAAAACCTTTACCATACAATTTATCTGCACAAGCAGCAGAGTTGATTGCCTTGACAAGGGCATGTACCTTAGCAAAAGGTAAGAAAGTGAATATTTATACTGACAGTCAGTATGCTTTTTCTACTGTACATGTTTTTGCACAGCAGTGGAAAAATAGAGGAATGATAACATCTACTGGTAAACCAATTAATCATGCGCAATTCATTTTAGATTTATTAGACTCTATTCAGTTACCTCAAAAAGTAGCTATTTGCAAATGCGTAGCTCATACTAAGCAACAGGATAGGATTTCAAAAGGTAATGCGCAGGCTGATACAGCTGTGAAACAGGCATCTTCAGCCTTAGAAGCTTTTCTTTTGAGTGAGGAATTACAACCCTCTAAGATTTTAGATTTAGAAATGTTAAAAATAATGCAGACACTTACTACAAATGTAGAAAAACAAAAGTGGATAAAACAAGGAGCAATCCTTGAAAAGGGACTGTACATCTCCAAGGAAAAGAAACCAATTTTGCCATCTAACTTGTTTAGATATGCAGCTTTGTTGAGCCATGGGCAGAGCTATGTCTCAACAGGGGGGGATGGTACAGTTAGTGAATCGAGTGTTTACAACCTATGGATTTACAAATGACACAAGAAATTTTTGTGCAGCATGCCATGTTTGTAACAAGCATCATGCACAAGGGGCATGGAAGCCTAAGCAAGGGAGTTTCCCTACACCACCGTATCCGTTTCATACTATTTGTATGGATTTTATAGAACTGAATAAATGCGAGAATAAAAAGTATTGGTGTATCATTATAGATATGTTTTCCAAATGGGTGGAAGCTTTTCCAACTAAAAATCCAGATGCAGCTACTGTTGCAAAGGTCCTTGTTAAAGAAATTATACCCATATTTGGTATACCGGAAAAGATTTATAGTGATAACGGTACACATTTCGTGAACCAAACAGTACAGCAACTTAGTCGTTATTTTGGAATATCGTTAAAAAAATCACTGCGCTTACCATCCCCAATCTGCAGGGTTAGTAGAGAGGCATAATGGGGTGTTGAAGAGTAAGCTTAGGAAGTTGATGAGCGAGACACAAAAGAACTGGGTGCACTGTTTGCCTTTAGCACTGTTGAGCATGAGAACTGTTCCAAATGCAAAGGGATTAACTCCTTTTGAAACTTTGTTTGGGAGGGCATATTATACACCTCAGTGGAAACCTCTCATGTCTGCAGAACAAGAGGCTGACAGTTCACTTGCAGGGTATATGAGACGATTTTTGAATAACAAACTTTTGCAGTTAAATTCTGTTTCAGATAAAGAGCAACCGAAATCGGAAGCACCAGTAGCCCCAGGCACCTGGGTCTGTGTGAAGATTGTGAAGTGAAAGAACTGGAGGTCTCCGAAGTGGGAAGGACCGTACCAGGTACTACTGTCGACACCCACTGCAGTCAAGATCGCGGAGCGAGCTTCCTGGATTCATTTGACGCACTGTAAACTGGTAAAGAACTTTGAAATGGACAAAAACTTTGTTACTGTTGTACAACGAGAACATAACGGCCAGGTACAGAGTGAATAGAGACATTGAGCAACCTCAGAAAACTTGTATGATCATTTTAATAACTATGCTAATCACACTGTTCTTTTTGTTGTGGCCACTCCTTTTTCCTGCCATGAAAGTTGAACTGATTAAACGTAATGAACCAAACATAGACTGGCATCCGAACTTTAACACTTATCAGGCAATTATATGTGTGTATGCTGAGACTTTTAATGTTCCAAACTGCTGGGTCTGCACGGCCATACCAACAGCATATGGGGGTTTACTGATGGCTGCTATCCCCCTAGGGGTCAATGAGACCTGGAAAAATCTGTTTTTTGACACAGTTGCTATTAAAGCACATGATAAGGCAGCACTGTATTTGCCTGTAACACAAAAAGGAATTGTATGTTTTTATAAAAATGATACCATCCAAGTGGGATGGAGTAAGTGTAATCTCACCGTACAGTATAATTGTTATAAAAAACCAAATGATTTAGGTGGATCTTGTAGTACAGATTATGACTCATTTTTGAAATCTATGCATAAGACTCTTGATCAGGTACAACGTAATCCTGTACTTTTCAAACAGATATCGGTAATAGATAGGAAAATGTTTCATGCAGGGCAGTCATTTCATAACAAAGTAACAACTAAAGTAGAGGACTGTTATTTTGTGTGTGGTAAAAAAGCATATAAATGGTTACCTGAGAATTGATCTGAGAGTTGTTTTTTGAGGTACCTGGTCCTAGCCATCCGACACACTGCAGTTTTGCCACAGGGAAATATTCAAAATACCCGAGATGTGACCAAAAAGACTGTTAAGAAACCTGAGAAAACTGTGGGACAGATCGAAGCGGGCTGGAAAGACCATCGTAATGTGGGAACCAAACTTGCGCACATGGACTTGAGTGATGCTGTCATATCCTGGGCAGGTATATTACCTGCATGTGGTGCAGCTAAATCGATATGGGAGCTGCGAAAACTGTCAAAACTTCTCGAAGTAATGAGTAATGTGACTTTTTCTGCTCTTGAACTGATAACTGATGAACTGAATGCCATGAGAACTGTAGTACTCCAAAACTGAATGGCTTTTATTTATTATTTATTTATTTTTATTTTTATTTTACATTTGTTGACCGGGCTAGTCCAACTGGACACAATATCCGTTTTCAGTAGAGGCCCGGGGAGAAAAGCTCCATTACAGGTAAATACACAACAATTTATCACGTTAGGCATAATATTAGTCAAAATATAAGGTAGAAAAACGAAAAAATTTTCAAATACAAAACAAATACTCATAATAGGAAGTAAACTTATACTATATACAACTATATTAGACTATATAAAAGATGTAACAGTAACACAGGATACAGACAGAACAAACTTAACTGGTAAAAAGCCCAATTCTTAGATAATAACTCTCAAAACTCCTGATAGTTTATAGAGGAGTTAAGTCAGGAGGGGTAGGGTGGAAGAGCTGGGAGAGTGTGGACATTATTTTAGTCAGGATTAGCACATGGACATATCCATTTTGTTTTGAGATGTTCTTTAATGTGTTTTTGAAAAGAGAGGTAGAGGTTAGATTAGTTATTCCTTGAGGGAGTTGATTCCAGATTTTCCTATTGAGTTTGCAAGTAATGAATCACCAGCTTTATTATTTGATTTAGGTAGTGATACTAGTAGTCGATTTGCAGAACGGAGTGTGCTAGGTTTCTATATGGTATAATCATTTTTGAAAGGCTGGGGTAACCTCAGGGTAGTGAAGGGTCTTATGAATGATAAGTAGTTGTTGATAGAATAACTGGTTATTTAGCTCTAACCAATCTAGTTGTTTGAGATTAAGACAATGATGAGTTCTTAGGGGAGTAGCAGTAATGAATCTGGCTATACTATTGTAGCAGATGGAGAGTTTGGTAGTGTTACTTTTGGATAAGTTGGTATAGATGGGTGAGGCATAAAGAGGGTGGAGATCAGGTGTGTCTGTGCAATGGTCTTTCTAGTTTCAGGGGTAAGAAAAGGTTTAATTCTGCAGAGTGTCCCAATTTTTTTGTTGACATTTTTAACAGTGGTGTTAATGTGTTCATCATAATTGAGATGGTTATCGATAGTAACACCTAGCAGTCGCGTGGTCTTGTCAGGGTTAATACAGGTTGCATTATTTGAAGAGATAGTGAAGAGAGGAGTGGGAGATTTTTGGGTAGGAGTAAAGAGGAGAAGTTTAGTTTTTTTGGGGTTAAGTAGGAGGCAGTGTTGCAAAAACCAATTTTCCACATTTTGGAAGACTGTTTGGGTCAGGGACTGGAGGGAGGAAATATTTTTCTCAGTGCAGATTAGCGTTGAGTCATCAGCATATTGAATGCAGGTGGCTTGTGGTATATTCAGATATAGGTCGTTGATAAATAAGGAAAAAAGAAGGGGACCTAGGATAGATCCTTGTGGAACACCAATATTTACTGAGAGTAGGGAAGATAGGTTGTTCTCCCAAAGGACTGCTTGTTGCCTGTTGTGGAGATAGCTCTTAAACCACTGTAAAGAGTGTGGGCTGAGAGAAAAAGGTTTAGTTTGTCCAAAAGTATATTGTGGTTAACCATATCAAAGGCTTTAGAAAGATCTATGAAAAGTGCTGAGGAGAAAGAATTATTGTTCCTATTTTTATTTATGGAGTCAGCGAAGGAAAGTAGGGCAGTTGTAGTACTGTGGAAAGGCCTAAATCCATGTTGACAGTTAGCTAGAAGTTTGTTTTGTAGAAGGTAGCTAAGCATTTGTTTGTGAATACATCTTTCCATTATCTTGGCTAATGGGAAAGTAAGGCAATAGGGCGAAAATTTGAGAGTTCATTTGATGAGCCTCCTTTATGTAGGGAATTATATGAGATATTTTCCATAAGGTGGGGATTGTTCCTTCAGTTATAGTCCTATTTATCAGTATAGAGACCGGATATTGGATAGCTTTAGCAGCTATTTGTAGGTATTCAGATGGGAGTTGGTCTGCAGATGGGGTGCATGGTTTGAGTTTCTTAAAGCCTATAAATAAGGGATGTGGCAGGTTGGATTTGGAAGTCACTATATGAGGGAGAAGAGATCTTTGGTAAGGTTACAGATGGTATAGGTAATGAGTTAGCTAGGGATTTAATGGCTTCTGTAAAATAGTTGTTAAAGGCATCAGGGATCTGTGTAGCATTGTTGGGGTGAAAGCCTGTAGGAGTAGGAGTCGGTGAATGTCCAGGTTTAAGAAGTTTATTAATGCTTGCCCAGAATTTTTGAGGGGAATTTTGACTACCTTGTTGAAGGTGAAGATAATAATCCTTTTATCTTTAACAGTATCTCTTTGGTGGCATTCCTTAATTGTTTAAAAAGGAGATGATCTGATGGGCATCTACTGGCTCTCCATTTGGTCCAGATTTTATTTCTAAGGACCATTTTATCTTTTGTTTGCTTAGACAGCCATGGGGCAGGTTTGGTTCTTATTCTAGTAGTGTGATAAGGGGCATGATGGTCAAGGATTTGAAGAAAGTTTGTATTAAAGTAGGTTACTGCTTTATTAAGTTCAAGGTAAGTTAGTGGTGACCAGTTACATGCTTGCAATTCTGTAAGAAAGTTATCAAGGTTAAAACACTTTTTTGACTTCACCCTAGCGGCGAGGGATGGGACGTGCGCTTTAATCAAAGAAGAATGCTGTGCGTTTATTCCTGATCCTAAGCATGAGATTAACGATCATCTCGAGGTGATTCAGCAAGTGTCGGCCATTACCAAACCAGGCCCAAACCCTCTGACAGACTTTTTCCAGAATGTATTTGGGGGTTGGAATTCCATCCTAATGAACATATTGATTGCCATTGGGGTAGGATTACTCATAATAGTAGTTTGTGTTTGTTGTGGAATCCCCTGCATGAAGAAATTAATCAAAGAATTCATAGATATATCAGTATCTGAGACTATGTATCAAAGTACTGAATTTGAAGAGCTGCTAGAATGCGAAACACTTTCATAAAAGTTTAAACTGAATGACTTTCTTAACTGCAAATCCTGGTTGGAAGAGGTTAGGAAAAGAAGCAAACTGTTTATTCTTTTTTGAAAATAGAACTAAAAGTATTAACAGGAGGGAAATGTTAGAAAAATATGTATTAATGTGTGTATGCTTAATGCCAATTAATAATCAAATGAATGAATACGCTTTTCATTCTATTTTTCATGCACTGTGTTATATATAAATTGAGTTTCATATGAGACTGAAAAAGATGCTTTTTGAAAACTGCAGTATGCTTTCTGAAACTTGCAAGATGCCCTCTGACCTAGTAACTGCTAGCACAGCAATATTCATGTTTATGCCTTTTAGAAATGTACTTGAGAAGCAGGTGCTTATCTACTAGGTTGGGAACGAATTAATGAACAATACTATATTCTGTAAATGTAATGATTTTAAACAATCAGCTCTGTTTGAAGCATGAGAACATGTGCAGCTGCAGTAGCTCAGAGATAAAGTAGACAAAGGATTATTAGAGGAATGAACTGTTAGCATTGTGCTTGAATTAGCCATAGTACCTTGAATAGTAACATAACATGTATCTAACTGGTAGTAATCAAGGCCATGTTGTTTTCCTCAGGAAGTTTCACATAAAAATTGATAAATCAGCAGAAATTCATGGGAATGATGGTCAACAGATGATGATGAAAAAGGTGGTAATCTGTTACGTCAGCTTGGTAGGCCATGACTAGTTAGAGAATGTATAAAAATGAAAGTATTTCCTGTTTCTAGTTAGACAAACTCTGTAATAGCATGTTTTTGTCTCCTTGCTGCAAGATTAAAGTGCCTTAACCTGAACCTACCATGTTTTGATAATTTTTAAAGTATATTTTTCCTTTGACACATGGATACTTACTGACTGATACAGCCATGTATTGAAAGAGACTGAAGATTCCACATGCTGCAATGGTCAAGTTAGAAATCCAGTAGTGACTCTGGTATGGGATCCCTAGAGACAGGATGATGCACTTCGTGGCATCTGCATATGAGGGACAAGCTTTCCCACCCAATCTACCTAATTCTGTATGATGTATCACTTTGGAGATCCATGGCTAACACCTAGAGTGCCATGCTTTGAAGAAGCAAATCCACTTATATGGACACACTAGCAGCCCTCTACCTTTATTCAGTCTTTTACAGACTACTCCATGGGGATATGTTTCTGATTTTAAAACATGAAAGATCCAGCCCTTCTTAACTTCTTGTTCCTTTGTAGAAGAAACAGGTTGTGAAATTCCTCCTTAAAGGGCATAAATGACCTAAACATTCATCAACAGATTAATAAGACATGTTTGGATGATAAATTCATATCCTGTCATATCCCACACCTCAGGAATAGGCCTCTACCACATGCCAATCAGAATATCACGCTTGCCACTTTCAGGATAATCGAAGATAATTAAATAAGTCGATTCAAATTCTCCAGGGTGTATCTTATGTTGTTCTTCTTGACACTGAAGGAAACTTTTGAAATTGAGAAAATGCAATTTATTTTTTTTTTAAAAGGGTGAAGTCACAATTCAAACATTTATTTTCTATGGCTACACTAGTGTTTGCCTATAAAGCGCATGACCCATAATTAGCTCATGCATGCTAAGTTATCACCTTGTCACTTGCCTTCACCAAAGCCTATGACACCATCACCCATAGAAGTAATGTACAACTATAGCTAGAATAACATGCAGCCACCTCCAGAAAAATAACATTTTACATTTATGTGGACAGGATGAAGTTGGGGGAGCAATTGAAGAACCATCTCTTAGAATTGATCCTTATCAACAGTATGAATGCGAGAATGGTAGAAGAAGGAGAGGAAATGAACAATTATATCAACAGTAGGATGATTCTAGATGCAGTCTAAACCTCACTCCTGATGTAATATTGTATAGACAAGGGACCAAAGAGTAGACCCTGATGATAGGTTAATTCAAAGGAAGAAAGATGCATAAAGAGCAGGAAGTGAGCCCTGACCAGAAATAGGATGAACAATCCTAAATATCACATTGGCAAAATTCTGAGAAAATAACACCTTGATAACACTACATTTTAACTTCAAATAATCTCATCACTGCAACTTGCAGTCAGTTCCACAGTGAGACCAGAACACAAACACATTTTCTCTCAGTTTGGAGGGAGGGGGTTGAATATTTGAATACTTGAAATGCTCACTAAGTGCTTTATCACCAGTCTCCCTAGGCTTAAACATCATCGTCACACAGTCAAAGGCTCAAAAGCTGTTCATTTAGAAAAGTGCTTATCTGCTGGCTGGATTGCTTTTAATTCAACTACTACACCTTGAAATATTCTCAGAACTAGCTAGAAGAGTTACCACCAAAATCCCTCATACAACCTCATATGATCCCATTCTAGAAACCCCCAACATTTAACTGTAATGCACCTAACCACAGCTTCTTAACTGCAGCTCTGAAACTGTGGGACTCACTTCTATTTAAAAGACCTAACCTATTACTGCAAATTTAGATCCATAAAGTATACCTGTTCAAACAAGGCAAATACTTTTTTACTTTATTTCTAGTGAGAGTAGGGAAGTGCTGGTGTTCTTCTTACCGAAGTTGGTGCGCCTTGTTTGCTGTGGCATAGACTGGATTCGGGCCTTCTGGATCTAGCTTTGTTTGTGTAACTTGAGCACTAATCCAGACATTCTCTAAAGTATTCAATTGTATTTATTACTGCTTGGTTGTAACTTGATTAAAGTGTAGCTATCATTCTAAGTCTTTTGGATTAAGCACTTGGGCTTCGGACCAGTTGTTTTACATTAGGAAGGTTTGTGGCAAGCACTGTGGTGGCAGAACAGGTAGCTTTCATCCTTCTAAGTTGGGAACTGCTGATTGAGAGCCCAGAGTTCAAGGGTATTAGTTCTGGTTTAGGCACTTGGGCTTCAGGCCAGTTATTTTACATTAAGAAGGTTCGTGGTCTGCACTCTTGTGGGAGAAGAGGCTGGACTCTGCCCTTCTGAGCTGGGAATTTCTGGTTGAGGGTTTATAGTGCCTGAATATTTGAACTGTATCTTAGTGAAATTGGTACACCTTGTTTGCTCTAGCATAGACTAGATCCAGGCCTGCTGAATCTAGCTTTGTTTATATGCTTGTTGTTTGTTTGCTTGTTATTTCCCTGGAAGCTAATTCCACCTAATATGCGGCTTCTCAGCGCTTCTGTGGATCACTAGTGATATCTGCATTGCTTACTGTACTAGTTCCTTGTTTCACTTGAAAGAAAGTTACTGTTTGTCGTTTTTGCATTTAGTTACTTGTAACACATTGGACTCAAGTTACCTGGCACTTGCTCACTAAAGCAATTATATAAGTCAGCACTAAAAACTAAAAGCACTACACCCTCACTCCCCACTGGCCCTTGTTTTCAATTATTAAGGAATTCCCAGTATTATTCTAGCATTTCCAAAGGTCAGTTGTCAATCTCCTCTCCGGTCCAGCTGGTGAATCTGGGAATCTTGAGGTAATGTTATAACTGCCTCATGTACACAGACAACCCTCTCCTCCTCCCACATAACACAAATACTTGCGAGAGATGCAGCTATTTAGCCAAACTGGAGGCTGAGCTCTCTCAACTCAGGACTGGCAAGACCAGATAGGAGGAGAAGGCAACTACACACACCACAAAACCAGCCTCACATAATGCTACCACACCACTGAATCAAACACATAAACACACAAAGACATACTCGGAGGCTCTGAGTAAAAATTTACCTAAACAGCAGAGGCCTCCAAAGCAGACACCCAAACAACTGCTACCTCAAGACACCCCACAAGCAACACATAAACCACAAAAGCAGTGTGCAAAGCAGTCACAGCCCTTAAGGCCAAATACAACACCAAATATACTTGTCATAGGTGACTCCATAGTCAGACACACTGACGTCCCACTCACCAGGCTGAACAAGGAGAGGGTCACAGTAAGCTGCCTATCGGGTGCTAGAATCCGCCACATAACACAAGCACTCTGGTCACTCCACGGCAAGTACAAATATGACACAGTCATTGTCCATGCTGGTGTGAACGACCTGAGACGTACCTCCCTGGACTACATGAAAAGAGACATAGAGGAGCTCTCTGATTATGTAGCCAAGGCAGGTATGACCCTGACCCTGAGTAGTATCCTTCCTTCACCAAGAATGATGCCACAATATAGAGACAAGATGATCAGCTTTAACAATTGGCTTAATGTCTGGTGTCATTCAAAGGGGATCCAGTATCTGTCTGCCTGGGATGACATGCTTGACAAGCCATGCTGCTTCGCAAGGGACGGCTTGCACCTGTCACCCCTGGGATTCCGGATATTGGCTAAGGCTCTTGCCACCCCCATAGTGTCTTTTTTAGGCAAGGCTCAAATTCTAAACCTACCACCCTAGAAAACAAAAATGGGAAGAAACTGAGAGTAATGCTGCTCAATGCCAGAAGTCTAAATCTCAAAATGCACGCACTCGAAGCCCTTCTCAGTATGGAGAACATCGATGTTTGTGCTGTAACTGAAACCTGGTTCAAGGCTCCTGAGAGCACCCCGGCACTATTAGGTTTTACCTCATATCATGCGTTCCGGCCCCAAAACCCGGACCACACCACAAAAGGAGGGGGTGTATCCATATTCATAAAGGATACCCACACCTCCAGGTTGGTGGCAATGCAAGCTCGAAACCATCCAGGTGCAACTAACCATAGGCAAAACTGCTCTACAAATTGTAGCATGCTACAGGCCACCCTCTCAAACTCAGGAACCCCACACAGCCTTCCTGAAGACACTGGAGGGTATAAATGTATCTCCAAACACCATCATATTGGGTGACTTCAACTACCCGAATATAGACTGGGAACATTACTCAAGCCCTAACTTTCTAGCCCAACGGTTCCTGGAGTTCATAAATTCAAATGCCATGGAACAGCTAGTCACTGTTCCCACGAGAGGAGAAAATATACTAGATCTCATTAATACCAACATGGGGACAAAATGCTCCACACTGGAAGTATATCCCTCATTGGTGAGATCTGATCATAAACTAATCTCACTGGAAATCCACATCCCGCCCCCACCCCAAACAAAAAAGACCACAGTGAAGAACTTCTCTAAAGCAAACTTCACACTACTCAAGACTGGTGTGGTATCCTTCAAGGCCCCTGAGCCAGTGGAAACCACAACCCAAGCTGCGGAAGCCCTTACAAATGCCTTCTATGAACACCTCCAGGACTGCATGGATCAGGCAATCCCAAATAAAACCAAGACTCTTTCCACAAAGGGCAAACATCCAGTCTGGTGGACCCCAGCCATTAACAAACTTTACAATAAGAGGAGAAAGCTATTACATGATAGAACAAAATCCATAAAAGGGAAGTCACCCTGATCATTATTAGTAAAAAATACGAGCACTCATAAAATCAACTAAGGCCAATTTTGAGAGAAAAATTGCCATGGATTCAAAGGACAATCATAAGGCGTTTTTCAGCTATGTTAGGAACCTGGGTGGAAACTCCCAGATATGCTCAGAATTAGTCCAAAATGATACAAAAATCACTGAACCCACAGACATTGCCAACATACTGGCAGACAGGTTCAGTGCAAACTTCACCCCCCTCTCCCCCCCTAAAGGAGAGATAACTATCCCAGCAGAGTGTAGCCTCCCAGACATCTCAAATCCACAGGTGAAAGCTGCTCTCTCTAAAGCACAGCATCAATGGGACCGGATGGTGTCCCCGGCTGTGTGCTACACGAGCTAAATGAGGAATTAAACCCACACATAAGGCAGCTGTTTAATCTCAGCCTTACCACAGGATACGTGCCCAAGGAGTGGCGTATGGCAACTGTGGTCCCACTCCACAAAGGCGGTGCCTCTACGGACCCTGGTAATTACCACCCCATAAGCTTAACAAGTCTAGTCTGCAAAGCTATGGAGAGGATCATAATGGAACTCATAAACAAAGATATAGGGGACTTGCAGACATTGGACCCGACCCAGTTTGGCTTCGTCAAGGGCAGATCATGCCTTTTGAACTTGGTTGACTTCTTGAAACAGTCACCAAGGCCATTGATGAGGAAAGGCAGTCCATACGGCCTACCTTGACCTTGCAAAGGTTTTGACACAATACCCCACTCGGGTATTGTAGAAAAACTTACCAGCTTAAATGTAAACCCATATGTCACAAGATGGGTTGCAAACTGGCTTAAGGACAGAACCCACAGGGTTAGAGTTGCTGGCGCTATGTCAGACTCCAAGCCGGTCACAAGTGGTGTCCCACAGGGCTCGGTCCTTGGCCCCTATTGTTCGGCATCTACTTCTCAGAAGTACAGGCCAACATGGGAGGACTCTGGCTGACAAAGTTTGCAGACGACTGCAAACTGGGCGCCATAGTGGAAAGTGCATCGGACACGGATATCCTTCAGAAGGGACTCACGGAAACAGATAGCTGGTGCCAGAGCCATGGCCTGAAGTTAAACGCCACAAAATGTATAGTCATACCCTTCGGGAAAAACAAGGTAACCCCGAGCTACCATATAGGTGGCAATCCACTAAGCACAGAAGAGGTTATCAGGGACCTGGGGACCCAGGTTGACAGTGGCCTTTCTTTTGACACTCACGTTGCTAAAGTGGTTAGAAAGACCTTCTACATTGCCCACCTGATCATGAAGGGATTCACATCCAGATCTAGTGAGGTCATTGTTCCCCTGTACTCTTCACTTATCAGACCAACGATCGAGTACAATGCCCCATTCGGGATGTATCTCACCAGACATCTGCAGCAATTGGAGAGACCCCAAAAGTTCCGCACCAAAAGGATAAAGGGACTCCAAAATCTGTCATATGCTGCCAGATTGAAGAAACTCCAGCTCTATTCAGTTGCATACCGTCTGCTCAGAGGTGACATGTGCCTGACATACAAGGCCATGTCCAACCCGGAATTAATGGACATGCTCCACCTCAAAAAATCCAAATCCACCAAAACCACTAGAGCAAGCGACTTAAACCTTAGCACGGATATAAATAGGACGTGCTGGAGGGATAGATTTATCACTCAGAGACTCCCTATGCTGTGGAATAAAATCCCGGTCCATGTGAGGCAGAGCACCTCGCTGGCTCTATTCAAGAGAAATCTTGACCTGTGGATGGGAGATCGTAGGTTTATCCCGGGAATCATCTCTGTGTCACTGCTGGACAGAGGCACAACAAACTAATTGGCACAGTATTTTTTCATATAAGGGGTGGCGTAAGCCACAAAAATTTGGGCTAGGCTTATAAATGCCTTAGGGCAGATAGCCTAGTATAAACCTATGAACCTATGAACCTATGAACCTAAGTATTCAGTTGGCTCTAAGCTAAATTTTCATTTTCGTATATTTTTCTTATTGGATGACACTGTTTAGTATAGTCATACCTCTCAAACTCTCTTTGTGCAAGAAATCGGGACAAAGGCCCGGAAATAGGGAAATATTTTATATATTGCTCTTATAAACTTAGAAAGTTGCTAAAGTAACAGGGTTTGTGGTAACATACATTTTCTGAATGATATGATGTCTGAAACTCCAGTGTATGTCATTATTTGGTGACTTCAGTCCTCAGATCATCCCAGTAATTTGTCATAAAACCACACATTTTATGAGGAACAAACCAAAACTATGAGGCAAAAACCTGGACATTCTGCAAAAATCTGGACAGTTGAGAGGCATGTAAAGTATTTGAACTGTATTGACTCTTAGATAACAATGTGTGTAATTTATCCTATCTTTTAACTCATACCACAACTATTATAATTATATAATTCATGTACTGACCTCCTACTGCTGTAAATGTGTGCTGCACTGAACTTTAGATGTACACTGTTCTCAGACTGGACTGTATTATGCATTTTGTTCCCTGTAGGGTCAAGAAATTGTTACATCTGTGTTAGCACCTATTTTCTGCACCTAGTACATCTCCACAGCACAGTTTATCTGACTATGATATCCTCTCTGCCTATTGACTACAACCACTGCAATATATCTTTTTTTGCCCTTGGTAATTCAGCACACTTGACAAATATGGAAGCCATGTCTAACTTTATACCTTTTGGTCCCTGGAGGACCACAAAATATTTCTAAATGTGCTTATTGAAGTACCCATAAATAAAAATCTTGTCTGATGTCTGATTCATCTATCCTATGCCACAAAGGTTAGGTATGTCCAACAATTCCCAGACTTAGAAAATGCTACCTCCAGTGTATAAGTTGTTACCAAACCCACCGGAGGGCACAATGTTCTAGCCTTCATCCTCTCTAACACTGTACTTAATGCATTACTTTTACTGTATCCTTATATCTGCTCAGACCCAATCAAAAATCAGTAATCTCCTTATGGATATCTAATTCTACCCACAAGACCCCCCCCCTAAATTCAAGGACTTTAAAAAGATAAACATATTAAAACTATATGCTGAGCATTCAAAATTCAATTGCAAGATTGCCAGCCCACTATTAGCCTCAGCTGTCACTTTTGCCAATGAATTTTACTTCCATCTAACAAACAGCATAAACTAAGTAGTACCAGTCAGAACCAAATCTATTGCGGAACGTAAAAATAAATTCCTTTGGTGAAATGCAGACATTAATAAGCTCTGTAATAAAGTAAAAAAATAATTAAGGTCCATAATATCTCAACATCTACTCATAGTAAATATTATATCAAAAAATCAGCAAAAAGTTACAAGTTAACATATGGAAGATCAAAGGCAGATAATCATAAATACATTAACTATATCAGATGATTAAGAAATAACACTTAATAATGCTATGAATTAACTCATAATGGTATCATTAATACTAATATACTTGCAGATAAATTTAGTGCAAACGTCACAAGAGAAAGACTTAATGAAGTTCTTTCCTTTCTTCAAGATTATTTTTGGGCGTGTCCTAACTGTAATAGCTAAAACTAAAAATACTACCACTCTGGGCCCCAACAATATACTTGGTTGCTTAATTAACACTAACACACCTTCTCTGAACTTCTCCTAAAACTGTTGAAATTAACCTTAGGCACAGGGTTTATTTCTGAGATATGGAGAATGACTATCATTGTGCCTGTCTATAAAGGGAGCCTCATTTCAGATCCTAGGAACTATAGCAGCCCAACAAGTCTAATTTTCAAAAACATGGAATTTATTACATGCTGATTTCATAAGCTCTGATGTAAAAAAAAAATGTAATTAATCTAAACCCACATCAATATGTTCTTTTCAAAGGGAGATGAATTCTATATGTCAGTAAACTACTTCCAGAAACACAGCTAAATCTGGCAGTTAGTGCATGTGATCCCTTGCTAATTTCCATCTTAACCAATAACCTCCCCTCGGCTACCCATTAAACTAATATAGTACAGTATGCTGATGACACCACCCTTATTTGCTCAGTCCTCTCTCCACAATTACTCCAAGATAGAACCCAGGAAGCCTTCACTACTATAGAAAAATGGCTAAATTCCTCCCAACTCAAACTAAACCCATCTAAGACCCTACTCATGATCTTCCACCCATCCAAAGCTTTCACCCCTACCTTGCCATTCTAAATAGCATCCTCCAGCAATACCTTTATCACACCAGTAACTCAAGCGAAGCTACTAGGTGTAACTATTGACCAAAACCTACAATTTGACAAACATATAGCACTAACAATTGCCAAAGTTCATAAAAAAAATAGATTCACTCTACCACTGCAAGAGCTTCCTCACACAGGGATCCCGAGTCACTATCTCTCATACCCATCTACTCTCCACCTTACTATAAGTTTCCCCATTTCTAACTAACCTAAACAAATCTGACCTTCTGAAACTATCTATCTACTACCATAAAACTCAAAATTTGCAACCAATGCTAAGTTCCGTTCTCATCACCGCCTGTTTCTCACTAAGACAACTAGTATGGTTAGAACTCCCTAACCTACTAAAATACAATCAACATCTCCTGACCAATCAACTTCTATACCAACCAAATAAAATACCTGCCCTCTCTGGTCCGCTCACATTCCATAATACTGTGTGTCAACTAAGATCTTCCAATACTGCCCTACTGACTTTTACCAATTGCTTACAGGCCAATCTCTTCATTCCTATGCAGTTGCTAAGGCCTGGAACTATCTACCCTCTGAAATTAGATGTTTAAATAGTAAACATACTTTCAAATCCCTACTAAAAGATGTAGACCATCATTTTCTATAATCTTTTGTAGTCCATGTTTCCAGTGTTTTTCAGCCACTTCAGTACCATAATGTTTGCACAATTCCCAGTGCAACAGTTTGCCACATTATTATGCTTTTCAGTATACAGTCCTTCTGCTATTGATCTGTCACAACCAGCAATGAGGTGTGCAACTGTTTACAATTCTGTTTTACAAAACCTATATTTGTTTGTTTCTCCATGTTCATTGGACTTTGTAAACCAATGTGTATGTAGCCCACTGTCTTGGGATGCTAATATTAACCTTTCATCTCTTGGTTTGAATTTGCCTCTCCTTAACCATTTCTGCATTTGATCCTGATCAACATGAGGTTCTTCCAGGAGTTTTCTATACTTGCAACTATATTTATGCATTTTCCACATTTTTTGCCTTTTCATCTGGTCCCTCACCTTATATTCTTTGTTTTGTTTTTTGGCACATTCAGTTGCTGCCTGATTTTTACCTCTTCTGGTTTGATTTTCATTCCTGCTTGACGCTGATACGCTTCTGCTAGATTAAGCAGAGAAGTTATCATAGATTTATTCTACTTATGTTTCAAAACTTTCACTATGTTTGTGTCTTGTGAGGTCAGCAGATATGTGTGCAGTCCCACATTGTAGATGTATACATGTAATCAATTTCAAGGAGTCCCATTGCTCCTTTGGAACAGGGGAATATGTTATATTGATAGGTATTGATTTTTATAAATCATTTGGTGAGAATGAAACATCCTTCTTGTTTTCCTGCCTAATCTGTCCAACATGTTTTGGAGCCAGTCAGTCACTTCAAAACTGTAAGTTAGGACAGGAAGAGCAATTTTCAGGATTAATTTATGTCTTCTAAAGTATTCCTTACTAAGTTTAATTTGCATTTGTTCATGTTTTATTGTTGACCCTTCATCAGTTCCCAAATATTTATACACTCCCTCTTGCTCAAGTTCTTTTCTTTCACATTCTTGTCCCAAACTGATGTTTTCTTGGTGCTGCAGTTTTCATAGGTTCATAGGTTCATAGGTTGGTACTAGGCTATCGGCTGTAGGGCCTATACAAGTCTAGCCATAACAATTCCCTAGCTATTTCTTCCCACACTATTTACTTCCCTGGACCCCTGTCTAGCAGGGTGACTGAAGTGATCCCTGGGGTGAATTTCCTTTCTCCCATCCAATCGTCAAGGTTCCTTTTGAAGAGGGCCAAAGAGGCACTCTGTTTGACATGTATGGGCAGTCTATTATAGAGTCTGGGGAGTCTCTGGGTCAGGAACTTATCCCTCCAGCATGTTTTGTTTATTGTGATGACAAGGCTTAGATCCATGGAGCGTGTGGCTCTGAAGGATTGGGATTTCTTTAAGTGTAGCATGTCCAACAGCTCTGGGTTTTAAATGGCCTTGTATGTTAAGCAGAGATCGCCTCTGAATAGATGATATGCGACAGAGTATAGCTGGAGTTTTTTAAGGCGGTCAGCATAGGGCATCTGCTTTAGGCCTGTGATTCTTTTAGTGAGGTATTTCTGCGGCTTTTCCAATTGTTGCAGGTGTCTTGAGAAGTACATAAACAAATGGGGCATTGTATTCTATACTGGGTTTAATGAGGGATGACTACAGTGGGACAATGACCTCCTTTTTTCTGGATGAAAAGCCCTTAGTGATGAGGTGTGCCACATAGAAGGATTTCCTGACTGTTGTGGCGATGTGGTTATCGAAGGTGAGACCACTGTCCACCTGTGTCCCTAAGTCTCTTATCACACTTTCAGTGTTTAATGTACTGCCACCTATGTGGTAATTCACAGGTACATGTTTTTTCCTAAAGGGGATAACTATACATTTTTTGGCACTGAGCTGGAGCCCATGGCTCTGGCACCAAGCATCTGTTTCTGTAAGGCCCTGTTGTAGAGTATCCACATCATTTGGAGATTCAATAATGGCTCCTAGTTTGCAGTCTTTTGTGAACTTTGTTAGCCAGAGTTCCTTAGTATTGGCCTGTACTTCAGAGAAGTAGATGCCAAACAAGAGTGGTCCCAGGACTGAACCCTGAGGTACTTCACTTGTCACTTGTCTGGAGCTGGATTTGTAGTCAGCTACTTTTACTGTGTGGGTTCTGTCAGTAAGCCAGTTGGCAACCCATCGAGTGACATAGGGATTAATGCCCACATTAGTAAATTTATCTATGATTCCAGAGTGGGGGATAGTGCCAAAGGCCTTGGCGAGGTCCAGATAGGCTGTGTTGTCCACCTTACCCTCGTCCACAGCTCTGGAGACTGATTCAAAGAAGTCAATCAGGATGAGGAGACAGGATTAGCCCTTCAGGAACCCAAACTGGGTGGGGTCCAGTGTTTGAAGGTTGTCAATGTCTTTGTTTATAAGTTCCATGATAATATGTTCCATGGCCTTGCAGATCAGGCTCATCAGACTGACAGGGCGGTAGTTCCTGGGATCCAAGGTGGATTCCCCCCCTTGTGGAGTGGGATAACTGTAGCTGTGCGCCACTCAGTGGCCACGAAGCCTGAGGTGAGGCTATGATTAAACATGACACTTAGGTGAGGTTCCAGTTCATTTTGTAGTTCATGTAGTACACAGCCCGGGATGTCATCTGGTCCCATGGATGCTGTATTCTTAGCTTTGGCGAGTGCGTTTTTTACCTGTGTAGCCGTTATTACTGGAATTTGGCAATCTTCTGGTATTGAGATGGGCCATTTAGGGGGTGAGAGTGGGTGAAGTTGGCATTGAATCGATCTGCCAGGATATTGGCAAAATCCTTGGGATCAGTATATTTAATGCCATTCTGTTGTAGCTCAGAGCAGATCTGAGCATTGCCATTTAGATTCTTGACATAGTTATAGAATGCCTTGTGGTTGTCTTACAATCTTTGGCAATTTTATTTTTGTAACTAGTTTTGGAGGATTTCATGAGGGATCTCAGCTTCTTACTGAGGCTGGTAAGGGAGTTTTTTGCATCCTGGGATTTTCCTCTTTTCTGCAACAGTTTCTTCCTTTTGCTGTAAAGTTTGTTTATGGCAGGAGACCACCAGATTGGCTTCATTTTTTTGGAGGAGAGCATCTTGGTTTTATTTGGGATGGCACGATTCATGCATGAGTGGATGTGCTCGTACAGTGCCTTAGTGCAGGATTCAGCAGTCGAACTTTCAGTTCCCTTCTGCATGGGTGTCATGAAGTTTGTCACTTCTGACTTGAGTAGCATGAAGTTGGCTTTGGAGAAGTTTTTTATGGAGGTTTCCTTACTGGGGGGTGCGGGTGGGATGTGAAAGTTAAGGGTGATTAGCTTATGGTCTGACCTGACCATAGGTGTGGAGCTTTAAAGGTTGCTTTTGCACATTTATCAAGACCAAATGACATTCTTATATTCTTCTCTCTTTCGGCTGTTCCTGCTAGGGGTCACCACAGCAGATCACCTGTTTCCATTTCTTTCTGTCCTCTACATACTGCTGTGTCACACCTACCACCTGCATGTCCTCTCTCACCACATCCATAAACCTTATCTTAGTCCTTCCTCTTTTCCTCTTACCTGGCAGCCCTATCCTTAGCATCCTTTTCCCAATATACCCAGCATCCCTCCTCAGCACATGTCCAAACCAATGCAATCTCGCGTTTCTGACTTTGTCTCCAAACCGTCCAACCTGAGCTGACCCTCTAATACACTAATTTCTAATCCTGTCCATCCTTGTCACACCCAGTGCAAATCTTTAACTCTGCCACTTCCAGCTCTGACTCCCTCCTTTTTGTCAATGCCACTGTCTCCAACCCATACAACATAGCTGGTCTCACTACATTCTTATATCATCCGAAAAAGTTTTTACAACTTGCAGTTGTGCTTTTAGTTCCTGATATGATGAGCTATACAGTTTTAAATCATTGGCAAAGAAAAGATGAGAAGTCTTTACACTTTGACAAAGATTCACCTTGGAATATCCTCTTTTGAATTTTTATCCCTGTAATAATATTTTTTCCCCTATAACAATAATTTGTCTTTTATAATGGCTTAATTGCAAAGTGGTCTGCCTCTGTTTCATGGTCAATGTAATCTAGTCGATAAGTGTAGGGTGCATCTTATATATTTTTTAAGCACTCTTTTATTCATGAATGTGGGATGCCATCAAATGCTCTTCTGGCTCAGTATAGGTGGCCCCATTTACAATGAGCTCTGCACACAACTGTGTATTGCCTTTGAGTTTGCAGACATAGCTAAAGAATGCCTTATGGTTGTTCTTGGCCTGGGGGCCATATTTACCTAAAATTTGGCTATGGTTAACTTTATTTGTCCTCTGAGTTTTTTTTTTTTTTTAGTTTGATGAGAGTGCTTTTATCCTGCAGGGTGCTACTCCTACTAATTTTAGCCATGATTTTCTTCCTTCTGTTATACAGCCTTTTGATATTGTGATTCCATGATTCCACCATAGTTGCGTGTTTTTTGAGTTAGCTCTGTACTTCTTCCTAATGGATACAGCTGCCTCCATACAGCTATTAGCATGCTTGTACATGGTTTCTGTGAACAGTTCTGCATAGGCAGCAGTATTCTCAGGGTTTATGGGGTGGGGGGGGGGCTTGAAATTTGCCAGGTTATCACTTAATATATTTATTTATTTATTTATTTATTTATTTATTTATTTATTTTATTTATTTATTTACATTTGTTGACCAGGTGTGTCTGACTGGACGCAGGTCCATTTTCAGCGGGGGCCCAGGGAGAAAAGCTCCACAGTTAAAATAAACAGACAGTAGTTACATTGGATTATATAGCAATTAACTATTTAACATAGCAATTACTTACAACATATTTACAGATGAAGAACATAGTACATCAGTAGACAACTAGAATCTTTATCTGTGAAGTACATAACAGACATTATGTTACAATAAGAAGTTCCTGCTGTATAATAAGTACTAGGCTTATGAGCATCTGAGCTTGCTATAATCAAGGTAGTTAGTAGAGTGGAAAGAAAGGTAGTGGTCGGATGGGGTGGGCGATATTAGAGTGGGAGTTGCAAGGGCATAGCCAGCATGTTTTTAGATGCACTTTTAGTAAAGTTTTGAAGTGTGTGCATGATGGTATGGAGGTAATTGTGGGTGGGAGGGAGTTCCATAATTTGGCTATGGTGCAAGAGAATAGTGCTTCACCAGCAAAGTTATTGGCTTTAGTGATTTGCAAGTGATTTTTGTTGCTGGAGCTTAGTGGTCTGGTGGTGTGATAGGGTTGGAGTAGATTCTGGAGGTATGGGACATTTAGTGGATGGTTTACTAGTTTGTGGGCAAGTGAGAGTTGTGGGCGAGTGAGAGTTGATACCACTGAAGGAGGTGAGGGAGTTCAAGCCAACTCAGTTCAGCAAGTGAGAGACAGTGGTGACTATGGTAGGATGCCCCTGTGGTGAATTTGGTGATTTTGTTGTAGCAGGCCTCTAGCTTGTTTAGATCGCATTGCCTTAGGTTGGTATATATTGTAGAGGCATAAAGTAGGGTGGAGATAAGGTGGGAATTTGCTATTGAAATCTTTGCTGCTTTGGTGAGAAGTTGCTTATTTCTGTATAATGCTCCTAGTTTTTTGTGGACTTTTTTTATGGTCATGGATATGTGAATGTCAAATTTTAGTTTATTGTCTATTTCCACTCCTAGCAATTTGGTGTGTTCAGTTGGGTATATAGTGGTGTTGTCTTTTGCTGTGATGTTAAAGTGAGAGTTGTTTTGAGTATGTTTGGTGGGTTGGAAGATGAGTAGTTTAGTTTTGTTTGGGTTGAGTATTAATTGTATTAATGAGTATTAATTAATAATATGAAGCTAGCCTTAGAGTATTTCCTGAATATTCCAGGGTTAACTGGGATTCCAGGTTTTATTTTTAAATCGAAGAAGACATTACACTAGGGGGTGTGCAGCACTCTCCCATATTAGTGAGGACTAGATCCAGTATGGTTACACCCCTTGTTGGTATATTGACAATCTGGGCCAGGGAGTTTGTGTTTACAAAATCCAGGCATCTCTGTGCCTGTACGTTTGGTGTCATATAGGATTCCTAGTTAATAGTGGGGTAACCTAAAGTCACCCATGAATATGGCATGCTTCCAAAAAGTTTAAATACATGGTATGGGTTTCCAGGGTTAATGAGGGGGGACCTATAGCCTGAAAGGAAGTGGTACTGGATTTTGCCTATGATGATTTGAACATGGGTAGCTCAAGTGCATTGTCCTGTTTGAGCAGCCTTGAGTTATATTTATTTTTGACACCTCCACCTTTAGTCCCTGTCTGTGTAGTAGCTGGTCCAAATGTGTGCAAAGTATTATAACCTTGCACTGTTGGTGTGCTCTCCATGGCTATAAACGACCTTCAATGACCTCTCTGGCCACAAACCTTGTAACTACCTATGAATCTATGAGCCTAATCTGTAGATAGTAGCCATTCGGGTTATACAGAATAACTGGACAAGGTTTTTCATACTATTTTCCATACTGAAATTGTAAACAAGCTTAAAATCCTGAATGTAAGTCTTTATTTTGTATGATAGATACCAAAATGGCTGATAGATAGAGGTCATGTATTTAAACTAACAGCTGCCACCTAAGAAAGCAAATAGGTGGCTAGCGACATTCTTCAGGGTTTAGCACTGGGCCTACATCTATTCAGCATCTACTTTTTTGATCTCCAAAACACTAACCTAGATATATTGCTAACTAAATGCACTAATGAGTTTAAGATGGGTATTATCATTCACTCACCATCAGATACCATGTTACTGTAGCAAAGCTAAACCATTAAAATCAGTAGTGTGTTAAATCAGCTTAAATTACATATGAAGAAACATAGCACTGTCAGCTTTGGTAATCAGATCTCAAGAGCAGCTTACAGTATAGACAGCAACTTACTGTAGACTGATATAGTCATCACAAATCTCAGCAACACCACAGAGAACCCCCTATTCTTTGACCACTACGTGGCAACAGCAGTCAGGAAATTGTCTATCTAGCCAAAGTGATTACTAAAGATATCTGTTATTCCATTGTACTCTACCTGATCAGATCAATAATAGAATACAATGTCCTTTTCAGTATATTTTAAACGCTCATTGAGAAACACCCCAAGAGGTCCCTTACTAAAAAGATGATAACACAAAAGACCCTGACTACCAAGACAGGCTTGAAGCTCTGCCCTCTAGTTTGAGTCCTATAGACTTCTGCATGGTGATTTATGCTTTGCATATGCTGTTAAATAACCAACCTTCCCTGTTCAGCAATATCTCCATAAAACAAATGGCTTGGTAACCACTCACACTGATGACTTGAACCTCCATTGACAAATAAATAAGACTTGCTGGAGGGACAACATTATTTCCATTGTGTCCCCACCTGTGGAATAATCTTATGTACAAAAGAGAGTGATACCCTCACCTCCTTTAAAAACAAACCTTGACAGTTTGTGGGCACCTGTAAATTCACCCCATGCATGTCTTGTGTTCTCAGGGTCATCTAGTTGGTAGGGGTATACATTACCAAGTACATAGACCAAGATATGTGATTCTCATTTAAGTGGGCAGCAGGTCACTTATAATGGTGTCCACTGTTATGTCTTAAAGGTGATGTTGGATATGTCTTGGAACCACAGATGATGAACCACATCTGACCCCCCCCAGACGATGGTTGAGATGATGTGTAGCAGAATGTATTCACAGACACAGAACTTTGTGAGAGGTATGGTCTGACTCCTGAAGAGATGTTTTCACTAGCTGTAGCTATGTTCAGCTGGTTAAATAAATAAATCACAGTCTGAGTGATTCAACAGGGTCATCCCTTTAAGACTGTCTGAGGTTCTACTCAAATGTTTGCAAAGCTGTACTTTCCTACAGTTTCCACAGTTTTGTTGTAGTAATTAAAATACAAGTGGGATCCAACTTCCCATTCAGAACACTGGTGAGATCACAGCCTCAATAACACAAAACCTTGATGAGCACTATAATTGTTCCACAATTTAACAGTTAGCTGTTTAATTCTGCACTCACTCTTTACTTTGACTTGGAATTTTGGGCATGTGTTTTATCACCCAGAGCTTGAAACCTGTATTACTGAATAATAACAAAAATTTTTGAGACATGGATTCTCAGTGTTGAACAGCCTAAGATATGCAGTTCTGGTTCTCTATTGAAAGTGCGAAGGTCCACTTACCCGAATACGGAAATGTCGACACGTATTCAGCGAACTGTGAAAACACTGATTGTCCTGAAGCCCGAACTCCAAAATGTCGAATCATCATGGTTGGCCCTTCTGCGGTATAGCTCCATAAGGTAAGTGTGCGATAGTTATGGACCTTAAGGTTAGGGTGCGGGTTAAGGTAAGTGCATAGATAGTAATGTATGTAAGGTTTAGTGTAGGGTTAGAAGTAGGGTTTTGTTAAGTGTATGTGTGTGGAATATTTATTTTGTTTGGGTATAGTTCCTTAAGGTAAGTGTGTGATAGTTACGACCTTAGGGTTAGGGTGCGGGTTAAGGTAAGTGCATACATGTTAGTATATGTAAGATTTACTTTAAGTTTAGAAGTAGAGTTTTAGTTAGTGTATGTATGTGGTTTATTTATTTTGTTTGGGTAGGTAGTATGTAGCGGGCGGTGGGGTTGGACAACTATGATGGTTCGAGATTTTGAATTTCGCTGTTTAGGGCGTTTGGTGTATTTGCGGTTCAATGTTTATGTATTCGCTGAATAGGAGTTTTGCAGTACTAATATAGACCCACAGTTCCATAAATTTGAAAATGGGCATATTAATGGTGTTTAAAGACATAAAAGTTATCAGTGGACTGTGTTTGCTATACTCAGTATAACTGCATGTGTGGCATATTGAATGGACGTACACATACAGTGCTCATAATGAGTAGCAGTTGCTCTGGATAGTATCAGAACACTGTTTACAATTAGATTCTGGAAGCTTAAGACCATCTAAGTAATGTGTGCTGGTTTCCTAAGTCATCAATGCCTGCTGCCATCTATACTAGAATTCTCATTTGCATGCACACTCTTGTGAACATGCAATATCAGTACTGCATTCTGAGGTCATTAGAATATAGCTATCACCATCTGAGACTAAATACTTTGCTCATCGAATACTGATATATCTGTCTGAATGACATTTATTCGCTACATTTTAGAGGTTACGGTATTTTTACTTTTCTACTTACATCTACAATAGAACACATATGGTATTATTTAACAGGAAACAAAATACAACCAGTAAAGCTACTTTAGCTATTGTTTAACCTTCCCTTCAGTTATCTTTCTCTCTGGTACACCAAACAGAGGTACTCATGTCCTAACAGAGCAATGTTCTAGAACAATGTCTCATAACAAACATGTACAATATAACATAGATGGTATTATTTAACAGGAAACAAAATACAACCAATAAAGCTACTTTAGCTATAGTTTAACCTGCCGTTCAGTTATCTTTCCCTCCGGTACACCAAACAGAGGTACTCATGTCCTAACAGAACATCGTTCTAGAACAGTGTCTCATAAAAAACATCTACAATATAACATGCATGGTATTATTTAACAGGAAACAAAATACAACCAGTAAAGCTACTTTAGCTATAGTTTAACCTGCCGTTCAGTTATCTATCACTGTGGTACACCAAACAGAGGTACTCATGTCCTAACAGAACAGCTTTCTAGAACAATGTCTCATAACAAACATCTACAATATAACATATTTGGTATTATTTAACAGGAAACAAAATACAACCAATAAAGCTACTTTAGCTATAGTTTAAACTGCCGTTCAGTTATCTTTCCCTCTGGTACACCAAACAGAGGTACTCATGTCCTAACAGAACAACGTTCTAGAACAATGTCTCATAAGAAGTCATAATTAATGAGTTTTGTTACTCTTTAACCATTGCTTTACACTACAATTTTAAATATTACCTGATGCCAAGAGTCCCAGGCTTGTCAAATTCAAATACTACATAGAATATATGGAAAAAACAACAATGCTTGCTGCAGTTTAACTAAAGATGAATATTACGAAACAACATGGTTAAAACATAACAACAGTCTTAAAGAAAATATTAAAGTAAATCAAAAGTAAGGCTAGCCTGTCAATAAAAAATATAGCCTACTTTTAAAGTCCTGATTTCAGAAGCATTCTTTAATTAATCTAAATGTTATTAATTTGCTTTTGAACAAATTTGCTATTATTTTGACATTCTTCGTGGTTCTGCAATAAAGATAACTGCCTTAAAGCCAGGTTCAAAAATTCTTCTTGGTGGAAATGGCCATTAAATGTACACAGAAGAAGGGATTAAAAAGAAGTTATACTAGGCACAACTTGCCTGCACCTATAAGGTATGTGCAGGAAAAGTTATACAGTTTACAAACATATGTATCATGGTATGGACACAATTTTTTTTGAGAAAAGCATCTGCAAAAGATGCAACCCTATAAAATTTCAGTAGCAAACCATTTAGTCTTAATGCCTCAACAAACCCAGATAGGGCTTTTGGCAGATGAGAAATCAGAACACCACTCAAAGCATCCATACTAAGTAAAAGGTCAAGGCTTCAGGAATCTACATACATATCTTTTGTGATCTTTAAATTATTCTTGAATAGTACTCTTTCTAATCACCTGCTACTCAATATTTGGATATTTAAGTATTCTAATCATTTGCTGGCCAGCTCTGAATTTAACACTCCTGGATAATAGCTTACGTTATCTGTGTCATACCAAATATAATACATTATCTTGTTCTCAAATGCAACCACCCTTATATGAATTAGTATAATTTGCAACCTCATCATAACCAAACCTGTCAACTGGCCAGATTTTCACAGAATGCCCACATACTTTGTCTAGTTCTCATAAAATTGTGTTTTTCTGGAAAATCAATGGTAAATTATTGAGGACTGAAGTCAGAGAATAATGGCAGACGTTTGGGTTTCAGACTTCATATCCTTCAGAAAATGTATGCTAATGTAAAGCCTTTTATTCTATTAACTTTTTAAGTTTATAAAAGCAATATTTAAAATGTGTTCCTGTTTTGGGGCCTTTATTCCACCCCACCCTTTATTTGTTGCCTTGTCCAAATTTCTTGCTCTAAGAGGTTGACAGCTATGATCTTAACATCCCTTATTCAAGCTGTATATACCAGAGAAGGCTCCAGATGTTTGTTTGTCTTTTCGGCTTTCTTTTGATAAAAAAAAAAAAATAGCAACTATGTTCTTCACATTATCACTCATGCTTTATTCTCTGCCCATGACCAAAATGGAACTTCAATCTCCCTCATTGAACAGTAGTCCACCGCTCCCATGTATCGATCATAAATCTTTCCATTACTATTCTAGAATTTGCCAGAAAAGTGAAGTATTTGGGCCCTAGTGGGCTGCTTAAATTTGGTGGTAGTGGATACAAGGTCAGCCCTCCATATAATATTTCTTTACAATTTGTGCATTGTGCTGCACAAATAGGCTCCTCCTAAAACAACAAGTATGAATACTAAGTTCACTGCTTGGAGCCACTTCAAAGGAGATCCATATGACAGTCATAGGACTCAAGATGAGAATGAAACATCTCAATAAGGATTCTGTTGATATAAGGATGGAGAAGCCTTGATGAGTGGATGGGAAACAGAAAATTTCCCCCTGGGATCACTGCAGTGGCTCTGCTGGACAGAGGCACAGGGAACTAATGGCTCTGCTGGACAGAGGCACAGGCAACTAATCTAAGGGGCGGTGAAAGCCAACACATTCTGGTTAGGCTTATAGATGCCCTAAGGCAGATAGCCTAGTACTTACCTATGAGGATAGAACTCAGCTTAAAAGAAAGATTTTTCCTCTGCTGAAAAGGCACATTTCCATCCCAGTCAGACCATTCTTGTCAACAAAACTAACTAACTAACTCACTGACTTGCTAACTAAACTAGGATTATAGGCATAGCCATAAAGGAGAAAGGAGGTGGATGTCATTACACAGCTAGTGACAAATGGTCCTGCAAAGAATGAATAGAAACTGCACAGAAGGGGTCTGTAAAACTGAGAAGAGTCCTGAGAGAGTATGCAGAACAGCATTGTCTGAGGTGATACATCTCCAAAGCATGGATGAGGCTTGGATGCAAAACATCAAGCATTTCAACATTTGGTTCAACAGATTGTGCAGATCTTAGTATATTGGAATCTTCATGGACTGAGGAACAGGTTGGAGGGATGTAGGACAATGTGATTTAATTGTCTGCACATGTATAGAAAGGCAAGCCTGACGCTAAGCAATGCATTTAAATTTGTCATCAAGGAACATTTAAGTTAACAAAGGGAAGGTAGACAAAAAGCAAGAAGATCTTAGCCTTTCCCCTCAAACTATCAAAGTAGTTAATGGTATTTGCACTATTAGGAAGACCCATATAACTAGATCAATAATAAATAAAGATTTTTTTATGTAATCAGGCATGACTTTCTATGATTTCATTCTTGCAAAACTGTCAGAGAATCAGTATTTCTGAATAATAATAGTCCTGATCAAAAAGCATAGTTAGAATCAATATGGATGAATGAAAAGGGGGCAGGATAAGTGAACAAAAGAAGTAAAGTCAAAATAACAGCTGAATAAAGCAAGAGGACAGGAAAAGAACAGCCAGAATGATCCACAGGAATAGAATAAATAGTACAAAAAGGAATGTCAGGAGAGAGAGATCCAAGAGTGGGGGAGGGAGAAAGAAAAATAGACAGGGAGTAGCATATAAAGTTACAGGATAAGACAAAAACGACGAACTAGAAATAAGATGACTGACTGTTCTGAATGTTTGGGGGATGAGAAGAAGGTGTTAATTCAGAACTTTGCAGCTGGGGACAAGTAAGGGAGAGCAAATGATTGTTAGGTCACTGGAGGAAAGGACAACAGAAACAAACTGGACTGGGACAGATAGGCATATCGCTGAAAGAATGTCGTTCATGTTCTAAGGGCAAAACTAAAGATAAAAGAGAGAGAGAGAGATAAAAACCTACAGGAAAGAAACAGATAACAAAAAATGCAACACAACAGGCAATATTAATTTGCCAGTTATTTCTGAAGAGTTATGGGTAACCCCTCAATTGGAAATTTTCTGCTGAAAGATGTGATCACCGCTAACTCTGTACAGAATTGCTGTTTGTAACAGACAAGTATGATTGTTGCACTACAAATTGTGTAGAGGAGAGATCAAACAGAATCATGCAAGACACTAATAGTGGGCTCAGAAAGAGTCAAAGTAACGTGCGAGGATGAACTACATGAAGAGGAGAACAAATGTCAAATCACTTTGACAAGGTCACACTTGGTTTGTGGAACTGTCCTCCCCAAGAGCTAAGACTATTAAAATACTGTCAAGTATTGGGGTGGGGATTCAGGGACATCTAAAAGAGTGGATTTGGACCTTTTTGTAATTATTCTGTCATGTCAATAACTGACATATTGAGAAAATGCCATTGTCAGCTCAGACACATTGAATGCCAGCTTCATCAGCAATGCAGCCCTTTGAATCCTGTTCCTAACTGAGTGCATACATCCCTTGCATTAACAGTGGCATGCACAGAAAGGCAAGGATCTTTTCAAACCCACTCTTTGTCTCTGTATACATATACATATCTCTCTCTCTCTCTCTCTCTCTATATATATATATATATATATATATATATATATATATAGTTTCACTTCAGATTCCTGAAATATCACAATCTTGAATTTCAGAAAACTTCATAATCTGGAAGCCCAAAATCCTGAAAACTACAAATCCTGAATCCCAAAAAACTGAAAACACACAGGATACATATACTGACTACAGAGAACACAAACCAGATTACATTCCACCAAATATGCTGTGCCCCCCACACCCCCTGCTACTTAAATATATAAATATATAAACTCCAAGATTGCACTTCACTACACTATCATGAGTTATGCTGTAGTATAGCAAGTTAAAAGGGAATATTACTAAGGTTACAACAGGCAGTCATGAACACGTGATGGTATGTTTGCCATTTTTTCTGTGGAGTGCAATCTTGGAGTTTATATATTTAATTAGCAGGGGGTGTGGGGGGGGCTGCAGGGGGGGCTTACCCCCCTGCCCATACTTGGTGAAAAGTGCAATCCTTTGTCTTGTATGTGTTTCTCTGAGTCCTTGTACTGGTATATTGTCATTCTTTGTGTCCTGTATATTTTCTTTATTTTGAGATTCAAGATTTTGAGTTTTCAGGATTTTGAATTTTCAGGATTTTGGGTTCCGGAATATGAAGTTCAGGACTGTGATATTTCAGGATTCTGAAGTGAAACCATATCCATATATATATATATATATATATATATATATATATATATATATATATATATATATATTTATGGCTCCCCTTCACATTGTCGACACTAAAAAATGCCTACATTCATATGACAGAGACCATATGATCGACATTTGCAATGCTGACAATGCGGAACTGGCATCTCAGTACAGTGAGGAATGGAAATATTTCCATTCCTGCACTGTAGTGTGATCTCGGAGTTAGTATATTTAAGTTTTGGGGGAGTTTGGGGGGCTGAGACCCCCCATGGGGGGTGCAGGGGGGCTTGCCCTTCTGCTAGCAATATATTAGACATTTGTAGTGTTTTTATTTTATTTTTTTTTTTTGGATGTTTAAAATTCCAAAAGTCAGTGATATGGTCTTAGCTATATGAATGTCGACATTTCAGCATATCGATCATCCAATGGTAACCTATATATATATATATATATATATATATATATATATATATATATATATATATATATATATATACATATACCTTTATACCTTCCTGAAGGATGGCTAAGTCATTTCAATTGACTAGAGTACCCATGTAGGATATGTACAGAGGTTTTTAGATCTAATGAATAAAAACTTAGAGGACTAGACTGTTACTTGCCTAAGCAGAGGACAAAGTATTCTTGACCTGGCACTTACAAATGTAATGTCATCAAGCCCAACTCCACTAGTAATATCCTCTCTTATTACGTCAGACCATAAGCTAGTAATCTTTCCCCACAAACTATCTAAACTCCTTGACTTTAAAGACTTCAAGCATAGAGGTCACTTCAAATTTTATGACAGTCTCAAAATTCAGTTATGACAACATCTGCCAGACATCATCTTAGCATACAGATTCACAAATAATTTTTATAGCCGCATAAATAAGTGCATAGAATTGGTAGTTCCATCTAGAGCCACATAAAAGGTAAATTTAAAAGGAAACCACCCTTTTGGTCCAGTGATATAATTACAATCTGCAATAAAAGGAAAAAAAAACTCATTCAAGTTTACAACAGATCTAAAAACTCCCGAGTCAAAGAAGGTATTAGGACGTGGATTAAGAATTTAAAAGAAGAGATGCACTGAGGAAATTCATGGACTTAGGTTGACTTCTGAAATCAATGAAAATTGAAATATTTTTTTTTGTTATGTTAGAAGACTAAGAAAAGATATTCAACAATGTACAGAACTCATACTAAATAGCAAAACTCACTTAGACTTGGTGGACATTGCTAACAAAATAAATTTGGTGAAATTTCACTCCTGAGATCACTATCCAAAGCCCTACAATCCCTGTATCAAACAAATCCCATCATCACCACTAAAAACATGTAGTAAAAGTGCTGTCCAAGACTAAGAACACTTTTTCCATGAGACCAGCCAACATACCTGGCTGTTGTTAAATACTAGGAAACATGCCCGGGCAGAACCTATCCATAAGCTATTTAACCTAATCCTGGCTTCACCCTTAGTTCTAGACATATGGCGTACATCACTGGTGATGCCATGCTGTAAAGGTGGCCCTATTATTATCCCCAGAAGCTATAGGCCTGTCAGCCAGACATGCCTCACTTGAAGAGCCATGGAACACATTTCAATAGACTTAACACAGATATTAAAATCTCATTAGGTTAGATCTGCAGCAATTCGGTTATGTAAAAGGTAGACCCTATCTAATGAACCTAGTAAATGGCTTCAAAAAGCTAACACAATCTGTTGACAGTGGTCACACTATTCACACAGCCTGCCTTGCTTTAACCAATGCATTTGACACCCTGCCACATGCTGGCAAAATTAACAAACAGGATGCATTGCAAATTGTTCCCTATGTGCAAGGCTGTTTAGCCAGCTGGTTATGAGACAGAACCCTCTCATTGTGGGTGGCATGGGCAGTATTAGACAATATGAGGATATACAGTAATATCCCACAGACTTCACTACTGGGGCCACTCCTGTTCTGTGTTTGTTTTTCTGACCTCTAGATCAAGAACCAAGACTTTTGGCTGATTATGTTGGCTGCATTTGGTTGAGAACCCCTCCCCCATTATACAACATAGACATACCATGCTTCAGAATGAAAATGTAATTAAAGATCTTGAAATATGCATACAGAGCTCTCTCCACTTTGATCACCATGTAACAGTAGTAGCCAGGAAATCCTGTTACGGGTCTATATTACCAGAGCGAAAGTCCTTTTGAGCAAATACCGAAACACTGACACATATTGCGAGAACCACAAGAATACCGAATGCACTAAACAGTGAAATTTTAAATCTTGAACTGTCATAGTCGGCCAACCCCACCACCTGCTACATACTACCTACCCAAACAAATAAATAAACCACATACATACACTAACAAAACCCCTACTTCTAACACTAAAGTAAAGCACCAAAACCCTACTTCTAACCCTACACTAAACCCCACATACACAACTATCTATGCACTATCCTTAACCCCTCCCTAACCCTAAGGTCTGTAACTACTGCACACTTCCCCTACGAAAATATACACAAACAAAATAATCCACATACATACATTTAACAAAAGCCTTCTTCTAACCCTACACTAAATCTTACATACATTACCTATCTATGCACTTACCTTAACCAGCACCTTAATCCTAAGGTCCGTACCTAAAGCACACCTACCTTATGGAGCTATACCACAGATGGGCCGACCATGGTAATTCAACATTTCCAAATTTGCGGTTTTTGATGTTCGCTGTAACGCTAGTTCGAGCAATACGTGTCGACGTTCACGGATTTGCTCAAATGGACTTTCGCTCTTGTAATAGGGACCCCCTTTTACAAGGTGCAGCTAATCACCGAAAGGATATCCTCCAGATCTCAAGAGGTCGTCATCATCCTCTTAAATTCAGCACTGATCAGACCAATTAGAGAATACAACTCCCCTGTGGGATGTACCTCAGAAGACATATCAAATAACTGGAAATACCCCTGAGTCTCTTGTACATTTCAAGTCAAGCCTCCCTACAAATACCAAAACCAAGGATCCAAATCTTCTTCAGCAGATTAATAAAGGGAGGTGGGGAGACAGCTTCATTACCTAGCATCTCCCCAGCCTTTGAAATATACTCCATTTACACATCAAGTATTTTGATAAACTATCCTCCTTAAAATAAGATCTGGATAATTGGGTGGGGATTCATAAATTCACCCCAGGCTTGACTGGTCTAGCCCTACTTGAGAGGGGTGATACAGTCTAGGATCTCTAATGGCAAGGGATAATGGTCACATATCTCAGTTGCCTTGAATTTGCCCATGATTCCACTTATATCCATACATGGAACCACTGTAATTTTATTTTGTCAGATAATCTTGATGTATACACTTCTTGATATATATTTTGTATATTTTATCCAGGACATTCAGAGCATATTGTTAATTTTGGTCTTTATAACAAGTATTGTGTCTTCACAGTATCTCATATATAAAAATAGTTCAAGTATCATCAGTTTTAATATTAGTCATACAAGAAATATGTAACTTGTTTAGGAAGAGGTAAACTTCTCCTTTAGCACACAATTGAGCTCATGTGGATTTATCCCTGACAGATGAATTATTTGTAAGCATGTACTCTTTTACAACCCGTGATGGAGGACCAGTGAGTTCAGTTTAGTAAATAATGTACTAGAATAATGGATTACATTGGTCCATCTGTATTTATCTGTCAGTCTCTCTCTGTCTCTCTCTGCTTGTCTGACTCTCATTTTCTCTTGCTTTATCTCTGATTTTCTCTCTCTCTCCTTCCCCCTCTTCTTCTCTTTCCTTTGTCTCCTTTCTTTCTTTCTTTCTGTCTTTCTTTCATACTTTCCAGTGATATAAAGGTAATGCTATTATGTCAATATCCAGAATAATTCTGGATTTTTTGTGACTGTGTGTTAAGATTCCATAATGGTGACATCTCCAATAAAATATCCAACACAGAGTATATCAATTTAATGAGTTAAAAACAATAAATATGTAGTCGCACTCTACTACATGTGTTATCTTTCCACTCAAACTGGAAATATTTATTTATTATATTTTTGCTGCCAAAATCCAAATGTGAAACAAAAAAATTACAGGATGTCCTACAAAATGTATTTTATGCTGATAGAATACCTGTTCTTGTGCTGAATTGGTTGTTTTTATAATATAGAAGAATTCCTAACCCCAGAGAAAGTACAGGAATGTTAAATAAAATAATCTGTCTTCACATTATTTAGAAGAGTTAATCAGTATCATCATAGGAATCTGTTTTCTTGTTGGAGAGAGTGCATGTAAATATATTTTTTGTTACAGCAGCTATCATTCCATTAATGGAAAAATTATCTGATATCCTTGCTTACAAGCAAGTCCAAACAACACATATAATTATTATGCATATAAATAAAAAGTGATTATTACTAATCTGTTTCACCTTTTAGTTTCCTCTTAAACATCTGAAATGACTAGAGTACCCTCTTGCAAACCACAGCCTTTGAAAGCAGATGCTTTTCCTTCTTTGACTTCTGATGATGTTTACTGGCAGATACTTCCACAGATCTCAGCTTCCCATCAGAATCATCTTCCCTCCATTACCATAATCCTTCATTTCATACTTATCCTGCTCATGCCCACAAAGAGTATTTCTCTGAGTGATCCTTGAAATCACTAATGATTTACAATTTGATAGTCGCATGTCAATGAGGAAGGGCAAGAAGCATCTGAATGAAGAAAAAAAAACACAGAAGCTGTACTGCCCCATGCAGAGCTTGAAAGCGGAAGAAGAATCCACCCTATAAGTAAGAAAAAAACTAAGGAAAATGAGGTCAGAGAAAACAGTAGGCTCAGATGAAGTCATGCCAAATATGATCAAGATGTTGGGTGAGCTGGCAGAGAAATGGCACCTCAGGGCACTCTTAGCAATATGGAGACTGAAATGCCTATCCCGGATGACTGGAGAATAAGCATACATGTGCCAGTGTTCAAGTCACAAATATGGACAGTATAGAACTATTAAACACACGTTACACTGTATGAAAGTTCTGGACAAGGTGATTGATAAACAAATATGCAGAGTAGTAGAAAATAAGATTTAAGATGAGCAGTTGAAATTCAGATCATGATACATTCCAGCTGACCTTATGTTTGCAGTGAGACAGACACTAGAAAAATGTTGGAGATGAGGAAAAAATCCACCTGGGTATTCCCAGACCTGTAGAAAGCATATAAATAGTTCCCAAGAAAGTTGATTTAAACAGTCCCATGATGGCCCAAATATTGGTAGAATTAGTGCTGGAGATGTATAAGGACCCAAAAGCACAAATAATGTTTGGATTCACAGAATATTTCTCAATGGGAGAGGTGCACATCAGGTTTCAGATCTGAGCCCACTGCTGTTCATACTGATGGTAAACTGCATTAGCAAACAGGTCAGAGGGGACATATCAACAAAACTGCTGCATTCAGACAATGTGGCACTTCAAGGAGACTTTCAGCTGGAGCTTCAGCAAATGACAGAGGACTGGAAAGTAAAACGGAAGGAACATGAAATGAAACTGAGTACAAAGAAGACAAAGATCACTGCAGCAAATGGAGAAATTAGAAGAAGCCAAAACTGAGGTAGAAGAGAAACAATATCTGGAAAGTATGTCTGAAGACAAAGGAAACCTAAATGAGGAAGTCAAAGTTAGAATTAGATGTGCTGCAGGCATGTGGCACAAGATGTCAAAATAAGCATACAACAAAAGAAATTGAATGAAACTGAAAGAGTAAGATAAACAAAAGAGTGGTGTCATTAATGATTCTCTATGGCACAGAAACCTGAGCAGTAAAGGAGGAGCCTGAGATGGGTATTAGGATGAATACTGTGAGACAGATAAAGACATGAACAGAAGCCAAAGTAGCCTTAGTTGCAGAAAAGGTCAGGGATATCAGATTAATGTGGTTTGGTTACTTATGCAGGAATGTAGAAGACACTTTGGTAACAGAAGATATAGGAGAAACAGGAAGCATGGAATAAGAAATGAGGACATTAGGTCAAGAGATGGATGGTTTGTATGAGAGAAGACCTGTGATAGTCAGCCATGACAGTTAAGAAGACAGTAGAATGGCTCTGAATCAAGAGATACCTCAGCAGTTGGCATGAACCTTCCACCTCATGTAGAAATTAGAAAAAGGGGATGCATGAGAATGAGAATGATGATGATATGTCAATGAACATGGGCAGCAAAAAGAAAATAACTCAGCAGTCTCTGGATTCACACATCCAGGCAACACAATTAACCTTTGATAACAGTAAAGAAATTAAAAAAGCATTCTAAAAATTCAAAAAAAAAAAAACAAACTGGTGAAAAAAACACCCTTGCAGGTCCAGCGCCTTTAAACTCCTGGATTCAGATAGATGTGTACAAAGTTCTTTATAATCCTTAGGTTATGTTGTAAACAAGAACGCCAATAAACGAAAAAACCCAAATTGAAATTTTATTAAGCTTAAAAACAAGCTTTTCATCGGCGCTCTGCACCAACTTCCTTTGAAAACAAACTGCACCACACATTTGTCTCACTATAAATACATCACTACTCAGCTCAAATGCGCCCCTTAGCGGTTCCCCTTTAAAAAGCACATAATTACACTTTGAAATTTTTAACTAAGAAGCGGCCAAAATATTCAACAATTTGGTGTCTACTACTCATACCTGCCATCAATGCTGGTAAACCTATAATGCTCCAAATATTGAATGTTAAAGCCACCATAATTGTATATAAATACAAATGATAAAATATGTCGATAACCACAAGAAAAATTATAATATATGTTAAAAATAAGTATAAAAGTGGAAAAAAATTCCAACAAGTGTTAATATAAACATTGATATAAACAAATGGTGAACGCAAATACAATGAAAAATGGTGAAACCCAAAAATATGTTACCAGATGGCATTAAGTCACTCCAGGGGGCCTCACCTCACTAGGCTTCTCAATTTGAGGAAGCAACTGATGGAAAGCATACTGTTAAGTCCAGGTAAATGGTAAGCTTCCAACTTAAGTTACCACATCAACTCCTTGCATTCTAGTCTTAAAGAATCGGGTCCCCCCATAAACTCTTGGTTTAGCTGATCGATCACTGTAAATGAAAATTCGTGGCCTGGGTTATCTAATATATGTTTGGCCAGAGCGTTGTCGACCTTCCCCTTCCTGATGGCATAGAAGTGCTCATATACCCATTCCTGTAGTTTCCTATCAGTCTTGCCGATGTAGAAACCTGGACAGACCGAACACTGGGCTAAATATACCACCCGATTGCTGGCACAGTTGAATCTTCCTTGTATGAGATACTTCTTGTCCCTGATGGAAAAAGCTGAACTGGCTTTTATGTATCTGCAGTACCTGCACATGGTACATTTGAACATCCCAGATCTGGGGGAGGCACCAGCAACTTTGGACTCCAGGATGTTTTTGATGTTAAGGCCCCTCCTGAAAGCAACCTTAGGGGGCGATAATAGTCCAAATGCTCCTATTGACTCGGTGGTTAATAAGTGCCAATTTTTCTTTATAATGGACACAATGTCCATTGCATCCAAGTTGAATGAAATTACAAAAGTACAATTGAAAGTATCAGACGCACTGACGAGGCGAGGTAAACCTAAAGACCCATCCTCCATATTCCCCAAAATAGGACGGGAAAAAAAAGCATGTAATAAAAAGCAGACAGGGGGCTTACAGGAGCAAGATGGTTGGGGGGCAGCCTTTAGTGAGTCAGGTGTTGCCAAAATGAAACCAAATAAACTCAAACTTGGATGAGTACATAGCCCAAACAGAGTCTAGTTTCAAGGAGGTAGAAGGTTCCCTCTTGCTACACTCTGATGCAATTACTGAATTGCAAAAGTACTGCAAAAGGATACAATCCTGTGGATGCAGTTGAGGATTCATCTGTTGGAGGTACATCTGAGTGATTTTGATGAATGGGCCAGATGGAAAAATATCCATATTACTGGTATACCTTTGAAGATGGAAAATGGTGATGTACATCAATTTGTGAGTGTGAGAGACTTATGCAATTACTTGCTGAGGATGTTGGCTCTGAAACCATGTAAGTTTCTCATGATGTCCCTAGGCATGGAACTTAAGCAACTGGGGGGAGGGGGGTTGCCTGTACAATGGCTGAAGGACTGACCAAAGTTAAGCAGATGGCACAGTTTAATTGATGACTTAGCCTTTTCTACATGGCACAGGTTAACCAGATGTTCAAAGCTAGAGATAGTGAGTTCATAATTTATTAGGCATTGAAAAGAATGTGTATCATAAAGGCTGTAACACTATGCGTGGTCAACTATACTCATGAATGGGTAACGATTTCCGTGTTCATTGTGGCAAGTTTTGGTGTTTGTGTGACTTAGGGCGTAGTGTATTTATAAAAAAAAATAAATAAAAACTAAAGAACTGGTAAGAAGAGCAATGGAGTAGAACTGGGAAGAGATGCTAAGTGAAAGGTTGCCCCCACCAAAAAGTGGGTAGAGATCTATGTGGTCCTCAGAAATGCCACATTGTCTTGCATATATAAGATTTTCACTTGAAAGTGTTTATACAAATATTATATACCCAAACGGTATAGCGAGGATATACCCTGTCAGCAAAAGGGAGTATAGGAGATATTGAAGTGCTGGGAACTTAGTTTCACATCTTCTGGGATTGCTCATTACTGTATAATTTTAAAACTGATACTCATGTATGTCTGTGTGAGATTTGGTTGAGGGATCCGACACCGACAACACTGTTATTCCTATTGGGAATTAGAGGAAAAAAGGGATGAGTAGAGCAGACAAAGCCTTAGTTTATCTTACAATGCTGTTGGTATGGAAAGTAATGATGGAATTAAGTAAAAACTAAATTTGAGGAAGTAGTAATACTGATGGAAGAGCTAAGTAGGCAGGAAAAGGATTTGTTGAGGCAGTAGCAAGAGGAGAGCTGCATTAAAATGTTGCAGTGTGGGAAAGAATGGATAGACATCTACTGGTATAGTAACAAAGCTCAGTAACAGATAAGTGATGGATGTGGTTGACAAGATGAGTATTTCTTTCAAGGCCGTCCTATCTATTCATTTATTTTTATTTAACATTTGTTTATTGGGAAAGTCCGACAGAGCCCATTTTCAGTGGAGGCCTGGGGAGAAATGCTCCAAACGCATGTCTTCGGAATGTGGGAGGAAAACGGAGCACCCAGAGGAAACCCATGTGAAATCAGAGAGGACGTGCAGACTCTGCACAGAAGTACCCCAGTTGAGAATCGAACCAGAGAATCTCTTGTTGTGATATGACAATGTTTATAGCTTAACCACTGCCCCACCCAAACAGATTGTTTGAACTGTATGACTTAACAAATTTAGCTGTAACAATATTAACATCTCTGTAGGGCATATTGTGTTTAGCAGAGTAGAGTAATGGACAGATCTTATATTAAAATGATTTGGAATTATTTTTACTATGTGCTGTTTATATTTGGTAAAACTATTTGATTTTGTAATTGGTGTACACTTGTGATTTTGGACCTACAATGTGATCTGTTATTTAAAAAAATGTACTGACAAAATGTTTTTGTTGTGCTGCTATCCTGTTCTTTCTTTTTCCTTCTCTTTTCAAAGCTCTTCATTAAACATAAAATAATTGATTAGCAATGTTCCCATCATTCAAGTAATTATAGGAGCTGTTTATATTATAATCCTTCCACAACTTTATTTTTCAAAACATTATTGCAAAAAATGCTAGAAATAACAGAAAACAATAAATCATCTTGAGACTTAAATCTTGTTCCAGGCTCGCCCATGATCTTCCAGCTCTCTAGATTAATTTACTCACTCAGTATCTTCGAACCGGTATGTGAAAGCACCAGATTTTGCCCTGCTATATACCCAATCTTCTTCTGTAGGTGTGCTCATTACTAATATCACTAATTAACTATTAAACGTTTAACTTCTGGCAAATGTCCTCAGCAATCATTGCCTACTTCTTACCTCCTGATCTTTCAAAACACAAGAGGCATCCCTTCATTTGAAACAATTTACTCCTCCTCCTCCCAAAAAATGTTAATAATTAATACATGCTGAACTTCTATCAGCTGACTGTATTAAGGCATATAAATGCACTGATTCAACCACAGCTCTATCTGTGCTTTTTAACCTCCTTTCTACTATACAAGAAACACTACTACATTTTATTAACAATGCACTGAATTTTGCATATAAACCGTGGTGGTGCAGTGGTAGCATTGTTGCCTCACAGCAAGAGGTTCTCCTGTTCGATTCCCAGCTGGAGTGTGGGGAGTGCCTTCTGTGTGGAGCCTGCATGTCCTTCCCGTGGTTGGGTGGGCATTCGAAAGACATGCGTAAATGGGCGTGCCTTTGTTGAAAGTTGAGTTGGCACCTTGGTGTTCATGAAAATCAACTGCCAACCATTAGTGGACCAGAGTTCCGCTGTGGCGACCCCTAACTGGGAAAAAGACAACAACCATGCATAACTCCAAATTAAAAAACAATGATTAAAATAGGCAAAGTATGAACAGAATGGACAGAAAACATACAAAATACACTAGTTCTACTAACAGCTAAAATAACTGCTAGAATAAAAATGAATGAAGCCAAAGTCTAGTAAATTACAAACCTACAAATAACACACCTTGGTACCCTAAAGAAATTTTGGAATTCAAGCAAAACAATTAGTTCTGACAAGATCTTTCCTAAATCACAATCTACCCCTTCTTTCTCCCCGGATGTGCTGAAAGATGTAACTGAAACATTTTCTCTCATGCTTTGCCTAATACATACTCCCACATACATAATCAAGGAAAACTTACAACTCTGTTACACAATTTTATCAATTACTCCATTCAGTACAATTTCTGGCTGTTTCTCTCAAAAATAGTTGACTTTTTAATGCACTACATTAACTGTACATTGAATTGTGTACTCTGTAACCTCTAGCATTGCACATTGTATTTCTGAAACCTTTATAAATGCAGCCCTCATTGCAAAAAGCTGTTTAATAATATAAATAAATAAGTGGAATGATAAGGTGTGCTACATAAACATTTTTCATAAGCTGAGTGAGTTAGGTTTAGTCTGACAATACACTACTTTTCTTTAAAACACATACAGCAGGAAATCACCCGAATACTACTTCCATACAAACAAAATTAAAGAGTGAAATCTATAAACTTTTGGATATCCAAGTGTTTACTGTTATTAAATAATTATATTCAGATTAGGTGATGCAAGCAGGCAGCATAATTAGCGAGACGGAAACAGCAAAATCATATAGGAAAATGTATCATATATGACAGCCATGAATATAACTAAAATGAATGTGTTATGTGTCTTTATCTATAGAGTATAAAACAGAAAATACCTGTGTTACTGGCTCCTTCCACGTGTATTGACATTTTTCGTTCTACAAAAAATACAACAAATAAGGCAGTATATACATGAGAAAAGCATTAAAATACTCAAGGAACATCACCAAGCAACAACATTAGGATTATATTAATGAGTTTGTAGTTACAATTCATAGACAAGTTGAACAGTATGCAGTACACATTTACACCAGACTAGTCCATGAACAGGCTGTTGCAGAGTAATGGTGATTCATAATCCCAAAGTGCACTGCAATGCTGCAAGTTCAAATGTGCAACAGATGGAATTTTTGCAAACATAGTACTATAAATCCTCCTTTGTTATCCACTCTAAATTTATTTTTTCAGATCTTTGTGAAGCAGATTTATGCAAGTTGTTAAACAGTAAAACAAAGGAAACATTTTATATTTTGAGTCATCCAGAGTCAGACATTGATACAATTAAGTTGTTAGACAAAGTAAGATTTATGAAAGCAGACAAGGGAAATGGGTTGGTTATTATGGATTACCTTGATTATATTAATTTTATGAATTAATTCTTAACTGATTCTAACAGTTAAAAAAGTGAGTAAAGAATTTATTAGAGAAAGTTATAAATAAGTTGATGTGGTGCTGTTTGTACCTGCTTAATCAAGGATATACTGAATATGGGTTATACAATTTTTGCTGTGTAGAGCAACTGCAATTAGAAAAGATTTTTGGTATCCCAAAAATCCATAAAGATGCAAAACAAAACCGTTTTAGACCAGTTGCATCTGCACCTTGTAATAAAACAGTCACCATTGTTTATTATTTAGATAGCCTATTAAATCCCATTACACAGAACACTATGTTTTATTTAAAATATTCTTGGGTATTCTTGGATTTACTAAAAAAATGATAAATTTGAAGGTAATGAAAAGTTCTTAGCTGCTATTGATGTTGTTTCTTTGTATTCTTCCATTGATAAAAATATGGGAGTAGAGCTTGTTAGGAATTTTTTAAGTACATTTACCAAGTTTGATAATGTCAAGAAAAATGCCATTTGTTTACTATTAGATACAATTTTTTCTGATTTTGAAGATGGTATTTATAAGCAAATTTTTGGGGTAGCTATGTGGCCAAAAATGGTTCTGGTGTTTGCTAACTTGGTTTTATGTTGGTTGGAGACTGCTATCTTAGGTCTTCTTCTTCTTCTTTCGGCTGTTCCCATTAGGCGTCGCCGCAGAAGATCATCTGTTTCCATTCCTTCCTGTCCTCTGCATCTTGCTCTGTCACACCAACCACCTGCATGTCTTCTATCACCACATCCATAAACCTTATCTAAGGCTTTCCTCTTTTCCTGTTACCTGGCAGCTTCATCCTTAGCATCCTTTTCCCAATATACTCTGTATCCCTCCTTAGCACATGTCCAAACCAACGTAATCTTGCCTCTCTGGCTTTGTCTCCAAACCTTCCAACCTGGGCTAACCCTCTAATATACTTATTCCTAATCCTGTCCACCCTCGTCACACCCAGTGCAAATCTTAACATCTTTAACTCTGCCACATCCAGTTCTGACTCCTGCCTTTTTGTCAGTGCGCTGTCTCCAGCCCATGTAACATAGCTGGTCTCACTACCCTCTTGTAGACCTTCCCTTTCACTTTTACTGGTACTCGTCTGTCACAAATCACTCCTGACACTCTTCTCCACCCACTCCATCCTGCCTGTACTCTCTTCTTCACCTCTCTTCCACACTCACCATTACTCTGAACTGTTGATCCCAAGTATTTAAACTCATCCACCTTCGCCACCTTTACTCCCTGCATCCTCACCATTCATCTATCCTCCCTCTCATTCACACACATATATTCTGTTTTAGTCCTGCTGACCTTCATTCCTCTTCTCTCTAGAGCATATCTCCACCTCTCCAGGGTCTCCTCCACCTGTTCCGTACTCTCACTACAGATTACAATGTTATCTGCAAACATCATAGTCCACGGAGACTCCTGTCTGATTTCATCTGTCAACCTGCCCATCACCATTGCAAATAAGAAAGAGCTCAGAGCTGATCCTTGATGTAATCTCACCTCCACCTTAAACTCATCCATCACTCCCACCGCAGACCTCTTCGCTGTCACACTACCCTCGTACATATCCTGTACCACTCTTACATACTTCTCTGACACTCCCAACTTCCTCATACAATACCACAACTCCTCTCTAGGCACCCTGTCATATGCTTTCTCTAAGTCCTCAAAGACACAATGCAACTCCTTCTGACCTTCTCTGTATTTCTCCATCAACACTCTTAGAGCAAACATTGCATCTGTAGTGCTCTTTCCTGGCATGAAACCATACTGCTGATCACAAATCATCACCTCCCTTCTTAACCTAGCTTCCACTAATCTTTCCCATAACTTCATGCTGTGACTGATCATTTTAATCCCTCTGTAGTTACTACAGCTCTGCTCATCACCCTTATTCTTAAAAATCTGTACCAAAACACTTTTTCTTCATTCCTCAGGCATCCTCTCACTTTCCAAGATTTCATTAAACAATCTAGTTAAAAACTCCACTGGTATTTCACCTAAACACCTCCATGCTTCCACAGGTATGTGATCTGGACCAACAGCCTTTCCATTCTTCATCCTCTTCATAGCTATCCTTACTTCCTCCTTGCTAATCCACTGCACTTCATGATTCACTATCCGCACATCATTCAACCTTCTCTCTCTCTCATTCTCTTCATTCATCAGCCCCTCAAAGTACTCTTTCCATCTGCTCAACACACTCTCCTCGCTTGTGAGTATGTTTCCCTCATTATCCTTTATCACCCTTACCTGCTGCACATCTTTACTAGCTTGGTCCCTCTGTCTAGTTAATCAGTACAGGTCCTTTTCTCCCTCCTTAGTGTCCAACCTTTCATACAACTCTTCATATGCCTTATCCTTCGCCTTTGCCACCTCTCTCTTTGCCATGCATCTCATCTCCTTACACTCCTGTCTACTTTCTTCATCTCTCTGACAATCCCACTTCTTCTTCGCCAACCTCTTTCTCTGTATACTCTCCTGTACTTCCTCATTCCACCACCAGGTCTCCTTGTCCTCCTTCCTCTTTCCAGATATCACACCAAGCACCTTTCTAGCCATCTTCCTTACTAGCTCTGCTGTAGTTACCCAGCTATTCGGTAACTCTTCACTGCAACTCAGTGCCTGTCTTAACTCTTCCCTGAACTCTACCTCACAATTACCCTTTTTCAATTTCCACCATTTGATCCTTGGTGCTGCCCTTACACTCCTCCTCCTCTTATTGATCACCAATGTCATCCTACAAACCACCATCCTATGCTGCCTAACTACACTTTCCCCTGCCACCACTTTGCAGTCTCCAATCTCCTTCAGACTGGCCCTTCTACATAAGATATAATCCACTTGTGTGCATCTCTCTCCATTCTTGTATGTAACCTATGTTCCTCCCTCTTGTTAAAATACGTATTCACCACAGCCATGTCCATCCTTTTCACAAAATTCACTACCATCTGATCTTCTGCATTCCTTTGCTTAACACCATACCTACCCATCACTTCCTCATCCCCTCTATTCCCTTCACCAACATGCCCATTGAAATCTGCTCCAATCACCACTCTCTCACCCTTGGGTACAGTCATCACCACGTCATCCAACTCACTCCAAAGTTTTTCTTTCTTATCCATCACACACTCAACTTGTGGAGCATATGCACTAACAACATTCATCATTACACCATCAATTTTCAACTTCATAAACATCATTCTATCCGGCACTCTTTTCACCTCCAAAACACTCAGCATACTGTTCCTTCAGGATAACCCCTACGCCATTTCTCCTCCCATCCACACCATGATAAAACAATTTGAACCCACCTCCAATACACCTAGTCTTGCTCCCCTTCCATCTGGTCTCTTGCACACACAATATACCAACCTTCCTTCTGTCCACCATATCAGCTAGCTCTCTCCCTATACCAGTCATACTGCCAACATTCAAAGTTCCAAACCTCACTACCACAGTCCTAACCTTTACCTGCCTTAGGTACCCTACCATTATTCAAAGTTGTTAACTTAAACAAGAGGTACATTGATGACCTGTTTTTTTTTTTATCTGGACAGGTAGTTATGATCAATTTGTTTCTTTAGTAAACAGAATTAATGAAAGCATAAATTGGTTGTCCTTTACCCAAAAGTGATTTTGGTGAAAATGTTAATTTTTTAGATGTCGACATAATGATGGATGTACAACATAAATGTTTTGAGAGTAAGCTGCACAGAAAGAAAACCTTCACTAACAACTATTTAGATTATAGGAGCTGACACCCCAATTTCATGAAGTGGAACATTTTTAGGGGTCAGGCTATCAGGCTTAGTCGATTAATAAATGACTATCGATACTTTTTAAAGGAAGTAGATGTTCTTGTTAATATGTTTGCAACCGGGGGTTATCCTGCAAATAAATTAATTCATATTGAATAAGAAAGTATTTGCTCTAGGAATATCTAATTTAATCCTATTTTAATTAGTGGTTTTACCCCAAAGGTAAAAGCAGATAATTTGAATGATTGGAGTGATTGGGATAGAAGTCATACATTTCCTATCCCAATAAACATACATTCCAATAAGATTCAAGATATTTTGTGGGACAATTGGAAAGTTATTTTGGGAAATCAGGAGATAGTGAAAGTTGTAAGAGATTAACCCAGGTTTATATACAAAAGAGGTTTTAATTTAAAAGGATTATTAGAAAAATATAATGGTAACCTTTACAGTACAGGCATAGGTAAAGTAGGGACTTTTCCCTGCCTAAATTGTGAATACTGTAGGTTTATCAGTGCAACTCATAATGTTTGTTTTCCCCATCTAAACAAGTACATTGTAGCTTGTCAGTTTTATAATTGCAAACTAGAGATGCAGTTTACCTTGCTAACTGTTGCAGCTGTAACAGTTTTTATGTAGGGAAGACTGTTAGAATGTTATCACAAAGAATATATGAACATTATGTAGCTATTAAAAAGAAGGATTTACCAATGCTCTTGCTAAGCATACATTCCGTTGCATTAACTTTAGGAAATTTTGCTTTCTTTGTTTTAGAAGCAGTGGAGCAGAAGTTATTTGTTCAAAGTTTTAATAATATTCTTGAAAGTAGAGATGTTAAATGGCAGAATTTTTTCCATGCAGATAAAGAGCCTGAGTTAATTGAATTCATAAATATTACATTTATATTAAGAAATAAACTTATTTAAGGTTTACTATTGTCATCATTTGTCCCTTTAATTTTAACATTTCTGAGATAATTTATTAACAATATGAGTGTTCCTATTGGTTGTGGGTGTTTTAAACAAGCACACATTGTGTTTTTTAATTTATTTAAACCATTGTGAATGTAATATAGTACACTAATAACATTTTTAAATTATTAAAGAATGAAAGTGCTTAAAATTCATTGTGGCATCATAGCAGTCTGTTCCATTGTTTAGAAAATACCTGTGTTACTGGTTCCTTCCATGTGCACTGGCACTTTTCATTCTACAAAAAATAGAACAAAGGAGGCAGTGTACACATTAGACACGCATTAAAATACTAAAGGAACCCAACCAAGCAACAACATTAGGCATATATTCACTGGATTTGTAGTTGCAATTCACAGACAAGTTGAACAGTATGCAGTACATAGTCGTGCCATACTTGTCCATGAACAGATTGTTGCAGTAAATGGTGATTCATAGTCCCACATTACACTGCAATGCTGTAAGTTCAAATCTGCAACAAGAGATATATACATATGACTACATAATGACATGAAAATGAAACCAGGTAGGGTAAATGATGTCCCAGTGACATGCAAGTCTTCATAAGGTAAATAAAATCATGATTCACAGTTATATTGGCAAGTGGGGATTGTGCACCAATGTGCACCTAAGTGGATAAAACTTACTAAAAATATCAGAGCTGCAGATAGCAGGAATGCTAAGAAGGGGCAGTATCACTTGTGCATCATAGTGTAGTTATTAGCACTGCCACTCTCCATGGAAATACATGAGGTAGCATCTGGCACCAAAGGAAACATTACTATTACCATGTGACATACTATAATTTCAAAGATCAAGAGATAATCTATCACTTTAAAGTACATCAACATATTGTATGGGTCTTGGCTAACATGTGCTGCTGCAGCATGGCCTCCCCATACTTGTGGTGACCAAGATATACAGTTCTTCTATATTCTAGCTACAGGGACATTTCAAAGAAAACCTGTGGATTATTTGGTTGCCAGTGGAACAGTCAACAATCTCAGCTGTATCTGTATAATGTTGTTCCACATGAAGGAGCATATATGGTTTCCTGGCACACCATAGTGGAAACCTAACAATATTTTTGGGTTGTATGACATTGCCTACTTCCCCGAGATAGTAGGAAGCTCATAGGTTCATAGGTTCGTAGGTAGGTACTAGGCTATCGGCCCTGGGGCCTATACAAGCCCAGCCAAAAAGGTACCCTGGCTTTTGCCACCCAAGAAAAATATTTTCCTGTGCCACTGTCGAGCAGAGCCACAGAGGTGATCCCTGGAGTGAATTTCCTATTTCCCATCCAATCATCAAGATTTTTCTTGAAGAGTGCTACTGAGGAACTTTGTTTGATATAGATAGGTAGTTTATTCCAGAGTATGGCAAGTCTCTGGGACAGGAATCTATCCCTCCAGCATGTTCTGTTTATTGTGGTGAAAAGGTTTAGGTCCCTAGAGCGTGTAGCTTGGAGGGATTGGGATTTCTTTAAGTGGAGCATGTCCAGCAGCTCTGGGTTTGACATAGCTTTGTATGTTAGGCAGCGATCACCTCTGAGTAGGCGATATGCGATGGAGTAAAGTCGGAGTTTTTTGAGACGGTCTGAGTAGGGCATCTGTTTGAGGCTGGTAATCCTCTTTGTGAGGTATTTCTGTGGCCTTTCCAGTTGTTGTAGATGTCTTGTGAGGTACATACCAAAAGGGGCGTTGTACTCTATAATCGGTCTAATGAGTGATGAGTAGAGTTGAACAATGACCTCTTTTTTTCTAGATGAGAAACCTTTTGTGATGAGGTGTGCCACATAGAAGGATTTCCTGACTACTGTGGTGATGTGATTATCAAAGGAGAGACTACTGTCCACCTGTGTCCCAAGGTCTCTTATTACACTTTCGGTGTTAAGTATACTATCGCCTATGTTGTAGTTCATGGGTACAGAGTTTTTACCAAAGGGGATGACAATGCACTTTTTGGAATTGAGCTTGAGGCCATGGCTTTGACACCAGGCATCTGTCTCAGTGAGGCCCTTTTGTAGGATGTCCACATCGTTAGGAGTTTTGATTATGGCTCCTAGTTTGCAGTCATCTGCGAACTTTGTTAGCCAAAGACCTTCTGTGTTAGCCTGTACTTCAGAGAAGTAGATATCAAACAGGAGAGGACTCAGGACTGAACCCTGTGGTACTCCACTTGTCACTGGTCTGAAGTTGGATTTGGAGTCTGCTACTTTCACAGTGTGGGTTCTCTCAGTGAGCCAGTTGGCAACCCATCTTGTGACACAGGGGTTTATACCTAGTTTAGTGAGTTTATCTATAATTCCAGAGTGGGGGATGGTGGCAAAAGCCTTGGCAAGATCTAGATAGGCTGTGTGAACCACCTTACCCTTGTCTACGACTTTGGTAACTGCTTCAAAGAAGTCTATCAGGTTTAAGAGACATGATCTGCCTTTTACAAACCTGAACTGGGTGCAGTCCAGAGTTTGGAGATTACCAATGTCTTTGTTTATAAGTTCCATGATGATACGTTCCATGGCCTTGCAGACCAGGCTCGTCAGAATAATGGGCGGTAGTTCCCGGGGTCCGTGGTGGCTCCCCCCTTGTGGAGTGGGATAACCGTTGCTGTGCGCCATTCAGCAGGCACAAAGCCTGATGATTGAACATGGTACTTAGGTGGGGAGCCAGTTCGTTCTCTAGTTCATGGAGAACACAGCCTGGGATGTTGTCTGGTTCCATGGATGCTGTGTTGTTGGCTTTGGAGAGTGTGGTTTTTAACTGTGCAGCCATGATTACAGGAACTTTGCATATAGAGATGGGTTCTTTAGGGGGTGAGAGGGGGGTAAAGCTAGCACTGAACCTATCTGTCAGGATGTTGGCAATATCAGTTGGGTCTGTATATTTAGTACCATTGTGCTGAAACTCAAAGCAGATCTGAGTGTTGCCATTGAGATTCTTGACATAGCTATAGAATGCTTTGTGGTTGTCTTTAGAATCAGTGGCAATTTTGTTTTCGTAACTAGCTTTGGAGGATTTTATCAGGGATTGCAGCTTCTTACTGAGGCTGACCAGGGAGCTCCTCCACTCATGGGATTTTACTCTCTTTTGCAACAGTTTCTTCCTTCTGTTGTACAGTTTGTTTATGGCAGGGGACCACCAGATTGGCTTCCTTTTTTTGGAGGATGGCGTCTTGGTTCTGTTTGGGATAGCATGATCCAGGCACTCATGTAAGTGCTTATAAAGTGCAATTGTGTAGGATTCAGTAGTAGTAGTAACTGTATTGTCCATCTGCATAGGTGTCATGAAGTTCACCACTTCTGTCTTAAGAAGCATGAAGTTGGCTTTGGAGAAATTTTTGCCATGGTTTCCTTAATGGGGGGTGGGGGCAGGATGTGGATATCTAGGGTAATTAGCTTATGGTCGGATCGGACCAATGAGGCATTGACTTCAGATGTGGAACACCGGTCACTCATGTTGGTAATGACTAGATCTAGGATACTGTTGCCCCTGGTAGGGGTGTGGATAAGTTGATCCAGGACATTGGAGTTTATGAATTCCAGAAAGCGTTGAGCGAAGGAGTTGGTACATGAGTAGTTTTCCCAGTTAATGGTGGGGTAGTTGAAATCGCCCATTATTAGGGTGTTTGGTTGAACCCTAATATTTTCCATTACATCAAGAAAGGAGGAGTGGGAATCCTGGGGCATGGTGATTGATCTGTAGCAAGCTACAATTTGGATTGCAGTTTTGCCCAGAGTTAGTTGCACATGGATAACCTTGGCTGCATTATGCTGAGCAATTAGCATGGAGGTGTGGATATCCTTAATGAATATGGGCACACCTCCGCCTTTGGTGTTCCGGTCCAGGTTACATGGCCGAAAAGTGTGGTATGAGTTATAGCCTGGTAGTGCAGGGGTGCTCTCTGGAGCCTTGAACCAGGTCTGAGTCACTGCACAGATATCGATGTTCTCCATTTTAAGGAATGCCTCGAGTGAGTGCATTTTAAGATTTAGACTTCTAGCATTGAGTAGCATCACCCTCCGTTTTTGCTTGCCTGTTCCTGTTACGGTGGTGAATTTGTCATTTGAACCTGGCCTAAAAAAGGCACTATAGGGGCGGCAAGAACCTTAGCCAGTATCCAGAATCCCAGGGGTGACAGATGCAGGCCATCTCTGGCAAAGCATCGTGGTCTGTTGACCATGTCATCACAGGCAGACAGATACTGGATCCCTTTAGAATGACACCAGAAGCTTAGCCAATTGTTGAAGTCAATAATTTTGTCCTTGTACTGCGGCATCATTCTGGGTGATGGCAGAATGCTACTCAGGGCTAGGGTCATACCTGCCTGGGCTACAAGATCAGAGAGCTCTTCCATGTCTCTTTTCATGTAGTCCAGGGAGGTACATCTCAGGTTGTTCACACCAACATGGACAATGACAGAGTCATATTTGTACTTGTTGTGGAGTGACCTGAATGCATGGGTTATGTCGCGGATCTTGGCACCCAACAGGCAGCTGACAGTAACCTTCTCCTTGTTTAGCCTGGTGAGTGGGACATCAGTGTGCCTGACTATAGAGTCACCTATGACTAGTGTGTTGGGTACGTTGTTTTGCCTTATTGGCTGTGGTTGAGTGGCACACTGAGTCTGCGGGCTATGTGTCATTTGGGTTGTGTTGGGGGGTGGAGGTTGCTTGCATTTCTGCTTTGGAGGTTTCTGTTGCTTGAGCAGATTATTATTGAGAGCCTCTGTGAATGTTTTTGTGTTTCTATGTGTGGATTTTGGTGGTGTAGATTTAGTGAGACTATGTGATGAGTGTGGTGTGGTGCAAGTGTTTACCTTCTCCTCTTGACTGTCAAGTTCAGTCTTGATTGGAGAGAGCTTTACCTCCAGTTTGGCTAGATAAGTGCATCTCTCACAGGTTGTAGTGTTGGGTGGTAGGAGGAGAGGGTTGTCTGTGTACATGAGGCAATTTCTACATTGCCCCAAGATGCCCAGATTCATCAGATAGACAGGAGAGAACACTGGGAACTGACCCTTGGACATGCCTGAATAAAAAACTGTTTTCCTCTAGATAAGTGAGGAAAGTGAGTACAAGAGCTGTTTTTCTCTAAGCAAGTGAGGAAAGTAAGTACCAAAACTGTTTTCCGGTAATGAGGAAGGTTGAGTGCTGTAGTAATTAATAGGTTATTTAGTGCTTACAAGTTCTGAACAAGTGCTGATCATGAATAAGCAAATTCAAGTGCTAAAATTAAGAATCTGTATCTGGGCTAAACTAGCTATAACAAGACTCCATCAGGCCCACAGTTACAAGAGTTTGTGAATAGGGAAAGCTACCATTCCACAAAGGGTATGGTATTGTATGACGCACAAAATTTCAGAGCCAACTTTTGCACCCTGGCAGTACCCATGATTCACATATATGGAGCACATCTCACTTACATTGTTACTTTTTGCATAATGACATTCTGTATGGCCATCTACATTCTGTATGGCCATCTAGTTTATTAAGTGCAGGCACTGTAGCTAACATTAATACATACTGATACTTTTATAGTGTGTGCAAATTTATTAAAACTCTCCACATATTGATACTGAATACCCGCTACAGCTTTGTGTGGATGAATTCCAGTAAAACACCATACACACACGCACACACGTACACACACACACACACACACACACACACACACACACACACACACACACACACACACACACACACACACACACACACTTTAGCCCACAGAGTCTGTTTTTGGGCTCCTCAAAGCCCACTTTCACTACCTTGACATGTCTTAGGGGGGACTCTAGCATGACTCTGCAAATGCCTCTAGGATGCTGTCAGCATGTTTCATGCTACATAACATGCTCGTTAGGAGACAAACTGGGCTGTTCCAGGATACTGATATGGTTAGGCTGTGGATGTGCACAGCAGGCATGGAAGGTGCATCAAAACCATTTTCCAAGAAGAGTTTGATGGATTAGCAGCGACTGGCAGCCATACAACCATCCTCTAGACAGTGACAGGTACAGTATATAGCGGTGCAGGTGAAGCACCAACATTTGGTCCATAAGCACTAATGAGTATGCACTGACAGTGCACTGTCACGCAACACAGGCATAATGCATGAAGTACTCATTTTAGGCTATGCTAATCAGTGTGTGTTTGAGCCACACTGTGCATTAGACATTTTCACTAACACCACACAGGAAGAATAATGGAGTGGGTCACAGTCACCATCATGTGCACAGGTGACTAGGGACACGCTGCCACAATATGCCTCATGCAGTGGGTGAGGGGGAGAATTAGAGGAATAGAAATGAGGGTCTGGAGATGATGGTTAATCTACAGCAGGGAAAATTTCCTCTGTGAAGCGGTGGGGTTGCCACAATGTCACCATGACTAGTACTGACTCTTCTGGCTTTTTGCAGTCGAACTCGGGTATTCCTTCAACAGAGGTTGTGCATTACTGCAGGACTGTGACTTGAATAGATGCTGGGTATTGTGTCTATCATTATCATAATAGGGTAGCAAAGTGTTGTATACCCCCAGATGCTGGTGAAGTCTGTCACACACTGTGATAGCAACTTCTACAGCCCTTGATCTCAAAACAATTTGCCAATATGGGCAGTGATGGTGACAGTAGCAATCTTACACATGGAAGTGGAGATGTATGTGTTATGTACACTATCTTAGGCCACACAACACCAAGCAGTACTGTATCTGTTGACTCTGCAACACATGAATTAGCTCCATGCTGAACTGGGTTACATCAGATTGTGCCTAGATGATACTCTGGCACATCTGTTGATTGATATTGAGTGCTGACCACATGTCAGGGGCTAGCTGTGACACATGACACATGGGGCACCCCTTTTAAGTTGCACAATGGTGGGCATTCCCACATCAGTTGCAGTGGACAGGAAGAGAGTCACTAATACCCAGAACCATGGAAGACTCATTCTGCTCTGACAATAGTCAGCACTCAGACTGTACAGCTTATATATATATATATATATATATATATATATATATATATATATATATATATATATATATGGATGAGGGCAGAGTGAGGCAAATCCTTCACCATGCACTGTTGGTGGATGTCACCAAGGATGGAAACTGTGTCACTATGTCATAAGGCCATGATTCAGGAATCTGCATGTGATCAGCAGCAGCTGTCCATACACAAGTGCCAGCATTAGCCTGTCATCCTGCTCCAGCTTCTACAAATGTCACTGTAGCCATACTCTTCACTGTGAATGAACAACAAAAGACACATCAGAGTGAGCAGTAGTAGCAGTGCTACAAAGTGACATGTATACCTATGGTGTCCATGCAAGATGTAACATACAATCTCAACTACCTTTGCTGCCACCCAGATCTGACTGCATACCTCACATTCCTATAACAATACATGCTCAGCATATAGTGTGGTTAACTTATAGTTTCTATGCGCAGTGCTGCTGTAACGAGATAGGTTGAATGTGGTACTAACATGGACCATCATCTGCCAGCATTCAAAATTTAAAGACAAAAACAAATTCTCAAGTTTTGAAAAAGAGTTTATTAATTTAATTACATTTTTGGGGGGTTGACTCAACTTTTAACAGAAAAAAAAGATGAAATAATATTTTCAATATCATTGCAACAAATATTCCTAAAACAATTAATTTAAAAGTTGTATTACCACTGGAACATTCTGATAATAATTCTGTAGTATCTGACTTGAAATTTATCATTACATGAAAAAGAGTGAAATGCTAAAAAAAGTACGATTATAGTCTTATAGATTATGAAAAATTAATAGCCGAGACACATGATATTAATTGGACAACTTTATTTTCTTTTCATAGCTTAGAATTTGGTTAAAAGACCTTGGAAGATACACTAATTAACAGTGAAAATAACTGAGTCTTATAATAAGGGAAGAATGAGATATCCAGTTTGGTGGAGTCAGGATGTTCATAAAACATCTAGAAAATGAGGAAATATAACATTTCTAAGGAATTTTAATAAATAAGAACAAGAACATTTTTAATAGCATACGTAAGGAACTGAAAAACAAAATCAGCAAAAATCAGCTATGAATTAAGGATGATTAATGATTCATTGAATAAAAAAATCCTTTTATAAATATATTAATTCACTTAGCCAAGATATATCACCAATTAAGATTATACAAATCAGTGATGCCAAAATTAAAGAACATTGGGTAATAGCAAATTAATTCTACAAATTCTTTGTAACTAACTAATGAGAGTTCGACAAGGATAAACAATTCTTTTATCACTTTAGCTCATGGAGATTGCCCAATGTTTAATTTCAGCATAGTTGAAGAAGCTTTAAGTAGAATAAAAAAATAACATCATCTACAGGACCAGGCTTGGTTCTAGCTGTATTATTACTTAATATTAAAGAGGTACTATTTTCAGTCTTACACAAATTTTCAGCTCATTTATATTGAATGGAACTGCACCAAAAGTTTGAAAGATTTCACGTGTTATACTGATTTAAAAAGGGGAAACAAGGAGGAAATAAAAAACACTTCAGAGCTGTAAGTTTAACATTAATCATGGATAAATGTCTTTTTTAAATCTGTCTGCTTGAACTTCTGGCAAAAACAGATCACTGCCTTATCAGTCATCGATATTAAGCAGCATGGTTTTATAAAGGCAGGCCTACTCTAAATAATCCGATTAGTTTTTATGAACAGAAAACAATAATGTTAAGACACTGGGCCATCTCCTGGAATTATATATCTGAACCTTGCAGAGGTAGCAATAGAGGGGTCAGCACCTGGAATACTAAAAATGTGCAAGTTGACTGCTTCATACAATATACCACAAGTTTATTCTTATGTCTCATGAGAGTATAGACCTCTTGAAAAGAGTTGAAGCTTGTCTTCTGTGGTCAGCAGTTAGCAGGAAGTAAGGATGAGATGTCTTTGGGAAAGGTGATGTCTAAGGCCCCAGTTAAATTGAAGTTTCTGGTTAATGAATTGCCCACATTTGATGGTAGAAATAATCAAACTCTGTACCCTTGGAGCATCTTATTAAGAGCTTGGACCCTTAGTCCTCCATGCCAGCTGTGCAGACCTTCTTCAAAGTCTTTGTTTTTTTTTTTTTTTTGGGCAAATTATTCATTACAGTTTCAAAAGTTTCATTATTCATAAAATGCACATTGAAGCAATACCTGTTGTAGTTTTGTTAACCTTTTAAGTTAATTAAATTTGTCTGGCACTAAAGGCTCTGAGATGTTATTCGATTGCTGCCTGTAGTTAAAGGTGCAGGGTATGAATCCTGCTACCTTTGTTTGCACTTTATTAACACAAATACCCTGAAACACCAACCAGAGTATCAAAAATACTGGATCTTGTACTCACCAACGCAGGAGAGCACTGCGCCCCCCCATGTGTCACAGCCTTACTAGTGATATCAAATCACAAAGCTGTTTCATTTACAGTAAAAATCAACCCAGAAAGTCCAGGTAAACCAGTAACCATTAACTGTCAAAGGCAAACTACATCCCATTAAGTGACAGTTTGTCAAAAATCAAGACTCCCCCCAACCCTGAGACCACAGCTACCTATGCAGAATTATTCCAGTGTCACTATACAATCATGTGAATGGCTGCCAGAAATAAACCCCACTGGTGGAATCCTCACCTAAACAGGGTGTATAATAAAAGAATAAAACTCATGGCCAAAATCAGGAAAAGTGACTCCCCTAATGACAAGTGGTCTCTTATACAACTAAATAAAGAGTCTAATTAAGTACAGCAAGGTCATCTATGAGGTCAGGATAGCCTCACAGGCTAAAGACAATCAGAAGGCCTTTTTCATTATGACCTGAACCTTATAGGTAACACACAGCAGTGTGTTAAACTGATGGTGAACAGTACCACCTACACTGATCAGGGTGACATAAGAAATCTACTGGCTGATAAATTCAGCTCAAGTGTTACCCCCACTCCCCCCAGCTCCACCAGGTGAAATTTCCTCCAACATACTTCCCCAGCAATCAGCAGAGACCAGGTGCTGTCAGCACTCGCTAAAAGCAAGAAAACTGCCTCCATGGGTCCCAACAACATCCACAATTACCTCCTGAACAGTCTAAATCATGACATATCAGGACCACTTGAGGCATTATCCAAGTGAATGAAGGGCCACAAAATTCATTCCCCTCCACAAGGGCAGACCATCAACCAATCCAGAGAATTACAGATCCCTCAGTCTAACAAGCCTAATATGCAAAGTCATGGAATTAATTGTCACAGTAATGATAAACAAGGATATTGCAGCCTACAGACACTGGACCCATCCCAGTTTGGCTTTGTTAAGGGTAGGTCATGTCTATTTAACCTGGTAGACTTCTATGAGAGGGTCACCAAGGCAAAGGATGAGGGTAAAACAGTGCATACTGCTTATCTTGACCTGGCCAAGGCATTTGATACAATATTTATTTATTTACTGACATTTTTTGACCAGGAAAGTCCACTGGGTCAGAAATCCATTTTCAGTGGAGGCCTGGGGAGAAAAGCTCCACAAATAATGCTAATGAAGAAAAACATTTATACAAAGATTAATCACAAAATGTACATATAAGCACAAACATGTCTACTGAAGAAAATATAGTATAATATATGATGGATATTACATTATATACAATGAGAATGTAATAATACTATTGAAGCATAAAGAAAAGTGGTGAAAGGTTGACAAAGGAGAAAATGAGAAATACAATACCTCACTCAGACATTGTTGACAAGCTCTCTGAGCTAGGTATAAACCCTTTCATAACTCATTGGATTACTTACTGGCTCACAGACAGGACCCAAGAAGTCCAGATTGGTGAGACCACCTCCACCAACAGACCGATCACCAGTGGAGTACCCCAGGGCTCTGTGCTGGGTCCGCTCCTGTTTGGCATCTATTCAAGGTTAATGTCAAAGGACCCTGGCTCACCAAATAAGCAGATGACTATAAATTGGGAGCTAATATAGATTTCCCCCAAGACACAAAGAGTCTGCAAGTGAGTTTAACAGAGACAAATGACCGGTGTCAATGCCAAAAAATGCATTATAATGTCCTTTGGGGAAACTGTCAACCCAAGTTAATTACTCCATCAATAAAGCACCCCTAAGAGTGACCCAGTAGTAAGGGATCTGGTGACATATGTAGACAACAATGTGATATTTAACCAACATGTAGCTAAGACAATAAGAAAATCATTCTATGCCACCCAGTTTATAGGTAAGGGTATGTGATCCAGGTCCAAGGAAGTTATATTACCACTTGGCCCTTATCAGACCTTTTATTGAATACAGTGCCCCCTTTGGCATGTGTCTAATTAGCAAAATGTTCAACTTCCTCAAAGTTATACTGAGCTACCTGTGACTGCACCAGAATTGTAAGCCAGTCCAGTTGTGTAATATAACAAGAAAGAACATCAAACTTCTAACAGATACAAAACAGCTTCCAGTTTATTTAGCGCTTTCATCTCTGAAAGTTCTGAGACTTCATCAGAATACACCATCACCACATGCCTATGGTTATATAATACTATTAATCAAACACTTAAACAGATTTAAAGGAATAAGATATTTTTTAAAAAAAACTTGAAGAAAAAAAAAACATAAAGGAAAACATACAGTTCCATAAAAATTGATTCGGAAGGCAGAAACATATCTACCTAACCAAAGCCTTTGTTTTTAGTATTGGTAAAACTGAAATATTTTTATTAATGCCAAGTTCTACAGTCACATTTAATTTAAGTTGTCATTTGAGTTCGCTTCATTCTGTTTGAAGTTCCTACCATCCCCCTCTAGTGGTCTTCTGGATAACTTCCAAAATTCCAAACTTGAACTTTACAAACTGCTTGCATTTAACTGAATGTTTATATAATACATTATTCCTTTAAATGTGTTTAATTGTTTGATTAATAGTATTATATAACCATAGGCATGTGGTCATGTTTTATTCTGATGAAGTCTCAGAGCTTTCAGAGACGAAAGCGCTAAATAAACTGGAAGCTGTTTTGTATCCTGTTGGAAGACTGATGTTCTTTTTTGTTATATTACACAACTGGACTGGCTTACAATTCTGGTGCAGCCACAGCTAGCTCATTATTTATTCATTTGTCTTTGGAGTCTGAGTGCCTTTTTTCACATTTTTGCTGCAACTTCCTCAAAGTTGAACATCTATTTATTCCTGTGGCATTTGGAATGCCCAAAATTCACAAGAACTTAGAAGAACCACCATTTAGGATTATTATCTCTGCAAAAGGGAGCCCCAATCAACCCCCTAGGTATCTTTATTAATAGACTCTTTAAATGAGTGTTCGATCCAGTTCATTACCTGTTAAAGGATTATTGGGATTTTTTGACAAAAAGTCAATCAGATGTGGTTTTCAAATGACTGTTGTTTTTCTACAGTAGATGTTGTAGATGTATTTACATCCATTCCACATGTCGATGGTTTAGATTTATTTCATGAAGCTATTGGGGCTTTGACAAACTTCAGTGAAACATTGATTCACTTTGTCATGGTAGGAATAGAGTATATCCTTAAAAATATATATATTTTTTTGTTTTCAAGCGGGAATATTATAAACAGCTGAAAGGTGTGGCAATGGGAGCATGTTGTGCCTCTTTGTATGCTAACATGGTGCTATATGTATGGGAAGAAAAGTTTGTTTTTAAGTCTGAATTCCCCTCAAAATGGTTTACATATCTACGATTCTTGGATGATGTTTTCATCCTATGGAAGGAGACAGACGATCAACCAGTAGTATTTTTAGAATATCTCAACTGTCTATGTCCATTCGTTAAATTTACTTCCACAGTTTTAAACACTTCTATCAATTATTTAGATGTTGCACTTTCTAAAGAACTGTCACAAGGTGTGTTTACTTCAAAGACGTTTAGGAAATGTACATTTTCTAATGACTATCTTGATTACAAAAGTTGTCATCCCAATTTTACCAAGAGAAGATTTTTAAAGGGCAATTAGTTAGGGCAGCACATATGTGCTCAGATATTATAAGTTTTAATTCAGAAATTGACATCATCACAAACATGTTTAAAAATAGAGGTTATCCCAACAATTTATTTGAACCCATTAAAGCCCAAATCTTGGACAGATGGAGAATTAAATTCAAGCACTTATTAGGTGAAGGAAACTTGGGAGATACAATAAATAAGGCTAAGAACAATTCCCAGCACTATGATAGTATGTTAGTACCATTTGGTGTAGGGGAGAAAGAGGTGTGAACCATTATAACTAGAAACTGGACAATATTCAAGGGTAACCTTGATGTCCTAAAAATCCTAGGGAATTAACCCAACTTTGTATACAAGATGGGGAGAAATTTAAAGTCAATTTTTGAGCACCCTGTTAAAATTATTTCTTTACCTGAAAAGGTACTACCAAGTGTGGGATGTGCAGGCAATGTCCCTATATATTAGAGCCCAATAATGTTATATTGAGGGAAAATGGGTACAAAGTTAATTTGATAAAGGGAAATTGCAACACCAGTAGTAGTATACATTTCGATCTGTCAGACCTGTGGCAGTTATTATATAGGGAAGACAGAAAGAAAGCTAAAAACAAGAATCTATGAACACTTCTATGCAATATCAAGAGGTAATATCAATAATTAATTGTATAAACATACTTTACAGTGTCAAGATTTCACTAGATTTAAATTTGGGATCTGGAACAAGTCCCATTAAATTCCAGAGGTGGGTGGTGGGAACTCTGTTTAGAGTTAAGAGAACATTTTTGGATCATTAAAATATGTTCAAATATGCCACCAGGTATTAATAACTGTATTTCTTTGCTTCCTGTGTTAAAGAAGAGAGCCTTAGAATTAACATAGAACTTTTTAAAATGCTTTTATACACATTTTTCTATACATACGGTGGTGGTGCTGCAGTAGCATTGTCGCCTCACAGTTAGACATTGACGTTCAATTCTCAGTTAGAGTGCCTACTGTATGACGACATGTGTGAGTGAGCATTCCTTCGTTGAAGGTTGTGCGTTAGGCCCGGCAAGCCAGCATGTAAAACTCTACTGCCAATCATTAGCGGACCGGAGTTCCGCTGTGGCGACCCCTAACCGAGAAAAGCCGAAAGATACACACACACACTTCTTTATAAATATTTCTTTGGAAATATTTTTTCATACACACCTTCCAAGTTATAAAATGTTTTTAGTACATTTAATGATGTGGACACAACTGTTTAAACTTTTTACTATCTCCTTTATTTTATTAATGTTTAATTAATTAATCAATTAGAGTGTAATTAGATTTATTATAAAAGTGAGGGGTCTTGTATGTGGTAATTCAGTTCTGATGAAGTCTCCATTTAGTGGCGAGATGAAAGCGCATACCTTTTCAATAAGTTGAGTGTTTATGGACTTGCATCGACTTGTTTTGTTATGAAAGGTATGGAGCTTCTGGTGTGGATCCAGTAAATTGCCTTTTTGAGTTTGTATGTGTCTAACTAGCCACTTGAAGCAGGTGGAATACCCACAAAGAATTCTCACCAGAAGAATTCAGGGCATGAATATACTGTCTTACACTGATTGCCTAAAGGCTCTATCTCTGTATTTAGTCTCCTAGAGGCTGCTGGTAAGTGTGTTTTGCTTGGCTTAAAGGGATTCCTCAGATCCAGACCTGATGGATCTGTTACACATGTATAAAACAAACAGCATAGGAAACATTAGATCCAGGGATCTGAACTTCACTTGTGACATATACAGAATGTGCTGGAGAGACAAATATGTATCCCAAGCATCTACTTCAGAAGCTTGAGGTTTCAAAACTTTGAACTTCAAATGGCCTAGACCATAAGATCGAAGTTTTGAAACTTTGAAAACCAAATTTAAAAAAAACTAAATTTTTACATTTCACCCCCCACACAACCTGCTAATTAAATATAACAACTCTGAGACTGCACTTCAGTGATGAAAAAAGTAAATATCCAATTCTGCACTATACAGCGATCTACATTCAAAATGTTCAAAGTTGCAAAACTTTGATATTATGGTCTCGCCTTTTGAAGTTTGAAGTTTTGAAGCTTTGAGCTTCTGGAAGGGATCCATGTCTCAAAAGATCCCTGCACTACAGAATAGGCACCCCGTCCATGTAAAACAGAGTTTTTCCCTGACCCTATTTAAATGAAAGCTTGGTAAATTTACCACCAGTCTGTCCCCCATCTCTCTTATGGACAGAGGCCGTCAGTAAGAAAAGTATTATCCTAATTAACACCCCCTACAAATCCTTAGCTACCTGCCTACTAACATGCACCCCCATATGATGCTTGGAACCCAAATAGAATGGGGTGCACTGCTAAGCTTGTAAGGGCCCTAGTGATCATTAGCCTAGTAAGAACCTATGAGACTATGAAACTATGACTATGAGGAAGTCACTCAGACAGTAGTCCTTGGTCATCCCTGAAAAGGGACACTTTCTCTATTTGTGTTATCTGCTTAACAAATAGATAAAAAAATGTCTTTAAAATGTGTCCATTTAGGAGCCTTCTCAACTCCACTAATTATTTTGAGCTTTCTCTAGATTTCTTGAGCAAAGAGATTGAGACTTATTTTGGTCTGTTCCATGTAATATTTATGGCTTTCTGGCAAATTGTTGTGGATTACAGTCACTAAATAATGCCAGGCATGTGAGTTTTAGATTTTCTGTCCTTCAGAAAATGCTTGTTGTGAAAATCTTTAAGGATCTAAACGAATGATTTAAAATCTGTTCCTGTCTCTGATTCTTGAGCTAAGAGGTTGGGAGGATACTGAGAATCTGAAGTGGGTTGCACTGTATAGTTCTCACAGCAGTGAGCTGAAATATACGTCTCAGTCATTATTTATGTATTTGTTCATTCCTGTTACCATTTTCTGCAAACATCTAAATGTACTCAGGCATACAACAGACTATGATGGTCACAGCTCTGTGTGTGCATGAGTGTGCAGGTTTGTGTGTGTGTCCTGCATCCTAGAGCAGTTATGGTCTAAAGGAAGAAATCAAATGCAGTAAACAGGGGCTACATCATATGACCCATTTTCTTATAGGTTCATAGGTGTTTGTAGGTGTTTACTAGGCTGATGACCGTAAGGGCCTTTTTAATCCTAGCCAAGCATCCCAAATCTCTGACAAGTTCTGATACCCTTGATAAGTGTAAGCAAGGGCTTTGGAGATGAAGCATTCACAAGCATCAGCCTGGAGATGAACCATTTACAGGTTGTCTGTGTCTTCCAGTACTCCCCTTAGTTTCTTTGTTTTGTTGACCATCGACGGTCTGCTTATTTGTCTGTTAATAAAATGTACAGCATGAAATGTACGAGTTTAATGTTAGAATATTAACTATGAATGCATTTTTAATTTCACTTGTTTACTTGCAGGCAAGAGGGTGTGAAATGCACTGTATTATGCTACAACAGTTGGTACTTAGTGCAGACAAGGTAAGGCTATGAGCTGTTAATAAGCTGCTTCTTGTATTGCGGATTGACTTAGCTTTTTTTTGTCTAATGTGAGTCTGACAAAGCCATTTCACCTGAGACTGCTCCAGGGTTGCCTCTGAAAAGAGACTCTTTTTTTCCATTAGGTTGTCCCAAGTTTTTAGCAAATTCATTGCACATTTGTCTTTTGAATTCCTGCACCCTTCATATAACCCTTAATTAGTGCTTCAATATATGCTATTTGACTATGAATCTCTACAATTCTGTCATAGTTTAATGGCTTGTCAGATGCAATGTGCTTTGTTTATCAAATGCCTGTCAATCTTTTTCTGTAAGAATTTTAATAAAAGTTTTACATTAAATGCAAATCTCTGTGATCATTGTAAAAGTAGAGAAGAAGCATCTATATTACATCACTGAATGCTTAAAAAAGAGAACGATGATTAATCAACCCCATATAAGTGAAAGCTTACAATGTCGAAACCTCAGAACACCCCCTCCACTTAAATATATCAACTCCAAGATCGCACTACAGTGCCAAAAACAGCAAAGTAATGGAAGCTGCCAAGCTAATTCTTTCCCAGGGAAAGAATTTGCTTAAAAGCCACTTCAGTATTTTGCCTTTTCATTCTTTAATGTTTGATCACGATGCATTCAACAGAATGCGTCTTTGATCATGTAATAGGAACCCGAGAAAAAAATAGCATGTACACTGACATGCTTCAACAGTGTTTTATAGTAGCTAAGCAGACAAAATCAAGTAATGACATACTGGTACTAATGAGGGGGGGGGTTCATTACTCGACCTACAGCCTCATTTGACCATAATCTGGCTGTGCTTTTATAATTCTGAAACTGCACAAGTATTTACCCTTATAAAGATGCCTTATCTTTTTGCATGTCTATCTTTTAAACTAGGTAAACCCAGGAGCTCTATCTGGTTAAGTGACTTACAATTCCAAAACTGAAGAAAAACAAACTGTCAAAAAACAAACCAAAAGGTTCCGAACCAGCAGGTGTAAAACTCCAAAGGTTTATTAGGAAATGTAAAAGTAAAGCGCTTTTCGTCTCCCTTAGTAGGAATACTTCTTCAGACAAAGGAAAAAATCATCAAACACAATTTAAAACCCAAAAAAGGGGGGGGTGTTACAAAATTACAAACAGCTGCCTTAATTGAACCCACTGACATACCTTCACATTTAAAGTTGTATTACATTAAAAGCATAAATAAATGTCCACTTAGTGTAGACAGGGTGGCAAACATAAAAAAGTTTTCAGAAAAGAAACATGAACTTGATAAAAGTAACCAAGAATGTCTTAGTGAAGATTCATGAACCTAATCAAGTGTAAATACTGTTTGTTTCACTTAAAATACACTTTAGCAAACAACTTTTCATAGGGTAAAACAAAACTCATACAGAATCTTGTGATTAAAAAGAAAATAAAATGAAGTAATGCTTGCAACCAAATATAATATCCATTCCTTAACAGAAAAGGTAGTAAGGAGTACACATCTCTAATGCATAATGAAGAATCAATAATAAATAAATAAATAAACAGTGAAACTCAACTAGGAGTCTGCAATAAGCGGAATTTCAAAGGTGTTTCTAATAAAAGAAATGTTACTTCTAATATTAAATAACCGAATATGTTTATTTCTGTGTTAAAAATCTAACACAGAAATTGCTTGTAATTTCAACGCCAACAGAATGCAACAACAGTATATGAAAAATATATATATATTTTTTTTAAATGTTTCTTGAGCAATGGGTAAAGCACCAAGCTGCGATGAGAACACTTTCTAAGCTTTAGTATGCACTGTTGTAGCAGCCAAAACTAGTCAAAATGCAGCTGTTTCATGCAATGCCTTGCCATATTTTTTCTGAAAGACACGTCTAAATCAAAACAAACAAACCGCCGGATTTACAAGATGGTACTTCATTCAAGAACCATGCAGGTACTAAGCATGCGAAAAAGGCGGATAGCCAAACAAATAAAAAATCAGTTCACAATCGTGCCCATGAATATGGCACATTGTTCTGCAAATGAGTTTGTACTGTGTGTGAAAAAGGTAATAAATAAAGTAGCAGAAGACAAAAAAAAGAAAGAAACGCAACACCTAAGTAAATCCACAGTTGTTGGTGTTCAATGACATTGACAATAGGGAAACATAGTACTTCAAAATACCGTGGCTCTAAACATTAAGGTCTCATTGTTGCTTACGCAAAAAGGTGTATGTGTCTAGAAGTAAGCAAAAATCAAGTCAGACCACAATGCAGAACCAGACAAAAATAAAACATACAAATCCTGAATGTAACTATGCAAAATGAAAATAAAAATAAAATAAGGTATGGGTCAAAGTACAGCGAAGCGCTGCAGAGGTCAAAAAAACAATGTTTCTCAAGTTAAACATTTATGATTTAAGGTTTAGAAACCAGACTTGAGGTTTAAGTAATGATCAAAGAAGTCTTATCTTAGCAGGTTTCTTAACTTTAAAACACAAGTCAAAGAAGTAACTTTGTTCAGCCCTGGTGACGTGTAAGAGTTCATTTTAAGTTGCCAAATAAGTTCCTTTTTTTCTAATAACAATTGCTGGGGTCCTCCTCCTCATCTGTAAGTACCTGGTCTATAACTTTAAAAAGGAAAGTGTGAGAAGGGTTGTTATTATAATGTCTTGCAAGGGCGTTAGTGTTGCTCTTCTTACTAATGTGGTACGTATGTTCATAAATTCTCTCTTTAAGTTTTCTGTCAGTCTTTCCTATATAAAAGGCAGGGCATGACTGGCACACAACTAAATACACCACTGATTTTGAGTTACAATTGTAACGACCCTTTGCTTTAAACAGACGTTGCTTCACTATACATGTGGACCCTGTATATATAAATTTACAATAGTTGCATGTCTCACATTTGTATGTGCCTTCAGCTCTAGTATGCTTTACTGAAGGTCTTTCCATAATGTTTTTGAGGTTTCTGCCCTTTCTAAAAATGATAACAGGTTTGTCCCCTATTTTCTCTGTGAGTTCTTTTTCAAAAGATAACAACTGCCAATTCTTTCTAAGTACATTGCTAATATATTTAGCTTCTAATGAAAAAGAAGTAATGAAACTTTTTTTATTGTACTTCTCTTGGGAAAAAATGGTTTGACCCATGCTAGAAGAGTGGACACTAAGAATTTGTAATGTGACTTCATCTGACTCTGCCAGGTTCACGTTGGTTTGTTTCAAAGTCAGAATGGGATTGAAAGAACCCAAACTCCTTTTCCTACAAACTTCTCCTATTGTGTCATCCACAAGTGATTCAGGGTACCCACGAATCATAAACATGCATTTCAACAAGGTACATTTCTCGTTGAAGGCAAAGTCTTCAGTAGTCATTCTTGCCGCTCTAACTAGTTGGCCCTTTAAACAGATTTTTTCTGGTGGAGAGGGTGGCAACTAGAAAAATGTAACATAGTGTTAGAGTGAGTGGGTTTCCTGTAAGTTTTAGCAACATAATCCCTGTGGATGTCGTCTCTCTTCAATTCAACATCCAAATAGTTAATGGTGTCTTCACCAAAGGTAAATGTGAATTTCAAAAATGGAGTGCTGTTATTTAAAACCTCAACAAAGTTGCTTGCATCCCCTATGTTACCTTGAAACATAATGAAAATGTCGTCCAAAAACCTGTTATATAGTTTGACTTTCTGAAAATTGTTATCCTTAAATACATAGTCATGTTCCCACTGGGCCAAGGGGAACCCATAGCTACTCCAATTATTTGTTTATGTATGCCCCCATTAAATCCAACATAATTATTGTTCAGGATCATGTCTAATAGTGCTTGAATTAGACGGATCTCATCACTCTCCGCTCCATGTGCTATTAGGTTTCTGGTGACATATTCAATCCCTATGTCATGGGGTATGGAGAAGTAGAGGTTGACTACATCTATTGTAAGAAAATGAATGTTGTCACAGTATTCAAATTTGTCTACATTTTCTAAAAAAGCCCAGGAGTCCTTAACTATTTGTAACTCTTGGGACACATACTTCTTTAATAACTCATAAACGAACTTGGCACAAGCATAAGTAATAGAAGACCTAGCATTGACTAAAGCCCTCATAGGGGGGTTTTGAAGATTTTTATGAATCTTGGGTAAACCATATAAGTTAGGTGTTTTTGGGTTAGGAACCACTATATAGTTGTAAATATCAATGCTGATCAAGCCTTCAATCAATAAGTCCCTAAAGAAGGAAAACATTTTTTATATGCAATATTCATTTTGTTGATACTTCATCTAACATAGATGTTACTGTTCAAAATGTCCAACATTTTCTTACCATATTCCTCTTTGTCCATGATCACCAAACCACCTTCTTTGTCTGGTTTCAAAACTCTGACCGGTAAAGTTCTGACTAGGTTCAAGGCTTCTACTTCATTGTCTGAAACATTCCTAATGGTATTCCTCTTTCTAGTCATGTAGAGAGCCCTGAAATTGGCCTCACACATGTGTTCAAATAAAGATAAAGGGGGGCACATTGGTGGATTGTAAGTACTAGATACCCTCAAAGGGTCTTCTACAAAAGGCTTGTCTCCGAAAATCAAACCCAACGCAATAACTTTGTGTGTCCTTATGGTAGTAAAGACCATGAGTCTGCAATGCGAGTAGGAACAGGTGTTGGAGAATTAGATGCATTTGAGGGAGATTGGAGAAATGATGACCCTGACTTGCACCCAGCCAACAATTTGGCTAATAACAACCATTTTAACACTAATGACAGTAATGATTCTTTTTCCAACAGGGGCCAGAACCATCAACGGAGATACAATATGAGGGGCAGGAAAGAAAACATCAATTACAACAGATAACTTCAGCACCCGTCATTTTATCAAACAATACTGGAGACTTCAAATGTACAATTACTCTAATTTTAACATTAGACACGAACCTTGTAACCTTTTTAGCAAAGGCCTGACCTTTGTACCTGATGAGCACTTTGACCTACCAGTGACTTTGATTGACTTGAAGTTATACATCCGAAAACTTAACCTGTCCTTGATTTTCGGAGACAAGCCTTTTGTAGAAGACCCTTTGAGGGTATCTAGTACTTACAACCCACCAATTTGCCCCCCTTTATCTTTGTTTGAACACATGTGTGAGGCTGATTTCAGGGCTCTCTACACAACTAGAAAGAGGAATACCATTAGGAATGTTTCAGACAATGAAGTAGAAGCCTTGAACCTAGTCAGAACTTTACCGGTCAGAGTTTTGAAACCAGACAAAGGAGGTGGCTTGGTGATCATGGACAAAGAGGAATATGATAAGAAAATGTTGGACATTTTGAACAGTAACACCTATGTTAGATCAAGTATCAACGAAATGAATATTGCATATAAAAAAATTTTTTCCTTCTTTAGGGGCTTATTGATTGAAGGCTTGATCAGCATTGATATTTACAACTATATAGTGGTTCCTAACCCAAAAACACCTAACTTATTTGGTTTACCCAAGATTCATATAAACCTTCAAAACCCCCCTATGAGGGCTTTAGTCAATGCTAGGTCTTCTATTACTTATGCTTGTGCCAAGTTCGTTTATGAGTTATTAAAGAAGTATGTGTCCCAAGAGTTACAAATAGTTAAGGACTCCTGGGCTTTTTTAGAAACTGAAGATAAATTTGAATACTGTGACAACATTCATTTTCTTACAATAGATGTAGTCGACCTCTACTTCTCCATACCCCATGACATAGGGATTGAATATGTCACCAGAAACCTAATAGCACATGGAGCGGAGAGTGATGAGATCCGTCTAATTCAAGAACTATTAGACGTGATCCTGAACAATAATTATGTTGGATTTAATGCGGGCATACATAAACAAATAATTGGAGTAGCTATGGGTACCCATTGTGGAGCCAGCTACACCAATTTAGTACTGGCCCAGTGGGAACATGACTATGTATTTAAGGACAACAATTTTCAGAAAGTCAAACTATATAACAGGTTTTTGGATGACATTTTCATTATGTTTCAAGGTAACATAGGGGATGCAAGCAACTTTGTTGAGGTTTTAAATAACAGCACTCCATTTTTGAAATTCACATTTACCTTTGGTGAAGACACCATTAACTATTTGGATGATGAATTGAAGAGAGACGACATCCACAGGGGTTATGTTGCTAAAACTTACAGGAAACCCACTCACTCTAACACTATGCTACATTTTTCTAGTTGCCACCTGCTCCACCAGAAAAAATCTGTTTAAAGGGCCAACTAGTTAGAGCGGCAAGAATGACTACTGAAGACTCCGCCTTCAATGAGGAATGTACCTTGTTGAAATGCATGTTTATGAGTCGTGGGTACCCCGAATCACTGGTGGATGACACAATAGGAGAAGTTTGAGGAAAAGGAGTTTGGGTTCTTTCAATCCCATTCTGACTTTGAAACAAACCAAGGTGAACCTGGCAGAGTCAGATGAAGTCACATTACAGATTTTTAGTGTCCACTCTTCTAGCATGGGTCAAACCATTTTTTCCCAAGAGAAGTACAATAAAAAAGTTTCATTACTTCTTTTTCATTAGAAGCTAAATATATTAGCAATGTACTTAGAAAGAATTGGCAGTTGTTATCATTTGAAAAAGAACTCACGGAGAAAATAGGGGACAAACCTGTTATTTTTAGAAAGGGCAGAAACCTCAAAAACATTATGGAAAGACCATCAGTAAAGCATACGAGAACTGAAGGCACATACAGATGTGAGACATGCAACTATTGTAAATTTATATCTACAGGGTCCACATGTATAGTGAAGCAACGTCTGTTTAAAGCAAAGGGTCGTTACAATTGTAACTCAAAATCAGTGGTGTATTTAGCTGTGTGCCAGTCATGCCCTGCCTTTTATATAGGGAAGACTGACGGAAAACTTAAAGAGAGAATTTATGAACATACGTACCACATTAGGAAGAAGAGCAACACTAACGCCCTTGCAAGACATTGTAATAACAACCCTTCTCACGCTTTCCTTTTTAAAGTTATAGACCAGGTACTTACAGATGAAAGAGGAGGACCCCAGCAATTGTTATTAGAAAAAACGGAACTTATTTGGCAACTTAAAATGAACTCTTACACGTCACCAGGGCTGAACAAAGTTACTTCTTTGACTTGTGTTTTAAAGTTAAGAAACCTGCCAAGATAAGACTTCTTTGATCATTACTTAAACCTCAAGTCTGGTTTTTAAACCTTAATTCATAAATGTTTAACTTGAGAAACATTGTTTTTTTGACCTCTGCAGTGCTTCGCTGTACTTTGACCCATACCTTATTTTATTTTTATTTTCATTTTGCATAGTTACATTCAGGATTTGTATGTTTTATTTTTGTCTGGTTCTGCATTGTGGTCTGACTTGATTTTTGCTTACTTCTAGACACATACACCTTTTTGCGTAAGCAACAATGAGACCTTAATGTTTAGACCCACGGTATTTTGAAGTGCTATGTTTCCCTATTGTCAATGTCATTGAACACCAACAGCTGTGGATTTACTTAGGTGTTGCGTTTCTTTCTTTTTTTTTTGTTTTCTACTTTATTTATTACCTTTTTCACACACAGTACAAACTCATTTGCAGAACAATGTGCCGTATTCATGGGCACGATTGTGAACTTATTTTTTATTTGTTTGGCTATCCGCCTTTTTCGCATGCTTAGTACCTGCATGGTTCTTGAATGAAGTACCGTCTTGTGAATCCGGCGGTTTGTTTGTTTTGATTTAGACGTGTCTTTCAGAAAAAATATGGCAAGGCATTGCGTGAAACAGCTGCATTTTGACTTGTTTTGGCTGCTACAACTGTGCATACTAAAGCTTAGAAAGTGTTCTCATCGCAGCTTGGTGCTTTACCCATTGCTCAAAGAACATTTAAAAAAAAAAAAAAAATTATTTTTCATATACTGTTGTTGCATTCTGTTGGCGTTGAAATGACAAGCAATTTCTGTGTTAGATTTTTAACACAGAAATAAACATATTTGGTTATTTAATATTAGAAATAACATTTCTTTTATTAGAAACGCCTTTGAAATTCCGCTTATTGCAGACTCCTAGTTGAGTTTCACTGTTTATTTATTCATTTATTATTGATCCTTCATTATGCATTAGAGATGTGTTATTATTGATTCTTCATTATGCATTAGAGATGTGTACTCCTTACCACCTTTTCTGTTAAGGAATGGATATTATATTTGGTTGCAAGCATTACTTCATTTTATTTTCTTTTTAATCACAAGATTCTGTATGAGTTTTGTTTTACCCTATGAAAAGTTGTTTGCTAAAGTGTATTTTAAGGGAAACAAACAGTATTTACACTTGATTAGGTTCATGAATCTTCACTAAGACATTCTTGGTTACTTTTATCAAGTTCCTGTTTCTTTTTTGAAAACTTTTTTATGTTTGACACCCTGTCTACACTAAATGGACATTTATTTATGCTTTTAATGTAATACAACTTTAAATGTGAAGGTATGTCAGTGGGTTCAATTAAGGCAGCTGTTTGTAATTTTGTAACACCCCCCCCCCTTTTTTTGGGTTTTAAATTGTGTTTGATGATTTTTTCCTTTGTCTGAAGAAGTCTTCCTACTAAGGGAGACGAAAAGCACTTTACTTTTACATTTTCTAATAAACCTTTGGTGTTTTACACCTGCTGGTTCGGAACCTTTTGGTTTGTTTTTTGGTTAAGTGACTTAGTCAAAGTCACAGATACAAATGGAGGTAGAAATCCTGTACCCCAGACTACAGGTGGTACTCACTAAGAAGCTTAAAGCCTTAATTCTCTACACTAATTACTAGACCTTCACTTGTGTCTTCATTTTCTGATCAATCGCTGATGGTTAAAAATCACAAAGGTTTGTAATCAGACAGTATTGGCGGAAGGGGGGTTTAGGGATTGGCATAATGGTTAAGGTGTTTACCTCATAGACAAGAGATACAGGATTTGATTTTCACCAAGGGGAAAATGGCTGGGAATAAAATGCCCCACAAGGGCAGCTAGCCTAGAACATACTTAAGAACAGTAATGCTGATTCTTAGAATTTTAAAATTTTCGTTGTTCGCATGTTCAGAAAATGCATGTTGATTCCAATTGTGTTATTCTGTTAATGTTTTAAGTGAATTAGAGTAGTTTGCCTCTTATCTGCCTCTAACTTTGCAGAACATCATAAGTTCTGCCTCATACTTGTGCCTGGTCCCTTGTTAACTTCTTTCTTTCTTTCTAGTAAATCACTGAGGGTTAGTGTCAGTCAATAATGCCATTCATTACAGTTTCATAGTTTGTATTGTTTAGAGAATGCATTTCAGTGCAACACTTATTGTTCTGTTAAATTCTTAAGTGATTTTGAGTTGTCTGGCATTTATGTTAACAAACTTCCTCCTGTAGTCAAAGGTATAGGGTTTGACGCCTTTCGCCTCCACTTGCCGACTGAGCAAATCATTTAACCGTACAGTGCTCCTGGGTCACCCCTGATATGGGACACTTTGCTCACTGGGTTTGCAATGCTAACAAATGGATAAAATAATACTCCTGGGTCACCCCTGATATGGGACACTTTGCTCACTGGGTTTGCAATGCTAACAAATGGATAAAATAATACTCCTGGGTCACCCCTGATATGGGACACTTTGCTCACTGGGTTTGCAATGCTAACAAATGGATAAAATAATACTCCTGGGTCACCCCTGATATGGGACACTTTGCTCACTGGGTTTGCAATGCTAACAAATGGATAAAATAATACTCCTGGGTCACCCCTGATATGGGACACTTTGCTCACTGGGTTTGCAATGCTAACTAATGGATAAAATAATACTCCTGGGTCACCCCTGATATGGGACACTTTGCTCACTGGGTTTGCAATGCTAACAAATGGATAAAATAATACTCCTGGGTCACCCCTGATATGGGACACTTTGCTCACTGGGTTTGCAATGCTAACAAATGGATAAAATAATACTCCTGGGTCACCCCTGATATGGGACACTTTGCTCACTGGGTTTGCAATGCTAACAAATGGATAAAATAATACTCCTGGGTCACCCCTGATATGGGACACTTTGCTCACTGGGTTTACCATGCTAACAAATGGATAAAATAATACTCCTGGGTCACCCCTGATATGGGACACTTTGCTCACTGGGTTTGCAATGCTAACAAATGGATAAAATAATACTCCTGGGTCACCCCTGATATGGGACACTTTGCTCACTGGGTTTGCAATGCTAACAAATGGATAAAATAATACTCCTGGGTCACCCCTGATATGGGACACTTTGCTCACTGGGTTTGCAATGCTAACAAATGGATAAAATAATACTCCTGGGTCATCCCTGATATGGGACACTTTGCTCACTGGGTTTGCAATGCTAACAAATGGATAAAATAATACTCCTGGGTCACCCCTGATATGGGACACTTTGCTCACTGGGTTTGCAATGCTAACAAATGGATAAAATAATACTCCTGGGTCACCCTGATATGGGACACTTTGCTCACTGGGTTTGCAATGCTAACAAATGGATAAAATAATACTCCTGGGTCACCCTGATATGGGACACTTTGCTCACTGGGTTTGCAATGCTAACAAATGGATAAAATAATACTCCTGGGTCACCCTGATATGGGACACTTTGCTCACTGGGTTTGCAATGCTAACAAATGGATAAAATAATACTCCTGGGTCACCCTGATATGGGACACTTTGCTCACTGGGTTTGCAATGCTAACAAATGGATAAAATAATACTCCTGGGTCACCCTGATATGGGACACTTTGCTCACTGGGTTTGCAATGCTAACAAATGGATAAAATAATACTCCTGGGTCACCCTGATATGGGACACTTTGCTCACTGGGTTTGCAATGCTAACAAATGGATAAAATAATACTCCTGGGTCACCCTGATATGGGACACTTTGCTCACTGGGTTTGCAATGCTAACAAATGGATAAAATAATACTCCTGGGTCACCCCTGATATGGGACACTTTGCTCACTGGGTTTGCAATGCTAACAAATGGATAAAATAATACTCCTGGGTCACCCTGATATGGGACACTTTGCTCACTGGGTTTGCAATGCTAACAAATGGATAAAATAATACTCCTGGGTCACCCTGATATGGGACACTTTGCTCACTGGGTTTGCAATGCTAACAAATGGATAAAATAATACTCCTGGGTCACCCTGATATGGGACACTTTGCTCACTGGGTTTGCAATGCTAACAAATGGATAAAATAATACTCCTGGGTCACCCTGATATGGGACACTTTGCTCACTGGGTTTGCAATGCTAACAAATGGATAAAATAATACTCCTGGGTCACCCTGATATGGGACACTTTGCTCACTGGGTTTGCAATGCTAACAAATGGATAAAATAATACTCCTGGGTCACCCTGATATGGGACACTTTGCTCACTGGGTTTGCAATGCTAACAAATGGATAAAATAATACTCCTGGGTCACCCCTGATATGGGACACTTTGCTCACTGGGTTTGCAATGCTAACAAATGGATAAAATAATACTCCTGGGTCACCCCTGATATGGGACACTTTGCTCACTGGGTTTGCAATGCTAACAAATGGATAAAATAATACTCCTGGGTTATCCCTGATATGGGACACTTTGCTCACTGGGTTTGCAATGCTAACAAATGGATAAAATAATACTCCTGGGTCACCCCTGATATGGGACACTTTGCTCACTGGGTTTGCAATGCTAACAAATGGATAAAATAATACTCCTGGGTCACCCCTGATATGGGACACTTTGCTCACTGGGTTTGCAATGCTAACAAATGGATAAAATAATACTCCTGGGTCACCCCTGATATGGGACACTTTGCTCACTGGGTTTGCAATGCTAACAAATGGATAAAATAATACTCCTGGGTCACCCTGATATGGGACACTTTGCTCACTGGGTTTGCAATGCTAACAAATGGATAAAATAATACTCCTGGGTCACCCCTGATATGGGACACTTTGCTCACTGGGTTTGCAATGCTAACAAATGGATAAAATAATACTCCTGGGTCACCCCTGATATGGGACACTTTGCTCACTGGGTTTGCAATGCTAACAAATGGATAAAATAATACTCCTGGGTCACCCCTGATATGGGACACTTTGCTCACTGGGTTTGCAATGCTAACAAATGGATAAAATAATACTCCTGGGTCACCCCTGATATGGGACACTTTGCTCACTGGGTTTGCAATGCTAACAAATGGATAAAATAATACTCCTGGGTCACCCTGATATGGGACACTTTGCTCACTGGGTTTGCAATGCTAACAAATGGATAAAATAATACTCCTGGGTCACCCTGATATGGGACACTTTGCTCACTGGGTTTGCAATGCTAACAAATGGATAAAATAATACTCCTGGGTCACCCTGATATGGGACACTTTGCTCACTGGGTTTGCAATGCTAACAAATGGATAAAATAATACTCCTGGGTCACCCTGATATGGGACACTTTGCTCACTGGGTTTGCAATGCTAACAAATGGATAAAATAATACTCCTGGGTCACCCTGATATGGGACACTTTGCTCACTGGGTTTGCAATGCTAACAAATGGATAAAATAATACTCCTGGGTCACCCTGATATGGGACACTTTGCTCACTGGGTTTGCAATGCTAACAAATGGATAAAATAATACTCCTGGGTCACCCCTGATATGGGACACTTTGCTCACTGGGTTTGCAATGCTAACAAATGGATAAAATAATACTCCTGGGTCACCCCTGATATGGGACACTTTGCTCACTGGGTTTGCAATGCTAACAAATGGATAAAATAATACTCCTGGGTCACCCTGATATGGGACACTTTGCTCACTGGGTTTGCAATGCTAACAAATGGATAAAATAATACTCCTGGGTCACCCCTGATATGGGACACTTTGCTCACTGGGTTTGCAATGCTAACAAATGGATAAAATAATATTTAAACTTTGTCTGCTTTTGTCCCTCATTATTCTTGGCTTTATTTGGAATTCTTCAGCAAAGTAATTGGTAGGCATGTTGGTCTATTACTTGTAAAATTTGTGGCTTCTGGCAAATGGCTACAGATTGTTTTCACAATATAATGACAGGCGTGTGAGTTTTTACATTTTTCATCCTTCAGAAATGCTTTATAATGCAAGCTGGTTATTCTATCAACTGTTTAACTATATGAGACAAATATTGAAAAGCTTTTCCTGATTTTGTACCTTGTTTCTGATTCTTAAGCTTAGAAGGTGAGAGAGTAGAAGGGAGTTGCCAGGGCTTATCCTATCACTCAATGGGTGTAAGGCAGTTCAAATAATCCACAGAAGGGCCACCCATCACAGATCTCTCTCTCACACACACACACACACACACACACACACACACACACACACACACACACACACACACACACACACACACACACACACACACACACACACGCACACACACGCACACACACACACACACACACACACACACACACACACACACACACACACACACACACACATACACACATACACACACACACACACACACACACACACACACACACACACACACACACACACACACACACACACACACATACCCATACATACGTACACACACTCACACACACACACACACACACACACACACACACACACACACACACACACACAGCTGAGATACACTTCTGGACAAAGATCTGAGGTGTACAGTCATATAAGTGACAGTAATTGATGTGTGTGTGTTTTTGTGCACATGAGCACATGCATGTGCACATACTTTTTGGTCAAAGTTCAAAGTATTAGCAATGTAGTAGGTAGAATGAAGTAATAATAATGTAAAAGGAAATGTTTACATTGTAACCAAGTGATTGTTCTGGCATGCAAAGGTAGCCTGGGTGTATCAAATGACTTTATAAGTAAAAAGTCCACAGTTTAACCATGGTGTGAGATTCCTTCTTAGCTGTTAGTAAACGTGCTATGTGTTAACCACCTGTTCCACACTGTGCAAGATAGTGTAGTAGTCTGCATTTTGAAGATGGAAGGTTGATTATATGGCTGTAGTTTCTGTAATTATTTTTCTTGTTGGTGTTATGATGGTATAGTATTCATGATGTTACAGGTCTGCGCCTACCTGTAGTATTTGATTGCTTGATGTTGACTGGAGTTGATTGTGTTTTATTTTTTCAACTTGATAGGTTTCCTCTGAGAGTCTTTGATATTTAATAAAATGGATATGTAAAAAGCAGGAATAAAGTAGCATTTTAACCATGCTGTGAGCTCCCTCCCATTTGTCAGTATTACAGATTTTGCACATTTATTCCACTTTATGAGAAGTAATATAATTTTCAATATTTTGATGATGGAAAGCTTTTTTATGGCTGCAGTTTCTTTAATTCATTTGCTTGTTTGTACTATGGATGTTTTGGTAATATCAAACCATACTCAAATGTGAAAATGAAGACTAAACTGTCTAAAAATGAGGAAGCCTCAGCTTAGGAATTTATGGATATGTAGTTTTAATTATCTCAGTCATTAAAAACTACAAATTCTTAAAGTCTTCTGCTGAGATCTGTTTGTAGGCAGCTATAATAACATTATGAAAATCATAGCTTCATGACTTAAAATCCCACACATCAAAAGTGTTTAAGCTCTGAAATGGGTTAATGTGACCAAACATTCTTGTTTCAGTGCTAGCCATACTTCTCAGCTATCCCCATTTTTGTAGAATGTCCTTTATTTTGTTTCAGTTATACTTTATCCTGCCCTCACAGCATTTATACTTCTCAGCTATTCCAATTTTTTCAGAATGTCCTTCGTTTTGTTTCAGGTATAAATTTATCCTGCCCTCACAGCCTTTATACTTCTCAGCTATCCCCATTTTTGTAGAATGTCCTTTATTTTGTTTCAGTTATAATTTATCCTGCCCTCACAGCATTTATACTTCTCAGCTATCCTCATTTTTGCAGAATGTCCTTTATTTTGTTTCAGGTATAATTTATCCTGCCCTCATAGCAATTTTGATTTTCTGGTAAATCACTCATAATTTCAGTCAGTTGGTAATGTGAGTCATCAGTTTTATATTTCTTATTGTTCAAAAATGCATATTGATGCAAAACATGCTGTTCTGTTACCATTTTAAATGAATTAGAGTAATATTTAAAAATATTTCCTGATTTTATCCACATCCCTGTTATTTTTGTCTTTGTCCAGAATTCTTGACCAAATTAGTTGAGAAGTATAGTGCTACCCAAAAACATTCAGATGTAAATTATTTCTATTGGTATTATTTCAGCAAACCAGGCAGTTTGTGTTGCTACATTTCCTTAGTACATTTTTTTCTTAATTAGTGCTGCTTTCACAAGAGACTGGAAAACTAATGTTTGTGAGTTCTGTTCTCATACTAGATACTTGGATTACTTTTTCTAGTACTGACACTACAGTGCGACATTAGGGGGATGCTGCACTCTGGGGTGTGCCAACTCTCAGATGAGATTTTAAACGATAGCCCCATCTGTCTGAGTTGGTAGTCGCTCACATAGATGTGAAAGATCCCATGGCATATATTAAAAAGAGAGTAGGGGTCAGGTATTTAACATAATATAAAAACATTATTTATGTATTTACAAAATGTGCATATTTACAAGCAAATACATACACGTCTATTTTTTACTGTTTATTATTTTTCATATAACATACTCATTGTTATTCTCCCATAACTGACCCCCATTCCTTCTTCCACAACAATAATATAATTTTTTGCTAGATATCTACCAAAATCCATTTCCCTTTAGACACAATTTAATTCAGTCTTTCATTCCAAATAAACCATATTACATACAATAAGTTCTTATCTACCCACATATTTACATGCACATACATATGTGTATTCCCTTTTACAGGTAAATTATTTAATACCAGTCTCCATTGGAAATCCTAACACTCCACTATCTTGGTACATCACACTTTCCTTAGTTTAATGGCTTTAATTACTTCTTTGGTAAATTTTCCATTATTTTACATAATATAGAGGATTATGATAGGGTCAGCAATCATAACTTGTGCATTATGTGTTTGAGACATGGATGTCAAAAAATTCACCTTGAGAGTGAATCTATGTTTACATTCTAAAGCTCCATATTAAACAAAATATTCTCCAAATTCCCACTTTCTACCTCCAAACTCTCCTTTTCTCTCCTCTTACTCCATGCTGCTGCTTTCCTTAAACTTATTCCTTGCTGCAGTAGGAGCCCTCTGGCACTATCTATCAGCTCCAAAGAATAGTGAAAGTTCCCTGGTGTCCTGGCCAGATTTTGCCCAAATTAGTAGGAATACCTCCTCAAATCTCCCCTTAAAAGAGACCAACGGCCTACTAGGACTAACCTGGCCTACAAAAAGTATAAGTAAATAAGTTATGGTTGCCACTATATCTCATTTATTTTATTATATCTGTGTACTCTGACCATTTTAATGAATCAGAATCATTAAGCAGTTATGGCTATTATATTTCAATGGACCTGCCCCTGTAAGTGATCTTGGAGTTTGTTTTCCCTAGAATCCACTTCAAGCCCCATTTATACAAGTCATGCCTGACATAAGGAAATCATTTTTTTAGCTTCCATGTAAATAGAATGGCCATAGTGTGATTCATAGGAATCTAACTCAGCTTCTGCAACTTACCTTCATTTTCACATTTTAGCTTGAATTATTTTAATTGTTGTTCTCAAAGCAGCTTTTACCTCTTTAACAGTAATTTTAAATGATCGACAAAATAAACTAGTTGAATTGTATGTTTTAAGGCTTCCAGTTATTAGTTTAATAGCTAACAAACCATTTCTCAGTGTCTTCATGAGAGGCCAAAACTGTCATTGTAATCCAGGAGCCACTCTTTTTACTACTATGGTTACACTTAGATATTTTTCTGTTGATATTTTTCCTGTCAATCTTATGTTTAGATCATTTTAAGTAATCCCAAATACAGCAGTCAAAATCATAAAACATCAAAGCACTGTTATGCATGTATAAAGAAATAACCTTAGTGCATGCAAAACTATAAAAAAACATAATTTGTTTGCAGGGGCAAGCCCCCACTGCACCCCTGCAATCCCTGCTAATTATATACAGTAACTCTGAAATTGCACAATATTGGGAAAGTGCATATTCCCCAACCCTGAGAATTGTCTGATCTTGCATACCTGTGGACATTCTACTTAGCTGACCAAATTGTGCCAGCTAAACAGATGTTGACTAGATGCAGTGTCAACTAACTTCATTGCTCCTATCTATATATATCTATATGGGTCTAGTTCTAGAGGGTCGAGACAATAAAACTGAAGTTTTGAAACTTTGAGATGTTTAAATGGAGATTGCTGTACAGCACGGAACAGTATATTTGCCATTTTCCTCTTTGAAGTGCGATTTCGGAGTTGGTATATTTAATTAGCATGGGGTGGGGGGGTGCAGGAGGGCTTGCCCCTTGCAAAAATGGAAAAAAAAAAGATTTTTTTGTTTTCATTTTTTATTTATATTTCAAAGATTCTCAACTATGAGAAATTTGAAGTTCTGAAACTTCGAAATTTAGAAGTACACCCATATATATATATATATATATATATATATATATATATATATATATACTAAACACTGTTAGGAACTGAGACTACTTAAGCAACCAAGTTCAGAAAAGCTACACAAGAACCAGAGATAAAATGAGATGTTATGTGATCCTATCTCGCCTACATTCTGTACTGATGGGTTCGGAGCCGATCCTCGGCTCCGACTTGGCACTCTATACTATAGAACGAAGTCTCTTATTGGCTGAGCTATCCTACATCCCAGGATGCACCACCACTGCTTCCCTAGATCTCGTTTGCCGCTTTACAGCAAAGACGTGGTCTCGGACTTGGCTGAGCTAAGTGCTTTTTTCTTCAAAGAATTTCTGTCAGAAATTTTTGATTAATCTACCCAAAAGCTGTTTTAACAGCTATCGTTGTTGTGTGACTGAGTGTTGGTGATTTTTTTGTGGTAAATTTGTCTTTTATTTGAGGGAAAGGATCCCGTTTAAGTTAGAGGGGCCTTGCCCTCGCGCATGATTGAAAATTCAGTGTGAGTCTTGTTGTACTGTGATAGTTGGTCAAGTATCCCGTTTCTGTTAGAGGGGTCTTGTCCTTATTACTTTCTTTAACAAATTTTTGGGAAAGTTTCTTTTTGGTAGTAGAGTTTGTCTGTCAGCATGTCTAAAGAGCACAGACCATCTGGGTTCAAGAAATGCTCTAAATGCAGCTACAAAATGTCCATAACGGACGATCACTCTTTATGTGTGTATTGTTTAGGCCCTAAGCATCTTCAGGAGTCATGCAGCATTTGTCACGCTTTTTCCTCCCGAGTCCTCCAAGAGAGGAAAAACAAACTGATTCTAAAAGGGCTTATTACACCTTCTTTTGAGGAGGCTTTATCTTCTTCATCTTCACCTTTGAAGAAAAAGAAATCGTCGGCTCCGACCAGCCCGTCGGAACCGACCACAAAGAAATCTCGGCAGGCTTCCGCATCGGCTCCACGGACTTCAGAGCCGAGGGTGGAACGGTCTGCCTCGATGCCTCCAGCCTCAACTCCTCTGGCTTCGGAGCCGACGGCTAGAGCTTCGAGAGGCGGGTCACCTTCATCGGCTCCACTGCCTTCGGAGCCGATGAGAGCTGCTCGCTCAGACTCTTCCCCTTCGGCGCTGAAGTCCTCTTCGGCTCCGAGGGAAATTGCAATGGTTGTGGAGTCTCCCTCGGCACAGATTTTTATCGAGACGATTCGGAGCCGGTCCCCCAGTCCTTCGGAACCGATGGAGAAGTCGACTCGAACCCATTCGATCTCTTCTCAGTCTTCGAGGATGTCGGATTCGGACATAGACAGGGTACTTCAAAGGCTGTTTCAGTCTCCAGTCTTCCAAAAGTTGGTTTTGGCTCCAGCCCAGTCGGCTCCGGAGCCGATTACCCACCCTGTTGTCTTGGTTCCTCCTCCAACAGCCTCGGCACCGTTGGAGCCGGTGCTGGTGGAGCCGGTGGAGGTTTTCAGGTCGGCTCCGACCCTTACTCCAACCCCGCCCTTCGGGTCGGAGTTCGGTACATGAACCTCCTCGGTCGGCCCCGGGGGTGACGCTTCGGGACCGATGTTTTCGGTTCCCAGCCTCCCTCTCGGTGCGTCGGCTGCGGAAGTGCCGTCTACTGTTGTGGCCTCGGGGGTCGGACCTTCCCAGGACTCTGGGGGTCCCGCCTTCAGGGCCATGAGGAGTGCTTTGGCCAAATCCTCCTTGGCCACCTCCACCGTCTCACTGGCAACTTCCCTTGGCACGGAGACTGGTTCCTTTGTAGTCCCCCTGTCTCAAGACAGCGGAGCCCTGGGGCCGGAGGTCACCCCCATCGGGGGTTCCCCCTTCCTGGAGGTCCCTCCGAAGCATCTTCAGAGGAACCCCCAAGGAAGAGACAGTGCAAGAGGAAGCACGTCGACTCCCCTGATGAGTCTCTCACCTCGGACACCGACCTTGATGATGCGGAGGGGTCCCCCAAGTCGTCCTCGGATGATGTCTCCTTTGCGGACATTTTGGAAATCCTGAAGCAACGAGGCGACTGGCAGTCCAAACCCCCTTCTGCTGAGGAGTCGGTATTCCTCAAGGCCTTTGGGGCTCAGCTCTCCGCCTCCTGGGTGTCTCCGCCCTTCGATGAGCTTCTGGATTTGATCTCTCGAAGGGCATGGAAGCACCCGGATTCTGTGGAACCGGTGCCAGCTCACCCCAATAAATTTCTGTCAGTTCCCCCCACAAAAAGGAATTTCTCTCCAAAGGTGTGGCTATAGATGCCCTGGTGGTGGCATCTGCTACCCAACAAGATGTGGCAGAGGCATCCACGTCTGTCCATTCTCCTAATAAAGAGTCCAGGAGCATGGATCGGTACGGGAAGTGCACCCTTACTTCAGCAGCCTTTACTTTAAGGTCTCTGAATTATCTGACGCACTTCACCAGACTTCAGAGGGATCTGGTCAAGGAACTTTCAGATTCCCTCTCGGGTAACCTACCTGAGCAGTTGGCCCAGACGGTTAGCTCTCAGCTGGCTACCCTTTCATCATTATCGAACTCGTCCATGAGGCTCATTTCGTATGCAGCCGAGGGGGCGAGTAGAGCGGCGGGAACAGGTATTGCTCTACGGAGACAAGCCTGGCTTCGCCTGTGTCATTTTGCGGAAGCCTTCAAGTCTTCCTTTGCCGACGCTCCCTTCGATGGGTCCTCTCTGTTTGGACCCAAGGTAAAGGACACCTTGACCCGCTGTGAACAAGAGGGTAAGACTTTGACTGCCGTAGGGGCACGGTTTTCCACTCCCTTCAGGCCTTATCCCAAGGCTAGAAGAGGGGGGAAAATGTGGTTCCGTAAATCTCAAAAGACTTACTCCTCACAGCAGGGCGATCCCCCTTCTAGAGGCAGAGGAGGGGGACATTTTTCAGGAAGACACCGTCCCAGAGGCAGCGGAGGCCCCAGCAACACTGGAAACCACGAGTCCTTTCGTGGCTCCTCAACCTTCCAGCATCCCTGAAGGATTGCCCAACTGTGCAGCCCGGAGCCAGTCAGGGGTCATTTTTCGAGGCACCTAAAGGCCTGGGAAAGTATCACTCAGGATCGATGGGTGCTCCGAATCATCGCCGGAGGTTACACCATCCCCTTTTCTCAAACCCCCCCCCACCATCCCAGAAAATCCCGGACCCGCCACCCAGTCAACGGGATCTTGCAGCCATCGAAATCTCAAAGATGCTTCAAAAAGGAGTCATCCAACTGGTCCCCGCAGGCCAGACTGGATTAGGGACTTATTCAAGATTCTTTTTGGTGCCAAAAAAGACCGGGGACTTGAGGCCCATTTTGGATCTCAGCAAGCGAAACCGATCTGTCAAAAAGTCCAAGTTCTGGATGGTCACCTTGCAGTCCATTCTCCCGTTGTTGGAGAAAGGTGTTTGGATGTGCTCCATAGATCTCAAGGACGCCTATTATTACATCCTGATAGATCAGGCATCCAGGAGACACTTGCGCTTCAGCCTGGGAGACAGTCACTTTCAGTTCCGTGCACTGCCCTTTGGTCTCACCACAGCCCCCAGGGTGTTCAACAAATGTTTGGTGGTGGTGACTGCTCACCTGAGAAGTCTAGGATTCCAGGTGTTTCCATACCTAGACGACTGGCTCCTAACTGCCACTTCCAGGCGTCTACTCTTACAAAACCTAGCAGCCACCATATCCCTAGGCAACTCCCTAGGAATCACCTTCAATTGGGCAAAGTCTGTGTTGCTGCCATCTCAGCGCATATGCTTTATCGGAGTAGAGATAGACTCAAAGCAAATGCGGGTCTATCTTCCTACAGAGAGGATAGAAACTTTACAGTCTCAAGTTCGAGCCTTGCTTCTCAAACACCGAACCCCAGCGAGGATGGTCCTACAACTGTTAGGTTCCATGTCAGCCACCGTCCTTCTAGTCCTCTTGGCAAGGTTACATATGAGGATTCTCCAGTGGCTCCTGTCAGTCCAGTGGTCTTATCAGGATCTCCCTCTCAGTCACCTCATTCTGATAACAGAGACGTGCAAACAGGACCTTCGTTGGTGGCTTCTTTCCTCCAACCTGGATCAAGGGCGACCCTTCGTTCCACCACCTCCAGTGGCCACTTTGACTACGGACACCTCCCAGACGGGGTGGGGGGGGTCATTACCTGGGCAGGTCAGTCCAAGGCAAGTGGCATTCCGACGAGAGTCTCCTCCACATCAACATACTAGAAATGAGGGTGGTGCTTCTATCGCTGCAAGCACTACACGATTACCTCCCCCCAGGCATGATTACCATTCAGTCCGACAACATGTCAGTAGTCTGGTACCTAAACAAGCAGGGAGGGACCAGATCCTACCCCTTTTGCAGAGAGGCCATGAATGTATGGGATTGGGCGATTGCAACCAACCGTTTTCTGGTAGCAACTCACATTCCAGGGAGATCCAATGTGATAGCCGACAGACTGAGAAGAACTATTCTCTCCCCCCACGAGTGGTCTCTGAATGACAAGAGTGGCAATTCAGATTTTCAGAAGATGGGGAACTCCTTGTTGCGACCTTTTCGCAACCCCCCTCAACACGAAATGCCAACAGTTCTTCTCTCTCACCCCAGTTCTGGGGGAGATTCCCAAGGACACCCTAGTCCAAGCTTGGCCCACCGGCCTGCTATACGCCTTTCCTCTGGTTCCCCTTCTTCCCAAGGTGATCCAGAAGGTGATTCGCTTGGAGAGCAAGATGATTTTAGTTGCCCCATACTAGCCTCGTCAAGTCTGGTTTCCCTTTCTTCAGAAATATGCACTGGACGGTCCATGGTTCTTGGACCAAGTGCCGGACCTCTTGACCCATCAGTCGGGACAGCATCATCAGTCCCTCCACTCATTGAGGTTAACAGCTTGGCTCCTCCTCTTCCGACCATAGTCAGGAACCATGCTTTGGACCTGGAAGTCATACATATCTTGTCCTCGGCCCACAAGACTTCTACTAAAAAATGTATAACAGCAAATGGAAGAGATTTGCTATTTGGGCCCAACTCCGGGGATTAGATCCCATAACTGTCCCGGTATCAGAGGTTCTGAAGTTTTTAGCTTCTCTGTTCAATCAAGGTTCTTTGGTCTCTACCATCAAGGTTCAATTGGCAGCTATTTCCAATTTTCATGAGAGCATAGAGCCACCTTTGATGAGCAACAAGTTGTGTAAAGCCTTCATGAAAGGTGCTGGGCTGCTTCGGCCCCCGATATCTCATCCCGCTCCACCGTGGGACCTTAATGTTGTGTTAGGTGCTTTGACCTCTTCCCCCTTCGAACTGGCAGCAACTTGTAACTTGAAATTTCTTTCTTGGAAGACTGCTTTCTTAGTTGCAATTACATCAGCCAGAAGAGTTTCGGAACTTCAAGCCCTATGTGTCAAACCACCATATCTGTTTTTTCACAAGTATAGAGTATCCCTCAGACCGAATCCATCCTTTGTTCCTAAGGTTTGTTCTAGTTTTTGTCTGCAACAGTCATTGGAACTTCCAGTTTTCTTCCCAAAGTACTCAGATAGAGCGGAATACATCTTTCACACCTTAGATGTTCATAGACAATTGCGCTTCTATTTGGATAGGACGCACCAAACACGGAAAACAGATCTGTTGTTTGTGTCCTTTTTGGACAATAAATTGGGCAAAGCCGTCACGAAAGTCACTATTGCCAAGTGGATCAGAGACTGCATCAGTCATACTTACTTCATTTCTAATAAAGAGCTTACAACCACAGTGAAAGCTCATTCTACCAGGGCTATGGCTACTTCGACAGCTTTTCATTCTAAGCTTGCCATTAGTGACATTTGTGCTGCGGCTACGTGGTCTTCTCCTCACACCTTCATTTCTCATTACAAATTGGACGTGGCATCTCGGGGGCAAGCTTCCTTCGGTTCCACAGTTCTCAGGAGTGTTTTCCAGTGAGCCACCCAGGAATCAGGTGCTAGGGACGCTGTCCCATCAGTACAGAATGTAGGCGAGATAGGATCACATAACATCTTTTAGTTATGTACTTACCATAACTTTAGATGTTTGGGATCCATCTCGCCTACATTCCTAATAACCCACCCTCCTTCCCCCTGCCTTGGAGATCAGAAGAGACTGTATGGTTCGAGTTCAGCCGTTTCATCTTGAAACACCTGGCAATATTATATCAACAGTCTATATGTCTGTGCATATATGCGGACAAACAAGATCTGGGGAAGCAGTGGTGGTGCATCCTGGGATGTAGGATAGCTCAGCCAATAAGAGACTTCGTTCTATAGTATAGCGTGCCGAGTCAGAGCCGAGGATCGGCTCCGAACCCATCAGTACAGAATGTAGGCAAGATGGATCCCAAACATCTAAAGTTATGGTAAGTACATAACTAAAAGTTCTTACCCAAAATTCAATCATTTCATATGGAATTTTGGTTTCATAGATATGGATTCAGATTTCAAAATACAGACTATTCAGTGCTGCTGCTTCAGAAAGGTCAGACAAAATGGACTGTTTGATGCAAATGTATCAGTAAAAGACATGGTTCTGGAAATTAACAGAATTTTCAGAAGCAGAAACAACATTATTACAAGATAATACAGACAAGAAAATCGTCACTGTACAGAAAGAGACAGACCTCCAGTAGCAGATCAAAAGCAGACAAATCATGTCATATATTAAGAATATAAATCAAAATAAAATCTCAGTGTGCAGAAACTGTAGTTGCAACGCCCTCATAGAAATGCTTGTCTTGTGAGTGGCAAAATGTTTATGAAACGAAAAAGTCAAATCATTTTAGAAAAATGTGTAGACCTGCACCAGAACAGTATAGGTACTTCAGAGGAAAACAAACAGCATACTAACAAGACACACTTAAAATAAAAAAGGTGATCAGTTTAACAGATGAGTCGATGTTCGATAATAAAAGTGAAAAATCATAAATTAGAAATGCACATGCACACACCATAAACACTGATGTGAATAAGAATTCCCCAGAGACATCCCCTTCAGAAATATAAAGAGAGATAAGTCTATATGCTTACAAACAAGAATATCAGGACACTTCCAGCATTTATCTAGTTATTTGTTTATGTGTTCATTTGTTTGTTTCTTTCTTTCTTTTCTTTGCTTTCCATTGCAGAGCACTGATCCAACCTTTTAGGTTCAGCCTAGAGTTACACAGATCAAGTAGAAAGCACAGTAGTTGTTTGGTGGTTGGGATATCGCATATTAAATAATGAACATCACAGATGTAACTAAATGAAAATAATCAGTCTATTTACAATATGTTCAATTGTAGAAGCTCTAGAGAAGAGGGAATAACATTTGTTAAAATTTCCACGGAGACTTCATTTAGATTTAATTAATACTCATCCCAGACTATAAAAGTTTGGTGTGTTTGTTTATAGTAGTTTTCATATTTCACTACCTTATCACTTTATTCTTTTACAAGACTCCGCAATGTTAAAGTTTCAGAACATTTTATCATTTAATAATTTTATTTCCTTGTAGTCTCGGTAGCATTTAAGCTTAAAAAATGTTTTTAGTGTTAATGTTACTGCAGAACACTGACTAGATGATTTTAAGTTATAACAAAAAAAATACACATTTAAAGAGTTCGTGGTAGACAGTAATGAAAAAATAAAGCGCTCATGAGGCATTAAATCTGACATTTGAAGAGTGATGAAATAGAAACATTTCTCCTCTTAAGAAGCAGGGTGAAGGTAGTGTCACCATAATACAATGTTTTATGAATCATTAAAAGGCGTGATGGTTGAGTACAACTCAACAAAGTCAAACTAGGCACTAAGATACACAAAGCATATCTTACTACATATTTGTTTCCTGTTGTGCTGTGCTGTGATATCATGCAAACCAGCAGAGTATAGAAGCTAATAGGCCACAGATAGGGTCACTGTGTATTATGTGCTTTTGTGCACATTTCATAAAGAATAAGATTCTTTTGTACACTGAAATTATAGACCACAATTCTTGACTATGAATCCTGATCCTAACTGATGGTGTACTGAACACATAATACATGTGCTCCTCTATGTGCTGTTTACTGTATTATGAATACCAGGGCCCTTCCCTAAATGATGGTGTACTGAACACATACCACATGTGCTCCACTATGTACTATGTACTGTATTAGGAATACCAGGGCCCTTCCCTAATTGATGGTGTACTGAACACATAGTACATGTGCTCCTGTGTGTACTATGTACTGTATTATGAATACCAGGGCCCTTCCCTAAATGATGGTGTGCTGAACACATAGTACATGTGCTCCTCTATGTACTATGTACTGTATTAGGAATACCAGGACCCTTCCCTAAATGATGGTGTACTGAACACATAGTACATGTGCTCCTCTATGTACTATGTACTGTGTTATGAATACCAGGGCCCTTCCCTAAATGATGGTGTACTGAACACATAGTACATGTGCTTCTCTATGCACTATGTACTGTATTATGAATACCAGGGCCCTTCCCTAAATAATGGTGTACTAAACACATAGTACATGTGCTCCTCTATGTACTATGTACTGTATTATGAATACCAGGGCCCTTCACAAATATGGCCTGCATAAATGTTGGAAGCTATGAGCCTGTATACTTGTTTCAGGAGCTCCAGCCAAACTATTTTTATTGCAACATCTTAAAAAACAAAGTTAAATATTTGTAAGGTTTAACTATATGCATATGTAATTGTTCAATAAACTGTATTTGTAAAACAAAATTGCTTTTATGATTTGTAATATGCTACTTACACACTAATAGAGTAAACGTCCTCCAGTCTAATTTACTTTTCTGATTGTTTTGAAGCTATGCCTTAGTTAAAAGCAACATTTTGCTGCATCTAGTACATGCCCAGGTGGACTGTCCTGTGTACCCTCAGTAAATAGTCTATTGAAAATGACTTGTTTGCTTGATCATGTTTGACTAAAAACAATATTTGAGCAAGTTTTTTTTTTTTGTGTATTCTTTTAGGGAGGGGAGCTTCTCCTTTCTTTAGTGCTATGAGAGTTTAGATTTTGTATGCATATTTTTGGGGAGTGTGCTAATTACAGTCCATTGTGATCACTGAAATGAGTGCCTAGCAATTAAATGTTGATTTCACATAATGGTAACCTGCAGATTATATCATATTTTATGGACAGCAAATCCCCTACTTTCCATTTGCAGCAGTCACACCACTGTGTGCACTATTTGTAGCTGTCACCCAATTGTGTACATATGATTACTGTAAATTGGTTGCCTAGTGAGTTACTCCTTTACTTTTTAGCTCAGTGCTGTTGAAGCTAGCAAGGTACCTGCAGTAAAATGCAATAGTCTGCTACAATCCACTACAGTTGCACCTGTTTCTCACCTTTTGACATAATACAAAATGTTACTCTACAGTGACTAGAACAGCATGTTTTCTAGGGTCTATATTAGAACATTGAAGTGTTAAAACATTGAATGTTCTAATATCGACCCCTATTCAGCGAATGCTTGAAATAGCGAAGCTGCAGAACACCGAATATTTTCCTAGGGGAAAGTATTCAGTGGGCCATTTTTGCGGCTTCGCTATTTCCTTGACTGTGGTGCGAAGGTGACAGACCGGGTTAAGGTAAGTGTGCAAATGGACTGAGGTAAGGTGAGTGTGTGATAGTTAGGGACCTCAGGGATAGGGAGCAGGTAAGGTGAGTGTGAGATAGTTAGGGACCTTAGGGTTAGGGAGCAGGTAAGGTGAGTGTGCATTAGTTAGGGACCTTAGGGTTAGGGAGCAGGTAAGATGAGTGTCTGATAGTTAGGGACCTTAGGGTTAGGGAGCAGGTAAGGTGAGTGTGCGTTAGTTAGGGACCTTAGGGTTAGGGAGCAGGTAAGATGAGTGTGCGTTAGTTAGGGACCTTAGGGTTAGGGTTGGGTTAAGGTAAGTGGATAGCTAGTAGTGTATGTAAGGTTTAGTGTAGGGTTCTGTGAAGTGTGTATGTGTGGATTATGTATTTTGGTGGGCTTGTGCTGTGTGTGTGTTTTCTCGGAACAGCAATTTTTTTCCCTTGGAAAAAAATTCGCTGTTCTGCGCGTTTGAGTATATCACATTTTGAGATGCCAAGGTCGAGCTTATGATGTTGATATTTTGGAATTTCGATAATGTGATATAGACCCATTTTCTAACATGCACAACTGTGTCTGAGCTCAGAGTTTAGTTTAGAAATTCCATGATGGAGTCCTGTGAAGATTTACTTGTCGTTCATTGGGTGGCACAGTGGTATGATGGTTAGCTTTTCTGCCTCACAATATTTGATTCTTTAGTTTTGTTCCTAACTGGTGGGCCTTCTATATGGAATCTGCATATGTGTCTAGTGACAATTTGTTTTTTGGACAGTTGACTTGGTTTCTTTCCACATCCCAAATATGTATTTTGGGTTGTTAAGTTATCTTAAATATTTTACTGTGTGAGAGTGAGAGTATGTGCATGAACTCGGATGCCTCTCCATTCAGGATGAGGCATGGAGTACCAGGTAAAGCTCTACCTTGCACTGTCAGCCATACACTGGATTAAAGAGACATTCAGAGTGAATTAATTAATTAATGGAATGTTCACTGAGTTTCTTCTAATTATGCACAATTTACTTATGTTATGGTATAATACATAATGGGAGTTTAGAGGGCAAGACAGTCTTAATACCCTTATAATCTAGTCTGGCATACTGACAATTTATTATAAGCTGACAATCCTAGTCACTGGTGTGCAATAACAGCAAATGCATTGCTGGTACTGGGACAATCGGCAGTTCAGTTTCTGTATCGTCCTTTCTTGGAAACACTTAAGTAACTAGCATGACATATTGTATTAATATAAAAAGGCACAGATAATGCTACTCTGCTATTTTATTATACTATATATATATATATATATATATATATATATATATATATATATATATATAAATATATATATAGGTCTACTGCTTAACATCGAAAATACACTCGTCCAAAATTAAGCAGTACACCCTACACTTCAGCGAAAGTGCACAAACGAAAGTGCACTTTCGCTGATGTCTACTACCCAAGTCCCACTGCCCCCCCATACCCCTCTACTTAAATATACCAACTCAGAGATCGCACTACAGCAGGGAAAAAGGTAATATTCCCTTTCCGCGCTATAGTGTGCCTGCAAATGTCAATGTTTGAAGTTTCACTACTTCAGACAAATGGACTCAGTGAAGTGGAGTTCGAAATAGTGAAATTTCGAACAAATTGACAGAACCATTATATATATATATATATATATATATATATATATATATATATATATATATATATATAATACTAGCAAAGCTTCTTCTACCTTGTCAGAGATAAATATTGCAGATGTAAGAGTTCCTTGACTTACCTTTGACTGTTAGAGAAACTGTTTTACTGTGCTGGGAATCTTTGCAGCTTTGCTGAGTATTATGATAAGCACAAGTGTAGTTTCCTGTGTCATTTGTGCTTTTCAGTGTGATATGAAAAGTAGATGAGTATTTTCCAGGGTCTACTGTATCTGTTGTCCCAATTAATGTCCCATCTCTGTACAGAGAAAATTTCTCAGCGGGTTGCAGGTTTGGAGTTAGGCAATTAAATCTTATGACTTCACCTTCAGTCACTGTTGTATTACTTGCAATTATAATTGGAGCTGGAAGACATCCGGCTTCTGGTTGAAAAGGTAGAAGAAAATGTACAGAAATAAGGATTTGTTATAATAAAAATTACCTAAGGAATGAAGTGCAACATGTCAGTAAATTACAGTTCAAACCTGTACGGCACCACAAAGCTCATAATATAATTCCTAAGAAACAAAATAATAGACAATGCAAGATAACAATTACTGTTTACACTTTATTTGTATGGCTCTCTCCCATATGAAATTCATGTGAAATGCATTTTATTTCCTACCACTTACCTTTTCTTCAACAAATAATACAGCTTAGACTGAATAGAAACAGAGTGGTAGGCACTATTGTAATAGCTAGTGATGTCAAGAATGGAGATATCTTGTAGAAATACAAGGTAACAGGAAAGACTAAAATGGCTGAAAATGGTACCAGAAGAAGATAAGAAAACAGGGTAATGAATATCTCTGCTCAGTTTACCAAGTTCAACCAGTACAAGTGAAGTGGGCTATACCAGTCTTTTCACAGACAAAATATGCCCTTAAATCTTTTTAGAAAGACACAACAAAGACACAGTAGGAAGTAGGTATGGTGGCATTTACCCTAGAAATCAAAGAGAAATTATAAAAGGGCATTGGAGGAGGATAACTAAAGTTTGTGAATAATGTTAGAAGGCACAAATAATAGATGCTAGAAACTATTGAATGACATGTATGATCAGAAGTATAGGGGAAATCATGACATTAGTTTTGATGGCTACATTTTGAAATATCTGAAAATGACTGGGCAGTGGAACCAGTTTAGTAAGGACCTGGATGCCAGACAAAAACATTGCAGCTGTTCATCATACAATCTAAACAGAACAGTATTCTTGATATTATATGTTAAGGGTTTAAATGGAAACTCCTAGGCCAGTGTTTGTTTTTCTGAAAAGTTTACTTTGCCAAATAAATATAACCTGTCATACTAACAAATGTTATCCAGACAGCTTCAGTAAGTTCAAGTAAAGTGCCTGCTAAGAAATGTAGTATACTAAAATTACTTAGTAATTTTAAAGAAATGCTAAATATTAAAAGCTCTCTAATTTGGAAAATACTGCAGGAGCTGACATCTTATGGCAGAAGGTGTTTACCTGGTCTCTCTCTGAGTTGGGCAGCACTGCAGGAAGGTCAAAACTCAAACAACTCAGAGCACAAATAAAGTCTACCAAAGCCAAATAAGAGCTAAATTTGTCGTCTCAGGCCAAGGACAACCACAAGGCATTTTTTAGCTATGACAGCCTCAAAAGCAATACACAGTTGTGTGCAGAGTTCATTGCTAATGGAACCACCTATATTGATTCAAAAGATATGATAAACCCACTGGCCAACTAATTCATCTCCAACTTTACCTCTCTCTCCCCCAAACTTCCCTCAAGAAATACCATTAAATATAATCTCCCCCACACTATCACAAAGAAATAGGACCTTAATGCTGTCTGTAAGGCCAAGGACACTGCACCAGTGGATACATATGTTATCCTAGGATGCCTTCTAAATAGTGTGAAAAATGACCTATCAGGCCCTGTGGAATTGCTATTTAACTGTGGCCTCTAAACAGGGTTTTGCCTAATTAATGGAGAACAACAGCAGTCATCCCTCTGCACAAAGGCGGGCCATCTATAGACCTTAGAAACTACAGACCCATAAGTATCACTAGTCTCCTATGCAAATCCATGGAATGATCGATAATGATATAGAATACCTCCAGACACTGGACCCAACTCAATTTGGCTATGTCAAGGGCAGGTCATGACTACTCAACCTGGGTGGACTCCTTTTAGAAGGTTAACAAAGCAATGGATTAGGGCAAAATGGTTCACACTGCCTACCTTGACCTGGGCAAGGCATTTGACACAATATCCTACTGAGGTATTGCTGACAAACTTAAGAGGTTAGGTCTAAACCTTTATGTCACGGTGTGGATAGCTAGCTGGCTCACAGACAGGACCAAGGAGTTAGACTTGGGGAGTTTACTTCTACAAAGAGGCCAGTCACAAGCAGAGTCCCTCAAGGATCACTCCTGGGACTGCTCCTTTTTGGCATTTACTTCTCTGAAGTCAAAGCCAATATCAATGGCCTCTAGCTGATAAATTTGCAAATGACTACAAATTAGGAGCATTCATAGAATCCCTCACTCACACAAATGTTCTCCAGGAAGGACAGACACATGCAAAAAACCGGTGCCAGAGCCATGGATAAAATCTAAATACCAAGAAATGCATAATAGTATCCCTTGGGAGTCACCCACCTCTGGTAACTATCAAGCAAGCCCCCCTGCACCCCCCACACCCCCTGCTACTTAAATATACCATCTCCGACATTGCACTACAGTGAAGTAAAGGGAAATATTCCCTAGGGGAATCTCACTTCACTGAAGTGCAGTCTCGGAGTTGGTATATTTAAATAGCGAGGGGTTTGGGGGTGCAGCCCCCCCATGGGGGGGTGGGGGCTTGTCCCCTGCTCACAGCGTTCAGGTAGGTTTCTTTTATTTTTTTTTTATTACATGTTCAAAGTTTTCAAACTTTGCTCATATAAGTTTGATTATATGAGGTTTGAAGTTTTGAAACTTTGAACATATAATATAGACCCCGAGGAAATTAATCGACGTTGTGCATTTTATAAACAAAGGCATGGCATCTAAGCCCAAGGAGGTCATTGTTCTGCTGTATTCGGCATTCAACAGACTTATCATTGAGTACAATGCCCTCTTTGGTATGTACCTAACCAGGCACAAACATCAACTGGAATGTCCACAGAAGTTTCTCATTAAAAGAATACAGGGCATAAGTAATATGTCCTATGCAGACCACCTCAAGCCCCTATCCCTGTATTCTGTCTCCTACAGCCTGTTGAGGTGAGATCTATGCCTGGTATAGAAGGCGTTATCAGACCCCACCTTTATGGATTCCTGCATATCCGCAAAACAAACAGCACTTGAACTAACTATTCCAAAGATTTAAACCTTGCCTGTGATATAAATAGGACCTGCTAGAGAGACAGCTATTTATCCCAGAGACTACCCGTTCTGTGGAACAAGCTCCCCATCCATGTGAGCCGAGTTCCTCCCTAACCCAATTCAAGTGTAACTTAGACAACTGAATGAGGAACAGGAAACACAGCCCAGGTTTGGCACCTATGTCTTTAATGGACACAGGCAGCCTGTAAATGGTTCATCTCCCAGGCCCCTGGTTATAAATGTTTAATTTCCCATGACTCTGCTTAATCTTATCAAGGGTGCCAGAACCTGTCAGAGATTTGGGATGCATAACAGGTTTTGAAAGACCCTTGTGGTCATTAGCCTAGTACACACCTATGACCTTATCAACCTAAGTGTAATTATTTATTGGGTAAGGGGAAAATAAATGAGTTTTCAAGCATCTTTTCTCTGTGCACAGTTTAGGCAGTGGCAGTTGGCAGTGCCTTGTACAGTAGCAAATGCCTAGACAGCAAAATTTACCTATAAAGTTAGGATTTGATCTGAAACTTGTTAAACAGTGCGGCAATGTGTGGAAATAAATTCATAGCAGCTAGCCTATGCATTGAATAGCATCTTGCCTTTACCTCCAGAAACTATCCTAGGAGACCACTGTTAAAACCTGATCCTTAATCTTAAACAGCCAACCTTATTATAGGACCAGACAGCATGGATATGCAATTTCCAAATTTCTCTATGGCTGGCTTGGTAGATGTTGGCATCCTAAAGCAATGTAGCAATTTCTCATGTTCTCAAACAGTCAGTTATTCAACAAAGAACATATCTTGGTGTGTAAGAGATGCCCCAGAGGCAAAACTGTTGCACACAAAAGAGGTTGTCAGGATTACCCACACTACATCCCTCACAAATACCATTCACCACATACACAAAGATTGTCTTATGCTGAGGTGCTTAAAAGAAACCTTCCCAAATCTCAAAGACCTCCAAAGCCACATAATGGCAACACTCCTTCTCAGTAATTACTAAAGTACACACCAAAAGAGCACCATATATCTCACATAAGCCTACTGATAATGGCTCCCCAAGTGCAAAGCCTATAAGGTAAGCATAAAGTTTACCTAATACTCTTTTCATCGGGGACTCCTTTGTGCAACATAGAGATGCCCTACTCACCAGGTTAGACAAGGAGAAGATAACAGTTAGTTGCTTATCTGGATGCAGGATCCACAATATCATGTTCACACTCATGTTACTGTACCCCAGGTACCAATATGATTCTATCTTAGTCCATGTGGGTGCAAAGGACTTGAGACATATCTCACTGGACCATGTGAAAAGAGACATAATGGATCTGCCAGAATATGTATCATGTTTAGGTATGAGTCTTGCATTGAGCAGCAGTCTACCTTCACTAAGGACAATCCTACAGCATGAAATAAAATGATTGATTTTCATACTGTTGTCAATCTAGGGGGATCCAATATCAGTCAGCATGGCTGAACACAGGCCAAAAAGACAAAACTATCAATATAGTGAAGAAGTCTACAAGCAGTATTAAGGTGTTACTGTTCAGTGTTTGGAGCCTATACAAAAAACTCCACATCCATCAAGCCCTCCTCTACCTGGAGAATGTGGAAATCTGTGCTGTGACTGAGACTTGTTTTAAAGCCATAGAAAGTACTCTGTAAGTGAAAGGCTACAGTGCCTTCCACACATTTTGACCAACAGAAAATGCAGACACATACTGCGGCCAAAGGTGGAGGTGTCTTGATCTTAATTAGCAACAATCATAACTCCTTATTGGTTAAACAGGATGGTCGCATGGAGCTCATCCATGTGTAAGTCATCATAGGTAAGGTCCCTCACCATATCATGGCTAGTTACAGGTCACCATCTATGCCCGTAGTTTATCACAGCTGTTACCTAAACTTACAAGAGGTGCTCACCATCCAGCCAAACACCCTGTTCATGGGTGATGTTAACCACCACTCTGGGGATGCATACACTGTCTCAAACTCACAGGCACAATGCTTCCTGAACTTTATTAACACAAACACCCTGGAACAGATAGTGTATACTTCAACCAGAGGGTCAAAGATACTGGATCTGGTACTTATCAACATGGAAGAGCATTGCACAGCCCTAACACCTCCATGTCACGTCCTCACTAATGAGGTCGGATCATAAAGCTGTCTCATTTGAAGTAAAAATCAACCCAGAAAATCCAGCTAAGCCAGTAACAGTTAGGAACTATTCAGAGGAAAACTACATCCCCCGACCCTAAGACCACAGCTATGTATGCAGAAATATTCACAAGAGTCACTATATAAACATGTGAATAGCTGCATAGAGGCTGCTGTACCTACCAGAAATAAACCCAAAACAAACCCACTGGTGGAATCCTCACCTAAACAGGGTATATAATTAAAGAAAAAAACTCAAAGACAAAATCAGGAAAAGCAACTCCCTTAAAGACAAGTGCATTCTTATACAACTAAACAGCAAACTAAGAGGTTTTAAGTCCAACAAGGCCAGCTATGAAATCAGGATAGCCTTGCAGGCTATGGGCAATCAGAAGACCTTCTTCAGCTATGTCGAGAACCTTAGAGATAGCACGCAACAGTATGCTGAACTGGTAATGAATGGTACCACCTACACTGATCTGTGTGAGATAGCAAATTTACTGGTTGATAAATTCAGCTCAAACTTCACCTACCAGCTCTCCCACCCCCAGCTCTACCAGTGAAATCCCCTCCAACATACTTTCCCCAAGCTATCAGCAGGGGCACTTGTGAAAGCCAAGAAACCTGCCTCTGTGGTTCCTGACAGCATCCCTGCCTTCCTCCTGAACAGTCTAAAACATGACCTACTAGAACCACTGGAGGCATCCTTCATCTACAGTCTTGAAACAGGCTACATTCCAAATGAATGGAGGACCACAACATCAATTTCCCTTCCACAGGGGAGGACCATCAACTGAATGATGGAACAACAGACCCATCAGTCTAACAAGCCTAATGGAATGAATTATCATGGAAATGATAAATAATGACATTGGCAACCTACAGACACTGGACCAATCCCAATTTGGCTTTGTTAAAGGAAGTTCATGCCTACTTAACCTGGTAGACTTCTTTGACAGGGTTGCCAAGGTAATGGATGAACGTAAAGCAGTGCATACTGCATATCTTGACCTGGCTAAGGCATTTGATACAATACCTGACTCAGGCATTGTTGATAACAAACTGAGCTGGGCATAAATCCTCACATAACTCACTGGATTGATGGCTAGCTCACAGACAGGACTGAAGATATCAGGATTGATGAGACCACCTCCACCAAGAGGTTGGTCACCAGTGGAGTACCCAGGGCTTCATGCTGGGCCTGCTCCTATTTGGCATCTACTTCTCAGAAGTTAAGGCTAATGTTAAAGGCCTCTGGCTCATTAAGGCTACAGATGATTGTAAATTGGGGGCTATTATAGATTCCCCAAGACACAAACAGCTTGTAATGGGTTTAACACAGACAAATGACTGGTGTCAAACCATGGCCTAAAACTCAATGCCAAATAATGTACTATAATGCCCTTATTGAAAATGCCAACCCAGGTTAATTACACCACCTATAAAGGCTCCTAAGAGTCAACCCAGTAGTAAAGGATCTGAGAACGTATGTAGACAGCAATCTGGCATTTGACCAACATGTAGCTAAGATAATACGAATATCATAATTATAGGTAAGAGTACAACACTCAGGTCCAAGGAAGTTATAGTACCACTCTACTTGGCTCTTATTAGACCTATCATTGAATACAATGTCCTCTTTGGGATGTATCTAACCAGACACTTGCAATGGTTGGAACACCCACAAAGATTCCTCACCAGGAGAATTCAGGGAATGAATACCCTGTCCTACACTGATCGCATTAAAGGCTCTGTCTTTGCATTCAGTCTTTTACAGGCTGAGAAAGGATCTTTGCCTGTCTTAAAGGACTTCTTCAGACTGAGCCCTGATGAATCTATTGCCCATGTGCAAAACAAACAGCACCAGAAACACTAGATCCAGGGATATGAACTTTGCCTGTGACATAAACAGAACATGTTGGTGAGACAGATGTGTCCCACAGAATCCCCTCACTATCGAATAGGCTTCCCATTAATGTAAAACAGAGTTTATCCCCAGCCCTATTCAAGCAAAACCTTTATAATTGGATAAGAAATGGTAATTTCACCCCTGGTCTGGCCCTCATGTCCATTATGGACAGAGGCAGACAATAAGAAAAGTATTATCCTAACACTCCCCCACATATCTTTACCTACCTGATTATTAACATGTCCCCCCACCCCCATAATATTTGGGACCCAAATGGCTTATGATGCACGGTTAGGCTTGTAAGAGTCTAGTTGTCATTAGCCTAGTTACAACCTATGAACCTATAAACTAGAACTGATTTCTCTGGTAGATGTAATCCTAAATTATATGATCTTGTCAGGCATTATGTAAGAAAAGGGATATCTGACCAATGCAGTTAACAAAGGCATTTTGGAAATGCCCTAGTATTGTATTACGATTCATCAGTCATTGAAAATCAGGTTAGTGGACAATTCCACTGTTCCTGTTCTTAAACTGAACAGTGGACAAATAAAACAAAAAGGGAATATGAATGTTTTAAGTGTTACTTTATTCATATCTGTTAAATGCAATTGTTCTACTGGTGGATGAATTATTTATTTTGTTTCTTTGTTTGCTGTTTATTTGTTTATCAGTCTATTTGTGTATGCATGTATTTTGGTTACTGATGTATCACGCTGATAGTAATAGTTCAGTTTCAGGTACAGCCTGAGTATGGTCACAGTAATAAAGGAGTAATAAAACATGACAAGAAATATTAAACTGCAGTCGTATATGTGCATCTCAGGAATCACAGCTGGAGCAGTTGCAATTTACAAACTGGTGCTTGTTATAGGAATTCATTGCTGGCACCAGTTCTATTACAGAGCCAGCAATGACTTACTTTTTAAATGGTTTTCTTCTCTCTCTCTCTGGAGGTGAAATCATGGAGTTGGTACATAAAAGGAAGGGGGTGTGAGGAGCAAAACCTCCCAGCATGAGATGGGGTGTGAGCTGTTTCCCAGGCAAAACAATGCTCATATGAAACTACAAGTGGTTATATTTATCCAGATATTGTTAATTCCAAAGATACTAAGAAGCAGGCCATATGTAAAGGCCCAGGTTTATTTTCACAAATGAAATATGGAAAACAAAATAATTGCAACTTGGCTTTGTAGTCTTAAATAAAAAATAAACACATTAGGTTGCTTTTACAGTTCACACAGATTTCTCAAGGATATAAACTGTTTGTAAAACCAAAGTCCAAGGCCCTGCTTCTAACTCTGTACACAAGAATTTCTGCACATGGTACATCCCACAGGTACTTTCCATAGGTTAGCCCCAAATGGTCTCTCCTACTACATATCTCCAAGGTCTTCCTTTTCAATGATCCTCCAAATGATGAGATAACTTCCTGTTTTGCTGTTTTTAGGCAAAATCCCTATATACAATCTTGGTTGTCAGTTAAAACTGTGTTACCCAGCTAACCATTTAATTTCATCAAGATTTTTGGGTTTCTAATACCATGATGGGAATGGACCCCATTCCTAAGTCAGAGCATGATTGGAGTTCATTAAATTAGTATTATTTCAGACTTTTATATTAGTCAAGAGTGCTCTTCTCAGCACCAGAGTGCCAGCAATGTGCCCAGAATTGCCTCCTTCTATAATTCATAAAGGGTTACATGTACTGATAACATATCTATGTATGACTGTACATTCTTTTTTATTAGACCCATTGCTCGTACTACTAATGGAACTGCCTGGGTTATCTTTTGTCCACATTAATCTCATTTCTGCCTGCAAATCCTGATATTTTATAACGTTTTGTCTCTCTAATCACTGGGTGTAACAATTTCAATGCACAATGCTACTTTTGTCATAGGTTCATAGGTCCATAGATGTGTACTAAGCTAACAACCGCTAGCGCCCTATAAGCCTAACCATGCAACCCAAATGTGACCCACAAATTTGATTTATATTGGTGGTGATTTACTGACTGCCTCTGTCCATCAGACACCTAGCAGCCAGACCAGGAGTGAATTTCCGATTAACCATCCACTTGTCCAAGTTGTGCTTAAAAATGGGATAGGGAAGAACTCTGCTTCACATGGATTGGGAGCCTTTTTCAGAGAATGGGAATTCTCTGTGAAACATATCTGTCTATCTAATATGTTCTATTTATGTTGTGTGCAAAATTTAGGTATTTTAATCTAGTAGTTCTGATGCTGTTTGTTTTGAGTATATGCTCCAGATGCCAGTCTTTGGAATGTGGGAAGAAACCAGAGCACCTGGAGAACACCCACATGAATGCAAGGAAGACATGCAGACTCTGCACAGAAGGCACTCCAGCTGTGAATCAAAACCAGAGAACCTCTTGCTGTGAGGTGACAATGCAAACCACTGCACCACAGTGCTGTTATGTAAAGAAATTTTGTGGACGTTCCAGTTGATGGCTGTGTACAGTGATATGATGACCTCTCTGGACTTAGACGTTGAGCAATATAGAAGAATTTTTTTACTTCCTTGGACACATGATCATTGAAGGCTAGGTTACTATCCCTGATTCCTAACTAGCAAATCAACTTTTAAGGGTGTTTTATTGAGGACATAGTTACTCAGGTTGCTAGACTTACCAAAAGGTACTATAATGCATTTCTTGTTACTGAGTTTTAAGCCATGGCTTTGGCACTAAGGGTTTGTCTATATTACACCTTCCTGAAGGGTGTTCTCATCTTGAGGGGAATTCAGTGACTGCTCCCAGTTTACAATCATCTGCGAACTTAGTCAGCAAAAGACGTTTGGCATTGGGTTTGGCATCTGAGAATTGGATGCCAAAGAGAAGTGAGACCAGCACAGAGCCCTCGGGGACTCTGCTGGTGTCTGGCCTCTTTGCAGAGGTAGTCTCACTGATTCTAACCACCAAATTCCATAATTTTGTTGAGAATACCTGAGTGGAGTATTGTATTAAATGTTTTAGCCAGACCTAGGTAGGCAGTATGTACATTTTCCCTTCATCCATTGCCTTACTGACCTTTTCAATGTTCACCAGATTCAATAAGCATGACCTTCCTTTGACAAAGCCAAACTGGGATGGATCTTGAGGTCTTCTATGTCCTTGATAATTTCCATGATAATTGTTTCCGGGATCTGTTGAAGGTCCTCCCTTATGAAGGGGGATGACTGTTTAGTGGCTCAAAGCCTATTTTAAAACTATAATTAACTCATTACCTCCAAGTGACGCATGCATGTGTATCCGCAGTTAAGTCATACTGGCGCCTCTAGCCGTCAAATATTGCTTGTTCATATTTACATCAATAATTCCAAAACCATGCTATGTACAATGTTTTAAAACATTTCTTCTTAAAGCTGACACAATAGCAAACTCAACTACATTAATATTTGACCTCTGTCTAGTGTAGATAAATAGATATTAACTGTTGTTATTATGATATTAATTTATACAGATATAATTTTCACATTTTTCTAAATATCTCAGCAATCAAGTAACACAGAGAGAACTCCTTGTCCTCATATGAAAGCTCTCATCTAGATGAATAAAATTCTGCTGACATTATGTGTGTAACTTGAGTGGTTGCTGAGACATTGTAAGTTGTTTACAGAATATTACAAATGTAAAGGGCACAGCTTTATGGTTTTACCTTACCAGGGAGGATGAGACATTGGAAAGGTGCAGAGTTCTCTCATATTTGTAAGCATGAGGTCCAGTATGGTGGAGCCTCTAGTGGATGTATTCACTATTTGGTAAAGGGTGTTTTTTTATTTAAGAAGTCCAGGGATCTCTGTGCCTGTATATTTCAGGTTGCGTAGGATTCTCTGCCAAAAGAGCTGCAATTAAAGTCTCCCACGAGGAGGGTGGTAAGTTGGATGGTAAATGTCTCCAGTAGGTTCAAGATTGCATTTTGAGCTTCTTAGGACATGGAGGGTGACCTATAGCTAGCTAGGACATGGTGCAGGATTTTGTTTATGGTGTCCTGCACATTAAAGAACTCCAGTGTGTCATTCTGTTTTGACCAGCCTAGAGGTATGCTTGCTATTAATGTATATTGGCACACCACATCCTTTTCTTTACAGCTGCTACTGTAAAAGTGTGGAAAGCACTGAAACCTTGCACTGCCGGGGTACTCTTTGCTGCTTTAAACTATGTTGCAGTGACTGCATAGATGTCTATATTCTTAAGTGTGAGGAGGGCGTGGAGGGAGTGTAGTTTTTTGTTTAGGCACCTGGCATTGAGCAGTAATACTTTGAGGCTCAGTTGAGCTGATTTTGGTATGCTGGTAAGTTTTTCAATTTGGTATTGCCTAAAAAAGGTACTATGGGGGTCGGTGAAGTTTTAGCCAGTATTCAAATACCTACATGGGGTAGGTGCAGACCATCCTTAGCAAAGCAACATGGTCTGTTAACCATGTTCTCTCAAACTGACAAATATTGGATCCCCTTATCATGACACCAGAAAGTCAGTTAGTTGTTGAAATCAATCAGTTTTTGCTCATATTGTGGCATCATCCTTGGTGATGGTAATATCTTGCTCAGTGCTAGGCGCATACCAGCCTGAGAAAGATAGTCTGAAAGCTCCATAATGTTTCTCTTCATATAATCCAGGGAGGTAAATCTCAGGTCATTTAGACCTACATGGACTAAGATGGAGTCATACTGGTACCTGTGGTGTAATGACTTAAGGGTATGTGTGATTTGGTGGATTCTGGCTCTGGATAAGCAACTGTTACCTTCTTCTTGTTCAGCCTAATTACAGTCGGCATCAATATATCTTACAATGGAGTCCACTATAGCGAGACTCCTGCAAAATGTTCTTGTTTGCCTTAGGGACTTAGTATTTGGGGCTCCACTGAGAGTGACAGTATATGTGGTGTTAGGTGTTTTTTTTCTGACAGCCTTTGGGCTTGCTGGGGCATAACTTTGACAATGGGTGATCTTCCATCTTTGTAGTTTAGCAAGATTGCTTTTAAGTGCTTCAGTATACATAAGTCTATGCGTGTGTTGTGTACTATGTGAGATGCGTGTTGTGTGCCTGGTTTTAAAAATCAGATGTGCACTTTTATGCGAGAGTTTCGCCTCCATTATCATCATCTGCTTCTTTAAGGAATAAGTGGTTGCCAGGAAACATGAGACAATTGCTACATTGCCTCAATCCACCAACCTGGCTACAGAAAAGTTAGGAAATTGCATATCCATACTGCCCAGTCCTTTGATTTGTAAGCTATAATGGGGGGGGGGGGGGAGTTTGGATAGAAGGCTATTAAGGGTGCTTTATCAGAGGAAATTATGCTAAACAGTATTAAATTCTACTAACTTTAATGTTTACACAGTACTGAATTCAACTAAATATGTAGGTATTGCCACCAAATAGTTGCTCTAAGCTTGTTTGCACACAAGGTATTTGCACTATATTGAGGCTTTGCAGAGTACAGTTTTATGAACCATTCTGTCTAGGTGTTTGCTACTGAACAGAGCCTTGCTAAGCCATGCAAACGCACAAAATTTATAGCAGCACAGAAAAAATAGAAAATTAACTAATGAGCCCTTTGGTTAATAAAATGACTATACTATGAGCATTATTGTATATTTTCCAACTCATACAGACCAGACGGACACCTGGTCCTCCTAATGTAAAAACACAGTAGAAGAGACCCACAAGTGCAGTGCTGCCACAAACCACTTAAACAACTAGCTGGAAATCCCTTACTGAATCTGATTTCAAGACAGTCTTACAGTGCCATCAGTGAAAAGAAGAGAATTTTTCTAACAAAAAAAAAATCTGTGAAATGCACAGATAAAAGTAAGAAATAGTAGCGATCATTCAAAATAACTTAAGTGCGATTTAGCAGTCAAAGTACTTAACTTTGCATGCAGGGCACTGGATACACGTAAAACACTTATGGAATGCAGGCTAGCACTCCGAGCTTTGCTGAGCTCTTGGAAAATGAGCAGGAGGCAAAATATAGTAAAAGAGGTTTACTCAAGAGAAATGCTGGTTTGCTGGGTGGACACTCAGTATCATGGATCTATGGAAAACAATGGGTAGAAAGAGAACATAAATAGCTTATACAACAGTCAATAGCAATAAAAGAAGGGAGGGAGGGACATTGGAAATCAGATTATCATAAGGGTGGATGCCACAGACACAGCCTTATTATAAAATAAAAGTAACAACAACAACAATAAGGATGGGAGGGTTGGGGAAAAGCAAGCAGGCTAGCCAGAGAGGCATACAATCAAATAAATGCAATATTAGAGCTCTTTCAGAAACTTTAGCTTAATGTGCTAGTGGGGAATGGAGTTGACACAGAATGCAACTTTAAGCAGGCAAACATAAGCAGAATATAAAAAGACTGAAGCACAAACTGGAGCAGACAGTTCCCTCGCTACTGACCTTCTGCTGCAGTTTAAGTCTCTAGATTTTACAGAAATTTACCAGAAGCACTGTTCATGGTAAAGCTACAACATTATGGTAAAACTACAATAATAAGTTACTAAGACTCATAATCTGGCAGGGGTGCACAGTTCTGCAACAACTGTGAATAAAACTACAAGACTATGGATCAGCAGGGTTTAAAATACAAATGGATAGCTTTTACAAGTAATTTTGCTCGTGGAAATAGAAGTGTGGAATAATGCAGAAACACAATCGTCCCACAACTGCTAATAAAAGTACTAGACTAAGGTCCCAGAACAAACATAAAAATGCAACAGGTGGAACAGAGCAGAAATGTACAAAGCGGTATTACCACACAGGTCAGTAAGTCCAACTCAAATATTTAAAATAATTGAAATAATTTGAATCATTTGTCTCTCTTTCCTTTTTGGTTTAAAGCTAGTTAATCATAATTCCATACCTTTCTATGTCTTGGATGAAAGACACTGGGTGAGGATAGCTCTGTGCTGGAAATAGGAGGCTAGCTAGATTGCAATCCAATCAAAGGCATTATTGGAGTAGTTTCAGAAACTTTAGCTTAATGTGTTAGTTGGGGCTGGGGCAGACACAGAATGCAATTTTAAGCAGGCAAATATAAGCAGAATGAACAAAGCACTGAAGTGTAAACTGGGGCAGAGACAATTCTGTCACTACTGACCTTGTACAACAGTTTATGGCACCAGACTATGCAGAAATTTACAAGTAACAGTGTTTAGGGAAAATGCAATATTATGTTACTAAGACTCAAAATCTTGTAGGAGTACACAGTTCTGCCATAACTGTAAATTAAACTACAAGACTACAAGTCATAAGGGTTTAAAATATAAATGAATAGTTTTTACAGGTAATTTTACTTGTGGAAATAGAAGTCTGGAATAATGCATTAACACAATATTCCCACAACTGTTAATAAAAAATACAAGACTAAGGTCCCAGAACAAATGTAAAAATGCAAACAGATGGAGCAGAGCAGAAAAATACAAAGTGTTATTACTGCAAATGTCACTAAGTGCAACTCATATATTTAAACAGAACTGAAATAATTAAGCACATTTCCACACCTTTTCAAGTCTTGGACAAAAGACAGTGGGTAGGAGTAGCTCTGTACTGGAAATAAATGGCTAGCTAGAGAGCAATCCAATCAAATAAAGGCAATATTATAGCAATAACCCACGTCTGGAGTGTGGGTAATGCTGGATTTACTCACGGTTGGTGTGATTTGGTAATGAGGGCGAAGCCCGAGTGGCCAAACAAAGCCAACCATGGGTAAATCCAGCATTACCCACACCCAGGCGTGGGTTATTGCTTTTATACAATGACATTATTTAAGGAAAAAAAAAATAATTTTCTTAAATAATGGCATTGTATAATGCCTCCTTGCTGCTCTTCTGCAGCTGTCTGGTATTCCGCGGCAGTTCTGATGTACTGCGCATGCATATGCCTACGCAGTACATCAGAGCTGTGGGCAAAAGCAACGGAGAAAGCAAGATCTCCGTTGCTTTTTACAAACTGTTTCACTATGTTAAATGGGTTTAACATAGCGAATCAGCTTTAAAAAAAGCAACAGAGAATCTCTGTTGCTTTTTTTAAAGCTGTCTCGCTATGTTAAACCCATTTAACATAGAGAGACAGTTTTGAAAAAAGCAATGGAGAAAGCAAGATCTCGGTTGCTTTTTACAAACTGTCTCGCTATGTTAAAGGAATTTTAATATAGTGAGACAGCTTTAAAAAAAGCAACAGAGAATCTCCATTGCTTTTTTTAAAGCTGTCTCGCTATGTTAAACTCATTTAACATAGCGAGACAGTGTGAAGCAATGGAGATCTTGCGTTCTCCATTGCTGTAAAAAAAGAGTTATAGTAATGGAAAAAGTCTGGGCGACCAGACCTTTTTCCATTACTATAACTCTGATTTACAACGTGCATGCTGACCAATCAGCGTGCATGTTTTTGAATATTAATGGGGGTCGTTGTATAATGGAGCTCTTTCAGAAACCAACGGCAATATTGCAACTCTTTCTGAAACTTTTTTCATAAACAACTATATCTGGTTTTCTAGCATCTTATTTTAAACATTAGTAATAAGTGATTCCATGTGATGTGGTTACCAATATTTATAATACTTTGTGATTCATTTTCCTAATGCTTCTCAGTTACTTTTGTATTGTAGTTTTTACACAATCCCCAATACAACAGCCTTGCCACATTATTATACTTTCAGTATGTAAACCCTCTTCCATGACTGTACCACACCCAGTAGCATGATATGTGACTATTTCCAGTCCTTCCTTTAAAGAATCTTCATTTGTCTGTTTCCCAGGATTTTGTAAACTAATGTGTACATAGTCCGCTATCCTGGGCCATCATTATTAACTTTTCATCTTTTGGTTTCAGTTCATCTCTCCTTCACCATTCCTGAGTAAGAATATCCCCATGTTCCATTCTACAATACACTTACAAGTGCCTTACAGATCTGTAAATGCAAATTATACCTTTCAGGGCGGCATGTTGCAAGTATCTTCCTACAAGCCCAGAACTAGAGATTTTATAATCATAACAATGGGTTGTTGGCCCTGGGAAACCCTTCGGCATTTCTTTTGGCCATACCAGTCCTGTGGCTCACTCTATACTAAAAGGGGTGAAGGTATGGGCCCCAGGTATATACCTCACCAACACAATTGTGCATTGTCATTGGTTTGCATACTTAACTATTACATAAACACATGATCCATTACCAGATTGAAATGCCTGCCAAACAAATAGTATTTCAAGTTATAGAAGTCCCATTTCATTGCTAGACACTTTTCAGTATCTGAGCATTTTCTTTCTGCATTGCTCAGCTTAATACAGACAGAGTACACAGGGTGAATCCACCTTGAATGCCTTGGGATAACATTGCCCCCAAACTTGCACCTGATAATACAGTATATAAGGTAAACTCTTTAGGAAAGTCATGTGTTAATAACACAGGCTAAGAACATAGTGTAGTTTTAGTTGTATAAAAGCTCTGTCTGCCTCAGGAGATAACTACACCTTGATAAGAGTTTTCCCTCATGTGAGAACTGTCAAAGGATAGGGAATGGCTGCAAAATTAGGTACAAACATTCTGCACCCAGCTGTACAAGTAAAACTTTCACCAGTCTCTTCAGAGATGGTATGGGCCAGTTTTGCTGGCCTCTATTTTTTTCCTAGTTGTAGTCTTACCATACTTATTCTAATTATTTGACTACCATCAGATCCCATTAACTTTACTTAGCATTTGCAGTTAAGCCTGCCTGTCTTATGGATTATAATATTGCCTACACTCTTCGGAAAGTAAGATTCCCAATCCTCTGACTAAAAGACCATGCTATCTAAGTATGCAGCAACATATGGGTCTTCAAAACTTTATCAAATGGCCTCTGAAAGGTAGTTGGGGCTCCACACATGCCACATTGCTATACTATGTACTGATGTAGACCATCCGGGTCACAAAAACTGTTTTTCTCTTTGACAAGAGAGATAAGTGGTATCTACCAGTATTCCTTTGTCAAGTCTAACCTTGCTAAATATCTGGCATTATAGGCTCATAAGTACTTACTAGGCAATTGATCTCTGAGGATCTTAAGAAGCCTAACGTTCATTTACAGTTTTAGGCCATTTTTCTGTATGAATAACCTGGAGGTGGCAAAGCAGATATGTTATAACATTTACTTATCTCCCCTATCCATGAGAGATGCAGGTGCTAAACCAGGGGTGAATTTACTATTTCACATCCAGTCATCCAAATTGCATTTGAATAGGTAAGAGAAATACTTCACTTTGTGCGGCATAGAAGACGGTTCCTTAGAAGAAGTAGTTTATGTGACACATACTTATCTGTCCAGCACGTCTTATTAATGTGCAAAAGGAATTGAAATCCCTTGAACAGGTGTTCAGGCTGCTATTGGACCTGTAAATATGTAATATATCTAACAGTTTGGGGCTAGATGACATTCTGTAAATGAAACAGAGGTCACCTCTTATTAGAGGGACAAAGATTTGAGATGGTCTACATAGTTTTTATTATTTAAGGCTTTTTTTTTTTACTGAGAAATCATTGGGATCATTTAAGTTGTGACAAGTTCTTGGACAGGTATAGAGTGAAAGGGGCATAACATTCAGTGACTGGCCTAATCAGAACTGAATACAGTGGAATGCTTAAATCCAAAACCATGGGAAAAACAAACTCCAGAACAGGGCAGCACAGCAACGGAAGGACCACAGCTTGTTCATTAAAGCTGTGGTTTTATTGACTATGGTCTTCCAGCTGTGGTCCTTTAGTTGCTGTGCTGCCCTGTTTTGGGAATGCTTAAATCCTCAACCTTGACACCATACCTTTAGATATAAGCAGTGTGATAAAGAAGGACTTCTTTACAATAGTAGATATATAGTGATCAAAGGACAGTTCATTGCTGGCATGGGTTCCCAGATCCCTGACTATGGGATCAACTAGGGTGTTACTAGTGTGATTGTAGCAATGCAAGTCATGATTGCCAAAGAATACTACTATATAGTTCTTTGTCTTTAGTTTCAGTCCATGGTCTTTACACTTCACATTTAGCTGGGAGAGTTTATCCCTAAGTTCTCTATCAACTCATCAGTTCTGGGCATGGGGTGGATGTCAAACTTTGAAATGCAATCCAGTCCCTTGAAGTCATTACAGAATCTAAAACTTCCTTCATGTTTAGGGACTAACACTATGGGGTTAATGCAGTCACTTTGTGACTCTTCTATGATACCCAACTTAAGCATTTTTTAACTTGTTTTACTGTGATTTTGGTACTCTGTAAGGTTTCAAACTAACCTTCATTCCAGGGGATTGTTTATGTACTATGTTCTGTTAGTTTATTTTTCCAGACATCTCTAAGTACACTCCTTTATATTCTAATAAACATTTTCTTACATCCTACTTTTGTACTTTTGACAAGTTCACTCTAACTGTGATAAGTTTGCTCTACATTTCTTTTTTCTGACTGTCTGACCTTATAGTAGACCTATAGCAGATAGCTGTCTGATGGCTTCAACTGTTTGACTTTAAAGCACTGACACCACTGATGCATTGCCCTTGTCATAAAGGTACTGCCTTAGCTGGCAAATATCTCTTTAGGGATGCCCATTCTGGAAAATAACAGTACCAGTTCCTGACAACAGATGTTGCTTAACTTTGACTAAAGACACTGGTTCTGGAACTTCAGTAGCATAATCCATTATGACTAGTATATATTAATATCCAGTGCTATATTTTACTAATGGTTCCATAATCTGCATAACACTTCTGTGGTAGGCATTTGAATCAAGGAATTCTAAACTTGGTTATTCATTATAGAGTGCTGTTTTCTGGCATTCTAGATAAGAACTACAGAAGTTCTCTTCTTCCATCATTATACTTGGTTATGGTTCCATCATGTGCACAACGGTGCATTCAAAGGGCACTTCTATGATAGGCATTTGAATTAAAGAACTTGCAGACTTCTATATCCATTACTGTGTGCCATTTTCTGGCATTCTAGACAACAACTACAGAAGTTCTCTTTTCCATCATTATGCCGCTCAGTATAATCAGGCTAATTCCCTTTACCTTAGTCTTGTCCACCTAGGGGTGAACTCCTAATGTGTCCCTCTAGGCTAGATTTATTACTGGTGTACTACAATGTTTTCAATGTTTTAGCACCAGTAGTTGTTGCAGAATCTCTTGCCTTTCTTTACTTCCTCTGTATAAAAGGCAATCTTTTGACTCAAAATAGGGATACAAATTGTCAGTAGCTATAAAGACAATAACTAGGAGATGGTAGAAAAAATGGTAAAAAAAAAGAAAGCCTTACTGGGAGCAGAGCTAATGCAACTGATAGAGAAAGTAAAAACTGAGGAAGAAGAATTGGCTGGGGAAAAAGCTTAAAAAATGAATAGCTTCCATGGGTAATGAATGTGCTGAAATAATGGAGCAATAAAAGAAAATAAATTTATGTACAACCATGACTGTTGTTGCTGGGATGCTTGTAAATATTGCATCTAGTTAAATTAAGGGTGAATAAATAAAAGGGCAGAAAGCCAAATAATTAGATAGTAGGGAGATAATGTACAAATACTTTGTAAGTAAAAGTAAATGATTACTTAAATATGTAATTTAGTAACATAAAAAGTACCAATGTTGATTATAGAGCATGAACAAGTCTAACACATTTGTAGAAGATTTTTTTTGTTAATATATAGTAGAATTTCATAACCAAAAGAAAATATGGTAATAATCCCAAATGGAACAGACTGCAAACCAAAGAATTAAACAACCACAAAGATAAATGCCCAGGATACTGAACTGAGATAAAAAATAATCTAAATTCAAATTAATGTAAAGCAGTTCTATTAAACTTCAATCTTATGTCTCAACCATAAGAAATTTGAAGTTTTGAAACTTCGAAATTTAGAAGTAGACTTATATATATATATATATATATATATATATATATATATATATATATATATATATGTGTGTGTGTGTGTGTGTAGACAGATCTATACATACATATAAGTATATAGATCTATCTATATAATAGATAGATGTATAGATACAGATATATAATTATGTGTGAATATATATATATATATATATATATATATATATATATATATATATATATATCAGTGCCTGTACATTTTTTAAATCTCAAAAAATAAATTTCCAACACACACGTCATCAATATAAAAGAGGCCAAAAACAAATGTAGTTGAAAAATGATCTACTTCAAAAGAGCCAAACCTACAAAACAAAACTATATTTGCTGTTTGCATTAACTGATAGTAGTCTGACATTTCTCTTTGCCTTTCTTTTTTGTTCTACTTGGTTATTTTTTTTATTTCATTTTCTTTATCTTAACTGACTTTTCAAATGATATTTCTCTAAAATACCTTTCTTTCCCTCAAAAATATATTTTATCTGAATGTTCCTCTTCTCATAAGATTTTACATTTATTTTGCTCAATGCTTTCTTTGTGGTTTATCCCAGTTTGCATACCTAGCATTTTTGTTACCTATCCTTTTCCTCTAATTTCTTCTTCTTCCTCCTTTTCCCTATTTTCTTCATCACTCTTATTCAATTCTTTATTTTCTAAATTCTCCCTTCCCTTCTTCTATTCTTTCCTCCTCCTTTTCTACTTCACAATAAAACCAAAGATTACCCGTTTCTTACATTTATAACATTTCCCTTTACAATTTTGCATATAATTTAATTTTTTCCCACACCAATGGCAATGTCCTTTTTATATTCACTTATTAAATGTGATGAAACTCTTCCAAAAAAAGGTTATTGGCTGCTCCCATTTCTTCAAATTCTTCCTATTACCTGCAATAAATATAATACTTGACAAATGTGTTATTTCCCCTTTTCACATTTTAAACAAATTTCACAATGCCATCCCCCATTCCATACATCTCCTTCATCTTTTTTTAGATGTTTCACTTCTTCACACATTTTTTTTCCAAAACAGTATTAATATCACTTTCAAATATTTTATTTATTTATTCATTTATTTAACATTTGTTTACCAGGAAAGTCCAACTGGGACAGAACCCATTTTCAATGTAGGCCCAGGGAGAAATACCCCCTTAGTTCTAAATTGTATAAACACTTTATAAGACAGAACTATCATGGAAAAAAAAATAGATGAGTGACCCTGTATTGTATACAGTAAAGATAAAGTATTCAAAACTTATTTAGAACAGAATAAGTGTAAGGTGGCAACAAGAAGTGTTTGTTGGGGATATTTAAGTGTGGGTGCTGCTCCCATTGCTCAAGTATTATTACAAGTGATAGTTTTTGCATTAAAGTTGAAACTTTCAAGATTAATGAGTATTTTCCTGTAATTTAAAACAGGTTGTATGCCTAGCAAAGTGCCATTTCTCTTTAGTGTTCTATATAGGTAAGAATTCTAAGAAGCTAAAAGAACACCTATATGAACATTTGTTAAATATAAAGAAGGAGAAAGTTACAGATGCTTTGCTTAAACATGTAAACATTTTTAGTACACTTTTTTTTGTGATAGAACAAGTAAAAAGTGACTCCAGGGGGTGTATAGTAAAAAAGCATTTAGAAAAATTTGAATTACAATGGCAACTTAGACTGAACGCCATGAGTTATCCTGGGTTAAATGATACTTGTTCCATCAATTCTGTTTTGAAATTGAAGTATTATGATGCTTGCTGAATTTTAATTGGTTTAATTGATTAAGTGTATTTAAATGTTTTTTTTTTAATGTTTATGGCTTTTTCTGATGAAGTTCCACAAAGTATGAGGAAAAAAGCTCTTAACTGACTATAATAAAGTTTCTTGTATTTTAGCCATTTTCACTGGTGGATCTTGGTAATTTATTAATTTATTTGTCAGTTTTATATTTGATCGGGTTCATAGTTTGCATAAAAACTTTTTTTTTTTTTAATTTTGCATTTTTTTTCTTGTTACTGTTAACTAATTCCATGGCTAATTGTCCATTTTTTTCAAATGATTCAAAAAAATTATGAAACAGTTCACCAGTCTCAACAGTAACATTGTAAAATATTTCTCTGTGTTAGACTGAAGGTCTTCACTGTATTCTTAGCGAGTTCACTATAGTACATTAAGGTAGAATAATAGGCCTGAAAATATAGTCAGACTTGTGTTTTCATGTATGCATTCAGTTTCAGGGAAAGCTACAGAATGTTCATTTCTTAAGAGAAATATATGTACTTGCAGTGGAATGCTAGATAAAGAATAGACAGTTAGGCACTATGAGACACATGTAAAACATAACTTGAAAATCAAGGCTAAAGAGACATGTAAAACATTACAGGGTTTTGGTATTATTAGGAAATACTTCAGACATGGTTAGTTAAGTTAGCTTTTGGACTGATATCTAAAAAGTCTTTGCAGTGCAGACACTTGAGCATGGTATCTAATTAAATTCCGACCCCTTAGCTGACTGAGTTTAGATGCCCAGTTGCACATGCACCTCACCACTCACACACACCTCCCATGCTGTAACATCTTTACTTTTAAAAGTAACTCTTCAGCTGCAGCCTACAATCTCAACACACCTGCGTGAATCCATCCTTAACTCAAAGACCTTACAGACCATGAAAAGGCAGGTAGTACATGCCTGGAAACCCTTCTACCCAACCACGATAAAATAAGATCCGTATGTTTTCCATTTTTTTTTTTTTTGAAAACTTTAAATTAAGCTGTCACAGCTCCACCACTCAACTGAGCTGCAAGTCTGTTGTGACCACCCCACCAATGAAAACTAGTATGCTCCCACCAACAAAGTACTCGATCCACTCCTCAAAGTCACACAGGCCACCACCAAATCAACAAACCTGAGCAGCAAGCGCAGCACTCAGTCCCTCAAAAAACCCCAAGGAATGACAGCAACACCATTTGAGGCTAGTAAACAAATAAAACAGGGCCAACCACATGCCACAACTCCCTCCTATCCTGGGAGTTATATTTTATTAGTTATGCAATTTTGCTTTGCTGTAATGCAGTGTTTTAACAGCTGACCTTATATTTTGTAACACCACAGTAGCAAAGTAAATGACTGGAATGATACAGTGATGGCCTTCTCTTCTCCAAAAGACTCAAAGCACCCCCGACAAGAGAACATGTCTAACAGGGAAAAGGCCAACTGGATGACATATATTCCACCACCATTCCTGACCTATCTGCTCTGCTCCCATATCCACCCTCAAACTGTAGCAAATGGGAAATCAGCAAAGGGCAAAAAATGTATTAAATATACAAACCACCTGCTGATGACCAACCCACCATCCACCATTGAGCCGACACCTACCTGCCCTCCTGAAATAACCCCAGGTCATCTCGGACATAACCTTGCCTTAGCAAATTCACACTAAAATGTGGATTCCCTACCCAGTTACACTTGCATAAACCTATTAAGCCCCTCCCTACCTTTACATCATTTCTTCCCAAACATCCCCAGTTCCCATTTAACCCTTTCACCCCCCCCCACCCTCTTAACTCCTACTAATATGTTTATCTACCTCCCAAGATGTCCCTGGACAAAATGGTTTGTTTCCAAACCTCATTTATTTACTGAAAATAAATTACGTAATAATCTGCTGAAAATATAGACAAATCAGTTTTAGTTACAAATATACCTATGCTAGAGGACACAAGTGCAGTTTTGTCAGGATTTAAAGGGTCAAAGATTACAACAGTTAACAGTTCAAAGTGTAACAGCTCCTACTAAGTATGAACATGTCATCAGAGTTATATATTATTTTATATTTCAGTAACAAGATGTTATGGAAAATTAAAAATGCTACAGAATGTACAGTAGTGCACACAGATGACACTTGTAAATTGTGCAGATTTACAGAATTTAAAGAACTAGTTATGAGAGGAACATGCAGATTTATGGGTTAAAGATAAAACAAATTCCAGTTCAGCTGACACAGCTGAAGTGCTCAGAAAGACAAACTGAGTGTGTCCAGTGAGAAAAACAGTTTGTGTAGGGTATACCAGAAATGACAATTAAGTTATTTTGCAGAATAAAGAGTTTACAGTAACAGATTTGGCAAATAATTTTTTTATGATATTGTTTTGTTTAGCAGACATTAAGGCACTTGTATTATGATAGTAAAGTGTTGCAATACATAAATAATATTGTGATACAGACAGACACAAAAAGCACTCACAGATTTTAAATGAAGTTTTGCTTTTACACTCTTCGGAAAGTAAGATTCCCAATCCTCTGACTAAAAGACCATGCTATCTAAGTATGCAGCAACATATGGGTCTTCAAAACTTTATCAAATGGCCTCTGAAAGGTAGTTGGGGCTCCACACATGCCACATTGCTATACTGTGTACTGATGTAGACCATCCGGGTCACAAAAACTGTTTTTCTCTTTGACAAGAGACATAAGTGGTATCTACCAGTATTCCTTTGTCAAGTCTAACCTTGCTAAATATCTGGCATTATAGGCTCATAAGTACTTACTAGGCAATTGATCTCTGAGGATCTTAAGAAGCCTAACGTTCATTTACAGTTTTAGGCCATTTTTCTGTATGAATAACCTGGAGGTGGCAAAGCAGATATGTTATAACATTTACTTATCTCCCCTATCCATGAGAGATGCAGGTGCTAAACCAGGGGTGAATTTACTATTTCACATCCAGTCATCCAAATTGCATTTGAATAGGTAAGAGAAATACTTCACTTTGTGCGGCATAGAAGACGGTTCCTTAGAAGAAGTAGTTTATGTGACACATACTTATCTGTCCAGCACGTCTTATTAATGTGCAAAAGGAATTGAAATCCCTTGAACAGGTGTTCAGGCTGCTATTGGACCTGTAAATATGTAATATATCTAACAGTTTGGGGCTAGATGACATTCTGTAAATGAAACAGAGGTCACCTCTTATTAGAGGGACAAAGATTTGAGATGGTCTACATAGTTTTTATTATTTTTTTTTTACTGAGAAATCATTGGGATCATTTAAGTTGTGACAAGTTCTTGGACAGGTATAGAGTGAAAGGGGCATAACATTCAGTGACTGGCCTAATCAGAACTGAATACAGTGGAATGCTTAAATCCAAAACCATGGGAAAAACAAACTCCAGAACAGGGCAGCACAGCAACGGAAGGACCACAGCTTGTTCATTAAAGCTGTGGTTTTATTGACTATGGTCTTCCAGCTGTGGTCCTTTAGTTGCTGTGCTGCCCTGTTTTGGGAATGCTTAAATCCCTCAACCTTGACACCATACCTTTAGATATAAGCAGTGTGATAAAGAAGGACTTCTTTACAATAGTAGATATATAGTGATCAAAGGACAGTTCATTGCTGGCATGGGTTCCCAGATCCCTGACTATGGGATCAACTAGGGTGTTACTAGTGTGATTGTAGCAATGCAAGTCATGATTGCCAAAGAATACTACTATATAGTTCTTTGTCTTTAGTTTCAGTCCATGGTCTTTACACTTCACATTTAGCTGGGAGAGTTTATCCCTAAGTTCTCTATCAACTCATCAGTTCTGGGCATGGGGTGGATGTCAAACTTTGAAATGCAATCCAGTCCCTTGAAGTCATTACAGAATCTAAAACTTCCTTCATGTTTAGGGACTAACACTATGGGGTTAATGCAGTCACTTTGTGACTCTTCTATGATACCCAACTTAAGCATTTTTTAACTTGTTTTACTGTGATTTTGGTACTCTGTAAGGTTTCAAACTAACCTTCATTCCAGGGGATTGTTTATGTACTATGTTCTGTTAGTTTATTTTTCCAGACATCTCTAAGTACACTCCTTTATATTCTAATAAACATTTTCTTACATCCTACTTTTGTACTTTTGACAAGTTCACTCTAACTGTGATAAGTTTGCTCTACATTTCTTTTTTCTGACTGTCTGACCTTATAGTAGACCTATAGCAGATAGCTGTCTGATGGCTTCAACTGTTTGACTTTAAAGCACTGACACCACTGATGCATTGCCCTTGTCATAAAGGTACTGCCTTAGCTGGCAAATATCTCTTTAGGGATGCCCATTCTGGAAAATAACAGTACCAGTTCCTGACAACAGATGTTGCTTAACTTTGACTAAAGACACTGGTTCTGGAACTTCAGTAGCATAATCCATTACGACTAGTATATATTAATATCCAGTGCTATATTTTACTAATGGTTCCATAATCTGCATAACACTTCTGTGGTAGGCATTTGAATCAAGGGAATTCTAAACTTGGTTATTCATTATAGAGTGCTGTTTTCTGGCATTCTAGATAAGAACTACAGAAGTTCTCTTCTTCCATCATTATACTTGGTTATGGTTCCATCATGTGCACAACGGTGCATTCAAAGGGCACTTCTATGATAGGCATTTGAATTAAAGAACTTGCAGACTTCTATATCCATTACTGTGTGCCATTTTCTGGCATTCTAGACAACAACTACAGAAGTTCTCTTTTCCATCATTATGCCCGCTCAGTATAATCAGGCTAATTCCCTTTACCTTAGTCTTGTCCACCTAGGGGTGAACTCCTAATGTGTCCCTCTAGGCTAGATTTATTACTGGTGTACTACAATGTTTTCAATGTTTTAGCACCAGTAGTTGTTGCAGAATCTCTTGCCTTTCTTTACTTCCTCTGTATAAAAGGCAATCTTTTGACTCAAAATAGGGATACAAATTGTCAGTAGCTATAAAGACAATAACTAGGAGATGGTAGAAAAAATGGTAAAAAAAAAGAAAGCCTTACTGGGAGCAGAGCTAATGCAACTGATAGAGAAAGTAAAAACTGAGGAAGAAGAATTGGCTGGGGAAAAAGCTTAAAAATGAATAGCTTCCATGGGTAATGAATGTGCTGAAATAATGGAGCAATAAAAGAAAATAAATTTATGTACAACCATGACTGTTGTTGCTGGGATGCTTGTAAATAGTGCATCTAGTTAAATTAAGGGTGAATAAATAAAAGGGCAGAAAGCCAAATAATTAGATAGTAGGGAGATAATGTACAAATACTTTGTAAGTAAAAGTAAATGATTACTTAAATATGTAATTTAGTAACATAAAAAGTACCAATGTTGATTATAGAGCATGAACAAGTCTAACACATTTGTAGAAGATTTTTTGTTAATATATAGTAGAATTTCATAACCAAAAGAAAATATGGTAATAATCCCAAATGGAACAGACTGCAAACCAAAGAATTAAACAACCACAAAGATAAATGCCCAGGATACTGAACTGAGATAAAAAATAATCTAAATTCAAATTAATGTAAAGCAGTTCTATTAAACTTCAATCTTATGTCTCAACCATAAGAAATTTGAAGTTTTGAAACTTCGAAATTTAGAAGTAGACTTATATATATATATATATATATATATATATATATATATATATATATATGTGTGTGTGTGTGTGTAGACATATCTATACATACATATAAGTATATAGATCTATCTATATAATAGATAGATGTATAGATACAGATATATAATTATGTGTGAATATATATATATATATATATATATATATATATATATATATATATATCAGTGCCTGTACATTTTTTAAATCTCAAAAAATAAATTTCCAACACACACGTCATCAATATAAAAGAGGCCAAAAACAAATGTAGTTGAAAAATGATCTACTTCAAAAGAGCCAAACCTACAAAACAAAACTATATTTGCTGTTTGCATTAACTGATAGTAGTCTGACATTTCTCTTTGCCTTTCTTTTTTGTTCTACTTGGTTATTTTTTTTATTTCATTTTCTTTATCTTAACTGACTTTTCAAATGATATTTCTCTAAAATACCTTTCTTTCCCTCAAAAATATATTTTATCTGAATGTTCCTCTTCTCATAAGATTTTACATTTATTTTGCTCAATGCTTTCTTTGTGGTTTATCCCAGTTTGCATACCTAGCATTTTTGTTACCTATCCTTTTCCTCTAATTTCTTCTTCTTCCTCCTTTTCCCTATTTTCTTCATCACTCTTATTCAATTCTTTATTTTCTAAATTCTCCCTTCCCTTCTTCTATTCTTTCCTCCTCCTTTTCTACTTCACAATAAAACCAAAGATTACCTGTTTCTTACATTTATAACATTTCCCTTTACAATTTTGCATATAATTTAATTTTTTCCCACACCAATGGCAATGTCCTTTTTATATTCACTTATTAAATGTGATGAAACTCTTCCAAAAAAAGGTTATTGGCTGCTCCCATTTCTTCAAATTCTTCCTATTACCTGCAATAAATATAATACTTGACAAATGTGTTATTTCCCCTTTTCACATTTTAAACAAATTTCACAATGCCATCCCCCATTCCATACATCTCCTTCATCTTTTTTTAGATGTTTCACTTCTTCACACATTTTTTTTTCCAAAACAGTATTAATATCACTTTCAAATATTTTATTTATTTATTCATTTATTTAACATTTGTTTACCAGGAAAGTCCAACTGGGACAGAACCCATTTTCAATGTAGGCCCAGGGAGAAATACCCCCTTAGTTCTAAATTGTATAAACACTTTATAAGACAGAATTATCATGGAAAAAAAAATAGATGAGTGACCCTGTATTGTATACAGTAAAGATAAAGTATTCAAAACTTATTTAGAACAGAATAAGTGTAAGGTGGCAACAAGAAGTGTTTGTTGGGGATATTTAAGTGTGGGTGCTGCTCCCATTGCTCAAGTATTATTACAAGTGATAGTTTTTGCATTAAAGTTGAAACTTTCAAGATTAATGAGTATTTTCCTGTAATTTAAAACAGGTTGTATGCCTAGCAAAGTGCCATTTCTCTTTAGTGTTCTATATAGGTAAGAATTCTAAGAAGCTAAAAGAACACCTATATGAACATTTGTTAAATATAAAGAAGGAGAAAGTTACAGATGCTTTGCTTAAACATGTAAACATTTTTAGTACACTTTTTTTTGTGATAGAACAAGTAAAAAGTGACTCCAGGGAGTGTATAGTAAAAAAGCATTTAGAAAAATGTGAATTACAATGGCAACTTAGACTGAACGCCATGAGTTATCCTGGGTTAAATGATACTTGTTCCATCAATTCTGTTTTGAAATTGAAGTATTATGATGCTTGCTGAATTTTAATTGGTTTAATTGATTAAGTGTATTTAAATGTTTTTTTTTTTAATGTTTATGGCTTTTTCTGATGAAGTTCCACAAAGTATGAGGAAAAAAGCTCTTAACTGACTATAATAAAGTTTCTTGTATTTTAGCCATTTTCACTGGTGGATCTTGGTAATTTATTAATTTATTTGTCAGTTTTATATTTGATCGGGTTCATAGTTTGCATAAAAACTTTTTTTTTTTTTAATTTTGCATTTTTTTTCTTGTTACTGTTAACTAATTCCATGGCTAATTGTCCATTTTTTTCAAATGATTCAAAAAAATTATGAAACAGTTCACCAGTCTCAACAGTAACATTGTAAAATATTTCTCTGTGTTAGACTGAAGGTCTTCACTGTATTCTTAGCGAGTTCACTATAGTACATTAAGGTAGAATAATAGGCCTGAAAATATAGTCAGACTTGTGTTTTCATGTATGCATTCAGTTTCAGGGAAAGCTACAGAATGTTCATTTCTTAAGAGAAATATATGTACTTGCAGTGGAATGCTAGATAAAGAATAGACAGTTAGGCACTATGAGACACATGTAAAACATAACTTGAAAATCAAGGCTAAAGAGACATGTAAAACATTACAGGGTTTTGGTATTATTAGGAAATACTTCAGACATGGTTAGTTAAGTTAGCTTTTGGACTGATATCTAAAAAGTCTTTGCAGTGCAGACACTTGAGCATGGTATCTAATTAAATTCCGACCCCTTAGCTGACTGAGTTTAGATGCCCAGTTGCACATGCACCTCACCACTCACACACACCTCCCATGCTGTAACATCTTTACTTTTAAAAGTAACTCTTCAGCTGCAGCCTACAATCTCAACACACCTGCGTGAATCCATCCTTAACTCAAAGACCTTACAGACCATGAAAAGGCAGGTAGTACATGCCTGGAAACCCTTCTACCCAACCACGATAAAATAAGATCCGTATGTTTTCCATTTTTTTTTTTTTTTTGAAAACTTTAAATTAAGCTGTCACAGCTCCACCACTCAACTGAGCTGCAAGTCTGTTGTGACCACCCCACCAATGAAAACTAGTATGCTCCCACCAACAAAGTACTCGATCCACTCCTCAAAGTCACACAGGCCACCACCAAATCAACAAACCTGAGCAGCAAGCGCAGCACTCAGTCCCTCAAAAAACCCCAAGGAATGACAGCAACACCATTTGAGGCTAGTAAACAAATAAAACAGGGCCAACCACATGCCACAACTCCCTCCTATCCTGGGAGTTATATTTTATTAGTTATGCAATTTTGCTTTGCTGTAATGCAGTGTTTTAACAGCTGACCTTATATTTTGTAACACCACAGTAGCAAAGTAAATGACTGGAATGATACAGTGATGGCCTTCTCTTCTCCAAAAGACTCAAAGCACCCCCGACAAGAGAACATGTCTAACAGGAAAAGGCCAACTGGATGACATATATTCCACCACCATTCCTGACCTATCTGCTCTGCTCCCATATCCACCCTCAAACTGTAGCAAATGGGAAATCAGCAAAGGGCAAAAAATGTATTAAATATACAAACCACCTGCTGATGACCAACCCACCATCCACCATTGAGCCGACACCTACCTGCCCTCCTGAAATAACCCCAGGTCATCTCGGACATAACCTTGCCTTAGCAAATTCACACTAAAATGTGGATTCCCTACCCAGTTACACTTGCATAAACCTCTTAAGCCCCTCCCTACCTTTACATCATTTCTTCCCAAACATCCCCAGTTCCCATTTAAACCTTTCACCCCCCCCACCCTCTTAACTCCTACTAATATGTTTATCTACCTCCCAAGATGTCCCTGGACAAACTGGTTTGTTTCCAAACCTCATTTATTTACTGAAAATAAATTACGTAATAATCTGCTGAAAATATAGACAAATCAGTTTTAGTTACAAATATACCTATGCTAGAGGACACAAGTGCAGTTTTGTCAGGATTTAAAGGGTCAAAGATTACAACAGTTAACAGTTCAAAGTGTAACAGCTCCTACTAAGTATGAACATGTCATCAGAGTTATATATTATTTTATATTTCAGTAACAAGATGTTATGGAAAATTAAAAATGCTACAGAATGTACAGTAGTGCACACAGATGACACTTGTAAATTGTGCAGATTTACAGAATTTAAAGAACTAGTTATGAGAGGAACATGCAGATTTATGGGTTAAAGATAAAACAAATTCCAGTTCAGCTGACACAGCTGAAGTGCTCAGAAAGACAAACTGAGTGTGTCCAGTGAGAAAAACAGTTTGTGTAGGGTATACCAGAAATGACAATTAAGTTATTTTGCAGAATAAAGAGTTTACAGTAACAGATTTGGCAAATAATTTTTTTATGATATTGTTTTGTTTAGCAGACATTAAGGCACTTGTATTATGATAGTAAAGTGTTGCAATACATAAATAATATTGTGATACAGACAGACACAAAAAGCACTCACAGATTTTAAATGAAGTTTTGCTTTTACACTCTTCGGAAAGTAAGATTCCCAATCCTCTGACTAAAAGACCATGCTATCTAAGTATGCAGCAACATATGGGTCTTCAAAACTTTATCAAATGGCCTCTGAAAGGTAGTTGGGGCTCCACACATGCCACATTGCAATACTATGTACTGATGTAGACCATCCGGGTCACAAAAACTGTTTTTCTCTTTGACAAGAGAGATAAGTGGTATCTACCAGTATTCCTTTGTCAAGTCTACCCTTGCTAAATATCTGGCATTATAGGCTCATAAGTACTTACTAGGCAATTGATCTCTGAGGATCTTAAGAAGCCTAACGTTCATTTACAGTTTTAGGCCATTTTTCTGTATGAATAACCTGGAGGTGGCAAAGCAGATATGTTATAACATTTACTTATCTCCCCTATCCATGAGAGATGCAGGTGCTAAACCAGGGGTGAATTTACTATTTCACATCCAGTCATCCAAATTGCATTTGAATAGGTAAGAGAAATACTTCACTTTGTGCGGCATAGAAGACGGTTCCTTAGAAGAAGTAGTTTATGTGACACATACTTATCTGTCCAGCACGTCTTATTAATGTGCAAAAGGAATTGAAATCCCTTGAACAGGTGTTCAGGCTGCTATTGGACCTGTAAATATGTAATATATCTAACAGTTTGGGGCTAGATGACATTCTGTAAATGAAACAGAGGTCACCTCTTATTAGAGGGACAAAGATTTGAGATGGTCTACATAGTTTTTATTATTTAAGGCTTTTTTTTTTTACTGAGAAATCATTGGGATCATTTAAGTTGTGACAAGTTCTTGGACAGGTATAGAGTGAAAGGGGCATAACATTCAGTGACTGGCCTAATCAGAACTGAATACAGTGGAATGCTTAAATCCAAAACCATGGGAAAAACAAACTCCAGAACAGGGCAGCACAGCAACGGAAGGACCACAGCTTGTTCATTAAAGCTGTGGTTTTATTGACTATGGTCTTCCAGCTGTGGTCCTTTAGTTGCTGTGCTGCCCTGTTTTGGGAATGCTTAAATCCCTCAACCTTGACACCATACCTTTAGATATAAGCAGTGTGATAAAGAAGGACTTCTTTACAATAGTAGATATATAGTGATCAAAGGACAGTTCATTGCTGGCATGGGTTCCCAGATCCCTGACTATGGGATCAACTAGGGTGTTACTAGTGTGATTGTAGCAATGCAAGTCATGATTGCCAAAGAATACTACTATATAGTTCTTTGTCTTTAGTTTCAGTCCATGGTCTTTACACTTCACATTTAGCTGGGAGAGTTTATCCCTAAGTTCTCTATCAACTCATCAGTTCTGGGCATGGGGTGGATGTCAAACTTTGAAATGCAATCCAGTCCCTTGAAGTCATTACAGAATCTAAAACTTCCTTCATGTTTAGGGACTAACACTATGGGTTAATGCAGTCACTTTGTGACTCTTCTATGATACCCAACTTAAGCATTTTTTAACTTGTTTTACTGTGATTTTGGTACTCTGTAAGGTTTCAAACTAACCTTCATTCCAGGGGATTGTTTATGTACTATGTTCTGTTAGTTTATTTTTCCAGACATCTCTAAGTACACTCCTTTATATTCTAATAAACATTTTCTTACATCCTACTTTTGTACTTTTGACAAGTTCACTCTAACTGTGATAAGTTTGCTCTACATTTCTTTTTTCTGACTGTCTGACCTTATAGTAGACCTATAGCAGATAGCTGTCTGATGGCTTCAACTGTTTGACTTTAAAGCACTGACACCACTGATGCATTGCCCTTGTCATAAAGGTACTGCCTTAGCTGGCAAATATCTCTTTAGGGATGCCCATTCTGTAAAATAACAGTACCAGTTCCTGACAACAGATGTTGCTTAACTTTGACTAAAGACACTGGTTCTGGAACTTCAGTAGCATAATCCATTACGACTAGTATATATTAATATCCAGTGCTATATTTTACTAATGGTTCCATAATCTGCATAACACTTCTGTGGTAGGCATTTGAATCAAGGGAATTCTAAACTTGGTTATTCATTATAGAGTGCTGTTTTCTGGCATTCTAGATAAGAACTACAGAAGTTCTCTTCTTCCATCATTATACTTGGTTATGGTTCCATCATGTGCACAACGGTGCATTCAAAGGGCACTTCTATGATAGGCATTTGAATTAAAGAACTTGCAGACTTCTATATCCATTACTGTGTGCCATTTTCTGGCATTCTAGACAACAACTACAGAAGTTCTCTTTTCCATCATTATGCCCGCTCAGTATAATCAGGCTAATTCCCTTTACCTTAGTCTTGTCCACCTAGGGGTGAACTCCTAATGTGTCCCTCTAGGCTAGATTTATTACTGGTGTACTACAATGTTTTCAATGTTTTAGCACCAGTAGTTGTTGCAGAATCTCTTGCCTTTCTTTACTTCCTCTGTATAAAAGGCAATCTTTGACTCAAAATAGGGATACAAATTGTCAGTAGCTATAAAGACAATAACTAGGAGATGGTAGAAAAATGGTAAAAAAGAAAGCCTTACTGGGAGCAGAGCTAATGCAACTGATAGAGAAAGTAAAAACTGAGGAAGAAGAATTGGCTGGGGAAAAAGCTTAAAAAATGAATAGCTTCCATGGGTAATGAATGTGCTGAAATAATGGAGCAATAAAAGAAAATAAATTTATGTACAACCATGACTGTTGTTGCTGGGATGCTTGTAAATAGTGCATCTAGTTAAATTAAGGGTGAATAAATAAAAGGGCAGAAAGCCAAATAATTAGATAGTAGGGAGATAATGTACAAATACTTTGTAAGTAAAAGTAAATGATTACTTAAATATGTAATTTAGTAACATAAAAAGTACCAATGTTGATTATAGAGCATGAACAAGTCTAACACATTTGTAGAAGATTTTTTTTGTTAATATATAGTAGAATTTCATAACCAAAAGAAAATATGGTAATAATCCCAAATGGAACAGACTGCAAACCAAAGAATTAAACAACCACAAAGATAAATGCCCAGGATACTGAACTGAGATAAAAAATAATCTAAATTCAAATTAATGTAAAGCAGTTCTATTAAACTTCAATCTTATGTCTCAACCATAAGAAATTTGAAGTTTTGAAACTTCGAAATTTAGAAGTAGACTTATATATATATATATATATATATATATATATATATATATATATATATATATGTGTGTGTGTGTAGACATATCTATACATACATATAAGTATACAGATCTATCTATATAATAGATAGATGTATAGATACAGATATATAATTATGTGTGAATATATATATATATATATATATATATATATATATATATATATATATATCAGTGCCTGTACATTTTTTAAATCTCAAAAAATAAATTTCCAACACACACGTCATCAATATAAAAGAGGCCAAAAACAAATGTAGTTGAAAAATGATCTACTTCAAAAGAGCCAAACCTACAAAACAAAACTATATTTGCTGTTTGCATTAACTGATAGTAGTCTGACATTTCTCTTTGCCTTTCTTTTTTGTTCTACTTGGTTATTTTTTTTATTTCATTTTCTTTATCTTAACTGACTTTTCAAATGATATTTCTCTAAAATACCTTTCTTTCCCTCAAAAATATATTTTATCTGAATGTTCCTCTTCTCATAAGATTTTACATTTATTTTGCTCAATGCTTTCTTTGTGGTTTATCCCAGTTTGCATACCTAGCATTTTTGTTACCTATCCTTTTCCTCTAATTTCTTCTTCTTCCTCCTTTTCCCTATTTTCTTCATCACTCTTATTCAATTCTTTATTTTCTAAATTCTCCTTCCTTCTTCTATTCTTTTCCTCCTCCTTTTCTACTTCACAATAAAACCAAAGATTACCCGTTTCTTACATTTATAACATTTCCCTTTACAATTTTGCATATAATTTAATTTTTTCCCACACCAATGGCAATGTCCTTTTATATTCACTTATTAAATGTGATGAAACTCTTCCAAAAAAAGGTTATTGGCTGCTCCCATTTCTTCAAATTCTTCCTATTACCTGCAATAAATATAATACTTGACAAATGTGTTATTTCCCCTTTTCACATTTTAAACAAATTTCACAATGCCATCCCCCATTCCATACATCTCCTTCATCTTTTTAGATGTTTCACTTCTTCACACATTTTTTTTCCAAAACAGTATTAATATCACTTTCAAATATTTTATTTATTTATTCATTTATTTAACATTTGTTTACCAGGAAAGTCCAACTGGGACAGAACCCATTTTCAATGTAGGCCCAGGGAGAAATACCCCCTTAGTTCTAAATTGTATAAACACTTTATAAGACAGAACTATCATGGAAAAAAAAATAGATGAGTGACCCTGTATTGTATACAGTAAAGATAAAGTATTCAAAACTTATTTAGAACAGAATAAGTGTAAGGTGGCAACAAGAAGTGTTTGTTGGGGATATTTAAGTGTGGGTGCTGCTCCCATTGCTCAAGTATTATTACAAGTGATAGTTTTTGCATTAAAGTTGAAACTTTCAAGATTAATGAGTATTTTCCTGTAATTTAAAACAGGTTGTATGCCTAGCAAAGTGCCATTTCTCTTTAGTGTTCTATATAGGTAAGAATTCTAAGAAGCTAAAAGAACACCTATATGAACATTTGTTAAATATAAAGAAGGAGAAAGTTACAGATGCTTTGCTTAAACATGTAAACATTTTTAGTACACTTTTTTTTGTGATAGAACAAGTAAAAAGTGACTCCAGGGGGTGTATAGTAAAAAAGCATTTAGAAAAATGTGAATTACAATGGCAACTTAGACTGAACGCCATGAGTTATCCTGGGTTAAATGATACTTGTTCCATCAATTCTGTTTTGAAATTGAAGTATTATGATGCTTGCTGAATTTTAATTGGTTTAATTGATTAAGTGTATTTAAATGTTTTTTTTTTAATGTTTATGGCTTTTTCTGATGAAGTTCCACAAAGTATGAGGAAAAAGCTCTTAACTGACTATAATAAAGTTTCTTGTATTTTAGCCATTTTCACTGGTGGATCTTGGTAATTTATTAATTTATTTGTCAGTTTTATATTTGATCGGGTTCATAGTTTGCATAAAACTTTTTTTTTTTTAATTTTGCATTTTTTTTCTTGTTACTGTTAACTAATTCCATGGCTAATTGTGCATTTTTTTCAAATGATTCAAAAAAATTATGAAACAGTTCACCAGTCTCAACAGTAACATTGTAAAATATTTCTCTGTGTTAGACTGAAGGTCTTCACTGTATTCTTAGCGAGTTCACTATAGTACATTAAGGTAGAATAATAGGCCTGAAAATATAGTCAGACTTGTGTTTTCATGTATGCATTCAGTTTCAGGAAAGCTACAGAATGTTCATTTCTTAAGAGAAATATATGTACTTGCAGTGGAATGCTAGATAAAGAATAGACAGTTAGGCACTATGAGACACATGTAAAACATAACTTGAAAATCAAGGCTAAAGAGACATGTAAAACATTACAGGGTTTTGGTATTATTAGGAAATACTTCAGACATGGTTAGTTAAGTTAGCTTTTGGACTGATATCTAAAAGTCTTTGCAGTGCAGACACTTGAGCATGGTATCTAATTAAATTCCGACCCCTTAGCTGACTGAGTTTAGATGCCCAGTTGCACATGCACCTCACCACTCACACACACCTCCCATGCTGTAACATCTTTACTTTTAAAAGTAACTCTTCAGCTGCAGCCTACAATCTCAACACACCTGCGTGAATCCATCCTTAACTCAAAGACCTTACAGACCATGAAAAGGCAGGTAGTACATGCCTGGAAACCCTTCTACCCAACCACGATAAAATAAGATCCGTATGTTTTCCATTTTTTTTTTTTGAAAACTTTAAATTAAGCTGTCACAGCTCCACCACTCAACTGAGCTGCAAGTCTGTTGTGACCACCCCACCAATGAAAACTAGTATGCTCCCACCAACAAAGTACTCGATCCACTCCTCAAAGTCACACAGGCCACCACCAAATCAACAAACCTGAGCAGCAAGCGCAGCACTCAGTCCCTCAAAACCCCAAGGAATGACAGCAACACCATTTGAGGCTAGTAAACAAATAAAACAGGGCCAACCACATGCCACAACTCCCTCCTATCCTGGGAGTTATATTTTATTAGTTATGCAATTTTGCTTTGCTGTAATGCAGTGTTTTAACAGCTGACCTTATATTTTGTAACACCACAGTAGCAAAGTAAATGACTGGAATGATACAGTGATGGCCTTCTCTTCTCCAAAAGACTCAAAGCACCCCCGACAAGAGAACATGTCTAACAGGAAAAGGCCAACTGGATGACATATATTCCACCACCATTCCTGACCTATCTGCTCTGCTCCCATATCCACCCTCAAACTGTAGCAAATGGGAAATCAGCAAAGGGCAAAAAATGTATTAAATATACAAACCACCTGCTGATGACCAACCCACCATCCACCATTGAGCCGACACCTACCTGCCCTCCTGAAATAACCCCAGGTCATCTCGGACATAACCTTGCCTTAGCAAATTCACACTAAAATGTGGATTCCCTACCCAGTTACACTTGCATAAACCTCTTAAGCCCCTCCCTACCTTTACATCATTTCTTCCCAAACATCCCCAGTTCCCATTTAACCCTTTCACCCCCCCCCCCCCCACCCTCTTAACTCCTACTAATATGTTTATCTACCTCCCAAGATGTCCCTGGACAAACTGGTTTGTTTCCAAACCTCATTTATTTACTGAAAATAAATTACGTAATAATCTGCTGAAAATATAGACAAATCAGTTTTAGTTACAAATATACCTATGCTAGAGGACACAAGTGCAGTTTTGTCAGGATTTAAAGGGTCAAAGATTACAACAGTTAACAGTTCAAAGTGTAACAGCTCCTACTAAGTATGAACATGTCATCAGAGTTATATATTATTTTATATTTCAGTAACAAGATGTTATGGAAAATTAAAAATGCTACAGAATGTACAGTAGTGCACACAGATGACACTTGTAAATTGTGCAGATTTACAGAATTTAAAGAACTAGTTATGAGAGGAACATGCAGATTTATGGGTTAAAGATAAAACAAATTCCAGTTCAGCTGACACAGCTGAAGTGCTCAGAAAGACAAACTGAGTGTGTCCAGTGAGAAAAACAGTTTGTGTAGGGTATACCAGAAATGACAATTAAGTTATTTTGCAGAATAAAGAGTTTACAGTAACAGATTTGGCAAATAATTTTTTTATGATATTGTTTTGTTTAGCAGACATTAAGGCACTTGTATTATGATAGTAAAGTGTTGCAATACATAAATAATATTGTGATACAGACAGACACAAAAAGCACTCACAGATTTTAAATGAAGTTTTGCTAGTTTACATAATGTAAAATTTAAAGCCAATGCTACATTTTTAAAGTGACAGTATGGTCAAAAGTTCAAATTCCATCCAATAAAAGAGTACAACATAAATCTTATGTGTCATTAAAGCAACAGGTTCAACTCCTATGTTATACTTGTATAAAGGGCAGACCCGTAAAGTTCCAGAATTAGATCAGTTCAACTGTAGTGATAAATGTGTATACTAAATAAAGAAGCTTCAAATACCTGTATAAAGGATAGATGAGTAAACTTCCAGAATCAGATCAGTTCAAATCTAGTAATAAATGTGTCTTTGTAAATGGTTGAAGATTCTTTATATTTCATGCAGAAAATGCAATTTACCAAGTGCACCAGATCAGATTACAAGCCAGCTCAGGGAGCTGAATTAAAGACAGTGTTGTGCGCAATAAAACAATATGGTAAAGATCAGTTTAATATTTTTAGCAACAGTTTATGCAGTTACAGTTTTTACTATTTATCCAAGAAAATTGTAGATAGTAACTATAAATCCTCGCAGCGTTCAGTAATACTGAAAAAAATTAAATGATGTCAGCCAAAGGAACAGCTATGTTAAGAGAGTGGGTGGAAATTATGTCATAAACTGAGGCTCATAGACTAAACATAGAAAGGTCAACAGTAAAGATTAATTTTATAGAGGAGAAATGCAAAAAGTGTTGAAATATTAATACAGTGTTACATTACTAATTTAGTTCATTTGAGGTTATGACGAGAAAAAACAATGCCACTAAAGCTTTCATTTGATTTAATAATAAAGTTATAGCCTTCCCATTCCACTGTAGTACATTATCAATTTGCTTATAGACTTATAAGAATTTATGTTTATAGTAAATAAAGTCAGGGCAACAAACAATGAATTTATTAGTAACATTGCTTTAGTTCACTATTTGCTTACAGACTTACAAGAATTTATTAGCAGCATATGTTTATTTCATGCAGAGAAATGTAAATAAAGTCAGGGTAGCAAGCAATGCTATCAGTTTCTAATTGTCAAAGCTGAAAGTCTTATTTATAAGGAAATAATTTCCAGGTTGATTGTCCAGTTTACTTTTAAATACAGTCAATAACATCAATCACCCAGCCTTGCACAAAAGATGGAAAAAAGAAGCTTTGGAAGGCATAAGGAAAAATGTGACAAAGAATACAGTGGTGCAGTGGTAGAGTAGTTAAAGTTGTCACCTCACAGCAAGAGGTTCTCCAGTTTGATTCTTGACTGGGATGCTTCTGTGCAGAGTCTATATGCCCTCCCTGTGTTTGCGTGAGTTTTGTCTGGGTACTCCAGTTTCCTCCCACATTCCAAAGACATGTGTCTGGAGAATTTCTCCCTGGGCCTCCTCTGAAAATGGGTTCTATCCTAGTTGGACATTCCTAGTCAACAAATTTTAAATAAAAATAAAATAAAAGGAAAACAGCCTCCAATACATTAGCAGTGGCTGGGACAATGCAGAGTAAGGCCTAATCTTGGCAAGAGCTGTGGTGCACAAATCAACTATTTACAGAAAAACTGTGTACAGCAGACATGCATTTATGTAAATTAGAGTTAAAACAAGTATGTAAATGTTTTCATGTTTTCAGACTGTTGTATAACAGGGCTAGTTTTCAGTTTATGTTTTTATCTATGTTCAGACAATACTGACAGACAAAAAGTACTAACAGTTTAGTTTCCATAATATAACATTTAGTAGTTTTCAATTATGTTTTTATGCTTTTATCTGTGTTCAGGTAACACTGGTAAAATATATTCCTTTAGTAATAGTTTAGTTAGTTTCCAAAATACAACATTTATACACAACTATTTTAGATGTTCAGTATAAATATATATCACTCTAATGTAAATTTCAGTCAAGATTCATAATACGATATTCAGACTTATTTATGCATGTTCTATAGACTATATTTCAGTCAAATTTCAGAATATAACATTAATACTCAGTGATGCATTTCTAACAGCATTATGTAAATTTCAATCAAGTTTCAGTATATGATATTCATACTCAGTTATGAGTTCTGTATAGTATATTTCAGTCAGATTTCAGAACATTCATACTTAGTTTTAACATGCAATTACATCACACACCACATTATTTAGTCATTAGTTTAAGAGTAAAATGACAATTATTTGTAAACAGCATTACTACATCACACATCACATTATTAGTTTTAAGAGTAAAGTGGCAGAATTATTTATGATCTAAAGAATTGGTAGAAATAGTCTTTGAGTCTACTCAAGGCATAACAGGTTAGATTTAATTTAATTAATTTACAGATAACAGTCTACTTTACATAATTATTGTACATTAGACAGAAAGTTAAAAGGACATGACAGAGTATGCAAAGGTATAGATCTGAAATACAGAAAGCATAGGCTTTAGCAAACTATTAAACACATAAATATGTGTAGGATATTTAAAAATATTTAAAAGGCAGACATCTATTACAGCACATAAAATCAAAAAGGTATTAATAAATCTAACTGAAAATTTACAGACAATAAGTTAATACTGTTAGAGTGTGCTGAACAATATACTAAGGTTGAAAATAACTTTGCTACAAATATGCAACATAAATAAAGAATAAGATAAAGCTTGCTCAAATGTAGAAAGAAAGTTTAGTAATATGTGATTAGCATCCGTACTAAATGATTGTGGCTTCAAAAATACACACATCAAGAAAGTTTAAAATAAATGACTGTGGCTTAAAAAAAATAAGGAACTTGCTTATGAGTGTATTACACACACATCAAGAAATCTGACTTCTTACAGACATGACAAGAATGTAATCTGCTTTCAATGGACAACAGGACATGTTTTCTAAGAAAGTTTAAAAATATGTTTTTCTAAGAAAGTTAATCCACAAGGTGTTTCCTTGAAGACAGTTTACTTATCAGCATTTGCACAAGAACAGAATCAACAAGGTGTTTTCTTGAAGACAGTTTACTTATCATCATTTGCACAAGAACAGATGTGTTAGCATTTGTGTCATCAAGGCAGTATCTTTCCAAACCAAGAGGGTGTGTGTTTAACTAAAATATGTATAAAAAGTCTGTATTAAATCTAGTTATGTTAGAGGTATGGTAGGGACACAAGTCCTGAGGTAAATGTTATATCTCTCATATCATCTGTACTATATGAGAAGTAAAGTTGGAACAGTACTTTAAGCTGCAACGTTTGTCCAGTTTGGTTTATTATAAAGGGTTATTACTGGGTTTAAAGTCAGATGCTGTATCAGTGTATATTCTGCAAGTTTCTTTGGTAAACAGACTGTGATAATTAGACTTTGATTTCAGCAGCCAGAAAGACTGAGTGTCTTAAGAAGACTTCAAATCCCACAGCAAGCAGCAAGCAAGCAGTAAGCAGAGCCAAATATTTTTCAATGGCAAGCTAGCCTGCATCTGAACCTACACTCTGCATTCAAACACAGGGGGAGTGATGGTAAGCCCTGCAGAGGGTTACTTCAGTTAAATTGCAGTAACTAACATTTGTACGTATGTGTCAATTCTGAACAGAAGTATTCCCGTTTATGCAGCTTGCAGTAGTAAAGTTTTTTAGACATCTACATCCGGAGTGAGACAGAAGTTCTAGTCGCAGTGCCATAATTTCGCTAAGAAAAGGTGGATATCCACTAGCCCAACAGTCCACTGCCTGTTGTGGTTTCCCAGCCTCTTGAGTGACTTTGAAAAATTTCCAGCCATCTGCAACAACAGCCTGATCACCTGTTTTCTTGCTCACTGGTAAGACTTTTTCCTACGTCACATTTTTAGTATGGATGCTATTATGCAGAATTCTAACAAATGGAAGCCAAGTTTTACTCTTAATGTAGCAGAACAACCAGATAAAATATGGAGTAAATTGCAATGTTGGTATACACATCACATTAGTAAGTCTAAAACCTTGTTAGGGCAAGTTGACATACAGGCATTATGTAAGTGGATTATAACATTTGATTGGTATTTGCAACAAAAAAATGAAGTATATCATAGTAAATGTTTATTGTGTGATTCAAGAGAAACTGCATTTTGTATAATATGCCATAAAAAAGTTTTGCATGACATTGCTAAAAAAATAGACTGTGCAGACAGATCTGTTCATGATAAAAAATTAATTAAGGGTACACAGTTTTCATTATATCCAGATGTTAAGCAGTTATGTCCTGTCAGTACATTAATTTCTGAATTACAACAGCAGTCAAATCTGTTATTGACAGAGCCTCCTGTAGACCTTGTAACTCCCTTTAAAAATTATGTACAATCATGGAATGATGCCACGGCTACACATACAGATGAGGACAGAAACAAAGCTTATGATACATTAACAGGAGAATTTAATATGTTTTTAAAAGAGAAACAAAGTGAGTTTTAAATGTTCAGAAATGACATCCAAGATCTCTGTCAAAAGCACATAGGAGCCCTGCAGTCCACAGAGGAATCCAATAATAGGTATCATACATCCCTTAAATACTTACAGGTAGAAATGACAGACCTTAAACAGCGTCTGAAGGAAAAGGAAGAAGAATTAGATGAATTTACTATTTTGATATCCCAGCTTAAGGAAGAGTTAAAAAACACAAAACCAGTCCAAATTGTAGAACAGGGACATGGCACCACTACAGATTTACATACACAGTCTAGATTATTACAGAGTTTACCACAGTGGAATGATAAAAAGGCATATTTTATAACATGCTTACATTTGAAGAATGGGTGGAATACACAGCAGGATCTGATATATGGACAGATGCATTACTTAGATGTTTTTGGATTTTTATTTCCAAATGTTTTAAAACTTTCATTCAATTAAAACAAGACGATTATCAGTTAAACACTAAAGTAGGACGTATGACAGCCATTTTAATGGCATTTACACAAGGGCAGCCTCTCACAGCCAAATTATTAGATAATTTTAAAATTACTATCACAGATAAATTAATGGAACAAAGTGATCATTTTAGACTTGCATTTCATATCATATATAAAAAAACAGATAGAGACATGGAAAAAAGAGACATTCAAAAACAGTTAATACATTGCTTCTTAGAACAAGTAAAAGGGGTTCTAGGGTATATTAAATGTATCTACGAAGAAAATTCTGATACCCTCACTGACCTGGTAGAAAAACTAATGAGGGGACAGACTATGGCCGATGATGGGACATTATACTCACACCATATCTTTGCATTTGAAGAAAATAGTGAGCCATTTGAAGTAATTGGTGAGATAAAAAGCAGGGAAAGGCAAAGGTGGTGTGACCAACCACCAGCAGAAAGAGCTGCGTCAGCACCACCAGCTCCTGCCTCTATGCTTGTAGTACCAGGATCAAGCACAGGTAATGAGCAAAAGGCACCAACATGCTTCTTTTGTAAAAAAATAGGACATGTTAAGCAAAATTGTGATCATTACAAAGCCTGGTGCAAAAAGAAGGAAGAACAGGGGGTATTTCCAAAAAGAGAGCAAACAAATTTACAAGAAAAGTCAGAAAAGCAGGATTATGTACAAAAACCTTAAAATATTGGCAAAAACAGTTATAAGAGCCATCAATATACAGGAAAAGGGAAAGTATGCCCAGTAGATTTTCAAACAGTTTCACCTATAAATCCGAAACATTTGATAGAACAGGCAGAAGGAATAGCTAGGCAACAGTTAAAAAAAGAGATTGAAAAACCTAAATATGTAGATCATTCAGACACAGAGGAAGATGACAAACATTGCATTTGATAATAAAGGAGAGGATGAGTGGATTTCCTTACAATAGGGATGGGCCCCCCCTACTCTGGTATCTTTCCTGACTACCTTTAAAAAGGGTTGAGATGGACGACCACTGATTGATATTTGGGTAGAGGGGTCATTGTGGAAAAATGTCTTAATAGACACAGGAGCTGCAGTATCTGTCACAAACAGACAGTTACCAGCAAATTCTATAAAAAAGGTTTGCATTTCAGCATTTAATGGCACAGGATGCTATGCAGTGAGTAGCCAAAGTGTGGACATAAAGTTTTGTCAAGAAGGACAGACATGGAAGGGTGCATTTTTAATGCATCCCTCTTGCACAAATACCATTATTGGTATGGACATTCTAGGACCTTTAGGTATAGTAATTGATTTACCTAATGAAATTCTGTGGATAGGAGACAAACAACAAAGAGAGGAAAAGCAAAATACAGGTTGCTATGCAATCTCTCTACCTGACAAACCTGAAAAACCCACAGGCTATGTAAATACAGACAGTGAGGATGTATGGAAGCATTTACAACAGCAATTCCCAAATCTATGGTCCAAGGGTCCCAGTGATTGTGGGAAACTAGAAAGCCCAGTAGGAATAGGAAGTGATCAGGACTATATACCACCTTTTCAAAAACAATATCCTATTCCTAGGGAAGCAGAAGAACATATGGAAAAATGTATTGCAGAATGGGAAAGAGTAGGGATTATACAAAAAGGCAACAGTCCTACAAATTCACCAATCTGGCCAGTTAAGAAAAAAGATGGTAGTTATCATCTTGTTATTGATTTACGGAAGGTTAATCAGTATACCACTCCTAGAGCACATTTGATTCCAGGAGTCCCAGAGTTGGCTGCACATATTAAGCCACAAAGTAAATGGTTTACAGTAATAGATTTAGCAAATGTTTTTTGCAGTTCCACTCAGGAAAAAGATTGGCCAAGATTTGCCTTTACATTTAAAACCAGCAATATGTTATGACAAGGTTACCACAAGGGTTTCAAAACAGTCCAGTTATTTTTCATCAGACAGTAGGATCCATTCTACAACATTTGGAAAAGGATGATTCAGTAATACATTACATTGATGATATTTTAATTCAGTCAGAAACAGTAGAGGAGCATGTACAGCTTCTTAAGAGAGTTTTTTATACTCTACAACAAGCAGGGTTTAAGGTTAAAAGTGAAAAATTCAGTTTATGACACAAAAAGTTAAGTTTCTAGGTACTATTATAAAGCCAACAGCAAGATCTCCTTTCCCTGTACATGTACAAGGCATTTTACAAATGGAAAAGCCACTGACTATAGCAGACTTACAAAAATTCATGGGAATCATGAATTACAATAGGGAATTTATAGAGGATTATGCAGCCGTGGCTGCTCCCCTATACAAAATGTTACAGGAACAAAAGAACTCCACCTTTTTAGAGTGGGCATCTCATGAAGAGAAGGCATTTTCACAGATAAAAGTAAAACTAGCACAAGCTACAGAACTAATAGCGCCCACACCAAGGTTACCATTTGTGTTATAAGCAGCAGCAGGAAAAAAAACCCTGTCTGTGGTACTATTACAGGAATGGCCACATGGTAGTGACAACAGAATGGAAAAAACATTACGCCCAGTCACTTTCTTTAGCAGGAAGATGACTCCAGTGGAATTGGGCTACCATCCATGTATACAGCAGTTATTAGCCATTTACTGGGGTATTAAACAAACTGAATATTTGACCGTATTTTCCAGCATAATAGTACAAACACCACATCAAGCTGTAAAAGCTCTGGTAGACAGTTTTGAAATGAATAAAATTACACATGGTATTAGTCAAGCAGTCTTTGCAAAATGGATGGCACTTTTTGGAATGAAAACTGTTACTATACAGACAGGGGACAAATACTGTTTATCAAACTACATGGGATATGAAGGAAAACAGCATAACTGTTTAGAAAAGATAATGTCACCTGAAGTACAATTTTTAGCATCTGATTTTGATCACTTTAAGCCATCCATCTTTGTGGATGGAGCACGATATTGGGACCAAGGCAGATACTGGACAGGATTTGCCATAGTTCCAGGGAATCCACAACTGGGTTCTCCTGAACAAATCAAGTTACCAGGGCATATGTCAGCTCAAAGAGCTAAACTGGAGGCAGTACTGTATGTGTTAAAGTATTACAATCCCATTAACATTTTTTTCAGATAGTGCTTACGTAGTAAATTCTTTGAGATTACATATGGAAACCTGGGTAAGATGAGGATTTGTGGATAGTGTAGGTAAACCATTATGGCATGCTGAAGTATTAAAAGACATATATAAAGTTATAACAATGTCAAAACAACAAGGACAGTATAGCATCTTAAAAGTAAAAGCACATCAAAAGCCAACCAGTGAAACTTACAGATTAAATGTGTTAGCTGATACTTTGGCAAAACAAGCAGCACAAAATGGAAAAGAACTTCCAGAATATGAATATATCAATGTATAAGTTAGTGTCTTAAAAGAGTTAGATAAAGAATCAATAGAGAAAGACCTTGTAAATATACAAAAACAACAGGGCTTAAAAGAAGAAATCGATCAGTGCAAATTGACAGGAGTATCACCAAAGGAGTACTATGCATACACCACCTCCAAAGGGTTACAGTTGCCATATGTACCATTCCAGTTGGCACACCAGCTGGTCAAGTTAAATCACCAAATACTGGGCCATATAGGAACTGATAAGTTATGGGCAGTTGCAAAAGAAAAGTATTGGAACCCAAATTTAAAAAAGGTTTGCAAACTGATTATAGAAGAATGTTTAATCTGTCTGCAGGTAAATGCTAAAAGCAAAAGGCCTCAGTTACATCGAGTACAGCCAGCAGATAGGCCATGGTACGCAGTTCAAATACATTATGCAGGTACATTACCAACAGCAAAGGGAGGTTACAGGTATCTACTAGTCGTAGTGGACGTTTTTTTCAAAATGGGTAGAAGCAATTCCTACCAAAACCATGACAGCAAAGGCAACAGCAGAAGTCTTATGGAAAAATATTTTCTGCCATTGGGGATGGCCACGGGTCATAGAGTCAGACAATGGCCCACAGTTTGTTAGTGATCTCATTAAACAAATGTGTAATTTGTTAGGCATACAGCAAAGATTTCATGTACCATACCATCCACAATCCAATGGTATTGTAGAACGTATGAATCGGACGTTAAAAGAATGTCTAAAAAAGGCATGCTTGGAAAAGGGCAATACGTGGGTACATCATCTGCCTGATATTTTAATGGGTATTCGAGTAACACCAAACAGCAAAACAGGTATTTCCCCATATGAAATAATGACAGGCCACAAAATGCCCATACTATTACCATTTGATCCAGATTTCCCTAATGGTAGACCCATGCTAGAAATCAGTAAACATCAGGAATGGCTAAAACAACTTACTAGCATATGTGACTATAATGCAAGGGAGCAAGCATTCCATCTATGGAAAAATGTGCCAATATTACCAGCTGAAGAAAACCTTCCCTGTGGAACCAAAGTATTGGTAAAAACATTCCAAATGGAAGGACCATGGGCAAGGCCCTTTTGAAGTAGTGGAACAAATTGGACCATTAGTGTACAAAATTAAAGGAAAAAAGAAAAACAGAACAATGTTGGTACATAAAGATCAGCTAAGAATGATCAAAAATAGTGAGCAATGTAAATCTGATTAAATGTATTCTTTTGTAGGTTTCCAACAGAGAAAACCATAATGAAATTGACTTGGTTTAAAGTGCATCCTTTTGGAAATCCAGTTTCAGATAACCAAAGGCAAAATGATTCAACAATGGAATTTCTATTTAAAGGATGTTTTTTTTTAAATTGATAATAGCTATCATACCAATTATTATTGTATTGCTTAGTATTAAATTATACTTACAACCTGATAATCAAACTTTAAAGTTACATAATAGAGAGAGTAAAGAAATGTGGAAAAATGAACAAGACTGGTCAGCATCTTTTAACACTTTTTAGCAAGACAATGTTGGTATGCAAAAAGCATGAATGTTTCTAATTGTTGGGTATGTAGTTTAATACCAAAAATAACAGGGGTAATGCCTCTAATACCTATTCCACTAAATTCTCTTAGTAGTTGGAGGGTATTAAATGAAACTGGAGATCAAATTATAAATGTACAATTGCGTAAAGCAAGAGTACAGTTATCTGCTATAGTACAGGGGATCACATGTTTTCAACAAAATGGAACTGTTCCAGTGGGTAATAGCAATTGTATTCAAACAATTGAAATGGTACATTTTCACAACCACATACCAGTACGTGGAGTATTTTCTCATGGTTTTCCTATTTTAATACCAATTAAGGGTCAATTAATATTAAGTGACTCAGCAGTATTTCATTTTTCACAAAATTATAAAAATGAGTGTAAAACCAATATTACATGTTAGAGAAGTAAAACAGATAAAAACTTTACAGTTGTACATGATAAAACTCCTACTATGGGGCAAGTAAATGGCAGTCTGGTAAATAGCAGTGTTGCTCTATCAGATGGGTTATATTACATCTGTGGTAAATATGCTTATAAATGGTTACCAAAGGGATGGGATGGCACGTGTTATATAGGATTAGTGGTACCAGCAATGCATCATATAAAAGAGTTACCAAAAGGAAACATTAGAAATGCAAAAAAGAAAAGGGATATATTACCTGTGATTGAAAGTCTAGAAAATCCAGTAGACACCTTAGATACATCACATATATATCATCAAAATCTTGATTATATTAAATTAAAAGATATGGATTTAGGAGATGATGTAATATCTGGAGCAGGTATTTTCCTTGGTACGGGGCTGCAAAAGCCATCTGGGAGCTGAGAAAACTATCTAAACTAGTTGAGGTATTGGCAAATGCCACTTTTAATGCAGTCCTTGACATTACTGTCGAAATGACAGCAATACGAACTATGGTTTTACAAAATCGAATGGCATTAGATTACATATTAGCATCCCAAGGGAGTACATGTGCTTTAATAGGAGAACAATGTTGTACATTTATTCCAGACAAAACAGAATCTGTAAAAGCACATTTAGAAGTAATTGCACAAGTGTCTCAACATACTAGAAAAAATTGGAATGATGACTGGAGTGAATAGTTTAGTAATCTGTTTACAGGATGGACAGGAAAAATCACTGTATTTTTAGTTTCTTTTATTGTTATTGTAATGCTTGGTTGCATATTATTTACATGTATTAAAGTCTGCTTAGCAAAAGCTAGTCATGTTACAGTTATTAATTGTCATAATGAAAAAGTATTATCAAATAATGTTGAATTTATTTCTCTAGTTTAAAATAATAAAAAAAGAGGGAATTGTTAGAGTGTGCTGAACAATATACTAAGGTTGAAAATAACTTTGTTACAAATATGCAACATAAATAAGGAAAAAGATAAAGCTTGCTCAAATGTAGAAAGAAAGTTTAGTAATATGTGATTAGCATCCATACTAAATGATTGTGGCTTAAAAAAATACACACATCAAGAAAGTTTAAAATAAATGACTGTGGCTTAAAAAAAATAAGGAACTTGTTTATGAGTGTATTACACACACATCAAGAAAGCTGACTTCTTACAGACATGACAAGAATGTAATCTGCTTTCAATGGACAACAGGACATGTTTTCTAAGAAAGTTTAAAAATATGTTTTTCTAAGAAAGTTAATCCACAAGGTGTTTCCTTGAAGACAGTTTACTTATCAGCATTTGCACAAGAACAGAATCCACAAGGCGTTTTCTTGAAGACAGTTTACTTATCATCATTTGCACAAGAACAGATGTGTTAGCATTTGCGTCATCAAGGCAGTATCTTTCCAAAACCAAGAGGGTGTGTGTTTAACTAAAATATGTATAAAAAGTCTGTATTAAATCTAGTTATGTTAGAGGTATGGTAGGGACACAAGTCCTGAGGTAAATGTTATATCTCTCATATCATCTGTACTATATGAGAAGTAAAGTTGGAACAGTACTTTAAGCTGCAACGTTTGTCCAGTTTGGTTTATTATAAAGGGTTATTACTGGGTTTAAAGTCAGATGCTGTATCAGTGTATATTCTGCAAGTTTCTTTGGTAAACAGACTGTGATAATTAGACTTTGATTTCAGCAGCCAGAAAGACTGAGTGTCTTAAGAAGACTTCAAATCCCACAGCAAGCAGCAAGCAAGCAGTAAGCAGAGCCAAATATTTTTCAATGGCAAGCTAGCCTGCATCTGAACCTACACTCTGCATTCAAACACAGGGGGAGTGATGGTAAGCCCTGCAGAGGGTTACTTCATTTAAATTGCAGTAACTAACATTTGTATGTATGTGTCAGTTCTGAACAGAAGTATTCCAGTTTATGCAGCTTGCAGTAGTAAAGTTTTTTAGACATCTACATCCGGAGTGAGACAGAAGTTCCAGTCGCAGTGCCATAATTTCGCTAAGAAAAGGTGGATATCCACTAGCCCAACAGTCCACTGCCTGTTGTGGTTTCCCAGTCTCTTGAGTGACTTTGAAAAATTTCCAGCCATCTGCAACAACAGCCTGATCACCTGTTTTCTTGCTCACTGGTAAGACTTTTTCCTACGTCACATTTTTAGTATGGATGCTATTAGGCAGAATTCTAACAAATGGAAGCCAAGTTTTACTCTTAATGTAGCAGAACAACCAGATAAAATATGGAGTAAATTGCAATGTTGGTATACACATCACATTAGTAAGTGTAAAACCTTGTTAGGGCAAGTTGACATACAGGCATTATGTAAGTGGATTATAACATTTGATTGGTATTTGCAACAAAAAAATGAAGTATATCATAGTAAATGTTTGTTGTGTGATTCAAGAGAAACTGCATTTTGTATAATATGCCATAAAAAAGTTTTGCATGATATTGCTAAAAAAATAGACTGTGCAGACAGATCTGTTCATGATAAAGAATTAATTAAGGGTACACAGTTTTCATTATATCCAGATGTTAAGCAGTTATGTCCTGTCAGTACATTAATTTCTGAATTACAAGAGCAGTCAAATCTGTTATTGACAGAGCCTCCTGTAGATCTTGTAACTCCCTTTAAAAGTTATGTACAATCATGGAATGATGCCACGGCTATACATACAGATGAGGACAGAAACAAAGCTTATGATACATTAACAGGAGAATTTAATATGTTTTTAAAAGAGAAACAAAGTGAGTTTTAAATGTTCAGAAATGACATCCAAGATCTCTGTCAAAAGCACATAGGAGCCCTGCAGTCCACAGAGGAATCCAATAATAGGTATCATACATCCCTTAAACACTTACAGGTAGAAATGACAGACCTTAAACAGCGTCTGAAGGAAAAGGAAGAAGAATTAGATGAATTAACAGAGACTAACCTCCAAAATACTATTGTGATATCCCAGCTTAAGGAAGAGGTAAAAAACACAAAACCAGTCCAAATTGTAGAACAGGGACAGGGCACCACTACAGATTTATATACACAGTCTAGATTATTACAGAGTTTACCACAGTGAAATTATAAAAAAGGCATATTTTATAACATGCTTACATTTGAAGAATGGGTGGCATATACAGCAGGATCTGATATATGGACAGATGCATTACTTAGATGTTTTTGGATTTTTATTCCCAAATGTTTTAAAACTTTCATTCAATTAAAACAAGACGATTATCAGTTAAACACTAAAGTAGGACGTATGACAGCCATTTTAATGGCATTTACACAAGGGCAGCCTCTCACAGCCAAATTATTAGATAATTTTAAAATTACTATCACAGACAAATTAATGGAACAAAGTGATCATTTTAGACTTGCATTTCAAATCATATATAAAAAAACAGATAGAGACATGGAAAAAAGAGACATTCAAAAACAGTTAATACATTGCTTCTTAGAACAAGTAAAACGGGTTCCAGGGTATATTAAATGTATCTATGAAGAAAATTCTGATACCCTCACTGATTTGGTACAAAAACTAATGAGGGGACAGACTATGGCCGATGATGGGACATTATACTCACACCATATCTTTGCATTTGAAGAAAATAGTGAGCCATTTGAAGTAATTGGTGAGATAAAAAGCAGGGAAAGGCAAAGGTGGTGTGACCAACCACCAGCAGAAAGAGCTGCGTCAGCACCACCAGCTCCTGCCTCTATGCTTGTAGTACCAGGATCAAGCACAGGTAATGAGCAAAAGGCACCAACATGCTTCTTTTTTAAAAAAATAGGACATGTTAAGCAAAATTGTGATCATTACAAAGCCTGGCGCAAAAAGAAGGAAGAACAGGGGGTATTTCCAAAAAGAGAGCAAACAAATTTACAAGAAAAGTCAGAAAAGCAGGATTATGTACAAAAACCTTAAAATATTGGCAAACACAGTTATAAGAGCCATCAATATACAGGAAAAGGGAAAGCATGCCCGGTAGATTTTCAAACAGTTTCACCTATAAATCCGAAACATTTGATAGAACAGGCAGAAGGAATAGCTAGGCAACAGTTAAAAAAAGAGATTGAAAGACCTAAATATGTAGATCATTCAGACACAGAGAAAGATGACAAACAAAAACATGAGGTGTGTCATATTGCATTTGATAATAAAGGAGAGGATGAGTGGATTTCCTTACAATAGGGATGTGCCCCCCCTACTCTGGTATCTTTCCTGACTACCTTTAAAAAGGTTTGAGATGGACGACCACTGATTGATATTTGGGTAGAGGGGTCATTGTGGAAAAATGTCTTAATAGACACAGGAGCAGCAGTATCTGTCACAAACAGACAGTTACCAGCAAATTCTATAAAAAAGGTTTGCATTTCAGCATTTAATGGCACAGGATGCTATGCAGTGAGTAGCCAAAGTGTGGACATAAAGTTTTGTCAAGAAGGACAGACATGGAAGGGTGCATTTTTAATGCATCCATCTTGCACAAATACCATTATTGGTATGGACATTCTAGGACCTTTAGGTATAGTAATTGATTTACCTAATGAAATTCTGTGGATAGGAGACAAACAACAAAGAGAGGAAAAGCAAAATACAGGTTGCTATGCAATCTCTCTACCTGACAAACCTGAAAAACCCACAGGCTATGTAAATACAGACAGTGAGGATGTATGGAATCATTTACAACAGCAATTCCCAAATCTATGGTCCAAGGGTCTCAGTGACTGTGGGAAACTAGAAAGCCCAGTAGGAATAGGAAGTGATCAGGACTATATACCACCTTTTCAAAAAAAATATCCTATTCCTAGGGAAGCAGAAGAACATATGGAAAAATGTATTGCAGAATGGGAAAGAGAAGGGATTATACAAAAAGGCAACAGTCCTACAAATTCACCAATCTGGCCAGTTAAGAAAAAAGATGGTAGTTATCATCTTGTTATTGATTTACGGAAGGTTAATCAGTATACCACTCCTAGAGCACATTTGATTCCAGGAGTCCCAGAGTTGGCTGCACATATTAAGCCACAAAGTAAATGGTTTACAGTAATAGATTTAGCAAATGTTTTTTTTGCAGTTCCACTCAGGAAAAAAGATTGGCCAAGATTTGCCTTTACATTTAAAAACCAGCAATATGTTATGACAAGGTTACCACAAGGGTTTCAAAACAGTCCAGTTATTTTTCATCATACAGTAGGATCCATTCTACAACATTTGGAAAAGGATAATTCAGTAATACATTACATTGATGATATTTTAATTCAGTCAGAAACAGTAGAGGAGCATGTACGGCTTCTTAAGAGAGTTTTTTATACTCTACAACAAGCAGGGTTTAAGGTTAAAAGTGAAAAATTCAGTTTATGACACAAAAAGTTAAGCTTCTAGGTACTATTATAAAGCCAACAGCAAGATCTCCTTGCCCTGTACATGTACAAGGCATTTTACAAATGGAAAAGCCACTGACTATAGCAGACTTACATAAATTCATGGGAATCATGAATTACAATAGGGAATTTATAGAGGATTATGCAGCCGTGGCTGCTCCCCTATACAAAATGTTACAGGAACAAAAGAACTCCACCTTTTTAGAGTGGGCATCTCATGAAGAGGAGGCATTTTCACAGATAAAAATCAAACTAGCACAAGCTACAGAACTAATAGCGCCTACACCAAGGTTACCATTTGTGTTACAAGCAGCAGCAGGAAAAAAAACACTGTCTGTGGTACTATTACAGGAATGGCCACATGGTAGTGACAACAGAATAGAAAAAACATTACGCCCAGTCACTTTCTTTAGCAGGAAGATGACTCCAGTGGAACTGGGCTACGATCCATGTATACAGCAGTTATTAGCCATTTACTGGGGTATTAAACAAACTGAATATTTGACCGTATTTTCCAGCATAATAGTACAAACACCACATCAAGCTGTAAAAGCTCTGGTAGACAGTTTTGAAATGAATAAAATTACACATGGTATTAGTCAGGCAGTCTTTGCAAAATGGATGGCACTTTTTGGAATGAAAACTGTTACTATACAGACAGGGGACAAATACTGTTTATCAAACTACATGGGATATGAAGGAAAACAGCATAACTGTTTAGAAAAGATAATGTCACCTGAAGTACAATTTTTAGCATCTGATTTTGATCACTTTAAGCCATCCATCTTTGTGGATGGAGCACGATATTGGGACCAAGGCAGATACTGGACAGGATTTGCCATAGTTCCAGAGAATCCACAACTGGGTTCTCCTGAACTAATCAAGTTACCAGGGCATATGTCAGCTCAAAGAGCTGAACTGGAGGCAGTACTGTATGTGTTAAAGTATTACAATCCCATTAACATTTTTTCAGATAGTGCTTACATAGTAAATTCTTTGAGATTACATATGGAAACCTGGGTAAGACGAGGATTTGTGGATAGTGTAGGTAAACCATTACGGCATGCTGAAGTATTAAAAGACATATATAAAGTTATAACAATGTCAAAACAACAAGGACAGTATAGCATCTTAAAAGTAAAAGCACATCAAAAGCCAACCAGTGAAACTTACAGATTAAATGTGTTAGCTGATACTTTGGCAAAACAAGCAGCACAAAATGAAAAAGAACTTCCAGAATATGAATATATCAATGTATAAGTTAGTGTCTTAAAAGAGTTAGCTAAAGAATCAATAGAGAAAGACCTTGTAAATATACAAAAACAACAGGGCTTAAAAGAAGAATCAGTGCAAATTGACAGGAGTATCACCAAAGGAGTACTATGCATACACCGCCTCCAAAGGGTTACAGTTGCCATATGTACCATTCCAGTTGGCACGCCAGCTGGTCAAGTTAAATCACCAAATACTGGGCCATATAGGAACTGATAAGTTATGGGCAGTTGTAAAAGAAAAGTATTGGAACCCAAATTTAAAAAAGGTTTGCAAACTGATTATAGAAGAATGTTTAATCTGTCTGCAGGTAAATGCTAAAAGCAAAAGGCCTCAGTTACATCGAGTACAGCCAGCAGATAGGCCATGGTACGCAGTTCAAATACATTATGCAGGTACATTACCAACAGCAAAGGGAGGTTACAGGTATCTACTAGTCGTAGTGGACGTTTTTTCAAAATGGGTAGAAGCAATTCCTACCAAAACCATGACAGCAAAGGCAACAGCAGAAGCCTTATGGAAAAATATTTTCTGCCATTGGGGATGGCCACGGGTCACAGAGTCAGACAATGGCCCACAGTTTGTTAGTGATCTCATTAAACAAATGTGTAATTTGTTAGCCATACAGCAAAGATTTCATGTACCATACCATCCACAATCCAATGGTATTGTAGAACGTATGAATCGGACGTTAAAAGAATGTCTAAAAAAGGCATGCTTGGAAAAGGGCAATACGTGGGTACATCATCTGCCTGGTTTTTTAATGGGTATTCGAGTAACACCAAACAGCAAAACAGGTATTTCCCCTTATGAAATAATGACAGGCCACAAAATGCCCATACTATTACCATTTGATCCAGATTTCCCTAATGGTAGTCCCATGCTAGAAATCAGCAAACATCAGGAATGGCTAAAACAACTTACTAGCATATGTGACTATAATGCAAGGGAGCAAGCATTCCATCTATGGAAAAACGTGCCAATATTACCAGCTGAAGAAAACCTTCCCTGTGGAACCAAAGTATTGGTAAAAACATTCCAAATGGAAGGACCATGGGCAAGGCCCTTTTGAAGTAGTGGAACAAATTGGACCATTAGTGTACAAAATTAAAGGAAAAAAGAAAAACAGAACAATGTTGGTACATAAAGATCAGCTAAGAATGATCAAAAATAGTGAGCAATGTAAATCTGATTAAATGTATTCTTTTGTAGGTTTCCAACAGAGAAAACCATAATGAAATTGACTTGGTTTAAAGTGCATCCTTTTGGAAATCCAGTTTCAGATAACCAAAGGGAAAATGATTCAACAATGGAATTTCTATTTAAAGGATGTTTTTTTTTAAATTGATAATAGCTATCATACCAACTATTATTGTATTGCTTAGTATTAAATTATACTTACAACCTGATAATCAAACTCTAAAGTTACATAAGAGAGAGAGTAAAGAAATGTGGAAAAATGAACAAGACTGGTCACCATCTTTTAACACTTTTTTAGCAAGACAATGTTGGTATGCAAAAAGCATGAATGTTTCTAATTGTTGGGTATGTAGTTTAATACCAAAAATAACAGGGGTAATGCCTCTAATACCTATTCCACTAAATTCTTTTAGTAGTTGGAGGGTATTAAATGAAACCGGAGATCAAATTATAAATGTACAATTGCGTAAAGCAAGAGTACAGTTATCTGCTATAGTACAGGGGATCACATGTTTTCAACAAAATGGAACTGTTCCAGTGGGTAATAGCAATTGTATTCAAACAATTGAAATGGTACATTTTCACAACCACATACCAGTACGTGGAGTATTTTCTCATGGTTTTCCTATTTTAATACCAATTAAGGGTCAGTTAATATTAAGTGACTCAGCAGTATTTCATTTTTCACAAAATTATAAAAATGAGTGTAAAACCAATATTACATGTTAGAGAAGTAAAACAGATAAAAACTTTACAGTTGTACATGATAAAACTCCTACTATGGGGCAAGTAAATGGCAGTCTGGTAAATAGCAGTGTGGCTCTATCAGATGGGTTATATTACATCTGTGGTAAATATGCTTATAAATGGCTACCAAAGGGATGGGATGGCACCTGTTATATAGGATTAGTGGTACCAGCAATGCATCATATAAAAGAGTTACCAAAAGGAAACATTAGAAATGCAAAAAAGAAAAGGGATATATTACCTGTGATTGAAAGTCCAGAAAATCCAGTAGACACCTTAGATACATCACATATATATCATCAAAATCTTGATTATATTAAATTAAAAGATATGGATTTAGGAGATGATGTAATATCTGGAGCAGGTATTTTCCCTTGGTACGGGGCTGCAAAAGCCATCTGGGAGCTGAGAAAACTATCTAAACTAGTTGAGGTATTGGCAAATGCCACTTTTAATGCAGTCCTTGACATTACTGTCAAAATGACAGCAATACGAACTAAGGTTTTACAAAATCGAATGGCATTAGTTTACATATTAGCATCCCAAGGGGGTACATGTGCTTTAATAGGAGAACAATGTTGTACATTTATTCCAGACAAAACAGAATCTGTAAAAGCACATTTAGAAGTAATTGCACAAGTGTCTCAACATACTAGAAAAAATTGGAATGATGACTGGAGTGAATGGTTTAGTAATCTGTTTACAGGATGGACAGGAAAAATCACTGTATTTTTAATTTCTTTTATTGTTATTGTAATGCTTGGTTTCATATTATTTACATGTATTAAAGTCTGCTTAGCAAAAGCTAGTCAAGTTACAGTTATTAATTGTCATAATGAAAAAGTATTATCAAATAATCGGAAAAGTAGTAAGACAAACCAGCGGAGTTAATGCTCAGCGAGACAGCAGACTGTAGAAACACAAAATAAATAAGAAGCTGCTGAGCAAAGCAATGGGGGGGTTTTGCCAATAAGAATAGACTCCAAAAGCCAAATGTCTCAATGAACAGGTAGCGAACCAGATATGCACACAATAAATTTTATTTGTTGAAAGAGGTTAGCGCTTTCGCAATAGCTTCATCAGACCTAACATAACATAAGCCATCTCAATCAAGCATTTAAATACATACAAAGGCGCCAAAAAGCATCAAGCTCTTTAAAGCTATAGTGCATATTTATAAAATGCATAAGTCAAACATAATAATAAAAAAATATATATGTAATAAATATGAGTGAATGAGATGCATATAATAAAAGTAAGGATAATAAAAACAACACATTAAAACATACCAAAATTTATATATAAAGAATCTAAAAACAGATAAAAATAGTAGTCCAAACTACACATATGAAAGCTATCACACTAGCAAATGGAGACATCTATATGTGTGAAAGGGGGACTCACTATCATTTCTTACTCTTAAGCCTCCTAGACTTTAGTAGGGCGTGAGGACCTTCCCATTAAGGCCAGGTGTCATGTCGGCCCTGAACTTAATAATCCAATGTATCTCCCTGGTCTCAGTATAGTTCTTAATATCTCCCCTCCTATGTGACCTTAAAATCTGTTCCAAGACCCTGAACTTAAACTGATGTAACATACCCTCCTCCTTAGTGTGTTTTGCCAAAGCATTGTGTGTGTTGCCCTTCCTTGTATGGTACACATGCTCCCTTATCCTATCTCTCAAAATTCGATTGGTCTTACCTACATAGTAGGCTGGACATGAGGTGCATGCGAGATATACAACATCCATCGACATACAATTACCTCTAGTCCGAATATGAAAAGTGCCCTGTCCATACGGATACACAAACAAAGGATCAGTCAGTATATAGGAACAGAAATTACATCTATTGCATGCTGTCATGAAGGGCCCTTCCTGCATGGTAGGTGTGTGTAGTTTACCTGGATAACAGAGTAACTGTTTAAGATTCTTCTTATTACGGTAGACAAACTTTGGTCTATCACCTGCTAAACCATTAATAGTGGGATCCACAGATAAAATGTGCCAATGTTTGGATACAATATCCTTAACAGATCCAACATCTCTAGTATAACAGATAGGAAAGATGACATTGCCCTCCTTATAGACGCAGTCAGCACCCCTACTGACCCTACTCTCATCTGTGTACAGTTCCATCGCCCCCTCTGAAAAATATGGTTTGGCTCTATCTACCCTAAGACTATGTACTCCATCCATCCCTCTGATGATGTCTAAATTGCTGTAACCTCTTTCAGCAAATCTCATGCCCAGATCTTCCAACTCTCTATCCAGATAAGTGTCCCCCGGTGTGTATCTAGACATCCGCATGGACTGTCCTTTAACTATGTTGTTATATACATAGCCAGGGTGCATACTAGAACGATGGAGGAGTGTGTTCCTGTGGCAGGTCTTACGATACACCCCTGTATTGATGATCCCACTCGGTAACTTATCCACATGGATGTCCAGAAACGGAATGGTGGTATCGGACCAGTCCATGGTGAAACACACGAATAGCTACGCCAACCTGGTCATGGCTGAATGGGAGCATTGCCACCTCTTCCAGAATGAGTTTTTCAAGGAGTTCATCCCATTTTACAGGCGTTTTGTGGATGATCTCTTTTTCATCTGGAGAGGTACACTAGAACAGTTGAAGCGGTTCCATGAATGGATTAACACCTCCAACACATTCTTGTGTTTCACCATGGACTGGTTCGATACCACCATTCCGTTTCTGGACATCCATGTGGATAAGTTACCGAGTGGGATCATCAATACAGGGGTGTATCGTAAGACCTGCCACAGGAACACACTCCTCCATCGTTCTAGTATGCACCCTGGCTATGTATATAACAACATAGTTAAAGGACAGTCCATGCGGATGTCTAGATACACACCGGGGGACACTTATCTGGATAGAGAGTTGGAAGATCTGGGCATGAGATTTGCTGAAAGAGGTTACAGCAATTTAGACATCATCAGAGGGATGGATGGAGTACATAGTCTTAGGGTAGATAGAGCCAAACCATATTTTTCAGAGGCGATGGAACTGTACACAGATGAGAGTAGGGTCAGTAGGGTGCTGACTGTCTATAAGGAGGGCAATGTCATCTTTCCTATCTGTTATACTAGAGATGTTGGATCTGTTAAGGATATTGTATCCAAACATTGGCACATTTTATCTGTGGATCCCACTATTAATGGTTTAGCAGGTGATAGACCAAAGTTTGTCTACCGTAATAAGAAGAATCTTAAACAGTTACTCTGTTATCCAGGTAAACTACACACACCTACCATGCAGGAAGGGCCCTTCATGACAGCATGCAATAGATGTAATTTTGTTCCTATATACTGACTGATCCTTTGTTTGTGTATCCGTATGGACAGGGCACTTTTCATATTCGGACTAGAGGTAATTGTATGTCGATGGATGTTGTATATCTCTACATGCACCTCATGTCCAGCCTACTATGTAGGTAAGACCAATCGATTGAGAGATAGGATAAGGGAGCATGTGTACCATACAAGGAAGGGCAACACACACAATGCTTTGGCAAAACACACTAAGGAGGAGGGTATGTTACATCAGTTTAAGTTTAGGGTCCTGGAACAGATTTTAAGGTCACATAGGAGGGGAGATATTAAGAATTATACTGAGACCAGGGAGATACATTGGATTATTAAGTTCAGGGCCGACATGAAACCTGGCCTTAATGGGAAGGTCCCTCTACGCCCCCTACTAAAGTCTAGGAAGCTTAAGAGTAAGAAATGATAGTGAGTCCCCGTTTCACATATATAGATGTTTCCATTTGCTAGTGTGATAGCTTTCATATGTGTAGTTTGGACTACTATTTTTACCTGTTTTTAGATTCTTTTTATATATAAATTTTGGTATGTTTCAATGTGTTGTTTTTATTATCCTTGATTTTAATATATGCACCTCATTTGTTCATATTTATTACATATATATATTTTTTATTATCATGTCTGACTTATGCATTTTATAAATATGTAGTATAGCTTTAAAGAGCTTGATGCTTTTTGGCGCCTTTGTATGTATTTGAATGCTTGATTGAGAGGGCTTATGTTATGTTAGGTCTGATGAAGCTATTGCGAAAGCGCTAACCTCTTTCAACAAATAAAATTTATTGTGTATATATCTGGTCTCGTTACCTGTTCATTGAGACATCTGGCTTTTGGAGTTTACTCTTATTGGCGAAACCCCCCCCATTGCTTTGCTCAGCAGCTTTTTATTTATTTATTTTGTGTTTCTACAGTCTGCTGTCTCGCTGAGCATTAACTCCGCTGGTTTGTCTTACTACTTTTCCGTTTATTCTGTGAGCTTGTATTTTCCAGTGGAGGCATGATCGGAGGGGGACCTGGAACCATTGAATTGCCGTACACAGTGTCGGACAACAAGGAAGTATGTACGACACCACGTCCGTTTTTGGACCGCTTTGCTGATTGCCTACGTAATGAAAGGAACCCTTTAGCATCTTTTGTGGATATAGACGAGGGCTCAGGAACATCTAACTCGTTGGATTATGATCGGGACGGACTGAACAGTGCTGTTGAAAAACTCGAGCAGGAATTATTTAAACTGAAGCGTATGCAGACCCAGCGACAACATTTTGAGGTCTGCATACAACGCCGACTTGTACCGAGGGGACTTAGGGTCTTGAAGATGCCAACGACTGGCACATTGTATCCGGAACTTCTATATGACTGGCAGCAGCTCAATATTGAGGTAAGCCTCAACTACATGAAGCTAATGAATGTTTTTTTTCTCCCGGTTGAGGAGAAACTTAGGGAGGATATCAGGAAAATGAAGAACAGTATCCTCACTGACTATCCGATCTCAGTGGTGGATCGAGTGCTGGGCTCCATGTTGGACAATGTGAATATGTATGAGCGTCGTCTCTTTTATCAAAAGAGAACAAAGCTGCAGAGGGACAGTATGGATTTCCGTTTGGGCAATATATTCACTTGGCCCAGGAACCATACAACGGACAATGGTTTATCTACTAATGGTACTAGTAATGTTTTGGTTAGGGATGCACGTATCAATGTCACTAGAGGGAATGGGAGTGTTTCTACCTCTGATGCCATACCTGTTAATGATTTAGGTGACAGCTTGGTTTCTAATGTGGAGAATATCACTGCAGTTACTGCTGATGTTGTGAACACTGTTGAATTTGTTGATTCTGCTGGTTCGACTTCCACTAGTGACCTTATAGAAGTGACTAATCTTGATGTCAATGCACGCATTAATGTCAGTGACAACACACACAATCTTAGTCTTGAACCAGTTGTTAGGAGGAAGACATTCAGTCCGATGAACAACAGAGTCATTAGTGGTCCCAACCCTGAACAGAGTCTTGACTCACACACTCCACAACAGGCTAAGACTAGATGCCCTTTTCCCATCAGGGTCACTGCCAGTGGGGAGAGAGCCTATCCGAGCAACAAGGGGAGATACAAGAGGAAGCTGTCCCCAGAGAGACAGCCTCCTCGGACTATCAAGAAAATGTGGGAGGTGAAACAGTAGGTATTGTTTTCAATTTATCTAATTATACATTGAGTGACTGTGAGATAGAAGTTCTATCTAGAGGCCTCACGTTCATTCCCACGATGGACAGTAGGTATGAAGAAACGTTAAAGGATTTTAAACTATTTATTAGGAATTTATCTCTTAAGATATTGTTTAAAGAGAATACAGGTACTATTTTGCACGATTCTATTTTTAGGACACCTAGCACTTTTGTCCCCCCGGTACACCCCCTAGTGGCTGCATATAGTAAGCTGGTTGAAGACGATATTTACAAAATGAATCAGAAAGGGTCTTCTAGCAGGAATAGGAGATTTAATCTCAATTACCGACAACGGATGGCCTTACGTTCTTTGTGTCATAATCGTGACATTGTCATTCGACCAGCGGATAAGGGTGGTGGCATGGTGGTCTTTGACACAGATAGGTACAGTCACGATATGTTACAGATGTTGGCGGATGATAGGTTCTATGCCCCCATCACCAATAGAGAAGTTGATACCATGATTTACACGATACACTCCACACTCCTTGGTCTCTTGAATGAAGGAGCCATTGACCAGGCTCTTTTTGACTATTTTATGTTCCTCATCCTTTGATTCCAACAATTCAGGGCCTACCCAAAGTCCACAAAGATCGATGCCGCCCCCCCATGAGACCTATTGTTGCTGGGAGGGGATGGTCCACTGAACCTCTTTCTTTATTTGTTGAAGCCCAACTCAGACCTTTGGTCGATGCTAATCCATTTATCCTTAGGGACACCAAGCAGTTTTTGCTAGATTTATATCAGCACATCCGAGATTGTCCCAATGTTTCAGATATTATTTGGGTGACAATGGATGTACAGTCACTTTTCACCATTATACCGAATCAACAGGGTATAGAGATGATTGACGCCTACCTGAGGAGGTCCACCATCCCCCTGGATTATGACATTGGATTGATTGTCTTATTGCTGGGGACCATTTTGGAGTCCAATCTCTTCTGTTTCCAGGACAGAATTTTTTTACAACGAGATGGCGTAGCTATGGGCACTTCATGTGCGAATAGCTACGCCAACCTGGTCATGGCTGAATGGGAGCATTGCCACCTCTTCCAGAATGAGTTTTTCAAGGAGTTCATCCCATTTTACAGGCGTTTTGTGGATGATCTCTTTTTCATCTGGAGAGGTACACTAGAACAGTTGAAGCGGTTCCATGAATGGATTAACACCTCCAACACATTCTTGTGTTTCACCATGGACTGGTCCGATACCACCATTCCGTTTCTGGACATCCATGTGGATAAATTACCGAGTGGGATCATCAATACAGGGGTGTATCGTAAGACCTGCCACAGGAACACACTCCTCCATCGTTCTAGTATGCACCCTGGCTATGTATATAACAACATAGTTAAAGGACAGTCCATGCGGATGTCTAGATACACACCGGGGGACACTTATCTGGATAGAGAGTTGGAAGATCTGGGCATGAGATTTGCTGAAAGAGGTTACAGCAATTTAGACATCATCAGAGGGATGGATGGAGTACATAGTCTTAGGGTAGATAGAGCCAAACCATATTTTTCAGAGGGGGCGATGGAACTGTACACAGATGAGAGTAGGGTCAGTAGGGGTGCTGACTGCGTCTATAAGGAGGGCAATGTCATCTTTCCTATCTGTTATACTAGAGATGTTGGATCTGTTAAGGATATTGTATCCAAACATTGGCACATTTTATCTGTGGATCCCACTATTAATGGTTTAGCAGGTGATAGACCAAAGTTTGTCTACCGTAATAAGAAGAATCTTAAACAGTTACTCTGTTATCCAGGTAAACTACACACACCTACCATGCAGGAAGGGCCCTTCATGACAGCATGCAATAGATGTAATTTTTGTTCCTATATACTGACTGATCCTTTGTTTGTGTATCCGTATGGACAGGGCACTTTTCATATTCGGACTAGAGGTAATTGTATGTCGATGGATGTTGTATATCTCGCTACATGCACCTCATGTCCAGCCTACTATGTAGGTAAGACCAATCGAATTTTGAGAGATAGGATAAGGGAGCATGTGTACCATACAAGGAAGGGCAACACACACAATGCTTTGGCAAAACACACTAAGGAGGAGGGTATGTTACATCAGTTTAAGTTCAGGGTCTTGGAACAGATTTTAAGGTCACATAGGAGGGGAGATATTAAGAACTATACTGAGACCAGGGAGATACATTGGATTATTAAGTTCAGGGCCGACATGACACCTGGCCTTAATGGGAAGGTCCCTCTACGCCCCCTACTAAAGTCTAGGAGGCTTAAGAGTAAGAAATGATAGTGAGTCCCCCTTTCACACATATAGATGTCTCCATTTGCTAGTGTGATAGCTTTCATATGTGTAGTTTGGACTACTATTTTTATCTGTTTTTAGATTCTTTATATATAAATTTTGGTAAGTTTTAATGTGTTGTTTTTATTATCCTTACTTTTATTATATGCATCTCATTCACTCATATTTATTACATATATATATTTTTTTATTATTATGTTTGACTTATGCATTTTATAAATATGCACTATAGCTTTAAAGAGCTTGATGCTTTTTGGCGCCTTTGTATGTATTTAAATGCTTGATTGAGATGGCTTATGTTATGTTAGGTCTGATGAAGCTATTGCGAAAGCGCTAACCTCTTTCAACAAATAAAATTTATTGTGTGCATATCTGGTTCGCTACCTGTTCATTGAGACATTTGGCTTTTGGAGTCTATTCTTATTGGCAAAACCCCCCCATTGCTTTGCTCAGCAGCTTCTTATTTATTTTGTGTTTCTACAGTCTGCTGTCTCGCTGAGCATTAACTCCGCTGGTTTGTCTTACTACTTTTCCGTTTATTCTGTGAGCTTGTATTTTCCAGTGGAGGCATGATCGGAGGGGGACCTGGAACCATTGAATTGCCGTACACAGTGTCGGACAACAAGGAAGTATGTACGACACCACGTCCGTTTTTGGACCGCTTTGCTGATTGCCTACGTAATGAAAGGAACCCTTTAGCATCTTTTGTGGATATAGACGAGGGCTCAGGAACATCTAACTCGTTGGATTATGATCGGGACGGACTGAACAGTGCTGTTGAAAAACTCGAGCAGGAATTATTTAAACTGAAGCGTATGCAGACCCAGCGACAACATTTTGAGGTCTGCATACAACGCCGACTTGTACCGAGGGACTTAGGGTCATGAAGATGCCAACGACTGGCACATTGTATCCGGAACTTCTATATGACTGGCAGCAGCTCAATATTGAGGTAAGCCTCAACTACATGAAGCTAATGAATGTTTTTTTTCTCCCGGTTGAGGAGAAACTTAGGGAGGATATCAGGAAAATGAAGAACAGTATCCTCACTGACTATCCGATCTCAGTGGTGGATCGAGTGCTGGGCTCCATGTTGGACAATGTGAATATGTATGAGCGTCGCCTCTTTTATCAAAAGAGAACAAAGCTGCAGAGGGACAGTATGGATTTCCGTTTGGGCAATATATTCACTTGGCCCAGGAACCATACAACGGACAATGGTTTATCTACTAATGGTACTAGTAATGTTTTGGTTAGGGATGCACGTATCAATGTCACTAGAGGGAATGGGAGTGTTTCTACCTCTGATGCCATACCTGTTAATGATTTAGGTGACAGCTTGGTTTCTAATGTGGAGAATATCACTGCAGTTACTGCTGATGTTGTGAACACTGTTGAATTTGTTGATTCTGCTGGTTCGACTTCCACTAGTGACCTTATAGAAGTGACTAATCTTGATGTCAATGCACGCATTAATGTCAGTGACAACACACACAATCTTAGTCTTGAACCAGTTGTTAGGAGGAAGACATTCAGTCCGATGAACAACAGAGTCATTAGTGGTCCCAACCCTGAACAGAGTCTTGACTCACACACTCCACAACAGGCTAAGACTAGATGCCCTTTTCCCATCAGGGTCACTGCCAGTGGGGAGAGAGCCTATCCGAGCAACAAGGGGAGATACAAGAGGAAGCTGTCCCCAGAGAGACAGCCTCCTCGGACTATCAAGAAAATGTGGGAGGTGAAACAGTAGGTATTGTTTTCAATTTATCTAATTATACATTGAGTGACTGTGAGATAGAAGTTCTATCTAGAGGCCTCACGTTCATTCCCACGATGGACAGTAGGTATGAAGAAACGTTAAAGGATTTTAAACTATTTATTAGGAATTTATCTCTTAAGATATTGTTTAAAGAGAATACAGGTACTATTTTGCACGATTCTATTTTTAGGACACCTAGCACTTTTGTCCCCCCGGTACACCCCCTAGTGGCTGCATATAGTAAGCTGGTTGAAGACGATATTTACAAAATGAATCAGAAAGGGTCTTCTAGCAGGAATAGGAGATTTAATCTCAATTACCGACAACGGATGGCCTTACGTTCTTTGCGTCATAATCGTGACATTGTCATTCGACCAGCGGATAAGGGTGGTGGCATGGTGGTCTTTGACACAGATAGGTACAGTCACGATATGTTACAGATGTTGGCGGATGATAGGTTCTATGCCCCCATCACCAATAGAGAAGTTGATACCATGATTTACACGATACACTCCACACTCCTTGGTCTCTTGAATGAAGGAGCCATTGACCAGGCTCTTTTTGACTATTTTTATGTTCCTCATCCTTTGATTCCAACAATTCAGGGCCTACCCAAAGTCCACAAAGATCGATGCCGCCCCCCCATGAGACCTATTGTTGCTGGGAGGGGATGGTCCACTGAACCTCTTTCTTTATTTGTTGAAGCCCAACTCAGACCTTTGGTCGATGCTAATCCATTTATCCTTAGGGACACCAAGCAGTTTTTGCTAGATTTATATCAGCACATCCGAGATTGTCCCAATGTTTCAGATATTATTTGGGTGACAATGGATGTACAGTCACTTTTCACCATTATACCGAATCAACAGGGTATAGAGATGATTGACGCCTACCTGAGGAGGTCCACCATCCCCCTGGATTATGACATTGGATTGATTGTCTTATTGCTGGGGACCATTTTGGAGTCCAATCTCTTCTGTTTCCAGGACAGAATTTTTTTACAACGAGATGGCGTAGCTATGGGCACTTCATGTGCGAATAGCTACGCCAACCTGGTCATGGCTGAATGGGAGCATTGCCACCTCTTCCAGAATGAGTTTTTCAAGGAGTTCATCCCATTTTACAGGCGTTTTGTGGATGATCTCTTTTTCATCTGGAGAGGTACACTAGAACAGTTGAAGCGGTTCCATGAATGGATTAATACCTCCAACACATTCTTGTGTTTCACCATGGACTGGTCCGATACCACCATTCCGTTTCTGGACATCCATGTGGATAAGTTACCGAGTGGGATCATCAATACAGGGGTGTATCGTAAGACCTGCCACAGGAACACACTCCTCCATCGTTCTAGTATGCACCCTGGCTATGTATATAACAACATAGTTAAAGGACAGTCCATGCGGATGTCTAGATACACACCGGGGGACACTTATCTGGATAGAGAGTTGGAAGATCTGGGCATGAGATTTGCTGAAAGAGGTTACAGCAATTTAGACATCATCAGAGGGATGGATGGAGTACATAGTCTTAGGGTAGATAGAGCCAAACCATATTTTTCAGAGGCGATGGAACTGTACACAGATGAGAGTAGGGTCAGTAGGGGTGCTGACTGCGTCTATAAGGAGGGCAATGTCATCTTTCCTATCTGTTATACTAGAGATGTTGGATCTGTTAAGGATATTGTATCCAAACATTGGCACATTTTATCTGTGGATCCCACTATTAATGGTTTAGCAGGTGATAGACCAAAGTTTGTCTACCGTAATAAGAAGAATCTTAAACAGTTACTCTGTTATCCAGGTAAACTACACACACCTACCATGCAGGAAGGGCCCTTCATGACAGCATGCAATAGATGTAATTTTTGTTCCTATATACTGACTGATCCTTTGTTTGTGTATCCGTATGGACAGGGCACTTTTCATATTCGGACTAGAGGTAATTGTATGTCGATGGATGTTGTATATCTCGCTACATGCACCTCATGTCCAGCCTACTATGTAGGTAAGACCAATCGAATTTTGAGAGATAGGATAAGGGAGCATGTGTACCATACAAGGAAGGGCAACACACACAATGCTTTGGCAAAACACACTAAGGAGGAGGGTATGTTACATCAGTTTAAGTTCAGGGTCTTGGAACAGATTTTAAGGTCACATAGGAGGGGAGATATTAAGAACTATACTGAGACCAGGGAGATACATTGGATTATTAAGTTCAGGGCCGACATGACACCTGGCCTTAATGGGAAGGTCCCTCTACGCCCCCTACTAAAGTCTAGGAGGCTTAAGAGTAAGAAATGATAGTGAGTCCCCCTTTCACACATATAGATGTCTCCATTTGCTAGTGTGATAGCTTTCATATGTGTAGTTTGGACTACTATTTTTACCTGTTTTTAGATTCTTTTTATATATAAATTTTGGTATGTTTTAATGTGTTGTTTTTATTATCCTTACTTTTACTATATGCATCTCATTCACTCATATTTATTACATATATATATTTTTATATTATTATGTTTGACTTATGCATTTTATAAATATGCACTATAGCTTTAAAGAGCTTGATGCTTTTTGGCGCCTTTGTATGTATTTAAATGCTTGATTGAGATGGCTTATGTTATGTTAGGTCTGATGAAGCTATTGCGAAAGCGCTAACCTCTTTCAACAAATAAAATTTATTGTGTGCATATCTGGTTCGCTACCTGTTCATTGAGACATTTGGCTTTTGGAGTCTATTCTTATTGGCAAACCCCCCCCATTGCTTTGCTCAGCAGCTTCTTATTTATTTTGTATTATCAAATAATGTTGAATTTATTTCTCTAGTTTAAAATAATAAAAAAAAAGAGGGAATTGTTAGAGTGTGCTGAACAATATACTAAGGTTGAAAATAACTTTGCTACAAATATGCAACATAAATAAGGAATAAGATAAAGCTTGCTCAAATGTAGAAAGAAAGTTTAGTAATATGTGATTAGCATCCGTACTAAATGATTGTGGCTTAAAAAAATACACACATCAAGAAAGTTTAAAATAAATGACTGTGGCTTAAAAAAAATAAGGAACTTGTTTATGAGTGTATTACACACACATCAAGAAAGCTGACTTCTTACAGACATGACAAGAATGTAATCTGCTTTCAATGGACAACAGGACATGTTTTCTAAGAAAGTTTAAAAATATGTTTTTCTAAGAAAGTTAATCCACAAGGTGTTTCCTTGAAGACAGTTTACTTATCAGCATTTGCACAAGAACAGAATCCACAAGGCGTTTTCTTGAAGACAGTTTACTTATCATCATTTGCACAAGAACAGATGTGTTAGCATTTGCGTCATCAAGCAGTATCTTTCCAAAACCAAGAGGGTGTGTGTTTAACTAAAATATGTATAAAAAGTCTGTATTAAATCTAGTTATGTTAGAGGTATGGTAGGGACACAAGTCCTGAGGTAAATGTTATATCTCTCATATCATCTGTACTATATGAGAAGTAAAGTTGGAACAGTACTTTATGCTGCAACATTTGTCCAGTTTGGTTTATTATAAAGGGATATTACTGGGTTTAAAGTCAGATGCTGTATCAGTGTATATTCTGCAAGTTTCTTTGGTAAACAGACTGTGATAATTAGACTTTGATTTCAGCAGCCAGAAAGACTGAGTGTCTTAAGAAGACTTCAAATCCCACAGCAAGCAGCAAGCAAGCAGTAAGCAGAGCCAAATATTTTTCAAATACAGTATATGGTAATTATGCTTCAAGACCAGTTATTAAAGTATCCCTCTAGTGCCAATTTTAGTTAGTCTTCAGAAAATAGCCATGATGCTTGATAGGCTATATAATAAAAAAGAAAATGGACTAAACAGTACAATGTTTAAATATTTAAATCTATGGACAACAGAGAAACGTTTCATTTGCTATAAAAGAGAGATAGAGATGCATCATGGTACAATAAGGCACCAGTTCATAAGGTAGAAAACATAGGCAATAGATAATGTAATTTTACCGTTACAGCATACAGATACAGAAAAATAAATAGGCAGAGTTAACAGTTCATACTCTGTCTAATTTAACTGAAGACTTGCAGAGACAGTTTGAGGATGCATATGGCATTTTCTTCATGCTGTTTCTGGAACAGCAGGGTTAGAAGAATTACATGGCCTAATCAGTTTTATAAACCACAGAAATAAAAGACACTGATTTTCAGAATAATGGGCATGTTTTAGATACATCATACATGCAGTACAGCCACTTGAGCCTCAGTACAGAAGTCCAGTCAAATATCCATACTCTTCAGGAGGAAAAGATTGTTTCAGCTGATATTGTTCAGGAGAATCAGAATATACATGCAGAAACTTTGGATATATTTATTGGCACTGTTACTGTTTGCCAGCATTGCAGAATTTCTACAGACTGTTGCTGTTTATCAGCACTGTTACTGGAGACAGTATTTGGATATCACTAACATCTAATAAAGCAAGTTTAACTGAACTACAGTGTATGCAGACTTCATTCTAAAAGTACGAAAAGACTTGACCAGTAAAGGAGAGACTGGCACCTTGTTCAGTACAAGTTTGGGTAATTAACAAATAAAGACATTTATTCCAGTCTTATTCCAGTTATTTCCAGTTAAATCTAGTATACTACAGTCATATTCTTTTTTTACACTCTGAGTGAATGAATAATCAAATAGCTGCATTTTTAAAACCAAATGTTGTCATCTTGGCCCAAACATAATACCTGTTAATTACAGTATCTTTTTAGATGTAATTCTCACCACTGGATGTTTAGTCATCAATCTTTCTGTCACCTTGTTTCTCATAGATGACCTTTCCATTTCTCCATACATTTTTTTCCTGCTTGTTGACTGGAAGCTATTTCTCCTGTCCTTCATTTTCTCCAGATATGAGTTCTCTCCCTTTGTATACTTCCAAAATAGTCTCTCAGCCATATCTCTGCACAATCCCATCAAATCCTCCCCTGGGTGATCTTTCTCCAATAATTATATTCATTTCTCAGTTTCCAACCTGCCTGGCTGGATTTCCATAACCTGAACCATTCCACTTTCTTCTATTACTACAGGATTAGCACTTTATCTAACATCTCCATCCTTCTCCAAATCCACTTGTTTCAGCATTTCAATCTCACTGACTGTAAGCATACCACTCTCTGCCCCCATCTGGTTTCTTTTCCCAAGAACCTCCACTCTGGATACAGGAAGTGTTTCGCAAAATTATGGGGGAAGTTCTTTGATGGTCTGGACAAATTTCCCCTAGAACTATAAATACTACCTCAGGTCTTCCTTGATAAGAGATCATGAGCTTAGTGGGACTAACCCAATCAACAAATGATACATAAAAAAAATTCATCAACAGGTTACTAGCAATCTCTGAATACAACCCGAATAGGAAGACTTGGGTTCCAGCCTGGATAGAATTATTCTACTATTATGTAAAATCTCTCAACTTTAATCCCAAAGTGCTTCCCTTCCTTAATAAAGAGAATTTGAAGAATATCAAGCTGCATGCATATTTAAAGAATAAGGTAACTAACCTACAAAAACTTTTTGAAACTTTAAATTTGTCCAGCGCTTTAAATATTTTGCAGCCATTACACCTAAATCCCAAGCTTAAACTCAATAACAAATTGCTTAATCTAAATGCTTTCCCACTCCTCAAAGAGAAAAGTCTGTTAGAGATTTACAGTATCAAGAATCAATCTATCACTGAAACGAGAGTGGCATTGAACCTTCCCAAAAGCTAAGTTATTATTTTGAGACATATTAAAGATATGTCTATTAAAATTTTGGATGACCCCAAATTAAATATAACTAACATAAATTTACGTAAAACATTAGGGAGATCACTGTTAATGAAGAAAAAAGTGATCTCAGATGCATGCAAACTTATAGTTTTAGTTAGATTCCAAGACAATGTACTATTCTCCTGTAACTGGACTGACCTGAATCTTACAATCACACCTAATCATATAACTCAGTCTATCAAAATAACCTAAAAATCTATCCCATTCAAAAAACGTAGGTATGCGCAACTTATGATATTAAATAATGTGTACCTTTCCACAGTTCTATTAAATAAATTCTACACTTCAACTTTACCATTCTGTACATACTGTGACAATCAGAAGGCTGATTTATTCCACATATTTTGGAGCTGCAAATCCTCCCACAAGAATTGGTGCTCATTAAAAATTAAAATCCCAAAAAAGGGTTATACGACAAGTACCCTTTCCTGGAAATTTGCCATTTTACATATCACCCCTCCAGGGCTACTGAAATTACAAACATACATCTTTGTCACTATATTTGCATTAATCAAACTGTATATCACTGGAAAAACAAATCTGTACTTTCATGGATAGGCTTTAAACAAATGGTTGTTAAATACTTAATGGCCCAAAGTATTTAATACCTAGACAAAAACAAAATTCACATTTTCTCAATTACAGGAATATACCATTTGACTACATTCTGAAATAGTAATGCACCATGTTTTATCTTGATCTTAGAGACGGATTAGGGCTTTCAAAATCACAGTGTTATTGTTTTAAGAGACTAAATTAGAAACTGTAGTTTCATCTTGCTTTTTGGAATGAGCATGTAGCACGTTTGTATTTAGTTCATTAGTTTTGTTGTATATAGATTTGTAAATACTACAATGTAATATCACTCAAAAGTACTACTGTTTGCTGGCAATTGTGTTGTTTGTGCTTTGTATAAATAAAGAAATAAAAATAAACAGATTTTTGAGATAAAAAATCTTCAAATGTCAAATCTGAATGTCACAGGTCTTCTCTCACCAATTCAGACATATTTTCACTGGGAATCTTAATTTCCACTTACCTTTTTCCTTCCTCACAAAATTTGTTTACCTTTTTTTTCTCCTTTCCTGCACATGTGATCAAACCACCTTAATCTGTTTTCCTTCATCTTGCCTGTAACTTGGGTTACTTTGGGTTCCATGATGATGTCTTCATTTTTTCATCTGTCCCATAGTACGGCCTTGTATATCTTAGGCACTACATGTCCATCACCTCAACATTCATAAGCTGCCCTGCCTTCATTGATCAGGTTTCTGCATCATACTGAAGTGTTGTGTACACCTTACATTTATCTTCTTTGGCATTCTTTTGTCATACACTACCTATGTCACTTTGTGTTAGTTGGCTACAGCACTTGATGTTGTTAACCCTTTCCAATAGTTTCTCTTCTATCTCAATTTTGGTTCTTCTGATTGCCCCATTTGCTGCCATGACAACTATTTTGCATGTCATGTCCCTATTATTTGCTGAAGTTCCTGTTCAGAGTCTGATTGTAGTGCTACATCATTTACATGCAGCAGCATTGCTGATCTGTCTCCTTTGACCTGTTTTCTACTATATTCTATCACCAGTGTAAAGTGGACTTAGAACAGAACCTTGATGTGCAACCATTCCCACTGGTAACCCTTCTGTCTGCCTGAGCCCTCTTTCCACTTGCATCAGTCAGTCCTTACACATAACCTGTATTAATTCTGGAAATGTTCCCAGAACCTTAAACCATTGCATTACCCTCCAAATCAGCTATTTGGGGACCTTGTCATGTGCTTTCTTCAAGTCAAGGAATGCCATGTTGGAGTCTTTCCTCATCTCTGAATTTTTCTCCAAGGTCTGTCTCGCTACAAATATTGAGTTGGTTGCACTACATCCTGAATTGAATCTGAACTGCTCAGCTCCCATTTTACTTTCTAATACCCTACATATTCATTTATCAACCACCCCCTCCAGCACTTTCATGCAACGTGACAGGAGCTTGATAACTAGGTGATGCCTATAGTCGTGAATATCCCCTTTGTTATTGTACACTGGCACTGGAATGCTTATTTTCCAGTCATATGTGATATATTGTTCTTTCCATACTTAAATGAGCACCATCAGCAGCCATTTCCCCCCTACTGCATCCAGCATATTCATCATACCTGTGCTAGCAGTATTAGCAACAAATGGCCACAAATAGAGCTATGGAGAGTTAACCTTAACAGTAAAATATATGCTATCACTGAAACATGGCTTAAGCCTGGCTCCTATAGCCTTACTACCAAACAGCAAAAGTATGTTCTATTCTGTCATAACAGAGTTGGACAGACAGTGGCAGGGGTGCCACCTTTCTTGTGAACAACACAGCCAATCTAAAGCCAAAACTTATTGCTACCTTAAATTTTAAATATTTCAAGGATCCTAACCTGGTACTTTGTCAGGTTCAGCTTGCTGGATGCATCAGAATATTCTCATCAGATATTTGCATTTCACCACCATCCTCTGTTTCGTAGGCTCATAGACAAATACCAGGCTAGTAGCTCTTATGGTCTATTTTAAACTTAGCCAATTTCTGCTGCAAAGGTGAGAATTAAACCCTACACCTTGTGTCTGTGAGGTAAACAACTTAATCATTAGGCCAATTCCCATCCTTCCAAAAAGCAGAAACAGGTGTCTTGATGGGATCCATTCAAAATACCCTTAGTCAGATCATCTCAATCACACAGACTAAGCCAACAATATTTTAGGGACCAGTCTACTGAAATAAATCAATACCCTGTCAACCACAACACAAGGCAGAAGACCAGCTGTATAGCAGAAAATGTAGCACCTAAGTTTAATAATCAAATGTCTGAACTCTAGAGTGCTACCTCTTAAAATAACAACATTCAAAACTCACTGTAAGGCTCTTAAAGTACTTTTGTAGGGAGGAAAGCACATCTAACATAGGTGGCTGCATCTTATCTTACCCCTATTACTTCTGTATTCTGGCTATGAGATTGCTATACTGTGTAATAAGAGTAATTCTCCAAAATATGCAGTCTTAAAACTGGTATATAAAAACTAGTCACATTACTGTTTGCACTTCTCAGGGTTGAAATTAGGTGTGGCTTGCTTCCCACAAGAAAAATATAGGTATAGAAATTTAGTGCAGAAAATCGTCTAGTATTTCTTTTGAAAGTGGCAGAAAACTTCCTCCTAAAGGAAGAACAGACACACACCAATCTGGCAGTTATTATAAGTTAAGAATGAACCTCAGTCCCTGAACCTGTGTAAGAGAAATTTTGCCACTGAGCAACCATTCTGCACTAAAGATAATGTTAAGAGATTTCAGAGAACAGAGAAAAAAAAATCAAAGGAAATCAAATTTCCTTCTGAAATTTCAGATTAACATATTTATTGCAGTGTACATTAAAGGTGAGCAGGTCAGATAACTTCATCTGTAGCTCTAAACTAATATCTACTGCTTGTTTACCAGGACATTCATGTTCACCTCCTATTCATCCACTTGCACCTGTTAACCTTTTGTTGGAGGAGTGGTCTGTGCCTCCACAGGTCTGCAGTCTCCGCTAGTGAGCCCACTGTACACGTCAGACTTCAACTTTCAAATCTGTGCCAAACTCTAGACACTTCTTACTTGCCTTCATCTGACTACACTCATAAGTCTTTTTAGACCTAAATGAGCCAGCTTACAAACTCACTTATAAGCAAAATTACCATTAAAAAGCTTAGCAAGCTAGAGAAAAAAAGAGTGATCTTTCCATCTAGTACACAAACGCAAAGACAAGTTGCATCACTTTGCCCACCTAAGTTTTAAAAGTGAGTAAATCAAGTAAAATCTAATCAAAAGCATTTTAATTAAACCAGAAACTAATAATGTCTGTAAATACTTATAGTATTCAGTTTAAATTCTAACTACAGGTGCAACCATTGCAGTGGTGGTGCTGCGGTAGCGTTGTCGCCTCACAGTAAGATGCTGTCTGGTTTGATTCCCAGCTAGAGGGTCTTCTGCATGGAGACATGTGTCAGTGGGCATACCTTCGTTGAAGGTTGTGTGTCAGAGCTGGCAACTCGGTACATAAAAATCAACTGCCAATCATTAGCGGACCGGAGTTCCGCTGTGGCGAGCCCTAACCGAGAAAAGCCGAAAGACACAACAGCAACTAGAAAAGCAGAATCATAAAAGATTACATGATTGGCTTGGGTGTGTAGGCAGCAGCTTGTTCTTATCTGATTCACTGCATGGCGTATTGCAACTTTTACCTCAGAAAGAATATTAGCCTGCAGGATGAGCCAGACAGGAATAACAAAATGATTAAAGAACTGTTGAAAATCAAGCAACTGAACATTCTGGTCAAATGTCTATAAAATGGAGGAGAGAGGGAACTAGGGGGAACCAGAGCCCCAAGAGCTGACATGTGAAGACAGGTAATAATTTAACACAGGAAAACAGAAGATGTCAGGAAAGTCTGTTTTACTGAATGGTTCTTTAGGTCATGCAACTCTATCTGAAAGGTATGTACAATCCAGGACAGTAAACTGACTAAAGAATGTGTGAGACCAGTTGAAGTCAAGGAGTAGATTAGGCTGGTGAATCCCTATAGGAAATAGGTTCCTAATCAGACAGTCTTCAGAGGTGGCAGATGCTTTGTCTGTCAGCTCAGTCATATATATATATATACATATATATATATATATATATATATATATATATATATATATATATCTATATACATTTATCAGACCAACTGAGGGTGGTGAGGGGTCAGATTCTCCTCCTTCTGTGTATCACCTTGGTGGAGATGGGGGCCTGCAAATGGCTCCCACGACACCCTAGCCCTGCTTTTGACAGGGGGGATATCAATTGGGGTGACTGAAGGCATGACAACTCTCAAACAGGAGTAGCCCTGGGAGTTATCCAGGGACACAAAGTGCATTCAAAATGTCAGTGATCAATGTGTTCTACAATTCACATTAGTTCTTGCAGCTAGCTGCATTCTTCATTGATGCACAAACTGAGTGATCTACTGCTCAGAGTCATATGGGTCTTCTCTGGCACTTCCCCACCCTGGCTGACATATGACAATTTGGGCACAGAGCATCAGCACAGCTGCTGATGGACACAGAGTGCACCAAGAGAAGAAAGTGAGATTTCACAGGTGCCATTACTGGTACGTGGCCTGGGGTTACAGGTCCCATACTAGAGGAGGTCTCCTGTGGTGGCCAGTGAGGTCACCCTCTGTGGCTAACGGGGTGACCTCACTGACAATCCAGGTCTTTGAACCAGCACCCAGTGAGAAACAAGGCATCCTCTGCAGGTACCCTCAAGTAGGGTCAAGTGGAAAAGACACCAGTATCTCTCAGGTGTCCATATTAAATGTCCACTGTATGACATCAATGGTCATTGGGATTACAGTGTGTCCAAGCCAACAGCAGACTGGGACATTATTCCACAAGTACTCAAATAGCCATACTCACAACCATACCAGCATGAGTTTAGCATAATCATTTCACTTGCCAGCATGTCTTTGGAATGTTGGAGGAAAGTGGAGTCCCCAAGGACTGTACCAGGAAACAAAATGCTGTAAGGTAGACACTCTAAACACTACCCGCAACATTCTGTACCTTTACTATGCTTAGTTCATAATTAAATCACTTCAAGAATTCAAGAATGTTATTACAATTTATGCTTATTTGCTTGTTGGGTCACTCAGTCAGACATGCAACATTTGGCAATACCAGTAGCTCAACAAGTAGAACACTCACCTTTGTGCTAAAAGATACAAAGACTGAGGGTCTTATTCCTACCAGAATTTTGGATTATATTCCATTACTGACACAGCAGTGCAGCATAACAGGGGTGCTGCATTCCTGAGTACACTATCCTTCAGAGGAGATACTAAACCAACATACCATCTGCCTGAGAGGGTGATAGTGCAAGTGGATGCAAAAGATTCCATGATACTTCCAAAAGGAGTTGGGGGAGACCCTTTGTGCCCTGGCCAAATTTCCACTAGTCTTTTAAATACTATGTTGGGACTCCCCTGAAAAGAGGCTGCTGGCCTAGTGAGACTAATTCAGTTAACAAAGTGTAAATAAATAAAATGTAAACTATGAATAAAAATCTAAGCTTTTACTAAATGCTTTGCATGGACTGTGCTTTGATATGATCTATCATTACTGTATTTTCTTTAACATGCTAGGAAAATAGTGAGAAATCCATGAGCACTCAAAATTATTTTATGAAGTATAAAATAATATCAAGTATTGAATCTTTCTTCATAGTTACATACCAGAATCTTGCTTTATAGTTAGCAATGCTATGAACTTTTGAGAATGAATGTTATAACATTCAGTCTTTTAAATTCATAGGTTCACAGGTAAGTAGTAGGCAATCAGTCTGTAGACTATTTCAAGCCAAATCAAAAAACCTATTCATATTTTCCCTTCAGCCTCAAGAAGGGCAAGACAAAATAGACCAGGAGAGAATTTGAGGCTGCCCATCAAATTATCAAGAGTTACCTTGAAGGTGGCAAGGGTGCTACTTTGCTTGACATGTAGTGGACGTTTGGTCCAGAGTTGAGTGATAAAATGGGATATGCATCTATCATGCCAAAATGTCTTAGATAAGGTTTAGTTCCTTTAGCCAAGCATTTGATGTACTGTCAGTTCTGTGAAGGAATAGGAGGTCAAATAGGGTGGGAATTGGGATCCTTCATGGTACAAAAGGCTAGACATAAGTCTCCATGGACGAGCTGTATGAGGTATTGTTATGAACTTTTCTCATGATAATAACATGTCATGTGTAAATGGCAATGCTTATGTGTGGGTGGTTTCAGTAAAGCAGTATGGGAGTTTGTTTCATGAAAAGAACAGAAAGAATATGCATCATAGCAGTATTCATTTTAACATGCTGCAAAGATTAAAGGCAAATTGTAAAGACTTAGTTTTGGTCATTTACTAATGTAGAGGTGTTAGATTCCACTCTGCAAGCATGATCTTTTGATTTAGTTTTCCTTTATTTTATTAATTTATTAACTAGGTGAGCATACTAGGCTTAACACTCTTTTGTGATCTGGGAGCACATCGTGCCTGTGTGAGGCGGAAGGCAAATGAAGACATAAGAAATCTAACTCTGGACTAGAGGATGAAACATGTTAGCAGGTCATAGCTTTAATATTCTCCATTAACCACCAGATATGAACAATTAAAAGATGATGTCTTTAATATTGAGCTGCGTGGGGAGTATTTATTATCATCTATTTTAACTGGATGAATAAATAGCCTTCATCAAAAGGTGGTCTGAATATAAACGCATTGCTTTCAAAACTTAAAAATATGCTGTTAGAAAGAGAAAGAAATCCAACAAGTGTTCAGATCTCTGCAGTGAAAGTGTCTGCATTTCTAGCAATCATGATTCAATTATCTAAATGTTCTAGTAATGTTTACATATATACTATTATAGCAACAAAGCAGACAAAGCAGGTTTTCAACAGAAGAGGATTTGGGACATTCTAGCATCTGCAGATCAGGCAGAGCACAACATTAAACTCTTGTTTTATGTATAACAAGAGCAAGCAGTGGTCAGTGTCATTTGTTGACCTGTACTGGAGCAAACTGGAGTTTTAATGGCTAAAGAAGTGTAGATACTAAAATATGAAGGTATGATACATCTTAAATTAAGCCAGCAAGCTGCTGCTCCCATTTACACAATTGAATTTGTAACACAGTGATCAGAATAATATTATCATGGAATGTTTATTTTGTACACTTTAAGACAATTAGAACAAGTTTTCTATTATTAAAGGAAGCCCTTGTCTTGTGGCTGAACCTGCAGTGCATTGCAGAATTTTCATTTAACGAATGAGACTACATGCAGAGTTTTCATTTGACAAGTTAAGCTTTACATTGCCCTCTGGAAACAGTGTAATATTAATGACCACATGTTAGTACTAGGCTGTCTGCTCTTTTGGGCCCTTTTGAGCATAGCCAAACTTCCCAACCCAAAGGTAAGAATCAAACACAGTACCTTGCGTCTGTGAGGTAAACACCTTAATCACTATACTAACCCTCAATATTATGCCAGGTTTATTACTGGGTGTTGTAATGAAAATCAATTAGTCTCCAATGGTCGTCATGCACCACTGAAAAATAACATTGGTGATTGATGAACAACTGTGCTTAAGGGAGTTCTGCACACTTCAATGTGCTGTCCTTTTATATCCACATTATTTACCATTAATTCAAGTAGATATTGACTCAGTTTAACATCTCATCCAAAGGACAGCACACTCAGGTGCGCAGCACTCCATTAAACTGCACTGCATTGTTAACATTGGAAATTTAATCCAATTATCTTGTGTGGGAAAAGTACTCACAGTCTTCTGCACCATAGGAAAGTACATTACTTGTTAAGCTATTGAGACTATTACAGTGCACTTATCTCAAAGAATAGGGAGCTCCCTGATGTCCTGCCAAATTTCCCATGTTAGTATGAATACCACCTTGGGTCACCCATTGAATGAGGCACTGGCCTAGTGGAACAATCCAATCAACAAAGTAAACAAAAATAAAAAAAAATGTATCTCTAAAATTCCACTCTGTCTCACATATCCTCAGGCACAATGATGTCCTTTAGTAATGCCATATCAATTATATTCAAGACTTTGTCTCCTAGATAGGTCCTGTACATTTCTTTTTTACATTGTACATATGCAACTATTTCCTATAAGTGTGTACCTTGTTCTCCATGATGGCAGCTTCATGTATATGCCTATTTCCCCTTTCCATGAGGTATAGTAAGTTTGCTTTTTACTGTATTTTTTTCTGTAAATATTTTCTTTCAAAAATAGCAACTTTTTTGTAAATGTATTATTTATAGTAACTGTTCATTCTCTGTTTGTACTCCAGTCCAAATGGGTCTGTTTGTTTGCTAAATAATGTCTTTGCTCTGTAAATGTTTATTGTAGTTTAAGTGGATCTTTTCTCCCCAGATCTCTGCTAAAAAGGGGTTTTACATAACCCATCTGGAGATTCCTGTTAAACAAAAGTAAATAAATAAAAGCAAAAGAGAGTTTATTATATATCTTTTACAAGGTTAATGGTGAGGAGGTTTAGGCAGGAATCTGATAGGACAGCTCCAGAAAGGCGGGAAATCGGCATGTGATAATAGATGCAAGACAAGGTCAGTAGAGGAGGCAATCAAGAAGCCAAGGGAGTTGTGAGATTACTACAGAGATGGTGTCAGCACGTAATGCCAATATACATATAAAGACAGAATTACCAATTACAAGAACTAGCTAAGGGCAAAGGGAGAGGAGCCAGAGATCAGGGCAAAAGAAGACCAGGTACTTATTTGGGAAGATGAAAGGAAAAAAAAAACTAAATGCAAAGAACAGGTTACGCCATACTAGCCAAGAAAAAGCAAGTCAGGAGGACAGAATAGCACAGCATATTAGAGCTACATTGTTCTGAAATTGTGATGCTAGATCAGGGAGAAAGTACAATGCACTATGGTAAAATATAAGGGGATTTAAATAAAGTCAGGTTGGGGGGCTATAAAAATGACAGTAAAAACAAAGAAGGCTGCCTGGAAAGGGAATACAGATGTTACGAGGCTGATGATGTGCAATATGCAAAGTCTGTGTTAAAAAAACAAAACCCTAAATTAATAGAAAATGGGAGAAACTGACATGGTGGGTGCCACAGATAGCTAGGAAATGAAGACAGGGAATGAGACTGACTGGTGTTTAAAGGCCCATGATTGACTGAGCACCTGTTTCTTTTTTATTCATTTATTTATTTATTCTTTCATACATTTCTTAAAAGGGTAAATGCACTGGTTAGCAGACCCTTTTCAAGTACGATACAGTCCAACTAGCAGTGAACATTACAATAGCAATAGAAAGAAGACATAGATTGGTAAGACAATTTAATTACACAATAAAACAATTGCATACTGGAATAGTATCAATACACACTTATAACTGTAATGAAAATCTGTCATTTTTAATATTAAATATAAAGTATTAGTGGGAGAGATACAGTCATATATTGAGATTGGAGATGGGAGAGCATTTGGAGCGGCTGGTTACAAAGAATCGTTTGCAGAAGAACACATATAGCGGTACAGATGAGACAGTAGGCAGTTGTAACAGAATTTAGAGACCAGGAGAGTTAAGAGGAAAGCAGGAGGTAGAAAGAGAAGCATAAAGGAAAGTTCAAATAGAGAGCTGAAGAGGACATGTCGTGGCTGTAAAAGAAGATGGAGTAGATGAGTGACAGCATGGCCATGTGTATTCTGGATTATCCGAATTATCAAAGCAGTGACAATGAAATGAGTATTTGGTGTTTGTTTTTAGAGCTTTAATAAAATCAGTGATGGTTGTATTTACTCAAGCTATGCCTGCAAATGATTTATTGTGATCAATATAGTACCCTGGTACCCCGATGGACAATCTGTTGGCAACAGTTATAGAGAAATGTGCTCTGACAAGGTGGTTAGGATTAGTGTTCCTAGGAATGTATGGGCGATGTCTCTGAAAAAGGAGATTTTTAAGAGGAAGGGCAGCCGCAATCATTGTGAAGCTTAAGGGGGTGTATGCATTGCAGGAAAGGAGTTCCAGTGTCTACCTGGAGCCAGCTGCATTTTTAATTGTTCGACAGTGATGTTCAGAAGGAGGTGTAAGGTTTATAAAATGTGATAGCTTGTTTTCTGTCCTTTACAAAGTCATTTGCACCTTTTCAGCTGTCACTGGCTTATAAAGTTGGACAGCTTTTGAGAGTTGTTAGGGTATCACAAAAACAGAAAAAATATCTCCTTCCAGTCCCTCAGAAGGAGCAGCCACTATTATATTATTTCATTTCTGGTGATTGTCCATGTATTCCAGCTTGTTCTCCACTGAAGGTATGGCAGACTGATGTTCAGGAATTACCACTTAAGTCACTTATTTGTGATGATTGTAAGTTGCAAGCAAATTCCAGAAAATCAGTTTTCAGATGTAATTCAACTCCTGCCTTAGAAACCAAACATAGAGTTTTATGCTCTGCAATCTTTGGGCCACTTGGGAAATTAACTCCATCAGCTTGTCTGAATTTGTCTTCACTAGTACTGCTTGATAGGGCCATTTTGCATGGTCTCACTAGTTCTGATAGGGCCATTATGCAAGGTCACACTAGTTCTGATAGGGGCATTTTGCAGGGTCTCACTAGCTCTGATAGGGCCATTATGCAGGGTCACACTAGTTCTGATAGGGCCATTTTGCAGAGTCTCACTAGTTCTGATTGGGCCATTATGCAGGGTGACTCTAGTTCTGATAAGGGCATTTTGCAGGTTCTCACTAGTTCTGATAGGGCCATTATACAGGATCTCACTAGTTCTGATAGGGCCATTATGCAGGTTCACACTTGTTCTGATAGGGCCATTATGCAGGGTCACACCTGTAGCTGATACTCCTATGCTGCAGACAATAATACCATCTGGAAATCTATAGTTTCCTAACATTAAACATTAACAATGTCAATAGCGCTGTGCATATAGTAGTAGTAAAAGTAATAGTAATAATAGTAACAGAAAAAAAGCTGTTCTAAGTCTAGAAGTGTTATTAAAAAGAAAGAAGCATTTAAAGTTCTCACAGCTCAGAGCATAATCAAAAAAGTACTGTGGCCATAATGGTGACCATCTCCATTCTGAGCAGCTGGCACATATAATCTGCTGCCTCTGTCTTTTTCTCTGTCCCTTTCTCTTTCTCATTCACAGTGACCAGTTCACATGTTTCACATGTCCATGACATGATGTTGTGCGCCAATATCATGTCCACCATCTCTTGTGTGGTCTTTAGTGAGAAGAGATTCAGATTCTCAAGTGGCTGCTTACATCATGTCCTGTCTATCCCAAACATCCTCTGGCTCAGTCCAATAGGTTGATGTCCCTTTCCCTGTTTTATCTCTTGAAATATTTTCAGTACAAAAATGTGGCTGAACCAGGACATGGCAGAGCAGCAGCACTGTCTCCTTACTTTTTGAATTTAATAACCTGTATATACACACACACACACACACACATATATATATATATATATATATATATATATATATATATATATATATATATATATATATATATACATATGTTGTTCTTCTTTCGGCCTTTCCCAGTTAGGGGTCGCCACAGCGGAACTCTGGTCTGCTAATGATTGGCAGCGCATGTCTTTCGAATGCCACTCAACCACGGGGAGGACATGCAGACTCCACAAAACCTCTTGCTGTGAGGCGACAACACTACCGTTGCACCACCACGGCTTACACACACACACACACACATATATATATATATATATATATATATATATATATCCCAGCATACTTCTTATTGCTGCCTTTCGTTTATCATTCTGGTCCTGATGATTCAGACTAGATGTGCTCAACAACCCCCCCCAATAATTTTCCTGCTCTGTTGTCATCAGTTTCCTACTTCCACTCCATTCCCAAGAGTGAAAGTCAGAGAGATAACGAGGCCTTGCACTGCCACATTTGCATGCATACTATAGCTAAACTCAATATAGACAGTTGTACTTAATACAGATGCAGGGTATTAATCCAAAGTGGAAATAAATGTTACTATCTCAACAGCCAATTAATAACAATTATCCAGCTTGAACTTCGGGAATGAAGTTTTTAACCCAAGTACTAAAATAAACAAACTTAAATACCTTGATGATCAGGGAAGGAAGCTACTGAGGGAAGGGAAGGAGTTATGCCTTAGCACCACCAGAATATAGTGACACAGAAGGGAGATCAGTAGGGGAATTAAGAGCATAGAAATTTGGAGAAGGAGGCATAACAAACCTATTTTTGAGAGCAGATTTTTGAGGCAGGATAACCTGAAACTCTTGCAGAAGTGAAAGAAGAGTTTACTCTTAATGAGTAAGAACATTTGGGTTATATAGGATTACAGTGGGAGCAAAAGAACAACATGAGAAAGCATATATCGCCAAATGATAAACTGTTGTTTGTAGAAATTTTAATAGACTCAAGACCAAAAATAGCTACAAGATGATGTAATAGTTAAAGATTAATGTGTTTATTTTTCTACAACTTGTTAAAGAATAGTTCTTTTTGAATGGTAGAAATCCATTTCGTATAACTGATTTTCAATGTGTTAGAAAATTAAAAATAAATTAAATCAAAAAAAGAATCTTGAGCAGACTGTATAGAGCACTGAGAGATATGAAAAACCTGTCCTAAAAATGAATGGGATGAGAAACTAGGAAAGCCTTTATTCCCTTAAGATTGTGAATAGTCCTAGTTCCCAGATATGTTATCAAATCAAAATACTTCCATATATGTACTTGGAACTGCTTGCATAAATATTTTATAACCCAAGCAGTGCAGCAGAGATGTTCTCAGACACTTCAGGCAGGTGCTGGAGATGTGGGGAATACCATCAAGGTACATGGGAGCATATTTTCTGGGACTGTGAGAAACGTCAACCATACATAACAGATTTAGGGCTCTGCATACAAGAAATGCTAGGGGATGAGGTGAGAATTACCAAAGAGATGTTTTTACTCAATAGGAGTAGTACTCCATGACCCAAACACATTAAGGTGTTATCTGTATTAATGACAGTAGCCAAAAAAGCCATTACAAGAAGGTGGAAGGATAGCGTCAGCCCAGATTCAGGTGAAGTACAAAAGATGATGAATGACATAACAAGTGAAGGACAAATGAGTTAAAAACAAGATGTTAACTAGGAAATAGTAGCTTTGGAAACAGCCCTAACCTAGGGGAAACCAAATATTTAAAAGTAACTGAAATGATGTGAAGAAAGGGTAGGGGAAACATGGAGTGAAGAGACAGCAGGATGGACAGAAGATGGAAAGAAAATAGTAATAAAGAAGGGAGAGAGAAAGAGGGACTTGTGTGTTTCAAGCTCAGGAGGTGAGGGTGAGGGAGACGTAAGTGTAAATCAATTAGTTTGAGTAATACTAGTATTTTGATAGGAAGATGTTGCATAGATTACATTGTGCAGAAGTTTCAAGAGGTGAAAATGTACCTGCTTCTTGCGGTATTTGTATTTGTATTGCATATGAATATTTTCTGCTATGCTCTGTTTAATTTATAGTTTGAAGTGCTGACTGAAACAGAAAAGATGTTATGAATACTGTTTCTAATAAAATTGTTTTGAAATGAAAAAAAAAAAAAAATCACACAATAACCCTTCACTATCTTCCCAAATAAAAAAAGATGTAAATGGTTAAAAGCTCTGTGGTTGGTGTAACCCAGAATATTTTTGTGAGTGTTTTTCCCTAAAATGACTTTACCAAATGGACATATTTTGGGGTCATTGTAGTCCCCATAGGCACTTGTTTCTTTTGTTGAAAATGTTTACCATCACAGCAAAAGTAGTTGTTCAAGGTGAAATCCATGCAATCTGATAAGAACCTGACATCTTCTTCAGTATACTGTACATCTTTTGCAGGGATTTAACTTTCTGTAATGCTGCTAAATACCTGGTGCATCTTCATCTGCAAGTTTCCATTCGTCTCTGCTGTATCAACATCTTAATTCTTCTTTCACTAGTTCCCATTATTTAGCTATTTCTTCCTTTTTATTCAGTAGATTACTCAATATCTCAGAAGTCTCATTATTTACCCAATCTGTGAAACCTTAATGATTAACCAATAGGTGAGGAATTGCCAGTGCCTCTCCCCCTCCTGATCTTCCCCTCACTAAGTGTAACCTTTAACGGGGCATTATCTGACAGAATAATTGGACAGGTAAAAACTGGAATGATTGTATTTGTCATATCTAGCAAACATATTGCATTTTTTTAAATAATAGCTGTAATTTAATCCCCCTATAGTATTCATCATGATATCCAGAAAGCCAAATGTTCCCATGTATTTTTCTAAGTAGTGCCCTTCTGTAGATACTCTTAATTTGCACTGCCTGTCTGACACATCTTGAGGGTTGGTGACAAGACTCCACTCCTCAGGTATTAGCATCATGACCTGCTGGAAGGCCATAGTGCTTCCCATAACCTCTTTTACCTCCGTAATTTTAGCTCTTGTAGGGAGATATAGCCCCCAACTAAGTTATTTTTTTAGTTTTCCAGTAACACTTTATCATAATGTATTCAAAAGTCAAAAGTGACTTTATTGTCATTCAGACCATACACAAGTGCACACCTGAATGAAAAGCTTATGTACAAACAGAAAAACACAGCAACACAGAAATAAATACAACATTTACAACAACAGTGACTGAACCAATAGTACACACAGAAGCATCCATTAACCATGCATGATTCCATGAACTACAGAAATCCACTTCTTCCATGTCACCACCATAACCCTCTCCCATACCAGCAACATCCTAAGACCCAGTCAGGTCTCCTCTGACACCACAAACCAAATCCAATTTAAAACAAAACTGGTAGACAAAAAAAGGACTTCTACCACCTGCATTCAGCATGATCGCTCTGAACGGCCACAACCATTCCAGTGATCCTCTCTCAATCCTCACCGAACACATCTCATTCTCACCAGCTCCATCTCTGACATCTCCGGCAGTCATCAGCAGCTTTCAAATCCAATCCAGCTCCTTCTGACCTAGTAAAATCTAACATTGGTCTTTCAAACCCAACTTGGCAGCCAAGAGTCTGATTTCATCATTCCACATACTGCACCTCACTTAACTCGCCAAACTTCCATTTTCATTTCAACAACCCCAATAAACAAAAACAAAGCAATATGGACACTACGGACACACGAACACCACAGTGCACCTTCCACCAGGCCACAAAATACAACACACACATTGGGATCCGGAGAGGCTGCTGCCACACAAGGTGCCACCATCTTCCTTATGTCTGAGTTTTCCTCTTCTGTTTTAATTTGTGAACCCTTCTTTAGCAATAGCATTACATCTCTCTTTCCTCCTCCTTTCTCAGTACTTGCTTAGTAACCTTCCACTCAACTTCTTTCTATCCATTTTTGTGTCCCTTGTTATTCAATGAACTTGCAGTGCAGCTATCTGTACCTTTGACTTCCATATATATGTCAGTGTTTTGTCTCCCGTTTTGGAATCATTTAAACCATTTACATTCCATGTCAGTAATTTCATACTGTTACAAAATAAGAGCAGCCGTTATGACAGATCTTTGGTTCACACTTGCCTGTAAGCATTTTGTGGACCAATACTTGTTGATGTCTCTGCTCCTTGTGTCCCTTCTCTGTCAGTTTCTCGTGTACCCTTTCACCCTGCCCAAAGTTCCTGCAAACTCTATGTGTTGTTAAAAAGTAATCTAAAACTCCAATAGCTAAACCCCTCTGACTCCAAGTAACAAAACTTTTCTCTGTAAATATATACAAGTAGAGCATAGCGTATTCCACTCACTTTGGCAGTAATTTTATAAACTTTCACCCTCTGCAGCATTCCATCAAGCTAGCCTTTTAATTTTCTTTTTCTTTCTGTGCACATAACCTAAATCACTGATTGCTTATGTATTAGATTGAAATCACCTTTTATTCTCAGTTAAAGTATGACTCTGGACAAGACTATACTGTTAATATTCATTCCCAGCCTACTTTTTCTAATCACAAACTTGGATTACGGGAGGATTCAAAGTGTATGGGCAAGACCCTGTTTCCTCAACATCTTCATGCTTAAACAGCTATAGTATATGTGGCAGGCCTAAAGCTATGTTATTTGTTTCCATTATTACTAATTTGTCCCCATTAATCAGCTCCTTGTCTCTCAGTGCAGCACCTGATCTGGGGTCGTGTGTGTGTGTGTGTGTGTGTGTGTGTGTGTGTGTGTGTGTGTGTGTGTGTGTGTGTGTGTGTGTGTGTGTTATGAGTGCGTATAATAAGAATTCCTAATATCACACACTTGTTTTCTTCATGTTTACGTTTACACATTATGTACTACGACATTCATAAGTAGCTGCATTGTTCAATGATAATCTTAAATATATGTTAACATGAGGCAGGAGTGTCCAACATTTAGAAAAAAAATCTGCTACATTATAGTCCCATCGTTATCATGTCTTTTTTAATTTTATTTTTTGCTAGTGAAAATTAGATAAATATATATAAACAAATTCACAGCTTCTTCATAAATCAAAGAATTACAGTACATGTGCTTTTAGCAACGTTACGCCTTAGTTCAACAAGGTTATATCAACCACAACATTAAGTTTTTAGCTATGTACTCATCCTCATATCATGAAAGCTTATATTTAATTTCTTTTTCAGTGAAGCTTCAAGTATTAAAAATAAGTTTCAGTTGGCTGATTAAACCTCAGACTGAAGCATACATGTATTCTAGCCACAAAAAATTACCATACTGTTGTGGAACTTGTAAATTAATAGAAAACATGAAAGAGTATATAATTCTGTATCAGTCACATAGGCTACAAAAAATAATATCTGCACTTAAAGCCTCACTCTGTGTTTAATTCCTCTAAAGATTTTACAGTTAGGAGAAAGTTAACTATTTCATAAGTACAACAAAACTGGTGTGCTCACAGGGAGCAACTAATCAGTAAATCAGTAAAATGAAACAAATGGATTTCAGAAATTTATTTAGTTATTCATTAGTTCGTTCATTCATGTATGTATGTTTTATAGGCAAAGATGTTAGGTGGTATTCAGATTAGCAGCACAAACTCCAGGTGGTAATTGTTAGAGGAAGAGTTGTGTGGATTATCCACATGAGGCATCATCTGTGGTACAAAGAATCATCTAAGTAGAACACACATACCATAAACTGTACACTGTTGTTAGGGCTAACCACCTGGTGGTGTTAAAATTGGCTTTACATAATTTGGTTGCATTGACTAATGTCGTCAAAAGGTTGCATTAGTATTTGCCCATGCTAAGAGGGTTGAGGACCTGGCCTACTCTAGCCTACTCGGGGACCCATGTTAATGTGGAGAAGGGTCTACAGGCCCCTACTGGTTTGTGTTTGTTTGTATAAATATCAGCAGCCATGGGCCAGTAAGCTATTGACTGACTAATGTCAAACTACCCCACCTAGGTTCCTAAGTTACCTGTGATAGCTCTGCTGAGTGAAAGCTCGACAGAAAATCAATCAGCCTACCAAAACTGAACTAAGGATTGATACACTGAATATAGATTAACTACAGGGTATAGCAGGAGACATGGTGGAAGGGCAGCACTGCAAACTCTAGGCTTGAGATCTAGGGTCTACTTCTTGTGGAGGAGGGTTCACACTAGAAACCATTTGGGAAGTGTGGTGAGATACAGCCCTCTGAAGGCAGTGAGGCATCTCATCAGAACCAGTAACACACTCATGGCAATCAGAGTCTAATGTAAAGTCAGGGCAATCTTTATAATCTTAGTCTATGCCCCACTGCTAAGTTATGATGGTGAGGAATAGAGGGCATTCAGGGAGCAGTTTCAGGACCTCCTTGATAAAGAAGGATACATTGAGCTGGTTTTGATAATAGGGGATATGAGTGCTTATAATAAGCTAGGCCGAACAGGATATGAGGACTGCCTGGGCCCAACTGGGTGAGGCAACAGGAAAATGAGGGAAAGGCATTTCTATACTTTAATCTGGCAAATGGCTTAAAGGGGTCAGCACGTTGTTTGTCAAGAAAGATGTCCACAGGATCAGATACAATAATGGTCAGAATATAACTCAGCTACACCTCATCACAGCAAAGAATAACAGTGGGGTCAAATCAGAGATTGCAAAGTCATCCCAAGTGAAATGGTCATCCCAATGTAAACCACTGGAGGCCACAGTCATCTGCAAGCAAGGAAGGAGAAGGCTGAAAGGTCAACAGAGATTTGGCTGAAGACTTGGAAGTTGACTGCAGTGAAAGCACAGCAGTTCAAGAAAATGCTCAGAGCTCTAGCACCTCAGGAAGATGAGGAAATAGGCAGAGCTGAAGAAGAATAGTAGTGTTTTAAAACAGCATGTATGAAACAAAGGAAGAGATGTGCAGCTGGGCCAGGTGTGGAAATAAGGCACATAAGGGAAGCTAGTGGTGGAATGCAAAAGTTCAAGAAGTTATCAAAATAAAGAAGGAGTGCAGGAAAAAGTGGGTGATAGAAAAAAAGGACCAGGCTAAGTAGGAATACTGGTTGGTGAGTAAAGAGACTAAGAGAGCAGTTGCAATGGCAGAGAGCAAGGCATCAGATAAACTCTACCAGCTTCTGGAAAGTGAGCCAACAAATGGCACATGATATTCTATGAGGTTCCAAATCAACATCAGAAATATAAAGAAGGTAGTCAGCAGATGCCATTCCTAAGGGATGTCAGCAACGATCTGCTCACAAGTACAAAGGACATCATCAGCAGAAGCAAGAAATACTTCCAGAAGCTTCTGGAGGAAGAAAACCCTAGAGAAACTGTACTGCCACTTGTACAGCCTTAAAATGAAAGAGGAACATGAGCACATCCTAGAAGAAATGCACAGGGCACTAAGGAAAATGAAGTTAGGGAAAGCAGCAGGGTTAGAAGAGGTCACTGCAGATGTGATCAAGATGTTAGGTATTTTTAGGGGAGAAATGCTCTTGATGTGATTCATTAATGTATGGAGAAAGAGGTGCAGCCCGAATGAATGAGGAGTAAGCTTTCCAGTGCCAATGTACAAGATCAAAGGAAATATTCGGAACTTTGGGCAGTACAGAAGTACCGAACTCCTGTCACTCTGCATGACAGTGCTGGAGAGGTTGTCTGATAAGTGACTATGCAGTTCAGTAAACAGTACGATGGAAATAAGCAGCTCGGATTCAGGCCACAGTGCACTACAACTGGTGTTTGCAGTGAGACAAACAGGAACAACAGTGGACAAGACACCATGAGCAACATAAGATGGCTAGGCATATATTCTAATCAGACACACTTAAAAGCCCATACCTCCCTTTACAAGCACTCAATAGTGCTTAACTCTCAAATGGAGCAATCCTGTACATGACAACTGAAGTGTAAATTTGTGTCTACCTATCCAGTCTTTAAGACTAGTCTTAATAGTTAAAATAGTTCTTTATTTGACCTGCAGTGGTAACTTTTCCCATAGGCATGGAATATACTGAGTTAGGAATCTATCTGTCCAGTAAGTGCTGATTATATGTTGGTGTAGATTTAGATCCCTAGTAATGGAGTTTGTAGCGACACTGGTTTTGAAGCTGAAAGAGGAGTGGGTCTTTTATGACAAACAGCAAGACACAGGTCACCTCAGGGCAGTCTCTAGACTACTGACTATAATGAGAGCTGTGCTAATCTATCGGGATAGTTGAAAGATTTAAAGTCTTTGATTTTCTTGGTAAGATATCTTTGGGGTCTTTCTAGTTGAGCAAAATGACATTGTATTCAGTGAGGAGTCTGATAAGGGAAAAGTACAGTGGCAGTCTAGCCTCTTTGAATCTTGAAGCTAATCCTTTGAAAATGTATTACAATTTCCCCATTTGGCATGTAGCTAACCATACACATCCAACAACTGAGAAGTCCACAGATGTTCATCACTAAAAGAATAAAGTCATAAATAACATGATATCTGCAGACTGCCTCAAAGCCCTGTCCCTGTAATCCATCTCCTACAGGCTGTTGAGGGGAGATCTATGCTGGCATTCAAAACATCATCAGACACAATTCTGGTGGGCCTCCTGCATATCCACAAAACAAACAGCACTATAATTACTCATTCTAAAGACTTAAACTTTGCCTGTGGTATAAATAGGACCTGCTGGACAGGCGGGTTTGTATCCTGGAAACTGTCTCTTCTCTAGAACAGGCTCCTCATCCATGTAAAGCAGAGCTGCTCCCTATTCCAGTTCAAGTGAAACTTGGACAAATGGATGGGGAACCAGAAATTCAACCTTGGTTTGGCATCTATGTCTCTAATGAACACAGGCAGCCTGTAAATGGTTCATTTCCTAGGCCTATTCTTGTAAATGTTTTATCTCCCAAGTCCCTGATTACACTATGAAATGTACAATAACTCATCAGCAATTTGGGATGAATGGCAAGGGTTAAAAAGGCCCCAGGGGTTGTTAGCATAGTATACACCTATGAACCTATAATTGTCCTCATAAGTGCCCAGGTCTGTTATGATGATGCCTTTCTGAAGTGAAATATCATATAAAACATGAGGTGGGAACAGATTTTTTTGTCAAATGATACTATGCTGCCCTTGTTTTGCATTTTACTCAAGACCATTTTTAGTACACCTGGTATGCAGGTACATGCATATTCCAGCCCTTGTTGTAGCTGTTTTAGTACCAGTGAATGACTGGATTATAGTCCCCAGTTACAATCATTAGCAAACATTGTCAACTACAGTTCAGAGATATTGGCCTGGAGATTTGCAAAATAAATGCTAATCAGAAGAGGTACCAGCACTGATCACAGTGGTACCCCACAAGTTACAATTTTATATTTGGAAAAGGTTCCTGCAACTTTCAGAACCTGGTAACTGTTGGATAGCCAGTTTGTAACCCATTAGACAAAGTAGGGATTTATATTATGTTTGCCTGATTATTTAACAATACCAGAATAGGGCTAGTTTCAAAAAACTTTGAAAGATTGAAGTAAGCAGCATGCACTGACGTAACCATTGTCTACATGCTCTTTAACCTTTTCAAAGAAACTTTCAGTGTTCAGGAGGCAGGACCTGCCCTTCATAAACCAAATTCATTGGCATCTAGATCCATTACTGTTAGAGAAATATGTATTAATGTGTTTATTAGCAATATGCTTAGTGCATTTAGAACTTGAAAAAAGTTAACACATTTATTTTATTTCATACTGCATAAATCTGTACAAACTGCAGTTGCTTTTTGACCTTGTACTGTCAGCTAAATCTTGCTTGTGCCTTGGAAATTTACTGAGAAGCAGATGATTTCTGCTTGCATTAGGAAAATAATGAATAGAACAATACTGCCTATATGAAACTCAGACAAGAAGTTCCGCTGTGCTATGAGAACATACACAGCTGTAGAAATAACAGATAATTAGGACAAAGCCTGTTTGAAAATATGAACTGCAATCAGCACTTGCTTGTATCTGTATTAGAAAAGTACCTTGAAAAGTAACATTGTACAATAGACGCTTGTAAATGAAGTACTGGTCACCAAGGCCAGGTTGTTTTTCTGAAAAGCTTCTCACAAATCTAGTCATGTCAGCAGAAAATGTGAAATAACATCTGCTGTAGTACAATGCTTAAAGTTGTGTTTGATTATGTCAGCTTAGAAGGCCATGTCTTGTAAAACAGTATAAGAATGAACATACTTCCTGTTAGTAGTTAGACAAATCCTTGTATTTGCATGCATTTGTCTCCTTGCTGCAAGTAAATTAAAGTGCCTTAACTGAACCTTACGTGTATTGGTCTTTGAAGTTTTTTCCTTTGACAATTACGTTTCCTGTGTTTGTATAAATGAGCTCTACTTTGAGACTTTCCATGGCTTTGCATATAAGGCTGGTGAGGCTGATGGGCTTATAATTGCTTGTGTAGGGTTGATGCAGTGGCTGTTCTTCAGGTATCAGGTACAAACCCTGTGAATAGGCTGAGTTTGAAAAGTTTAAGTACAGGCTCAGATAGTAGCAAGGGAAAAAGACACAGGTCACTTCTGAGCAGCCTGTAGACTTCTGACTCCAAGGAGAGTTGTGCTAATCTATCAGCACAGATGAGAATATAGCCTGGTAGGTTGTCTGGTCCCATGGAAATATTACTTGTAATCTTTCACAAGGATTTTAATACTTGTTTTAAGGTGATTTCAAGGGAAACTACATTTTCAGGGATATTGGAGACAATAATGTTGGTAGGTGGGAATACAGTTAGCGCTAAATTTGTCTGCTAATACATTGGCTGTATCCTTGGATTGGAATATATGATACCATTCCGGATTAGCTCAGTACATTTTTGGACATATTTCTTAACATCCTGTCAAAACTGAAGGAAGATTTGTAGCTTCCTTTGGTGTCTGTAGCAACCTTAAATTCATACATTTTCTAATAGTACTGGTAAGTTCCTTGCTGTTATGTTTCACTGTGGTCCTGAGATAAAGGGATGGTGAGTTCTTATGACATTTCATAATTTTCTGTCTTTTGTTGTACAGTTTATTAATGCAACAGTTCCACCTGAGTGGTTTATTCACAAATTTTTCATGATACTTAGGGCATACAGGTACTGACTTTTCTGTGCAGCTGTTTAGCTGTTGTCACATCTAACAGGCCTCTCAGTTGGGTCTATTTGCAGGGGATTGTTTTGTATTTTTCATTGGTCACCTATAATCTGAAGTAGATTTGCAATGGTGAAGTCCCTGAAAGTAACCTCATTTGTTGGTGGCCTGGTACCAGTAGGCCTGACAGAGAAGATAACTGACTTATGGTCAGACTTGACTAGGGATGAGGAGATGCAGGATGAAGTACAGGCAGGAACTAGGTTGGTTAGGCCCAGGTCAAGGATATTAGAGCCCCTAGAAGGTAGATTTACAATTTAGTCCAGAGCACTGGCATTAATAAGGTCCAGGAAATGCTGAGCATATCCAATTTTAGAGATGCAAGTATGCCAATTAATGCTTGGGTAATTGAAACCCAAGAGCTAGAAAGTACTTGGTTCGATATTTAACTCTTCAATAGCATTAAGATAATTCCCATGATCTTTGAGAGACATTGATGGGGACCTGTAGGTAGCAAGAAAGTAATAGTTAATGATGATTTAGATCTCTATGAGCTCCATGATAGAGCCATGGGTAGTTTGACATGAAGTGATGGTATTTCTAACAAATGAAAATACTTCCCCACAGTTACCCAAGAGCCTGATGGAAGGAGAGGTGTTAAACCATGGTATAGGTAGAGTGCTGTTACTGCACTGAATCCATGTCTCAGTTAACTACATAAATATGAATGTGGAGGAGGGCCTCAAGTTCAGGTATCTTTTAATGCAGACCCCAAACACTGAGTAGTGCCATCATGATGTTGCCTGAACTGGAATTTGAGTTTGCTATGTAGGAACGTTCAACAGGGGAACTCTGCCTAAAATATGCACTATGGCAGCAGCAAAGGTTTAGCCAGTATGCACAAGCCCTTGTATGAGAGATGTAAGCTATCCCTGGCAAAACAGGAAGCCTTATCTACCATCTCATACCAGGCCAACACATACCAGATCCTCTTAGAATAAAACCAACTATATAGCCAATTGTTAAAACCAGTTATCTTGTCTTGAGATCTAGGCATCATTCTAGGTGAAGGCAAGGAACTACTGAAGACTGGTGTCTTTCAAGTCACTAACGCATGCATAGCAAGTTCCATCATGTCTGTGTATGTTGCTCTGGGTGCAACGTCTCTGGTAATTCACTCCCACATGAGCAATCACTAGACTGTAGTCATATCTGTCAGGTTTAAGGGCCCTTATGGTCCTTGTAACATCACAGATTCTAGCACCAGACAAACAGCTTAATCACTCTGTTCTCAACCTGTCTGCTGAGTGTGGAGTCTGTATGCCTAACTATAGACTTGCCTATGGCTAAAACATTTCCCTGTGGACTTTATGGACTTAGGTTTGCTTTACCTAGTGACTCTTGGGTGAGCTCTATGGATAAGCAATGAACAATTAGTTAGCATAAGTCACTTGCTACCCTGCCTTAGAACACCTAATGTGATCAGACTAGCAACAGATGGTGTGAGACAGACTATTGAGTCATTTGGCCAGAGGGTGGAGAACTAGACCTCATCACATTCAATATTACTTTCTAATAGTACTCTTATGTTCCTTGCTGATATGTTTCATTATGGTCCTGAGATAAGGGGATGGAAAGATGCTGAAAGCACAATCTGTGAAAAATGAAGATATTTAAGAAACATCGAGGCAACCCTCTTGCATCAACCCACCACAAGTAAGCATCATACTTCCACAACACATCAATCACAACGCTATTCTAGGCCCATAAGTAAAAAAAAAATTGAAAGCCTGCTAGAACACATTCTAAAAGATTCTAGCCTGCAACACACAAGGCAACACTTATGCCTTTTTCACAAGAGCATACTGTAAATCCACAGAGCTCAGCCAAGGGTCACCAGGTTGAAAGGAAACTATTCCAGTAGACTTTGAAGATTTATGGACAACATATTTATGCTAAAAAACATTACATTTAAATATCAAACGTATTTTAAAAATAGCCAATAAAAAGCAGCAAACAATTAATGACAGATCAGACACATTTCATTTAAAGAGCTTTTGCTCTTTTAACACTGGTTTAATGGAAGCATTGTTTTGAATATGGTCCTGATCATTCATCTAGGTTTAGAGTTGTGGAGATGGTTAGGGCTAGTGTACATGGTGGTGATCTAAGAAATTATACTGAGGGATGTGAACTTGATTGGATTATCTGCCTACAAGCTGAGAGACTACCCGGTATTAATGGTAGGACTTCCATTAAACCAGTGTTAAAAGAGCAAAAGCTCTTTAAATGAAAAGTGTCTGATCTGTCATTAATTGTTTGCTCCTTTTTATTGGCCAGTTTTAAAATACGTTTGATATTTAAATGTAATGTTTTTTAGCATATGTATGGTCTGATGAAGCACAAATTAGAGTGAAAGCACTTACCATTTATTAAATAGGACTTTATTTAATATTCTTCAGCTGTGGTGTGGTGTTTTTCGTTTTTTATCTGGATTTGTGTTTGTTGGTTAACACCACTTTTTCTTGGGAGCATTGTTTTTTTGGTCTGGAACTCTCTTAGTTCTACTCTCCCTGGCAACATGGCTGAAAAGAGAGGTAGTAATACTGTTCCTGATAACGTGGCTATGGAAGGAAGTCCCGAAAATACTGCCAATGAAGAAGATAGGTTTCGAAGGTTACTTTCCAATGAATCTAATCCCTTATTGGCAGTATCAGGAGGAAGTATGACTGGAGTTGCTTCTAGCACTACCACAGATTTGACTGATGCTGTTCGAGAATTGGAAAACAATCTGTATAGGCTGAAGCAGCTGCAGTGGCAGTGGCTTCATTTCGAGGCATGCCTGTTTCATAGGGTCATCCCCCAAGGACTACGGGTGTTGGTTATGCCTACATATGGTTCGACTTATCCTGAACTTTTACATAAGTGGCAGCAGCTCAATATTGAACTCAGTTTTAACTACTTATGCTTACTCATTGATTTTTTTCAAACCTGTTGAGAGTGAGTTGAAGGAGTCGGTAACAGCTAAATACGGAGATTTAATGCAACTGTATCGTGAAGAATTTGCTGTAAAAGCTGATATTGTTATGGATGGTCACAAATCAGAAATTCAGACCACTGCACACGGACCAGGCTGGATAACAATAGACAAATCCTTTATTGCAGACTAAGCGCTTTCACCATTACAAATGGCATCTTCAGAGTAAAGAACAAACAAATCACACCCCTTTATGTAGGACTTAATTGATTGAATAATTAATTGATGTTATACAATAAAACTAAAAAGGTGCACTGAAAAAAGCCAACTGAAAAAAGATTAACTAACACACCCTTGCCATTGAGTCCATACAAACATTCATTCATATTAATTGCTTTTAACCTACAAGTTTATCTCACAAAACAAACAGAAACTTACAATTTAATTAAATATAAATATAAATATATATATATATATATATATATATATATATATATATATATATATATATATCAATATACATATTAGACTAAATTTATTATTAAATACATAAATATAAAAATATGAATATAAAAAACTGTTAAAATATTTAAAATCAATTATCAAAACAATCAAATCTGATAAGATTTTTGCTTAAGCACAGGCTTCAAGGAAATATAATCATTTAAACCAGGCTCCTTCATTGCATTTAACCTCAATTGCCACTCAACCTCCAAAACAGCAACCCTATTATTGACATCACCCCCTTGATCAATATACACACGATCAATAACAAAAAATACAAACTTTTTAAAATTGGAACATTTGATACTGTGCAAAAATAAAGCGTTGTGGACATCTCTCTTTTTAATAGCTCTTACATGCTCCATGACCCTGTCTCTTAATCTATGAGTGGTCATCCCAACATAAAATGCATCACAGGTACTGCAGGTTGCCAAATATACTAAGTTTTGGCTATTACAACCACATACTCCAGGACAGGCTAAAGTGCGTGGAAACCCGGCCACACATATTTAAGCCCCCTCAGCTATAAATCTGCAACATCTACATGCTCCACACTTTCCCATCCAAGATCTTTTGCACGTACTTACACCTTCAAATAAATTCTTCAAATTATCACCTTTACTGAAAGCAATCATCGGCATCCTCCCAACAATCCCTTTCATCTCACGACTTAAGCAATGATCCCAGGCATGCCTTATTGCCACACACATTTCAGTAGCCTTCTCACTGTATTTTAACACAAAAACAGGACCATTCTTAACATTATTTACCTCATTTCTATACATGTTTTCCATCTCACTAGTCAACACACTCTCAGGAGCAATCTTTCTCAAATTAGGCTTGTATATAGTCCGTCTTTTCTTATATACTTCCTTCTTGACCCTCAACAAGAGCCTCAAGGGGTAACCCCTCTCAAGTAACAAACCTATTAAGCTATAAATCTCTTGTCTAAAATTAGACTCCTCACTCACTAACCTCGAAATCCGCACCATCTGACCCTTAGCCACCCCCTTTTTTCTGGTTTTCAAATACCACGAGCCTTAGAATATGAAGGAACTAGTGCTGTTAATGGTTTTAAATGTATTGTAGAACAAGTTTTAGTTGAGCCTAATGGCTTTAATGGTTGTCACAATAATAGCAGCAGTGATGTTGTTCTTAGTGGGTGTTTATGTAGGGATATTTTGAAAAAATATGGGTTCATTATTTACAACTATACTGAGATGGAAATTACAGACGTTTTTTTTGGTCTATTTTCTAAAGGTGTAAATTTTGTGCCTAATTTTAAACTTGATATAGCTCAGGTTTTAATCAATTTAAAACTTTTTTTGAGACAATTAAATTTGCAGGTGTTTTTTCAAGGAAAGGAAAGGCAAGAATGTGATGATTTTTTTAATTCATTAGTGGTTCCTTTAAAAAGGAAAAGTACTTTTATTCCTCCTTATAATCCTGAATTTTCAATATTTGAGAAATTGTTAGAACTTGAATTTAGGAGGATTTGTTCTCAAAGGTACACTTTGGAAGATAATCTGAGTAGTGAGGAGAGGTTGTCCTTAAGGGAATTGAGGGCAAGTGAGAACATTAGATGTATGAAGTCCGATAAGGGTGGCGGTATGGTCCTCATGGCAAAGATTGATTATATTGCATCAATGATGGGGCTTTTAGGGGACCAAGCCACCTACAATAGGGTATCCATCAATGAAGTGAATAGGGCGTATCAAAAAATTGATTTATTCTTATTGGATGCATTGTTCCAGGGTGCAATTAGTGAAACAGAATTTGATTTTTTAACAGTTAAGTACCCAGTTATGCCGTGCATCTTTGGTATTCCAAAGGTGCACAAAGGTGTGGATAACCTGTGCTTTAGACCCATTGTTTCTGCAAGAGGCTGAAAGACTGCGCCCTTGGCCGCCTTTGTGGATGGTTTGTCGAAACCAGCCCTTAATGAGGTTTCCCATGTTTTGAGAGATTCATGGCACTGTCTTGAGAGGTTAAGGGATGTGAAATTATGTTCAGGTTCCTACAGTTTTCTTACGGTGGATGTGGTCAATCTGTTTTCTGTCATTCCGCACCTTGAAGGGTTGGAAATGTTTTATGACAGCCTCAACGCCAGTAGTAAAACTGACAAGGCGAGGTTGAACTTTCTCCAGGATGTTATGGAGATAGTTTTAAAGAACAATTTTATGAGGTTTGAAGGTGAAATGTTTCGGCAAACCTCTGGTGTAGCAATGGGGGCAAAATGTGCCCCTACTTTTGCTAATCTTGTTTTATTAGCATGGGAGAGGAAGTATGTGTTCCCTTCTAAATTCAATTCCAAGATCGTCCTTTACAATAGATTTTTGGACAATCTATTAATTTTATGGAATGGAAGTGAGATGGAAGCTTTGGATTGTGAACTATCTTAACAGTACTACAGGATGTTTTAAGTTCACTTACCAGCGGAACAATGAGAGTATTAGTTTTTTGAATATTAGGATTGCCAAGACAGAAGGGAGATTGTCTAGTACTATATTTAGAAAGGAAAATTACTCTAATTCAATGCTTCACTATTCCAGTTGTCACCCATTTCATCAGAGAAAGGGGGTGGCTAAGGGTCAGATGGTGCAGATTTCGAGGTTAGTGAGTGAGGAGTCTAATTTTAGACAAGAGATTTATAGCTTAATAGGTTTGTTACTTGAGAGGGGTTACCCCTTGAGGCTCTTGTTGAGGGTCAAGAAGGAAGTATATAAGAAAAGACGGACTATATACAAGCCTATTTTGAGAAAGATTGCCCCTGAGAGTGTGTTGACTAGTGAGATGGAAAACATGTATAGAAATGAGGTAAATAATGTTAAGAATGGTCCTGTTTTTGTGTTAAAATACAGTGAGAAGGCTACTGAAATGTGTGTGGCAATAAGGCATGCCTGGGATCATTGCTTAAGTCATGAGATGAAAGGGATTGTTGGGAGGATGCCGATGATTGCTTTCAGTAAAGGTGATAATTTGAAGAATTTATTTGAAGGTGTAAGTACGTGCAAAAGATCTTGGATGGGAAAGTGTGGAGCATGTAGATGTTGCAGATTTATAGCTGAGGGGGCTTACATATGTGTGGCCGGGTTTCCACACACTTTAGCCTGCCCTGGAGTATGTGGTTGTAATAGCCAAAACTTAGTATATTTGGCAACCTGCAGTACCTGTGATGCATTTTATGTTGGGATGACCACTCGTAGATTAAGAGACAGGGTCATGGAGCATGTAAGAGCTATTAAAAAGAGAGATGTCCACAGCGCTTTATTTTTGCACAAGTATCAAATGTTCCAATTTTAAAAAGTTTGTATTTTTTGTTATTGATCATGTGTATATTGATCAAGGGGGTGATGTCAATAATAGGGTTGCTGTTTTGGAGGTTGAGTGGCAATTGAGGTTAAATGCAATGAAGGAGCCTGGTTTAAATGATTATATTTCATTGAAGCCTGTGCTTAAGCAAAAATCTTATCAGATTTGATTGTTTTGATAATTGATTTTAAATATTTTAACAGTTTTTTATATTCATATTTTTATATTTATGTATTTAATAATAAATGCAGTCTAATATGTATATTGATATATATATATATATATATATATATATATATATATATATATATATACATATTTATATTTAATTAAATTGTAAGTTTCTGTTTGTTTTGTGAGATAAACTTGTAGGTTAAAAGCAATTAATATGAATGAATGTTTGTTTGTATGGACTCAATGGCAAGGGTGTGTTAGTTAATCTTTTTTCAGTTGGCTTTTTTCAGTGCACCTTTTTAGTTTTATTGTATAACATCAATTAATTATTCAATCAATTAAGTCCTATATAAAGGGGTGTGATTTGTTTGTTCTTTACTCTGAAGATGCCATTTGTAATGGTGAAAGCGCTTAGTCTGCAATAAAGGATTTGTCTATTGTTATCCAGCCTGGTCCGTGTGCAGTGGTCTGAATTTCTGATTTGTGATTATCATTAAACCCTTTATTGGGTTTATCTCTTTTCTGCTTGTTCTAATTGTTATGGATGGTGTTTCATGTTATGAACAGCGAGTGAAGTTGCAGAAAACTAAGAATATATCTAGGGATATGGCTGATTTCTCTAAAGGCCAAGTGTTTGCTTGGTCTAGAGATGAATCTGTGAGTAATCAGACAACTTCTGTGCTCCCTAATAATGATAGATCAGCCATACATCCTGCAGAGATTTCTGCTACTGATCCTGAGAGAGTTTTGACTGATTCTTCTATAACCGTCGATACAGAGCCGCAAGGGCTTGTTACTTCCATTTCTTCAGTTGCTAACCATAACAGGACTGTGGCTCCTTTAAATTCTGTGTCTATTTTAACAGTGAGTGATGTACAACCTAAGACTAACCTTAATTATGGTACAAATGGGTGTTTCCCTTTACAGCAGCCTTTGGCTATTCGGCAGAAGGGAATACAATATTCCCAACATTCACAGAGCCGGGGCAGGAAACGCCAACGGCAGAACGAAGACTCTCATACACTAACTTTAAAGAAGATGTGGAAGTAACCCATAATTGATTAGTTTTCAACTTGTCTAGTAAGACATTGACTGCTGCACAGACTGCCTTATTACAATGGGCCTGAGTTTTATTCCAGCCCAGTCTTCCGATCTTAGACTATTATTGACGTCAGGCTATTTGCACGTAAAGCCATGCTTAAGACAATGTTCCCAAGCACCGATATACCTATACATACTGATTGTGATGGGTTGAGGAAACCTAGTACTTTTCAGCCTGTACTTAGTCCTGTTCTTGAAACATTCATGAAACAATGTGAACATGATTTGTATAATGCTTATCATAATGGACAGGTTAAAAGTGAGTTTTTTAATATTAATGCTGATGAGAAACGTGCCCTTTCTGAATTACGGAATGATGCTTCACTAATCATTAAGCCCGCTGATAAGGGCGGTGCAATAGTTTTGATGGATTATGCTTTTTATAATTCTAGGATTTTGCAAATGTTGAATGATCCTGATGTATATACTAAAGTTAATAGAGATTTTGTTAGTAATGTTCAAGACAAGATCATGTCTATCATTTATGACTGTTTTAGCAGCAACATTATTATGAAGGAGATGAATGATTTTTTAATAGTGGAATTTCCTATAATACTGGTGTTTCAGGCTTTGCCTAAGATACACAAAGATTCCGTTAGCCCACCCTTTCAACCAATAGTTTCTGGTAGGGGTTGGCTGACGGAACCCTTCTCCCTTTACGTGGAGAAGAGGCTGAGGCCTTTATTGAATGATGAAACTCAAGTACTTAGTGATAGTAAACAGTTTTTGACACAGCTTTATGCTGTTACTAAGGATATGGTTTTTGATAATACATGTTTTTTGGTATGTTTGGATTTTGCATCGTTATTTACCAGCACACCCCACGATTTGGGTATTGACATGGTCAAGGAATTTTTGCTAAGTAAAAATATGATTGTTGAACAAGCTAATTTGATTAGTTTGTTTTTAGAGGTTGTTCTTGAATACAGCCTCTTTTTGTATGAAGACCAAGTTTTTCAACAGAAGGTTGGCGTAGCTATGGGCACTAGTTGTGCCAATAGCTAAGCCAACATTGCTATGGCCCAATGGGAGACTGAATTTGTACTGCGCACTACCTATATGAATCATATTAGAATTTATAAAAGGTTTGTAGACAATTTGTTTTTTTGTTTGGCATGGTACTGAGACTAATCTATTAGAATTTATTGGATATGTTAATAGCACTGTTCCTTTCTTGAAATTTACACATAGATATTCTTCTAAAGAGATTGATTACCTAGATGTCAAGCTCATGGTAGACAACCAAGGTAAACTTATTACTACTCTGTTTAGGAAAGAATGTAGAAAGAATATGATGTTACATCGCAGTAGCATGCACCCTGGCCATGTCTTCAGAAATGTTGTTAAGGGCCAGGGTATGCATGTTTCTCATCTGAATGATAGAGATGAATTGTTTTTTAGTGATACAGCTAGGTTGAGTGATGAGTTTCTACATAGAGGATATAAGAGATCTGAAATTAATATAGCATTTAATGAGAGCATTGGCCATAGGAATGGTAGGGCTCGACCTTTATACTCTGATGGACTTAATTCTGTCAATACTGACTGTGATGGAGTTAGTAATTCGCGTATCCACAATGATGTTCCTCTTTCTTTGTACTACACAAATGATGTGAGTACTATTTTAAGTGTCATCAGAGACAATTGGTTGATCCTGCATTTGGATGCAGCTTTAAAGAATGTGGTAGGGGCTAAACCTAGTTTTATTTTTAAAAATAAGAAAAGCCTTAAGCGACAGCTATGCTATAAAAATAGATGTCAGGAAGTTTCAGGTTTTAATAATACTCAACAAACTGGAACCACGAGATGTATAAGTTGTTGCTACTGCGATTTTATAGATATGAGTGATAGTTTTATCCATGCTGTAATTGGCAAAGAGTTTGTTTTTAAGGTGCAGGCAAATTGTAGAAGTAGGGACCTTATTTATTTAGCAAACTGCAGACTTTGCAGCTGCTTTTACATAGGGAAGACCAATTGGTCCCTTATGGAGTGGATAAGGGAACACCAGTACAGTATTAGTAGACAGGATACACATAATGCTTTGGCTAAGCATTGTTTTGAATATGGTCCTGATCATTCATTTGGGTTTAGAGTTGTGGAGATGGTTAGGGCTAGTGTACTTGGTGGTGATCTAAGAAATTATACTGAGGGACATGAACTTGATTGGATTATCCACTTACAAGCTAAGAGACTACCCGATATTAATGGTAGGACTTCCATTAAACTAGTGTTACAAGAGCGAAAGCTCTTTAAATGAAAAGTGTCTGAGCTGTCATTAATTGTTTGTTACTTTTTATTGGCTATTTTGAAAATATGTTTGATATTTAAATGTAATGTTTTTTAGCATATGTATGGTCTGATGAAGCATGAATTAGTGTGAAAGCGCTTACCGTTTATTAAAGAGGATTTTATTTAATATTCTTCAGCTGTGGAGTGGTGTTTTTCATTTTTTATCTGGATTTATGTTTGTTGGTTAACACCACTTTTTCTTGGGAGTGTTGTTTTTTTGTCTGATATTCTTTTAAGTTATGTTATTTATGGTGATACTCATGTTACGTGATAACTAATCTAGCAGTGGTTAGTCAAAGGAAAGAATCAGATCATCCAAGAATGATGAGTAAAGGTGATTTGCCTGTTGGTTACTACCTACAGGTACTAGTGCTGGTCCCCACAACTGCATACAGCTAGGAATCAGTGGTTCTTTGCTTCTTCTCTCACCAGAAGCAAAACAGTAGTACTAATCCTAAGCTGCTCTCTCAGAAGTGGTATGGTGAAGAACCTGGAGCTGAGGAAAGACTCCAACTGCCCATTCCTAGACTTACAGAAATCATATCCCAAGGACCTAAAAAGCTGATTTGAGCAATCCTGTGATGGTTTGAAGTCCAGGAAACATTGGCTGAATTAGTGTAGACTATGTAGAAGGTTCCAAAGATGTATTAATGGGCAGTGAAAGCACAGCAACTGAAAACGCTTGCAGTGATGAAGATACATTGCCTGAACTGGATAGTAAGATGGACACTGTGGGACATATGAAGATATGAGAACATCCATGTAGCGGCCAAATTCACCCCAATTACATAGAAGGTAAAGCATAACAGATTACAGTGGTTCAGTCACAAGTGCATGATAGTAGAAGATGATTTGGTAAAGCAAATTTGGGAGAGACAGGATGAAGGCAGGAGGATACTAGGGCATCAAACAACAACGTAGATGGATTGTGTGTGTAAAGACCTGAGACAGGGGACATGAGTGTTAAAGAAGGTTGGAGAATTACTCTGAAATGAAGAAGGGGAGACAGCTGATGCAACATCAAGACCCCATATAGAAATGTGAAAAGGGGGTTGTTGATGGTAATGATGATATACATTCTCTGCAGGGAAAGAAAAATACAGGTGACAAAATGTCATTTTAATGTTGCATATGTATCAAGATTAAACTCAGTAAGGGACAGGGGGTTGGATAATCAATAACGAAGAAAATATGGATTAGGATTGCTAAATCCAATCGTGTTCAGAATCACTGTATTTATTTTGGGGTATGAGCAGTAACAGGTGAAAAAAAATTTAGGTAAGCTTTTTTGAGCAAAGTATGAAACCTTCAGGAAAGTATAGGAAAGTGGATAAAAAGCATATTATGTTGGAGGGAGAAATAAGTGAAACAGTAGGAAATATTTGACATGGAAACTGGAGGTGAAGAAAGTACCAGAAAAAAATGTGCCACAGTATGAATATATACTGAGTCAAGGGTAGAGTTAAAAGGTAAGACCTATAACCTATAAAGAAATGAAAGATAAGGAAGGATATGGGAATGTGGTGATTTTTATATAGGATTTTATTAAATAAAAGGCTCAATGTTATACAGACAGCAAGTACAGGCAAAATATATGCATAGCAGGAAGAGAAAACAGTGGAATATTTTTTCATACAGTGTTCATAGGTTCATAGGTAGGTACTAGGCTATCGGCCCAAGGGCCTACGTAAGCCTAGTCAACAAGGTTCCCTGGCTTATGCCACCCAAGAAAGTTATTTTCCTGTGCCCCTGTCAAGCAGAGCCACAGAAGTGATCCCTGGGGTGTATTTCCTATTTCCCATCCACTTAACAAGATTTTTCTTGGAGAGTGTTAATGAAGAACTTTGCTTGACATAGATGGGTAGCTTGTTCCCAGAGTATGGGAAGTCTCTGGGACAGGAATCTATCCCTCCAGCATGTCCTGTTTATTGTGGTGACAAGGTTTAGGTCCCTAGAGCATGTAGCTCAGGGGATTGGAATTTCTTTAGGTGTAGGTTGTCCAACAGCTCTGGGTTTGACATAGCTTTATATGTTATGCAGAGATCACCTCAGAGTAAGCGATATGCTATGGAGTAAAGCTGGAGTTTTTTGAGACGGTCAGTGTAGGGCATCTGTTTGAGGCCAGTAATCCTCTTTGTGAGGTACTTCTTTGGCCTTTCCAGCTGCTGCAGATGTCTTGTGAGTTACATTCCAAAAGGGGCATTGTACTCTATAATGGGTCTAATGAGTGTCGAGTAGAGGGGAACAATGACCTCTTTTTCCTAAATGAGAACCCTTTTGTGATGAGGTGTGCCACATAGAAGTATTTCCTGACTACTGTGGTGATGTGATCATCAAAGGAGAGACTACTGTTCACCTGGGTGCCCAGGTCTCTTATCACACATTCAGCGTTAAGCAGGCTGCCGCCTATGTGGTAGCTCATGGGTACAGAGTTTTCACCAAAGGGGATAACAATGCATTTTTTGGCATTGAGCTTGAGGCCATGGCTCTGACACCAGGCATCTGTCTCAGTGAGGCCCTTCTGTAGGATGTCCACATCATTTGGGGACTCAACTATGGCTCCTAGTTTGCAGTCATCTGCGAACTTTGATAACAGTTAAGTTTTTGTGAGGCAATGAAGAAATTATGTAAAGGGGAAGGAATGTAAATTAAGTTAAATATGGTTCTGTATGCAGAGTATGACAAAAAAGATCAGAAATGTAAGTATTTTAGATGGGATTATTTTTTTCTTGCTTAAAGTATTTGTGAAGGGTGACTGGTTGTGAACTGCAATTTAGTAAGGAATGGGATACAGTTAATATTGTTGCAAAATTAAATTTTGGTTCCAAAAGCAAAGTTGGAAAAGGTAAAGGTATGCTTATTCTATTTATGTATTATATATATTTTTATAATTTTTATGAGAATGCTTTATAATGTGATATAAATTATGATTTTTAATAAAACACACCCCTGTTTTCGATATCTGCCATGAGATCTTTTGAATTTACCTGAGCTACCATAAACTCTAGCAGATTGTATCTCAGTTTAAAACCTCACCAGAATGGATTGCATTTTCATAGGTTCATAGGTTCATAAGTAGGTACTAGGCTATTGGCCCTAGGGCCTATATAAGCCTAGCCAAAAGGTACCCTGGTTTTCGCCACCCAAGAAAATTATTTTCCTGTCCCCCTGTTTCAGCAGAGTCACAGAGGTTTCCTATCTCCCATCCAGTCATCAAGATTTTTCTTGAAGAGTGCTAATGAGGAGCTTTGTTTGATATAGATAGATAGATAGTTTGTTCCAGAATATGGGAAGTCTCTGGTACAGGAATCTATCCCTCCAGCATGTTCTGTTTATTGTGGTGACAAGGTTTAGGTCCCTAGAGCGTGTCGCTCATAGGGATTGGGATGTCTTTAAGTGGAGCATGTCTAAAAGCTCTGGGTTTGACATAGCTTTGTGTGTTAGGCAGAGATTGCCTCTGAGTAGTCGATATGTGACAGAGTAAAGCTGCAGTTTTTTGAGACGGTCTGCGTAGGGCATCTGTTTGAGGCCAGTAATCCTCTTTGTGAGGTATTTCTGTGACCTTTCCAGTTGTTGTAGATGTCTTATGAGGTACATACCAAAAGGGGCATTGCACTCTATAATGGGTCTATTGAGTGACGAGTAGAGGGGAACAATGACCTTTTTTTCCTGGATGAGAAACCTTTCATGATGAGGTGTGCCACGTAGAAGGATTTCCTGACTACTGTGGTGATGTGATTATCAAAGGAGAGACTACTGTCCACCTGTGTCCCAAGGTCTCTTATCACACTTTTGGTGTTAAGTAGACTACCACCTATGTGGTAGTTCATGGGTACAGAGTTTTTACCAAAAGGGATGACAGTGCACTTTTTGGCATTGAGCTTGAGGCCATGGCTTTGACACCAGGCATCTGTCTCAGTGAGGCCCTTTTGTAGGATGTCCACATCTTTTGGAGTTTTGATTATAGCTCCTAGTTTGCAGTCATCTGTGAACTTCATTAGCCAAAGACCTTCTGTGTTAGCCTGTACTTCAGAGAAGTAGATACCAAACAGGAGAGGACCCAGGACTGAACCCTGTGGTACTCCACTTGTCACTGGTCTGAAGTTGGATTTGGAGTCTGCTACTTTCACAGTGTGGGTTCTGTCAGTGAGCCAGTTGGCAACCCATCTTGTGACATAGGGATTTATACCTAGTTTAGTGAGTTTATCTATAATTCCAGAGTGGGGGATGGTGTCAAAAGCCTTGGCAAGATCTAGATAAGCTGTGTGAACCACCTTACCCTCATCTACAGCTTTGGTGACTGCTTCAAAGAAGTCTATCAGGTTTAGGCGACATGATCTGCTTTTTACAAACCCAAACTGGGTTGGCTCCTGAGTTTGGAGATTACCACTGTCATTGTTTATAAGTTCCATGATGATATGTTCCATAGGCTTGCAGACCAGGCTCATTAGGCAAATGGGGCAGTAGTTTCCGGGGTCTGTGGTGGTTCCCCCTTTGTGGAGTGGGATAACCATCGCTGTGCGCCATTCAGTGGGCACATAGCCTGAGGTGAGGCTATAATTGAACATGATACTTAGGTGGGGTGCCAGTTTGTTCCATAATTCATGTAGAACACAGCTTGGGATGTTGTCAGGTCCCATGGATGTTGTGTTCTTGGCTTTGGATAGTGTGTTTTTTACCTGTGCAGCCATGACTACAGGAACTTTGTATTCTTCTGGTATAGATATGGGCCCTTTAGGGGATAACAGGGGGATAAAGTTAGCACTGAACCTATCTGCTAGGATGTTGGCAATATCAGTTGGTTCTGTATATTTAGTGCCATTGTGCTGTAACTCAGAGCAGATCTGAGTGTTGCCATTGAGATTCTTGACATAGCTATAGAATGCTTTGTGGTTGTCTTTAGGGTCAGTAGCGATTTTGTTTTCATAACTAGCTTTGGAGGATTTTATGAGGGATCTCAGGTTCTTACTGAGGCTGACCAGGGAGTTTTTCCAGTCATGGGATTTACTCTTTTTTGCAACAGTTTCTTTCTTCTGTTGTAGAGTTTGTTTATGGCAGGGGACCACCAGATTGGCTTCCTTTTTTTGGAGGATAGCATCTTGGTTCTGTTAGGGATTTCACGATCCATGCACTCGTGTAAGTGCTTATAAAGTGCATTTGTGTAGGATTCAGCAGTCATACCTCTATTGTCCATCAGCATGGGTGTCGTGAAGTTTGCCACTTCTGTCTTAAGAAGCATGAAGTTGGCTTTGGAGAAATTTTTAACTGTGGTTTCCCTGATGGGGTGTGGGGAAGGGATGTGGATGTCTAGGGTGATTAGCTTGTGGTCGGATCTGACCAATGAGGAAATGACCTCTGGTGTGGAGCACCGGTTGCCCATGTTGGTAATATCCAAGTCTAGGATATTGCTGCCCATGGCGGGGGTGTGGATAAGTTGATCCAAGACATTGGAATTTATGAATTCCAGAAAACGTTGAGCACAAGAGTTGATACATGAGTAGTTTTCCCAGTTAATGGTGGGGTAGTTGAAATCACCCATTATTAGGGTGTTAGGTTGTACCCTAGTATTTTCCAGTGTATCAAGAAATGAGGAGTGGGAATCCAGGGGCATGGTGGGGGATCTGTAGCAAGCTACAATTTGGATTGCGGTCTTGCCCAGAGTTAGTTGCACTTGGATAATCTTGGATGCATTATGCTAAGCAACTAGCCTGAAGGTGTGGATATCCTTAATGAATATGGACACGCCTTCACCTTTAGTGTTTCAGTCCAGGTTAGGTGGCCAAAAGGTGTGGTATGAATTATAGCCTGGTAATGCAGGGGTACTCTTTGGAGCCTTGAACCAGTTGTCTGTCACTGCACAGATTTTGATGTTCTCCATTTTAAGGAGTGCCTCGAGTGAGTGCATTTTGAGGCTTAGACTTCTAGCATTGAGTAGCAATACCCTCATATTCTTCTTCTTCCTTGTACCTGTTATGGTGGTGTATTTGTCATTTGAACCTTGCCTAAAAAAAGGCACTCTAGGGGTGGCTAGAGCCTTAGCCAGTATCTGGAATCCCAGGGGCGACAGGTGCAGGCCATCTCTGGCAAAGCATCGTGGTTTGTCGATCATGTCATCCCAGGCAGACACATACTGGATCCCCTTAGAATGACACCAGAAGCTTAGCCAATTGTTGAAGTCAATCATTTTGTCCTTGTACTGTGGTATCATCCTGGGTGATGGCAGGATGCTACTCCAGGCTAGGGTCATACCTGCCTGGGCTACAAGATCGGACAGCTCCTCCATGTCCCTTTTCATGTAGTCCAGGTAGGAACATTTCAGGCCATTCACACCAACATGGACAATGACAGAGTCATATTTGTACTTGTTGTAGAGTGACCTGAGTGCATGCATTATGTGGTGGATCCTGGCACCTGACAGGCAGCTGACAGTAACTTTCTTCTTATTTAGCCTGGTGAGTGGAACATCAGTGTGCCTGATTATAGCATCACCTATGACTAGAGTGTTGGGTACGTTGTTATGCCTTATGGGCTGTGGTTGAGTGGCACACTGAGTTTGTGGGCTATGTGTAATTTGGGTTGTGTTAGAGGTTGGAGGTCCCTGTTTCTTGGGCTGGTTTTTACTGAGAGCCTCCACGAATGTAGATGTGTGTTTTGTGTTTCTATGTGTGTGTTTTGGTGGTGTAGGTTTTGAGGGACTATGTGCTGAGTGTGGTGTGGTGCAAGTGTTTACCTTCTCCTCTTGACTGTCTAGTCCAATCTTAGGTGAAGAGAGCTTTGCTTCCAGTTTGGCTGTATAAGTGCATCTCTCACAGGTTGTAGTGTTGGGTGGTAGGAGGAGAGGGTTGTCTGTGTATATGAGGCAATTGCTGCATTGCCCCAAGATGCTCAGATTCATCAGGTAGACAGGAGAAAACACTGGGAGCTGACTCTTAGACATGCCTGGATAGGTGCTTATTTGTTAAGTACTAGAAAATGTTTTCCTCTAGACAGTGAGGAAAGTTGAGTGCTGTAGTAATTTGTAGCTTATTTAGTGCTTACAATAAGTTCTGAACAAGTGCTGAGCTCAAAGATACAGACTTGAGTGCTGAAACTAAAAAACTGGCTAGTTCTAAGAAACAAAATTAAGCTAGAAGGCTTCCCTCCAAAACAGAAAGGCTTGGCGGGGGGAGGGGGGGGGTTTAGAAGCCCACAAATAGTCCTGGACACAGCAAATCTGTATCCAGACTAGACTACCCACAGGAAAGGCAGGAAACAAGCTTAGATTTTTTTTTTTAAGTGGAAAGAGAGAAAGGAGGAGCAGAAACTAAGCTGATTGACCTTCTCAAATGTTCTCCCTGCATTAGGTTGAATGAGGTAATAACACTAGACTGGGAGGAGGGTTGCAGATCAAATTTACAGTAGGGGCGGGCAACTGCAAAGCCACCAACTATAAGAACAGCATACCAATAGGGAGGGAGGATGGGAAACAAACTGCAGAAATATTTCTCACAGCAGAAAAGCAGCAGTGAGCATTTAAATGAAAGTTTTAAACAGCTAAAGGAGCCTCTAGAGAAAGCGTTTAACTGCAAACAAGTTATCAGAATCAAACAACCCAACAGATGCTTAATAAAAGTGGACAATTTCCAGTTAATACCTCACACACAGTGAAACTAGCTAGAAAATATACAGTAGGCAAAGTGCTATAAATAACTTGAAAAAATAAGCAAAAAAAAAGGATACTTAATGTTATATATTATAGATCCGAGTTTGGTCACTGTCCTTCTTTCGATTAGCTCAGTGTGAAATGGCAGAAACACTCACAGCTTAACTTCTTAGGTAACAGAAAGTTGAAACCTGAGGCAACTTTTAAGAAAAAAGAGCTCAAAAGAACCAATGCGGTGCTTAGTCTAAGCTGTAGTCCAAATGACCTCAGTCAGCCAATGACCTTAAACAATTCTCTCTCACTGAAATGCCTGATGGCTTTGGCTAAACCAAGATGTCCCTGAATATGTGCTCAGACACACAGCCTCCACAAACACTAGGCCCAAACACAAGCCTGAATATGGACAATGCTACAAATATCCACACTACTTTGAAACAAACTGCAGAAATGTTTCTCACAGAAGAAAAGCAGCAGTGAGCCTTTAAATGAAAGTCTTAAACAGCTAAAGGAGCCTCTAGAGAAAGCTTTTAACTGCAAACAAGTTATTAGAATCAAACAACCCAACAGATGCTTAATAAAAGTGAACAATTTCCAGTTAATACCTCACACACAGTGAAACTAGCTAGAAAATATACAGTAGGCAAAGTGCTATAAATAACTCGAAGAAATAAGCAAAAAGCAGGATACTTAATGTTATATATTATAGATCCGATTTTTCTCAGTGTCCTTCCCTCAATTAGCTCAGTGTGAAATGGCAGAAACATTCACAACTTAACTTCTTAGGTAACAGAATGTACTGCTCTGTTTATGTCACACTGCAGCATCGATATTGGTAAATTAATTCAAGCAATCAGTACGGGAATGGAACCTACAGCAAAGAAAAAAAAAACATGCATGGAAATTTTATGCTTTGATTAACCAACTCATTTAAGGAGTCTGGGTACAATATGTGAAGTCAAGTCCATTACCCTTCTAATCAGCTAAGTTCCCTTTAAATAAGGAGGCAAACATTGAACAATTGCAGTCTTTAAGTTAATGATTGTGCAATTCTTGCTTCTGTTTGTTAAAGCAATAAATCATATATTGAGCCAGTAGGAGTAGCTGGGTAAACGCCTATGACCCAGGCAACCTGAGTTTGATTAACAACTCAAGTGCTTCACTTTGTAAGCAAGGGAGGATGGATATTCCCATCCTATTAGGGACAAGGTTGGAACCACCTGCATTGCCACTTTAGTTTTCTTGGAGGAGGTAACTGTCATGTATTTTCAGCCTGGGGGTAGAGTTTAGGATCACCAAGACAGTAGTGCTGGTGGTAGCCTTCATAGTATGGAAAGGTATTGTGAAACTATGTGGTGATGTGAATTACTCATGCTTCTATCCAGAAGCTGAGGTGAGGCTAGCACTAACATTGTCACTGGCTGGGATACTGGTGAGGCCAGTATGATGGCTCTAGCATACAGGGTGTGGTGGTGTGCTCCTACTGCTAGAAAACAAATGGCCTCATGTACATTATTAATTGTGAACAGGCAGAGGGGGAAACGATGTAGGAAAAAGTAATGTAATCAGACTTTATTCCATGAGTTTAGGAAGTAGATTGAAAGAAATCATAAATTAGTATTAATGCAAACTAATAATTTAACTTTAACTGATATTTAGGATCAGACATGATAAAAATGGAGGAAAAATATTCTGCAGTTAATCAAATGATCTAATTTATTTGCAGTACAAGTACAGTCCTCTTAGAAACAATACAATTAAATAAACAAAATATGTTTCACAGGATGAAATTAAGCATTGGTACTTCACTGACGGAACATAATTCATGCAGCAAGGCCATGATATTTAAAGTGTGAGGTATACATATTTAAATAGTCTTTGCTCTTCATTTACCTGAGTAAAGAAACAACTACCGATGCATTTGGGGCATACCTCTCAACTGTACTGATTTTTGTAGAATGCCCAGATTTTTGCCTCATATTTTGGTATGTTTTTTTATAAAATTGTTCTTTTCTGGCAAATTAGTGGCAAATCATTAAAGATTGAAGTTAGAAAATAATGACAGGCATTTCAGCTTCAGACTTTATACTCTTCAGAAAATACATGTTAATGCAAAACTTGTTATTCTATCAACTTTCTAAGTTTGTAAAGAGCAATATTTAAAAACTGTCTCTATTTTTGGGCCTCTGTCCCACTTTTATTTATGGCTTTGTCCAGATTTCTTGCTCTAAGAGGTTGAGAGGTATGAGTGGGATTTGTAAACACGATTTTCATAATTTAAATGATCTTAATCTCTTTATTCCAATTTATGCTAAGTGGTAGGTTCTGCAGGGTAACAGTAGGAATGGATAATTATTACGTAACTGTTGTTTTGGCTAGACCCAGCATACACTCTCTGTTAAGAGGTTTAATTACAGAACCCAAGAACTACTTTGATTTGTATTTCTGTCAACTATGTGATGCAGTCATCTTAGAACAGTATATATTGAAAGCCACCCTAAAGAAACACTTTAATCACATTACACTGACTTTTTGATAGGATACCTAACTGTAATATGCATAGTTACAACAGATGATGTGTTTAATTAGAAATCTTTATTTTAATAATTTCAGGTTAGGTATTTGTTTTCAAACATTGTCAGTGCATTGATTGACTTGGTCATTCTTGTTACTGGGGGGGGGGGTGAATTTATCATCATTATCGGGGTCTATATTAGATGCTCGAAGTTACTGAACTTCGAATATGATACGATTGACACCATATCATCGAAGTCCAGTAACATCAAACACCTAATAAAAATATTACAAAAAGTCAAAAAATAGAACTACTTGCTTTAAGACAAGGGGCAAGCCCCCCTGCACCCCCACACCCCCCACTACTTAAATATTCCAACTCTGAGACTGCACTACATTGAAGTAAATGGATATCTCCCCTTACAGAGATTTCCATTTACCTCTTCGATGCTCTGTGGTTTCGCTGTTTACATGTCGACAATGTCAGATTCGACATTGTGAACGCTCACGATTGTACTATAGACCCCATTATCGCTATCATGCATTGGGCCCAACAGAAGTAACAGTCAATGATTATTGTATACCACATTTTTGCACAACAAATGGAATAAGAAGTGATTGAAAATATTTGAAAAAGGAAAGCAAGTATATACTATTCAATAACAAGATAGTTGTCAATGTGGAGTTTCTAAATCATCTTGATTCTTGTTTTAATTAGTATCTTAACTCTAATTACTAACACACTTTCTTTTACTTTGAAGCAGCATTTATTACTTAGAACAAGTTGCGCTATACAGATTTGTCAATCTTGTAGAATTACATAGTACCTAAATTATTTTACCTAAAGATGTGAGTCTAAATCTGTTATTTAACTTTTTTAGAATGTTATTTCATATTTAAAAAATAGGGATTCTTCAAGATAATTCATCTGTTTGTTTTTCTTTAATAAATAGTACAAATAATATACATACTAACCAGAAGAGGGGTTGGCTAAGGTTTCTTAAATTAAAGTTACCATTGTCTAGCTGCACATTTGTTAAAGTTTGATATAGGTAAAGTCAATGCCTGGTTTCTGAAATATCTGAATACTATTTCAAATTAATATAATGTTATTGCTTTTATAAAACTCCCTAACATCTCTAGTCAGTATACTTGTCTTTGCATTCAATTCGATATACATGTGATTTTATTTTATCCTTTGAACCTTATGTTTCCATTCGGTATCTAGATCATCCTATATAATGTAAATACCATATATATTGCATATAAAGCACTCACAGTACTTTTTTCCCCAAATTTAAATTTATCATTGCTCTTTAACTATTGATTTGTGCTTCTGTGTTTTGGACTCCTTGCATCACTATGTTTGCAAGAAATGAATTTTGACATTAATCAAAATTTACTAGTGTTGCGTTTGTTACCACTGATTTCCTGAGTTAAGACTGAAAAGGTTTACTTAATCAGTCTACCTCACCTGCCCATTTAAGAAATGTTTTTATTATTATTATTATTATTAGCAGTAGTAGTAGTATTAGTATTATTATTGTTGTTTTGTTGTCGTTATTGTTATTATTATTTTATTATTAATAACAAAATTAAATAAAATAATGTAACATTTCAGTCAGCTAAAGATAATACTGACTGCATGGCCACAAAGGCTCCTTACTTTGTGAAATTCTTAAACTTTGGCCCTGAATGTAGATCAAGACTAACATTTCAACTAGTATTTGATTCCAAACTGAACATAGTTACTTCAGTGGCTTCATCATACAAGATATTCTTTAATGGTGGGGGGGGAGGTGGGAGGAATGTGAATTTCCAAAGTGATTAGTTTGTGGTCAGATCTAACCAGGGAGGAGTTGACTACTGGTGTAGAGCAACAGTCACCTATGGTAGTAATGACCAGGTCAAGGATGTTGCTACCTCTAGTGGGGGTAAGAACGTGATGGTCCAGGGCATTGGAATTAATGAATTCCAGGAAATGTTGGGCAAGTGTATTGGTACATGAGTAGTTTTCCCATTTAATGGAGGGGTAGTTGATGTCGCTCAGTATGAGAGAGTTAGGTTGGACCCTAATATTCTCCATGGTGGTTAGGAACGTGGAGTGTGAGTCTTGGGACATGGTTGGGGACCTATAACAGACTATGACTTGAATCACTGTTTTACCCAATGTTAGCTGCACCTGAAGTATCTCTGATGCATTTTGTTGGGCTACCAATCTGGAGGTGTGTGCATCCTTTGTGAATATGGAAACACCACTGCCTTTGGAGCTTCGTCCAAGTTCTGGGGCCGAAAGGTGTGGAATGAGTTAGAGCCTGGTAGTGCAGGGGTGCTTTCTGTTGCCTTGAAGCAGGTCTCTGTTACAGCACAAATGTCGATGTTCTTCATTTTAAGGAGTGCTTCGAGTGACTGCATTTTGAGATTTAGACTTCTACCACTGAGCAGCATGACCCATAGAGTGCATTTGTTTGTAGCTGTTATGGTGTTAATTAGGTCTTTGGAAAACTGCCTAAAAAAGCACTATAGGGGTGGCAAGAGCCTTGGCCTTTATCCGGAAGCTCAGTGGTGGCAAATGCAGGCCATCTCTGGCAAAACATTGAGGTATGTCAATCATGTCATCCCAGGCAGACAGATAGATAGATACTGAATCCCCTTAGAATGACACCAAAAACTTAGCCAATTGTTGAAATCAATCATTTTCTTCTTGTACTGTAGTATAATTCTGGGTGATGGTAGGATGCTGCTCAGGGCTAGGCTCATACCCACCTGGTCTACATATTACAAGAGCACCTCCATGTCTCTTTTCGTGTAGTCCAGGGAGGTATGTCTCAGGTCATTCACACCCACATGTACAATGCTCATCATCATGAGCATCATGAGGTTTACGACAATCCCTTTTGGTACAACCTTTGCTGCAAATGTATCTTCTGTAATAAGTACTTTCAGAAGCATAACATAGCGAGAATAATGCATGTATAATATTAATGCAAGCTTTATGACTGTTTCGACAACATATAACCTGGTTTCCACTTCATGGTATCTTATTGGCTTTAGTCAGTGAATACATTAAGTGGTTCCAAAGAAGTACTTTTGTCTGAATGTAAAAACTATGTCTGATACATATAGCCACAAAGAGTGTTGATGAGAAGAAGCAAGGTTTTTTTTCTTTTTTTTTTTTAATTTTCCCTCTTAAAATTTTTAATTTTCTACCATTGAAAACACAATGAATAGATTCCAATTGAAACTTTAACATTAATCAAATATAATGCTTGCCACCTGGAATCCTGCCCTTATCATGGTGGAGGAGTTTGTGTGCTACAATAATTCTGAAAGCTGTGGTCTACGGAACTTTTTTGTGCCTGGTAGGATTATCATTGAGAAACTGTTTTGAGATGAGGGATCCTGAAAAACAGCAATCCAAAATACCCGACATGATAGTTAATGTAAAGATTTAAATAACCTTGCTGATAACAGAAAGACTGATAGCTGCTCCTGGATCCAGGTAGTACTCACTCATATGCATCTGGTGGCCAGGTGATCCATATAACCAGGTTAGTTACAGCCTTAAAAAAGCTCCATGGATCTCTGTGGGTTGATGATCACCTAGAAAAAGGATGGGTAGGCTGTGATATTGGTTAAGTAGCAATTAGCCTTGAAGAACCCACTAGTGTGCCTGCCTGGATGTCTATCTTACCCAAACCAGTGATGGTTCAGGACTAACTAAAAATGTTTCAAACGGATAAGCAGAGACTCTTAGCTGAAATCAGGGAACCTTAGTAACTCCTTAGTATCAAGCCCTCTTCTGCAGGGAACCTTAGTTACTCCTTAGTAGTAAGCCCTCTTCTGCAGGGAACCTTAGTTACTCCTTAGTAATAAGCTCTCTTCTGCAGGGAACCTTAGTTACTCCTTAGTAGTAAGCCCTATTCTGCAGAGGGAGTAGGTGAACAAAGTCTGTTTTCTGCAAAAATCTATAATATTCAATGGATGAGCACTTATTCAGAGCTTCAAATGTTCTTCAAAAGTTACAACAGTTTAAGTAGCATTTAGGAGGGAGATGGATTAACTCAACACAGATCATAGCAATGAAAACTGTCTCTTGAAACATGGAATGTCACCTTACTGCTGGGATGGAGGAATAGTTTGTGTAGGGGTTTGACAAGACCCAGAAAGATTTATTAGCTCTTATATCTACAAATAGCAACTGCTTCTGGAATCAGACTTGGCATACCCAAGGGGTGTGCCTCTTGCTCTGGAGCTGACCATTAGAAGGGGGTGCAGGCAGGTGTTGAGTTACTCACAGTCTCCTATAGAGTGCTCTACAGCTAGAGTTTGCACCATAATTTAGAGGATCAGTACAATGTAACTATCAGTTGTAGGTAAGAAAACTCTTTGCTTGCACACATGTATGTAACATCTTTTTGGAGTAGTCAGCTTTCTTAGAGACTATTGGTAGGGTGTTTGCTGGGATACACTTACTATTTTGGAGTTCTACTTGGAGACTTTAACTTTGACATGGGCGGTGGGTGATAGTGACACCCGAAGGACGGTGATTTGTAAGAAGTGTCCTTAATCTAAACTTAACTGGTGAAATGTGTTTTGACTCCTATGATACTTATGGATTGTCCATAATGAATGCCATATTTAAACACAAAGATGCTCACATGTGTACGTGGTGTTGGTTAACCTCGGGCCAGAGGTCAATGACTGACGTTATAGTGCTGTAATCAGTCCTGACAACATATGTTCTGGACATTCAGGTTAAGAAATGAATTATCAACCAAATCATTGCAATCTGATGGTATGCTTTGTTAGATGGCTAAGGATATGGTTGGATAGTCCTAAAATTACTAATGTGCAGTTATCATGTTTTAGAAATGTTTTTGTAATGCTACTGTGTTAGAAGAGTTTAACCCACACCTCAGAAATTGCTTATCCAATATCATTGGGAGGTCAGGGATATGGATTCTGAATGGATCCAGTTCAAAACCTCTGTAGCTGAGGTGATACCAAGGAGTTGTGTCTGAAAGATGGCTGGTATATATGTCATGATGGTAAACTTTGGATCTGTGATGATGGATATCAGTGGTGATGGAAGATATAACGTTAAAGAAAGAGGGCATTTATACAATATTAGCAGGGCAGTCCCTGGATCTGAGTGATAGTCCCTGGCAAGCAAGGAAAGAAGCAGTTGCTGAAGGGAAGACATAGGTATGGGAGGAGTTGCAAAAGACCACAAAGAGTGTTTTTCAGATAGTTTCAAAAATGTTCTATAAATCATTTGGTGACCCAAGAAGGCAGGTGATATACTGACCAGGCTGTTCTATTTAAGGGTAGTGAAATGCTAGTGTCTGATACTCCAAATTCCAGTGTCCACTTCCTCCTCTAAAGACACAGTGCCAAAAGCAAATGGTAGGACTGGCTATGCATTTGTGGTTGAGGCCACTGAAGTGATTCAACAGTTCCACTGTGGCAAGGCTGCAAGAATAGAGTAGCTCTGGATGAAAATACTGAAAGTCATTAAATATTTTGGAGGTATCATTATTAAATTATCATTTCAATGTTGCATGGAATGCTAGGACCATACCTTTCAGCCTCTTAGAGCAAGAAATCTGGACAAAGCCATAAATAAAAGTGAGAAAAAGGCCAAAAAATAGGGACAATGTTTAAATATTGTTCTTACAAACTCAACAATTTTGTATTAGTATGAATATTCTGAAAGATATGAAGTCTGAAATGTAAATGTTTGTCATTATTTTCAAACTTCAATCTTTAAAGATTTACCACTAATTTGACAGAAAATCACAACTTTATGAAAAATGGACCAAAAATATGAGGCCAAAATCTGGACAGTCTGTGAAAATCTGCACAGTTGAGAGGTATAGCTAGGTCAGTATTTCTGAACTGGCAAACTAAGGCAGTGGTCTTCATTTTTAAAGAAAGAGAGATAGAAAAGTGTTTTTTTTTTCAGTTTTAGAGGAATTCTCATCTCATGGTGTCGGAAAGAAGACTTTGTCTAATAGTCAAGTCTTTGATACAAGATGTGCACTTTAGATTCATAAACACTGTGCTCCATACAGTAGGGTGGGTATACCATAGAACAGCATATTACATTCTTGTACAACTTTTAGAAAATAGCATATGGTGGGATAGGACCATCTAGGCAGTATCCCGTTGTGTAGCCATAGTACAGCATGTATGGAGAATATATACAAAACACCTCCCCCAGCATCATCAGGAATTTACAAACATGGTACCAGCTACATAAGGGCTGGTCTCATTTGGGTAAGGTATGGGACTGAGGCATATAACAAGAAATGGTCCTGTCCTTGGGATCACACCAATCCCCCCTTCCTTGATGCTGTACTCTTCAGCTACTGGAGCTGAGCAGTATATCAATACTGAATTAAAAAAGAAAAAAAAACTCCATTGCATAGTAGAAAAAAAAAGTACCTGCAGTGGAGATCGCTGTGGTACAGTCAAGTCTTCTACCACACCCATACCTTTCCTTACCCCTACATGATTACATCTCATAGTGTCTCAACTACCAAGCTCGTGTAACCCAATATTTTGGTCATAGGAGACTCCATTGTCAGACACATTGATAACCATCTCACCAGGTCAGATAAGAAGAACAGAGCTGAACCATGGTCAAATGGGGCGCTAGGTAAGGTAATGGATCAGGGCACCCTTCACAGCCTTTCCAGTGTCCCATTGCTTGGCTATTTCACCCCAGTTGTATAAACGCTGTTCAAACTTGTCAGTGTGCCTATTTTTTTCTTGTTTACTTCTACAATGATTAGAGATCTTTAAAACTTTTATTTTAAATGTTATACACAAACACTGATAGCCTTTTGCTAAACAAAACAATACAGTCTCACAATAAAAACAGACTTGGTATGAACAGTAAGCTTCTCTGCCCATAAACTCAAATTCATTGAAACGGCATTAAAACTGAAGTTTAAAGAAGATGCATCTGGCCAGTGGTGGATTAAGTTTGCCTTTAGCATGTTTTCAAACCATAGCCCCCTTACACACATTTTTAGGTCTTTGCATACATGCACGTGTTTTTTGATGCACCATCCTGATTGTATTGAATTATATTCCTTGTATAATACAGCACCACTTGTTAGACTGTGTTTTCAATTTGTAGCTTTGAACATTTTACAGTAAGTAATGAATCAAAACACACGATCAATAATGACAAAACTACACACATTTCAACCACAAAAGGCCACTCAAACTTCTACTATCATAATCGACAAATATCAATCAATATACAAAATCACTGCAGAAGTAAAAGTCATCTGAATAATTCCACATTAAAGAGATCTATAACTAATGAAGAGGTTGCTGCTGGCAAACAACTTTACATTTCAGTGTTTCATGTACAAATTCAGTGCCTGCTGCCCTTGAAAAATAAATTGCCCATGTTACATTCAAAAAATGATAAGCTGGTAATACTGCAATAGGGAATGGCTGTCAAACCAACAACAGATTCATAGTTACTAAACATCTCATCCAAAGAAGGATACACTCAGGAGTGCAGCACCTCCACCCCTCCCCTTAAAGGGCATTGCATTGTCCGCACTCCATCTACACGGTGTGGGAGTAGAATTCCCAGCCTTCTGCACCAAAGGCAAGTATGCTACCTGTTGTGCTACTAACACTGCTTTCAAATTCTATAGTATAAAAACAGTGATGATAGCCATTTGCTAAACAAAACAGTTACACATTGAAAACAGACAGCATGAGCAACAACAAACTTCTCTTCCCTTGAAACTCAACATTTCTTGAAAATGCACTGAAGCTCAAAATTCTTTAAAAATGCATTGGAACTTCACATTATTTGAAAATATACACTCAACATTTTGTGAAAATGCAATGAAACTCAACAGTCCTTGAAATTGCACTGAAGCTAGCCCTTGAAAATGCACCTCCTCATGACAGTTTGGTAGTTGGTGTAGATGATTCAGCCTCTAGTCTCCTGTAGTATAGTAATTTTTGTAATCTGTAATTAGTTGTCTGTCAGAAGCCAGGATTTGCTAGATCATGTAAACACTCGAGTTACTAAACCCCAATGTACTCATATGACTCAGTTGGGTTCCATTTAGATGCTCAAAAGTCCTTTTACGCGAATACAAAAAGAGCGACACATATTGTGCGAACCATGGAAACGCCGAATGTCCAAAACTGTGAAATTCAAAATGTTGAAGTGTCATGGTTGGCCTGTCTATGGTATAGCTCTGTAAGGTAAGTGTGCGATAGTTACAGACCTTAGGGTTAGGGTGCGGGTTAAGGTAAGTGCATAGATAGGTAATGTCTGTAAGGTTTAGTGTAGGGTTAGAATTAGGGTTTTGTTAAATGTATGTGTGTGTATTATTTATTTTGTTTCGGTATATCTCTGTAGGGTAAGTGTGCGATAGTTACGGACCTTAGGGTTAGGGTGCAGGTTAAGGTAAGTGCATAGATAGTAATGTATGTAAGGTTTAGTGTAGGGTTAGAAGTAGGGTTTTGGTGTTTTACTTTAGGGTTAGAAGTAGGGTTTTGGTTAGTGTATGTATGTGGTTTATTTATTTTGTTTGAGTAGGCAGTATGTAGTGGGAGGTGGAGTTGGCCGACTATGGGGATTCGACTTTTTGAATTTTGCGGTTTAGTGCCTTTGGCATATTGACGGTTCGTGCAATACGTGTCAGTATTTTCGCATTCGCTTAAAAGGATTTTCGCTAATATAATATAGACCCGACTCAGTCATGGTCCATATGGGTGTAAATAACCTGAGATGTACCTCCCAAGACTATATGAAGGGTCTATACTACATGATTGAATGTTTAGTTAATTGAATAACTAAACGTCAATCACTAAATATCGAAGACCCCAAACTGCAAACGGCAGCTTCCACACAGGGAAACAAGGTTGTTGTCCTACCTAAAAAAAAAAAAAAAAAAGCAATAAACACAAATGAGGTAGGGGCCTTCACTCCCCCACCTCCCCGATGTGTGGGGCTGTGCCCCCCACCCCCAACTAAATATACCAACTCCATGATCGCTCCGCATTGAAGAAAGGGCAAAATCCACGTAATGGCCAAACAACTTGTTTCCCTGAGTGGAAACTGCCGTTCGCAGTTTTGGGTCTTTGATATTTAGTGGTTGCAATTTAGTTATTCGATTAACTAGATGATCGATCCCAAAATATAGACCCCCTATATGAAGAAAGACATGATTGAGCTGTCAGAATATGTGTCACAGGTGAGTATGAGGCTAGCATTGGGCAGCATTCTACCATCTCCAAGGATGATGCCCCGATGCCAGCAGAAAAGATTAACTTAATAATTGGCTTAGCTACTGGTGTTATTTCAAAGGGGTCCAATATTTGCTAGCCTGGGAGAGTGTAACTGGCAGGGCACACTGCTTTGCCAAGGATGGTCTTTACCTGTTGCCATTAGGCTTTTGGAACAAAACATTATTCGGCCAAAACATTATCCATCAGTATAATGCTTCTTTTTAGGCATTGCCTCACAGACAAACCTTCCAACATAGCAAAATCTATGGAGGATAAGCTAAAGGTATTACTGATCAAGGCTAGAAGTCTCAAGAAAAAACTACACTCCTTGGAAGCAGTCCTCACCCTGGAGAATGATGATGTCTGTGCAGTTACTGAGACATGGTTCGAAGTCATGGAAAGCACCATGCCAAGCTATAATGCCTTTACACATTCCAACCTTCTGCACCTGAAAGGACAAAAGTTGGAGGTGTATCCATCTACATAAAGGATAAGCACACCTCAAGACTAGTCAAACAATGTGACATGTGAGCTATTCCATAGCCAACTAACCATAGGAAAAATACCTTACCATACCCTTGCTAGCTACAGGTTCCCATCATGAACCAGGAAAAAACACTTCATATCTGAATATACTAGAATCACTTACCATTCAGCCCAGTGCTATAATCATGGGTTATTTAAACTACCCCTCCATTAACTGGAAAGTATACATGACCACTAACATGCAAGCTCAAAGATTTCTAGACTTTGTCAATGCAAATGTACTGGAACAGGTAGTCTGCACTCCTACTAGGGTAAAAATATCCTAGATCTAGTACTCACAAATATGGGAGAGTGTTGCACCCCACCACCAAAGTGTAATGTCCTCACTGGCAAGATCAAATCATAAAGTGGTCTCCCTTGAAATAAATTTAAAACTAGAACCCCTACCCAACCCCAAAACCTTTAAGAACTTTTCTAAGGCAAGCTATTTCCAATGAACTGATGGAATAGCTAATTGCCAAGCATTCCCAAACCCAGAAAACACAGAAGCCTATACAGACGAATACACAAAATACCTGAATGATGATATAAACAATTGCATAGAAATGGCAGTACCAGAAATAAGCCTAAGACAAACTGCAAAACCAAGCCACTCTGGTAGACCCCTGATATAAATAGGTTGCACAAGCAAAGAAAAAAAAATCCTTTCTAGAAGTAAAAGAGAATGTGTGCAACAGAGCAAAAACTCCCTAATTAGGCTAAATAAACAAATCAGGGGACTAGTCAAGTTTTCAAAATAACATTTTGAGACAAAAATAACCTCCCAAGCCAAAGATAACCATAAGGCATTTTTCAGTTATGTCTGCAGTCTTAAATGCAACACTCAACAATATGTGGAGTTAGTTGTAGACAGCATCACCTATACCCAGCCAGAAGATATAGCAAATCTGCTCTCCAATAAATTCAGCTAACTTTCACCTCCCTATCACCTCCAGTTACCCCCTCCAAGAAATACCCTTCACCATACCTCTACCAGTCATCACAAAAGAACAGGTTGACACTGCACACTCTAAAGCTAAGAAAATGGCTTTGATAGAATACAGCCTAATAATATCCCAGGATGCCCCTTAAATAACTTGAAACAGGACCTACAAGAGCCAGTGAGATCTCTATTTCACTACAGTCCCCAGACTGACTTTCTTCCTGTGAAGTGAAGGACAGCAACGATCATTGCTCTGCATAAAGGGGGACCAATAACAGACCCAGAAAATCACAGACCTATAAGTTTGACTAGTCCTATATGCACGACCAGGAAAAGAATAATCATTGACCTGATAAATAATGACATAGGAAACCTCCAAGCATTGGACCCAACCCAGTTCAGCTTTGCCAAGGGCAGGTCATGCCTGCTCAGTCTGGTGGACCTCTTTGAGAAAGTGACTAGAGCCATGGCACCAGCTACATAAGGGCCGGTCGCATTTGGGTAAGGTATTGGACTGAGACACATAACAAGAGATGGTCCTGTCCTTGGGATCACACCAATCCCCCTTCCTTGACGATCTGCTCTTCAGCTACTGGAGCTGAACAGTATATCAATACTGAATTAAAAAAGAAAAAAACTCCATTGCATAGTAGAAAAAAAAACTACCTCTAGTGGAGATCCCTGTGGTACAGTCAAGTCTTCTACCACACCCATACCTTTCCTTACCCCTACATGATTATGCTGCCTAGATCCAACCAATGGGTGCTCCCACAGTAACATATCTCCACACTACATTTATATGATAATGACCTCAGATCTGCCATCATGCCTAAGAGTGAGTCATAACAATTTTTCATTCATTAGGTGTGGTGGTGTGACAAGAATCATCTAATTAGCAAGTTATAATACATCTTATTAGCTTCTAAGTAGGTGTATTATAATTTAGTAAGTAGGTGTTCCTTGCTGCCCTGTGTAGTATTGTCATGTTATACTGCACTGCCCTCTCTTCTTTTCTTCTCCGTCCTCCCTATCTTTCTTCTCCGGAGTATCAGTGTGCATGGTACACCAGTATGTACCATGCACACTGTATAACACTCACAGAAGCCAGAAGTTTTAAGGACAACATTGTTCTTTACTGATGATCATGTGTTTGAATCATGTTAATAAATAGTGACATATAAAACCTGCTACCCAGAATGCATATAGCTCATTACAGCCAAGTGATGCCTCCATTTTTCTACAGCTGCATCTTACTGACTCCTCTAAGTTTTAAATGCTTCTTCATATTTACATTAATAATTCCAAAATTATTCTACATACAAAGTATTAAAAGATTTCATCTTAAAACTTACACAATGACAAACACAGCTGTAATGATATTTGATCTCTGTCTAGTGAAGGTAAAGCGATATTAACTGCTTGTATAATATTTAATTATACTGTCATAAATTTCATGTTTGTCTAAATATCTCAATAACCAAGTAGCACAGACAGAATTACTTAACCTTGTATGAGAGCTCTCAGCTGGGTCAATAAAATGCTAATGACAGTATGTGTGTAACTTGTGTGGTTGCTGAGGTATTGTAACTAGTTTACAAAATATTACAAACTTACAGTGTTTAATGGGACATTTAAAATCTATTTCCATTTAAGACCTAGACTCTACAGAATACTAGCACTATAAAATGGTCTGTACTGAAGAGTTTACCATTTACACTTTTTAGTAACCCCTATTGTTCCAGAAATATGAATATTTGTTTGAAATGTGAATTCTATCAAAAAGCTTAGGCTTAGCCATTGGAGGTTAGAGTGCAAACTTAAGAAGCCCATTGGAGGGAGTGACAAAGGCAGTGTTCTAACATCCTCGTTTTCCAGTATCGTATTACTATCCTCCTTTGTGTCACTCTTACCTGCTTACTTTCTACCTTTGCTTTCCACATAACCCACCCTAGAAATCTCAACACTGCATTTTATTGAAGCATGTACAATGAAACTCCAATTCAGTCATTTCCTCCCACCTCCAAGGTTGTCCTTTCTCTGAAGTCTCACTACATAGTTTCAAAAGGTTCACTCGGTGTTCTGGTAATTTCTAGCCTTTTTAAAACCTAGCTGCCAGTACCTCTAAAGAAATACTCAGCATGCCCTTTCTTTACATGTCAGCTTCTATTCATCTTTGCATATTCTTGCTATAATAACACAGAGCTTAAAGTATCCACATAAACACGAAAAGGTGAGCAGATGCACACCTTTGTCCAGCTATAAAATCCACATACTCGGTCACCTGACTTAAGTCACAGATCAAGAGAAGGGAAATTATAATACTAGAACATTATATGTTTAAGCAGGACAGGTCTCATACAAGAGCTGGAGGTTTTGCCGTTCCAAAAAAATGAACTGCTTCCTGTTTGGCAACAAATGCCCTTAAACAAAAAAGTATTTCAGCATAATAAATATTCCTTTCTGTCCACATGCAGCTCTTCAACTGGCAGAATTTACATTTTTCTGAAAATTAGCCCTGCTATAGGATACACCTGCCTGGATTCTTGTGGATCTTAAATCTAAGGAACTGTCACCCTGTTACTTTATGACATGGCTGACTCCCATTTAATTGTATGCAATTCATTGCCTTTTCAGCTCATATTTATAAGAGAACAGGTAAAGAAAATACGATTGACAGGGTTACTCTCTTATCTGATGCTTAAAGTTACCATCATGCTCTCTTTTTCTTTCTCTCTCTCTCTTTTGTTTTCTGCCATCTGGTCATAAACCATAGGTTAGACTATAAACAGGTATATCGGAGCTAAAGCCTACATTAGATCAGGAGCAAGTTAAAATAACCTACAAGAAATCCACTGGAAGATCCTTGACTGCATGTGTACCACTGGTAAATCATTTTGTTAAAAATTTCTGTGGCATCATTGACAGCTTAGTTCATCCAAAACCATTTAAGGTTAAGCATACCCCAAACCCCTGGATGTCTCTGTAGAAAAAAAAATATTTTCAAGAATAGGAACTGGGCCTTGTGGAAATATAATCTCCTTTATTTAATCAATGCAAAGGTCTTGAGAATCACTGCAAAAAGGATGTTGAGCATCATAAATATAATTATTTTTCTCACAGGGTATTCTTGTATCATCAGATACATTTTGCAAAGGTACTAACCAGTTATTACATCCTGTAAACACTGTACAACCTCGCATTGTCATGATGAACCTAATAGTAAAGTTGCCAAAACTTATAGGATTTATTTTGAGTCAGATGTCCCCTCTTTCAGGAATCTATATGGCACTAACTTATGTGAATATTTTTGTGTGTGTCCTGTCTGTCATCTGGATTATCTAATATTGGCCAGTGTTCTCCTCCATCTCCAGTCCCCCAGTTGGGTTTAGCCACCTGGACTGGGAATCCTCCAGTTCCCTACTGGCAGAATGGAATCATTCTAGTATGCCTTGGAGGAGGTGCATGGAGGAATCTTTCAAGACACAGCACTATTAAAACTGCACTAGGTCTTTTCCCTTGCTAAAGCCTAACACAGGTGTACTTCCTCCTAAAAGTGAGGTGAGTAATAATGTACTCTGCATCTGTGTGCATGCCCTGTAAATATATATATATATATATATATATATATATATATACATATACATATATATACATACATATATATATATATATATATATATATATATATATATATATATATATATATATATATATATATATATATACAGAGAGAGAGAGAGAGAATGACATCTGCCTTGTCCCACGAGGAAAGGGCACCTTTGGCATAATGGTTAAGGTCTTCACCTTATAGGCACAAGATATGGGGTTTGATTGCCTCATGCCCACTGATAACCACTCAATTCTGAAACAGAAAAGTACAGTATTTGAGAGATATAGTTAAACAATGTGGCTAGAGGGAAGACTCTTAACATACAGACACAAAAAATGCCAAACTGGTTGTCAGTGACACACACGCACACAGCAATCACAGCTCTTACTAAGGACCAGGTATATAGACCCCCATACATGGGGGTGCTCATACATAACTTAACCCAAACCTCAAAGACCTGCCAGATGCAGCCCGCAGAAACTATGCATACCCACAAACAAGACAACTCCCACCACAACAAATTACATCTAATCGTGTCTCAACTACCAAGCCCATGAGGTGTAACATAATACAACCCAATATTTTGGTCATAGGAAACTCCATTGTCAGACACACTGATAACCATCTCTCCAGGTCAGATAAGAAGAATAGAGCTGAATGATGGTCAAATGGGGCCGTAAGTAAGGTAATGGATTAGGGCACCCTTCACACCCATTCTAGTGTCCCATTACTTGGCTATTTCTCCCCAGTTACATAAACTCTGTTCAAACTTGTCAGTGTGTATATTTTTTTCTTGTTTACTATGACAATGATTAGAGATCTTCAAATCTTTTATTTCAAATGTTATAGACAAACACCGATAGCCTTTTGCTAAACAAAACAATACAGTCTCACAAAAAAACAGACTAGGCAAAAACAATAAGTTTTTCTGCCCTTGAAACTCAAATTCATTGAAACAGCATTGAAATCCAAGTTTTAAGAAGATGCATCTAGCCAGTGTTGGATTACTTTTGCCTTTGGCCTGTTTTCAAACCATAGCCCCTTACACACATTTTTAGGACTTTGCATACATGCATGTATTCGTTGATGCACCATCCTGATTGTATTGAATTATATTCCTTGTATAATACAGCACCACTTGTTAGGGTGTGTTTTCAATTTGTAGTTTTGAACATTTTTCCATTAAGTAATGAATCAAAACATATGAACCAATAATGACAAAACTACACACATTAGAACAACAAAAGGCCACTCAAACTTCTATCATTACAATCTGCAAATATCAGTCAATATACACAATCACTGTAGAAGTAAACCTCATCTACTTAATTCCACATTAAAGAGATCTATAACTAATGAAGAGGTTGCAGCTGGCTAACAACTTTACATTTCATTGTTTCATGTACAAATTCAGTGCCTGCTGCCCGTGAAGAATAAATTGCCCATGTTACATTAAAAAAATGATAAGCTGATAATATGGCAGTAGGGAATGGCTGTCAAACCAACAACAGGTTCATAGTTTCTAAACATCTAATCCAAAGGAGGACACACTCAGGAGTGCAGCACCTCCATCCCCCCTTAAAGGGCATTGCAATGTATGCACTCCATCTACATGGTGTGGCAGTAGAATTCCCAGCCTTCTGCACCAAAGGCAAGTATGCTACCTGTTGTGCTACTAACACCGCTTTCAAATGCTATAGTGTAAAAACACTGATGATGACCATTTGCTAAACAAAACAGTTACACATTGAAAACAGACTTTGCATGAGCAACAGTAAACTTCTCTTCCCATGAAACTCAGCATTCCTTGAAAATGCACCAAAGCTCAACATTCTTTAAAAATGCACTGGAACTCATCATTTTTTGAAAATATATGCTCAACTTTTTGTGAAAAATACACTGAAACTCAACAGTCCTTAAAAATGCACTGTAGCTAGCCGTTGAAACTGCACCACTTGATGACAGTTTGGTAGTTGGTGTAGATGATTCAGCCTCTAGCCTCCTGTAATCTAGTAATTACTGTAATCTGTAATTAGTTGTCTGTCAGAAGCCAGGATTTGCCAGATCATGCAAGCAATCAGGTTACTAAACCCCATGTACTCATATGACTCAGTCATAGTCCATATGGGTGTAAATGACCTGGGATGTACCTCCTTGGACTATATGAAAAAAGACATGATTGAGCTGACAGAATATATGTCACAGGTGAGTATGAGGCTAGCATTGGGCAGCATTCTACCATCTCCAAGGATGATGCCACAATGCCAGCAGAAAAGATTGACTTAATAATTGATTTAGCTACTGGTGTTATTTCAATGGGGTACAATATTTGTTAGCCTGGGAAACCGTGATTGGTGGGGCATACTGCTTTGCTAAGGATGGTCTTTACCTGTTGCCATTAGGCTTTCAGAACAAAGCATTATTCGGCCAAAACATTATCCATCAGTATAATGCCTTTTTTTGCCATTGCCACACAGACAAACCTTCCAACATAGCAGTATCTACTCAGAATAAGCTAAAGGTATTCCTGATCAAGGCTAGACGTCTCAGCAAGAAACTACACTCCTTGGAAGCACTCTTCACCCTGGAGAATGATTATGTCTGTGCAGTTACTGAGACATGGTTCAAAGTCATGGAAAGCACATGCCAGTGCAAAGATATAATGCCTTTCACTCATTCCAAGTACCCCCTGCACATGAAAGGACAAAAGGTGGAGGTGTATCCATCTACATAAAGGATAAGCATACCACAAGTCTAGTCAAACAGTATGACACATGTGAGCTACTCCATAGCCAACTAACCATAGGAAAAATACCTTACTATACCCTTGCTAGCTACAGGTCCCCATCATGAACCAGGAATCACTTAGCATTCAGCCCAATACCATAATCATGGGTGATTTGCACTACCCCTCCATCAGCTGGAAAGCATACATGACCACTAACATGCAGCCAAAAGACTTCTAGACTTTATCAATGCAAATCTCCTGAAACAGGAAGTCTGCACTCTCATTAGGGTAAAAATATCCTAGGTCTAGTATTCACAAATATGGCAGAGAGTGCTGCACCCCACCTGAAAATGTGTAATGTCCTCACTGGTTAGATCAAATCATAAAGTGGTCTCCCCTGAAAAAAATATAAAACTAGAACCCCTACCCAACCTCAAAACCTTTAAGAACTTTTCTAAGGCAAGATATCTCCTATTAACTGATGGAATAGCTAATTGCCAAGCTTCCCCAAACCCAGGAAACACAGAAGCCTATGCAGAGGCATACACAAAAGCCCTGAATGACCATATAAACAATTGCATAGAAATGGCAGTAACAAAAATAAGCCTAAGACAAACTGCAAAAACAAGCCACCCTGGTGGACCCCTGGAATAAATAGGTTGCACAAGAAAAGAAAAAATCCTGTCTAGAAGTAAAAGAGAATGCATACAACAGAGCAAAAACTCCCTAATTAGGCTAAATAAACAAATCAGGGGGACTAAAGTATTCAAAAGTGAATTTTGAGACAATAATAACCTCCTAAGCCAAGGATAACCATAAGGCATTTTTCAGTTATGTCTGCAGACTTAAAGGCAACACCCAGCAATGTGCGGAGTTAGTTGTAGACAGCATCACATATATCCAGCCAGAAGATAGTGAATCTGCTGTCCAATAAATTCAGTTAACTTTCACCTCGCTATCACCTCCAGTCCCCCCCCCCCAAGAAATACCCTCCACCATTCCTCTACCAGTCATCCCAAAAGAACAGGTTGACACTGCACTCTCTAAAGCTAAAAAATGGCTTTGATGGGTCCTGATAATATCCCAGGATGCCCCTTAAATAACTTGAAACAGGACCTATCAGGCCCAGTGGGATCTCCATTTAACCATAGTCTCCAGACTGACTTTGTCCTGTAGAGTGGAGGACAGCAACAATCATCCCTCTGCATAATGTGGGACCATCAACAGACCCAAGAAATCACAGACCTATAAGTTTGACTAGTCCTATATGCACGACCAGGAAAAGAATAATCATGGACCTGATAAATAAGGACATAGGAAACCTCCAAGCACTGGACCCAACCCAGTTCAGCTTTGTCAAGGGCAGGTCATGCCTACTCAATCTGGTGGTCTTCTTTGAGAAAGTCAGTAGAGCCATGGATGAGGGTAAAACAGTATATACTGCCTTCTTTGCCTCCATATCTATGTTCAAAAACTCCCTCAAATTACATCTCCTTAGTACCTGGTTATGTTCCTGTATCATGTAACCTTACCCGTACTGCTATTAACTCTCCAAATTGCTCTCTGATCACCTGCTTGATCTCTGATCACCTGTATGCTTGTTCATTTGAAAAGTTGAACTTTTAACTGTAGAATTTACTTAATATATTTCCTCTCTTACCAGTGTATAACTGACATTGTCATTTTACTTATTTTCTATACCATCATTTATTTGGAGTGTTTTTAGTTATTTCTTGTTGTATTATTATGTTCATCATATATGTTGTCACCTGTTTACTACATCTTATTTGTGTATTATACTTGCTGTAATGTTTTCTCCCCGGGCCACCACTGAAAATGGACCTGGTCCAGTCAGAATTTCCCGGTTAACAAATATAAAATAAATAACTAAATAAAATACTTCGACCTGGTTAAGGCATTTGACACAATTCCCCATTTGGGGATTACAGGTAAACTCAGAAAAACTGAGCATAAATCCCTGTGTCACTAGATTGATAGCCAAATAGCTCACAGACAGGACACATGTTGTTAGAGTTTGAGAATCCAGATCCAGCAAGAGGCCAGTTGCTAGTGGTGTACCACAGGGCTCAGTGCTCAGATATCTCCTGTTCATTAACGTCAAGGCTAATGTAGAGGGCCTTTGGCTGACCAAGTTTGCTGGTGAATGCAAGTTGGAGGCAATCACTGAATCCCTCAACAATGTAGATATCGTTCAGGAGGGTTTGACTCAGATTGCTGCCAGAACCATAACCTAAAACTAAATGCAAAAAATGCATAATCATACTCTTTGGGAAGTCAGATATTCCCTGCAAATTACAACTTTAATAGCGCACCCCTAAGAGTGGACACAGAGGTGATAGATTTATGTACAAGATAGATAGTAGCCTGAACATTGACCACCATGTGTTCACAGTGGTGAGGAAATCCCTTCTGTGTGGCACAGCTTATAAGTAAAGGCATGGCATCCATTTCCAAGGAAGTTACAGTCCCATTTTACTTGGCCTTCCTCAGACCAATAATCGAGTCCAATGCACCATTTGGCATGTAGTTTACCATGCACTTGCAACATTTGGAGTAGCCTCAGAGGTTCCTTACAAAAACAATACAGAGTGTAAACAACATGTCCATTGCAGATTGACTAAAAACCTCATCCCTTTACTCTGTCTCTTACCGATTATTAATGGGTATGCCTAACCTGCAAGGCACTCTCAAATCCAGTCCTGATGGATCTGTTAGACACTCACAAGACAAACTGCATGAGGACCACCCAAATTAAGTATGTAATCCTGGGCTGTGACACAAACAAAACATACTGGAGTGACAGATATGTGTCTCAGTGATTATCCCTTCTCTGACACAGGGTTTCTCTTCAAATGCAGTTTGGTTCAATGGATGGGGAGTTGTAAATTCACTCCAGGGTGGTGCCCATAGCCCTTATGAGCAGGGCAGTCTATAAAATACTCTGAGGCATAGGTACAAACCTAAGCTATCCTCTAGCCCTTAGGGATTGAAAATCAGGTAAAATTCGGGTTATAATGGTTAGGCTTGTAAGGACTCTTGAGCCATTAGATTAGTAATCTACTATGGACCTATAGAATTACTTGCTTAATATATGTGTTTTGTTTAACGTCAGAACACTTGCAGTGCCATGCCTGTTAAGTGCAAGACAAAAGTGAATGATGAAGGTATAAAGGAAAATATTCATGACAAATGCTTCTTCCTTGTCTTGTATATTTTGCTTAGAGACACGAGAAGAAATATTCTGCTGATAAGTTCTGGAGTACCATCGGTGTTGCAGGACTGTTCTTTATGTGACAACTGTTCAGGAGGGACTTGAGGTGCTAACTGAAAAGAATGTATGTTTTTGCAGCATGTACTGTTGCAGTATTACACATGAGAGATTAATATGAGTTTGCTGCCAGCTGAAAGTGAAGTTGTATTACATTTTTAATATGTTCTGTTTTCTCTTTAATGTTTTTGAGATATAATCACACAGAAGTTCATTTCTCTGGAAAGGGAGTGCACACCAGATTAATCACTTCTGTCATGGACACCACTCCTTTTGACATAAGAAGTAATACAGTCACCATTTGTGCAGTGCTGATTTAATATCCCAGACTCAGGCCTACTCTTATATTTGTCCGCTTTAGTAAGTACATAATAGTATTGCATTTTAAAACACAAGATTTTAAAACCTGATCATTACTATAAATATTTTTTAATAAATAATTTTTGCCATGCTGTTGTTATTAAAAAAATTATAAATTAGCTGCTCTAAATTTCAAAATTGGTGCAATAGAAGTATGCTCATTCCATCCAGGTTTAATTGTGGTATTCAATCTGATTTTCCAAATCAGCTATCTTTTACACTCATGAACAATCTCAGGTATACCAAATAGGAATTATATCTAAGATGTGCAACTGAGTATATGCGTGTGTGTGTGTGTAAAAATGCCCCAGTTGCTCATGGTGGTGTGGTAGGGAATACCTCAGGCTTGAACCCTGTACCCTGTATGCAGGTGTTAAAGACTTGAGTTCCCTACCCACCACCATTTGTAAAAAAATTGCAGATTTTTGCCTCATATTTGATCTGATCTGTTCCTCATAATATCTGTGGTTTGTAAATATTGCAATGCTTGCTATTTGATGGTGTAGTAGTAGCATTGTTGCCTCACAGCTGCAGGTTTTCAGGTTTGATTCTCGGCTGTGGTTCCTTCTTTGTGGGGTCTGTTATCTTCTCCCTGTGTTTGTGTGGGTTTGCTTTTGTGTCCTCCCATGTTACAAAGACATGTCTGCATTATTTCTTCCTGGGCCTCTGCTGAAAATTGTTTTTTTGTTCCAAGTCAGACTGTCCTGATTAACAAATGTTAAATAAAATTGACAGGCATTTGAATTTCAGACTTCAGGTTTCTGAATGTTCAATTCCTTGCATATTTGATGGTGCAGTGGTAGTATTGTTGCCTCACAGCTATAGGTTTTCTGGTTTGATTCTTGGTTGGGGTGGCTTCTGTGTGGAGTCTGCATCTCCTCCCTGTGTTTGTGTGGATTTGCTCTGGTGCCCTGTCATTTTAAAAAGACGTGTCTGCAGTATTAATCCCTGGGTCTCTGCTGAAAATTGTTTTTGTTCTGTCAGCAGTAAAATTGACCGGCATTTGAATTTCAAACTTCATGTTCTTCAGAATACATAGTAGCACAACCTTTTTTTCTAGCAATTTTCTAAGTTTATAAGATGAATATTTTAAATTTGTCCCTATTTTTGGGACTGTATTCCCCCATTATTGGCTTCGTCCAGGTTTTTGTGCTAAGGTTGACAGCTATGGCAAGAACTGAATTCACTGAGTATGTTTGAGGGCTGTATTCCCTCATTACTGGGTTTGTCCAGGTGTTTTGTACTAAGAGGTTGACAGCTATGGTGAGAACTGAATTCAATAAATGATAGCCATTTAAGTTTCAGTCTTCCTCTCTTTTACAAAGCAGCTGATGTATGAGTGGTATGTTACTCTGACTGTTTTTTGCTCAGGGACCTTGGCAGTAAAATGTATGGTGGCAACACAACATTTTATTCTAGCAACTTTCCAAGATTATACAAGCAATATTTAATGTGTCCCTGGTTTTTGGGCTTTTGACCCCCCTCCAATACATTTTGGCTTTTTCCAGTTTTCTTGAGCTGCGAAGTTGAGATGCAGTTGAGTATTGAGTAGATTTTACAAGGAGCTGAGAGCTGCAGAGGAATAGAAGTTTAGTGCTTTTCCTAGTTAATACTATAGCACAAGAGGTTGTGTACTTGCTTTTGATGCAGAAGGCTGTGGGTTCTACTCTCACAAGGGATAGATGCTGCCGTACTGAGAATGTTCTCCTTGGTGAAGATACTAACTATGAGTCTGTTATCAGTTTGCCATCCATTTCCTCTTGCAATATTATTACTAGCTTATCATTTTTTAATGTAATATAGGCAATTTATTCCTGAGGGGCAACAGACACTTTATTTTTCGATGAAACCATGAAATATAAAGGTGATTGCTAGCAGCAACCGCTTCATTCGTTACAGATTTCTTTAATGTGGAATTATTTAGATGACTTACTTCAGAGATTGTGCATATTTACTGATAATGGACTGTAGAATTGTGCATATTTACTGATAAAGGTGGACTGTAGAATTGTGCATATTTACTAATAATGGTGGACTGTAGAATTGTGTATATTTACTAATAATGGTGGACTGTGGAAGTCTGAGTAGACTTTTTATGATAAATGTTCTCAACTGGGCAGTTTTGCCATTATGGGTGCATATGGTTTGTTTCATTGCTTACTGGAAAAATGTTCAAAACAAATTTAAAACACCCTCTAACAAGTGTACTGTATTGTACAAGGAATATAATTTTAGTACAATGAGGAAGGTGTATCAAAGAGCACATGTATGTTTCATATGCAAGGGACCTATGATTTGAAAACAGCCCAAAATTAATCTTTATCTGCCACTGGCAAAATGTATTTTCTTTGAATGTGGGTTTCAATGCTGTTTCAATGAATGTGAGTTTCAAGGGCAGAAAAGTTTTAATGCTAAGTTTTCATTGTGAGACTGCATTGCTTTGTTTAACAGATGACTTAGTGTTTGTGCTGTAAAATACAAAATAAAACTTTCAAATGAAGTCCAACTCATCATAGAAGTAAAGCAGTATGCACATTAGTGTTTATGGTAAATGGAGTGAAATAGCCAAGTAATGGTTCATTGGAATGGCTGCAGTGGCTCCATTCAACCATTATTTTGTCAGGGGGGAAGGGCAGCAAACTCAGACAGGCTCAGCTGAACTATACCTCCCAACTGTCCAGATTTTCAAAGAATGAATAGATTTTTGCTTCTTATTTTTGGTTTGTTCTTCATAAAATTTGTAGTTTTCTGGCAAATCATTTAGGAATTAAGTCACTAAATAATACGTTTCAGACTTCATAGCCTTCAGAAAAATGCATGTTAAAGTAAGTGCTGTTCTATCAACTGTCTCAATTTATACAAGAGCAATTTTTAGTACTGTTTATATGTGCCCCCAATATATTTGGCCTTGTTCAGATTTACTGCATTAACAGGTTGAGAGGTACATGCAAATAAATTGCTTTATAGAATTAGGCATAGCCAACCTCTCAACTGTCCCCAATTTTGGCTCAAAATGTTGCTCTTCCCCTAATAATCCCTCCAAGAAAATAGCAATTTTGGAAGAAAACATGGAGGGTTTACAATTAAGAAATAACTGTAATAATCAAAGTTATAGATTACTTGAAATGCATGTAGATTCTTTTATTTTGTCAGCTGCTCAGGGTAGCAGTACTAATATTAAAGTGTCCCTTCTTTGACAGCTAGCAGCTGTATTGTGTGTCTATTTTATATTTTTGCATCACATTTTTGGTCCATTTTTCATAAAGTTGTGTTTTTTGGCAAGTTAGTGACAAATCACTAAAGACCGAAGTTAGAAAATGACAGACATTTGAGTTTCATATTTTATACCCTTCAGAAAATTCATACTAATGCAAGACCTATTCTATTATGCAAGACCTATTCTAAGACCTATTTCTAAGTTTATTAGAGCAATATTTAAAAATTGTCCTTATTTTTGGGCCTTTGTCCCACTTCTGTGTATGGCTTTGTCCAGATTTCTTGCTCTTGAGGTTGAGAGGTATGACAAATGTGTCAGGGCCATCACAGTCAGCCAGAGAGATTTCAAATTGTGACATGCTTGTTGCACCCCACTCCCCCATGTAGTGACTCTGGATATGTTCAAGCAAGGCAAGGAGTAGTTGTATCTACCTTGGATGGGGAGGACATACTGCATAAGTACTACAGTGGCTTTTCATCTGTCCTTGATTTTGCAGAATGGTCTGGTTTCTGTCATATTTTTGTACTGTTGATTTATGCTTATTACTCAAAGTGCCTGTTGCTCTGTGTTTAAGTAGCAATGCTTTAATGACCATAAGGTAAGCTTGTCTGAGATCGTAAGATGCAAGTAAGCTTTAATAAGCATACTGTTAAAGAATTGCCAACACTGAAAGCCTTTCTGTTGTTGCCATGCAGAGAATACTTGACTAGATAATGTATAAGCCTTGGGTATTAAAGGACAGGATTCCATTATTTTAAAAAGCTCATTACACTTGTTGGAGACTTCCAGTCATCTCTACAGACTTTACCCGTAAACTAAACAGAATGCCAATCATGTGTGGTCCATAACCTGTACAGTAATCCTTTAAGCAATGTATCTTGAGCTTGTTTCTTGTTTGCTTTTCATTTTTTACTTTTATCATGTTTTCCCCATGAAACAAGTTGTCAGGCAGCAGGTCTTTTTTGGATAAGAAACATTTTTACAAGTGGGGGCATCACATAGATTTCTCCTTTCAACATGTTACTTGGTACTTTAATAAAGCTGAATATATTATAATTAGAACTGCAGTGCAAGGAGAAGTGGTTTGAGTTGAGTGCTTCTGGTTTTTCTTAAACTTGATTTTGACTGGCATTCCAGTAATGTATTTAAAAAGTAATTTATTTTTTCGTGCCTCACAATCTTTTGTTTCCATCTAGATATTAAGTAAGCTGTCATGCAGCCAATGCATTGAAATATTTTTATTCTTCTACACTTATTTTTGTCTTGATTGGACTTTCATAATGATGGTTTGCCACCCAGGGCAGCGTATTTAATTAAAGTTAGTTTTTTGTGGTTTTGTGCATAGCTCCTCCCCTTTCTGTTTGACCACACCCCCACCCCTTGACCCCACCGATTCAGCTGTGTCCTGCAGCCCCCCTGTGATTTGAAGTCACCAGCCGCCACTGATTGCAAGTGACATTGTGTACAACCATATAATTCACCCACACACTTTTTTATTTTTGGGGGGGGGTATTAATAGTAACATTCGCAATATTTTACTGATGCAAGACAATTGCAAATTATGTGAATTTCACTACTTGCAGTCTGTACTATCACTTAGAGATCTAAGATACCTTCCACAATATCCGCTAAACATAATGTGGGTGATGGTCGCTGTGATTTTGAGCAAATGCTGGCACATGAGCATAATGCTGAACTGCTAAAATGGCAAGACCTACTGGATGCAGGTGACCCTCTAGACATTCATTACACTGTCATGTGGGACCAAGACCCAAACTGTGAGGTTCTGTTATGCGTAGAGGAAAGCTGATGATGTCCACCTGCCTTCTTATGGATTACATCATCATTAGCGTTTGCAGCACTTACTTGAGAATCACATGTGGTGCAGCCTACTCTTCCTGTACTTGTATAGACAGTCTTCCAGCCACATGCAGCTGTGCTTCCTATGTGAGTCTAATACGTCTTTACTAGTGTGCATGTGGATGCAGACATGGATACTTTGTGTGCTACTGTACTGTACATGAGTGGTTGGGGTTGGGAGGGTGGCCTAATGGTTAAGGTGTTTGCCTTACAAACACAAGGCGCAGGGTTTGAGTCTCACAAGGGATAATTGGCTAGGCTTAAAACAAATGGCTCACAAGGGCAGTTAGCCTAGTACTAACCTATGAACCTAAGTGCAATCATGGCATTTTTCCTGATCTTAGCCATTCCCGTGTACTGGTGAATTTCTTCACTTATATCCTGCAGTACTCTTCCCATCTCTACTTGATTCTCTGTGACAGTGGACTGTGCTGGACAGCAGATGCTTTTCATATCTCGAGAGCTAGCTGTGACATATGCCTTTGCATGGCACCTCTTTGCACAAGAGCGACAATGGATAATGCTACCTCGAAAATGTTGGCGTTTTCCTGAAGGTTTTCCGGTTACCAGACACTGGTATTGATCTACTTGGTGTTCCCCTTTCTCCTAGTTGTAATCATATGTCCTCATTAATTGAGTGTTTGAGCCCTTGTCACTCCTTTGAGAGTTATCAACCTACTGTGAGGTGGGTTGTCCTACCAGTACACTTTACAACTATATGTCACTGTCCCCGGGCTCTGAAATTAATATCACAGTTATGGCATCACCATCAACAGCCATTCTGCTGTCAACATAAGCCTGCTGTGCTGGTACAGACCAATTGGATGTTTCTGGTGCTAATCTTGTGAAAGGACAAGTGATGATATGTTTTCTGACCCCTTTCACAAAAATATAAATAAATAAACAAAATAATAATTATAACTTATCTATGAATAGGAGATGCTCACACTTAAATAAATTGTGGCCACTTCCTTGTGTTCCCAAAGTGGATAGGACAACTATTAATAAAAATATCTTATAGGTTACATTTACACAGCTTTCTTTGGCAATGTTTTCCATTATGGAGTACTGCCATCAGGTGTGCACTAATACTAGTTGACTGCACCTGCTGCAGTGATTGGGAACAAGGAGTGTCCACATCACCTCAGATTATGCCTGTGGCATCCTCATCTGTGTCATACAAATATCCATGTATGGAGATGAGGTACTCCTCATCAGGTGTCAGTGTTTGCATTGTGGTAGGGCACCCATCAGCACTGCTATGGGCTTCAGCAAGTTCATAGCTTCATAGAAGTTTACTAAGCTAATGGCCCTAGGCCTTTACAAGCCCAGTGATGTTATACTCATGTTCCCTAATTGACCTTGGTTAGATGGCAGTTATTCACAGAGTGAGTCTATGATTAGCACCGACTGCCTGTGTCCATGAAGGACATAGGTACCATCCCTGGGGTGAATTTATGGTCTCCCATTCAATTGTCTAGGTTGTGCTTGAATATGGTCATTGAGGACCTCTGCTTCATGAGAACTGGGAGCTTATTCCAGAGCACAGGCAATCTCCGGGAGATATATCTGTCTCTACAGCATGTTCTGTTAATGTCACCGGCTAGGCTGAGATCCCTGTAGTGGAGTGATTCTTGTCCCATTTGATTTGCAGACATGCAGCATTTCCATTGGGGCAGGATCCAAGACTGCTCTGCAGGCTAGGCACAAGTTGCCTCTCAGCAGCATTTAGGATACAGAGTACAGTGAAAAGGCTTTCAGTCTTTCCATGTAGGTCATGTTTTGGCCCTGAATTTTCTTAGTGAGAAACCTTTATGGCCTCTCCAGCTGTTTCAGGTGTCTGGTGAGATACATGCAAAAGGGAGCATTATACTCTATTAGTGGTCTGATGAGAGTTGAGTACAGAGGAGTTATAACTTGCTTTGCCTGGATGCAATGTCCCTACTCATGAGATGAGCAATGTAGAAGGCTTTCCTTACCATTGTGGATACACGGTGATAGAAGTTTAAATTGCTATCAACCTGTGTTGCTAAATCTCACACCGCTGGGCTTGAGCTTAGGGGGGGGGGTGCTGTCAATATTGCAATTTGCTCAGACTTCCTCTTTGCCAAAGGGCATAATAATGCATTTTTTGCACTTAGTTTTAGTCTGTGGCTTTGGCACCAATCATTTGTCTGTGTTAGCCCCTTTTGTAATATGTTAACATCATTTGGAGACTCAATGATTGCGTCTTGCAATCTTCAGCAAACTTGGTAAGCCACAGGCCATCTACCTTTGCCTGGACTTCCTAGAAATAGATTTCTAACAGTAGCGGGCCCAGCACAGATCCCTGTAGTATTCCACTACTAACTGTTCTACTGGTAGAGGTGGAATACCCAACTTTGACAGTATGCATTCTGTCAGTGAGCCAGATGGCTACCCATCAAGTGATGTATGGGTTAATCCCCAGCTGGGAGAGTTTCTCAATGATACTCGAGTGGAGGATCGTGTCAAAAGCCTTGGATAAGCCACAATAGGCTGTATGTACTGTTTTGCTTTCATCTAGGGCTTTGGTGACATTCTTGACGTCCACCAGGTTCAGCAGGCATGATCTACTCTTGAAGCCAAATTGGGTCAGATTACGAGTTTGAAGGTTGCCTATGCCATTGTTGATAAGGTCCATGATGATTCTTTCCATGGCCTTGCAGATAAGGCTGGTCAGGCTTATGAGTCTATAGTTACAAGGGTTGGTTGATGGACCCCCCTTTGTGCAAGGGGATTACTGTTGCTGTTCTCCACTCTACTAGGTCTTGTTTTAGATTGTTTAGTAAGCAGCCTGGGATATTACCTTGTCCCATAGAAGCTGTGTTTTTGGCCTTGGAGAGTGTGGCTATGACCTGCTCTTTGGAGATATAGAGGACTGGTGTCAGGTATGCTTTGAAGGTATGGCTGGTGGGGACAGGAGGGGTGAAGTTTCTGCCAAATATGTGAACTAGCAGCCTGGCAATTTCCTTAGGTTCAGCATGAGAGGTACCACTACTATATGTTCGGCACATAGTTGGGCATTCCCTTTCAGATTTTGGATGTAGCTAAAGAATGCCTTATGATTATCATTAGGTGGGATACTAATTTAGCTTCATAACTAGCTTTAGAGGACTTTACAAGATATCTGATTTGCTTGTTCAGGCTGTGGAGGGTATTCTTCTTCTGCTGAGTACAATCCCTCTTCTTAGACATCAGTTTCTTACTTTTATTATATAATCTATTTATACTTGAGGTCCACCAGGGTGGTCTGCTTTTTCAGCAGGACCTGGTTTTGATTCAGTCAGGTACAGCCAAGTCTATACAGTTGTTTAGGTGGCTATACAGGGCATTTGTTTACTCATTTGCATATCAATCATTGTTGGCTGTGCTAGCAAGGGGTTTGAAACTTTTTATACCACCACCTAGTAAGGTGTAGTTTGATTTCGAGAACTTTTTCAGGTTTTTTGCTCCTGTGATGGTGTCAGGTCTCATCATTACTTCGAATGATACAGATTTATGATCTGATCTTAGCGGGGAGGACAACACACATCGTGTAGTGCAGTGACCCCCACCCCCCCCGTGTTGGTGAGTACTAAATCTAGGACATTTGAGAGCCTTGTGGGGGTGCAGACTAGCTGTTCCAGGGCATTTGTATCAACAAAGTCCAGGAACCTCAGGGCAAACATATTTGTGTTAGTGTATGATGTCCACTCGATGGAAGGATAGTTGAAATCTCTCATGACCAAAGTGTTTGGCTGTATAGCGAGTGACTCTAGTAAGTCCAGGTAGGCGGTGTGCTTCTCTTGGTTCATGGTGGGGGACCTGTAGCTAGCAATGATGTGGTAAGGTGTTTTAACTATAGTTAGTTGGACTTGGTGTAGCAGAAGAGAGTCATACTGTTTAACCAGTCTTGAGGTGTATTTGGCTTTAATGAAAATGGATACACCTCCACCTTTAGTTCTTTCATGCTCGTTTTGGGGTCTGAACGTGTGGAAGGCATTGTAGCCTTGCACGGTTGGGGTGCTGTCTGCAGCCTAAAACCATGGTTCAGTGACTGCACAGATGTCAGTATCTTCCAAGGTGAGGAGTGCTTCCAGAGAGTGCAGTTTCCTATTTAGGCCCCTAGCATTAAGCAGCATAACCCTGAGTTTGTCTTAAGTGGATTTTTTTTTACATCGGAAATTTAGTTGTTTTGACATTGCCTAAAAAAGGCACTATGGGGGAGGCAAGTGCCTTTGCCATTATCCGAAAACCTAGAGGAGACAGGTGAAGACAATTTCTGGCAAAGCAGCGTGGTCTGTCAACCATGACTTCCCAGGATGACAGATATTGGATCCTCTGGACTGACACCAGAAGCTAAACTAATTAGAAGTCAATAATTTTTTGTCTATATTGTGGCATCATCCTGGGTGAAGGTAGAATGCTTCTTAGGGTTAGAAACATACCTGCCTGGGACACATAATCTGAGAGTTCTATCATGTCTCTCTTCATGTAATCCAGAGAGGTATGTCAAAAGTAATTCATTCCAGCATGTACTATGACAGTCATAATGGTAATTTTTGTTGAGTGACTTGACTGCATGCGTGATTTGATGGATCCTGGCACCTGACAGCCAGCTAACCATGACCTTCTCCTTGTCTAGCCTGGTGAGGGGGCCATCTGTGTGTCTCACTACAGAGTCGACTATGAAGAGGACATTTGATTATGAGGTGTTTTGCCTTACGGGCTTATTTGCTGAGACACTGGTGTGTGTGTTATTATGTGTAGTGGATTTTATCTGCTTTGCAGTTTGTGCAAGTGGTTTGCAGTTTGGAGGGCTCTGATCTTTTGGTAATTGAGTACCTCCAAGAATGTGGGTTTATGTGTTGTGACCTTGTTTTGTGTGAGAGGTGATGTCTGTGTACTGACAACCTGTTTGATGTCTAGTTTGTCGTTATGTGACAGAACTGATTCCAACTTCATAGTGTAATTACATCTCTCAGATATTACTAGGCTTTTGGCACTAAGGCCTCTACAAGCCTAGCCATGTTATACCTTTAAATCTTAGGGACCAAGATATATAGTCTATGTTTGCATGCAAATATAAGATCAGCACTGGCTGACCCTGTCTGAGAAAGGCATAGCTGAAATCCCCGATGTAAATTTATGGTTTCCCATCCAGTTGCCCAGGTTACACTTAAATAGGTTCATTGAGGAGGTCATTTTTACATGAATTGGGAGTTTGTTCCAAAAGAGTGGGAACCTCTGAGAGACATATCTATCTCTCCAGCATGTCTTGCTAATATCACAGACTAAATTAAGATCCCTAGAGCAAGTGCATCTTGTTCCATTGGATTTGCAGATATGCAGCAGCTTCATCAAGGCATGGCCTGAGACTACTCTGCAGGTCAAGCACAAGTTACCACTAAGCAGTCTATACAATACTGAGTAAAGTGATAGGACCTTAAATCTCTCCATGTAGGTCATCTGTTGTAGGCCCTGAATTTTCTTGGTGAGAAACCTCTGAGGTCTCTCCAGTTGTTGCAGATGTCTGGCGAGGTACATTCAGAAAGGAGAACTGTACTCTATTATTGGTCTGTTGAGAGCTGAGTACAGAGGAGTTATAACCTCCTTAGTGTCGGATGCTATATTAGGTGTGCAAAGTAGATGGCTTTCCTTACTACTTTAGATACCTGATGATAAAAATTAAGGCTACTATCAACTTGCATTCCTAAATCTCTCACCACTGCATCTGAACTCAGGGGAATATTATTAATGCTGTAATTAGCAGGAGTTTCTCCTTTGCTGAAGGGATGATAATGCACTTTTTTGTATTTAGTTTAAGTCCTTGGCTTTGACACCAGTCATTTGTCTGTTTAAGCCCATTTTGTAGTATGTTGACATCTTTGGGGGATTTGATGACTGCACCCAGTATGCAGTCATCAGCAAACTTGGTAAGCCATAGGCCATCTATTTTTGCCTGGACTTCTGATAAATAGACACCAAAGAGTAGAGGGCCTAAAACAGATCCCTGTGGAAACTCACTGGTACCGGGTCTGCTAGTAGAGTTGACATCACCAATATTGACTGGATGTGATCTGTTTGTGAGCTAGATGGCAATCCATCTAGAGATGCAAGGGTTAATCCCCAGCTGCATAAGTTTCTCAATGATGCCTGAGCAAAAGATTGTGTCAAAGGCCTTGGCTAAGTTGAGAGAGGCAGTATGAACTGTTTTGCCTTCTTACAGGGCCTTGGTGACATTCTTGAAGAAGTCCACCAGGGTTAGCAAGTAAGATCTGCCCTTAATGAAGCCAAACTGGGTTGAATCAAGTGTTTGAAGGTCATCTATATCCTTGTTGATAAGATCCACGATGATGGTTAGGTTTATGTGTTTATAGTTCCCAGAGTTAGCTGAGGGACCCCTTTTGTGCAAGTGGATTATGGTTGCTGTTTTCCACTCAGCTGGGACAAAGCCAGTGCTTAGACTGAGACTGAAGAGCGTGCTTGGTGGTTCTGCTAACTCCTGTTTTGGACCATTTAATAAGCAGTCTGGGATGTTGTCTGGTCCCACAGGGGTTGTGTTTTTGGCCTTGGACCATGCAGCTATGATCTGCTCTCTGGAGATACTAGGCAGAGGACTGGTGACAGGTATCTTATGGGGTATGACTGGTGGGGATGGGGGGGTGGAGTTTTCACCAAACCTGTCCACTAGCAGGTTGGTGATGTCCTCAGGTTTAGTATAAGTGATACTGTCCACAGCTCATTTGGCACAAAGCTGGGCCTTCCCTTTTAGATTTTCGACATAGCTAAAGAATGATTTGTGATTTACCTTAGCTAGGGTTGCTAATTTAGTTTTGTAATTAGCTTTAGAGGTCTTTACGAGATGTCAAATCTGCTTGTTTATGCTTTGGAAGGAGTTCTTCCTTTGCTAGGACTGTTCCCTCTTGTTTTTTTGCTAGCAGTTTCTTTCTCATATTGTATAACCTATTTATGCTGGAAGTCCACCAGGGTGGCTTATTTTTTCGCAAGGATCTTGATTTGATCCATTCAAGTATGGGCGAGTCTATACATTTATATAGGTGTTTATAGGTTCATAGGTAGGTACTAGGCTATCTGCCCAAGGGCATTTATAAGCCTAGCTAGAGTGTGTCAGCTTTCGCCGCCCCATTGATTAATTAACTGATCCTCTGTCAAGCAGGGACAATGAAGTGATCCCAGGGGTGTATTTTCTGTTACCCATCCACTCATCAAGGTTTCTCTTGAAGAGTGTTAGTGAGGGGCTCTGCCTGATGTAATTTGGAATTTTGTTCCAAAGCATGGGGAGTCTCTGTGACAGGAATCTATCCCTCCAGCATGTTCTATTTATTGTTGTCGCAAGGTTTAGCTCACTAGAGCGCGTGGCTCGTAGTGACTTGGATTTCTTTAGGTGGAGCATGTCCATCAATTCTGAGTTCGACATGGCTTTGTAAGTCAGGCAGAGGTCACCTCTGAGTAAGCGATATGCCACTGAGTACAGCCGGAGTTTTTTCAGTCGGGCAGCACAGGACATATGTTTGAAGCCAGTAATCCTCTTATTGAGGTACTTTTGTGGTCTTTCCAGCTGTTGGACGAGTCTTGTGAGGTACATCCCAAATGGGGCATTGTACTCTATGATGGGTCTAATGAGTGATGAGTAGAGGGGCACTATAACCTCTTTATTTCTAGATGCAAACCCTTTAGTAGTTAGATGGGCCACATAGAAGGATTTCCTAACTACTTTGGCAATATGATTGTCAAAGGAGAGATTACTATCTACCTGGGTCCCCAGATCTCTTATTACCTCTTCTGTATTAAGGGGGCTGCCACCTATGTGGTAATTCGTGGGTGTTTGTTTTTCCCAAATGGGATGACTATGCATTTTTTTTGGCATTTAGCTTGAGGTCATGACTTTGACACCAGGTGTCCGTCTCAGTAAGGCCCTTTTGGAGGATGTCCATGTCAGCCGGAGAGTCAGTTATGGCTCCCAGTTTGCAGTCATCGGCGAACTTGGTTAGCCATAGTCCTCCTGTGTTTGCCTGTACTTCTGAGAAATATATGCCAGACAGTAGGGGTCCCAGGACCGAGCCTTGCAGGACATCACTTGTGACTGGTTTAGAGTCAGACCTGGAGCCCGCTATTCTTACCGTGTGAGTTCTGTCTGTAAGCCAGTTGGCAACCCATCTCGTGACGTAGGGGTTTATGTTCCGGCTGGTGAGTTTTTCTGTAATATCAGAGTGGGGAATGGTGTTAAAAGCCTTGGCGAAGTCAAGGTAGGCTGTGTGAACCACCTTTCCCTCGTCTATGGCCTTGGTGACTATCTTGAAGAAGTCAACCAGGTTTAGTAGGCATGATCTGCCCTTAACAAAGCCGAACTGGGTTGGGTCAAGTGTTTGGAGGTTCCCAATGTCTTTGTTAATGAGTTCCATGATGATGCGCTCCATAGCCTTGCAGACCAGGCTAGTCAAGCTTATGGGGTGATAGTTACCAGGGTCAGTTGTGGCCCCTCTTTTGTGGAGACGAATAACCGTTGCTGTGCGCCATTCTATGGGCACGTAGCCTGAGGAGAGGCTGAGGTTGAACAGCGTGTTTAGGTGGGGGGTTAGTTCGTTCTGTAGTTCATGCAAGATGCAGCCTGGGACACCATCTGGTCCCACTGACACTGTGTTTTTGGATTTTGAAAGGGCTATTTTCACCTGTGCATCTGTGATTTTTGGGACGCTACACATTTCTGGTATTGTTATGGGCCCTTTTGGAGGTGAGAGGGGGTGAAGTTCGCACTGAATCTATCTGCCAGGATGTTGGCAATATCAGTAGGTTCAATATAGTTTGTGTTATTTTGCACTAGTTCAGTGCATATCTGTGAGTTGCCACTTAGATTCTTAACATAGCTAAAGAAGGCTTTGTGGTTATCTTTTGAATCCTTGGCTATTTTTCTTTCAAAGTTAGCCTTGGATGATTTCATGAGAAACCTTAGTTTCTTACTGATACTGATCAGGGATGTCTTTCCTTCTTGGGATTGTATAGCCTGTTTATTACAGGGGGTCCACCAAACTGGTTTCCTTCTCTTAGAGAAGTGAGTCTTGGTTTTGCTAGGGATGGCATGATCCATGCATCCTTGTAGGTGCTCATAGAGTGCATTTGTAAAGGTTTCTGCATCTTGGGCAGCATTATTCTTTAGCGTGGGGGCTGTGAAACTTACCACCTCTGTCTTAAGTAAGGTGAAGTTTGCTTTAGAAAAGTTTTTTACTGTGGTTTCCTTAGTTGGGGGTGGTGGTGGGGTGTGGACATCCAGAGTGATTAGTTTATGGTCTGATCTAAACAGTGACAAGTTGACCTCTGGTGTGGAACACCTGTCGCCCATGTTGGTGATGACCAGGTGCAATATGTTTTCACCTCTGATAGGGGAGCTTATCAGCTGATCCAGGGCATTTGAGTTGATGAATTCCAGGAAGCGCTGGGCCTGGGAATTTGTACTTGAGTAGTTTTCCCAGTGAATGGTAGGGTAATTGAAATTGCCCAATATCAGGGTGTTTGGTAGGATCTTCATGTTTTCCAGTGTCTCCAGAAAGGTGAAGTGGTGGTCCTGGGTCATAGAGAGTGATCTGTAGCAGGCCACAATGTGCATTGCAGATTTGCCCAATGTTAGTTGCACATGGATGATCCCAGAGGTATCATGCTGCGTTACTAACCTGGAGGTGTAGGTATCCTTGATGATGTTATCCTTTTGTGTTTCGGTCCATGTTCTGTGGCTGAAACGTGTGGTATGAGTTGTAGCCCGGTAGTGCTGGGGTGCTCTCTGGAGTCTTGACCCAGGTTTCAGTTACTGCACAGATGTCAATGTTCTCCAAAGTGAGGAGTGCTTTGAGTGCCTGCATTTTAAGATTTAAACTCCTGGCGTTGAGTAGCATAACCCTCGTTTTTTTGTTAATTGTGCTGTTTACAGAGGTGGGTTTGACTTTTGAGCCTTTCCTAAAACAGGCACTATGGGGGCAGCAAGAGTCTTGGCCAGTATTTGAAAGCCTAGGGGTGACAGGCGCAAACCATCTCTTCCGAAACAAAGCGGCTTGTTGAGCATGTCATCCCAGGCTGACAGACACTGGATCCCCTTTGAATGACACCAGAAGCTTATCCAATTGTTGAAATTGATAATTTTTTTCTTTATACTGAGGTATCATTCTTGGTGAGGGCAGGATGCTACTCAGGGTAAGGGTCATATCAGCCTGGACTGCATGATCAGAGAGCTCTTCTATGTCTCTTTTCATGTAGTCCAGGGAGGTACGTCTCAGGTCAGTCACACCAACATGAACAATGACAGAGTCATATTTGTACTTGTTCTGGAGTGATGAGTGCTTGTGTTATGTGGCGGATTCTGGCTCCCGGCAGGCAGCTAACAGTAACCTTCTGCTTGTCCAGCCTAGTCAGTGGGACGTCAGTGTGCCTGACTATAGAGTAACCTATTACTAGTGTGTTAGATATGTTATTTTGCCTTAAGGGCTGTGATTGTGTGGCACACTGATTTTGTGTTTTATGTGTTGTCTGGTTTGTGACGGGAAGTGCAGGTTTTTTGGGTGTCTGCTTTGGAGGTCTCTGATGCTTTTGCAGGTTTTTATTTAGAGCCTCCGAGTATGATTTTGTGTATTTATGTGTATTTTTTGCCAGTGCTGTTTTAGTAGGTCTGTGTGCGGCTGGAGGTGTGGTGCAAGTGTTAACCTTCTCCTCTTGACTGTCTGTTCCAGTCTTGGGTGGAGACAGCTTAGCTTCCAGTTTGGCTTTTGTCTGTGTACATGAGGCAGTTGTAACATTGCCTCAGGATACCCAGATTCATCAGCTGGACTGGAGAGTGCACCTAAAGTTGCCCTTTGGTCATGCCTGAATAGTAGGGTGAGATGCTTAGTCACTTGGTTGGTGAGGGGTGAATAAAGAGCCTTGCTCTGCTGGGCAATCAGTGTCAGAGTATATTAGTGCTTTCTGTTAGGTCTGAGCAAGTGCTGGGCTGTAAGATGCTTTTTGAGTGCTTAGGTTGAGAGTTAGACTAGTTTTAAGGGAAAAACTGGAGGAGATTTAGTGGAGCCAGGAATAATTTAACCGTAGCTAACCGGCACTGCCCAGTGCGCAAAACCGTGCAAACACATTTTTTATAGTAGGGAAATGAAAGAGCTAGAAAATAGCCCAAAATGGCCAATAAACTACTAACTTCTGGGCTAGAACCACTCCTCCAGGGACAGATAGGTTGCTCAAAGCTCTCTCACAGGTGAACAGAGAAACTTCCTTCTATCCAAGTAAGGTATGGGCAACACAGAAACTAGTATCACAGCCCTGAATTCAGCATTAGCCTGAAAACTGGACTATACTAGCTTAGAAAGGCGGGAAAGAAGGACATTTTTTTGTTTGTTTTTTTTAAAAGATAAGGCAAAAACAGTAAAGAAATACACTTAAACAGCTTTAAATGACTACAAACAATCAGAAAAGGCTATCACAATTTAGTGTGTAGCCTACAACAGTTAAACAAATTATTTAAACAAAAAACAACTTTTTAAAAGTGCTGGCAGTCAAATAAGTACAATATGTGAAAAAACAAGCTTTTAAATCACAATAAATGCTGGAAAATCTGCGTTTAGGCGGAAAACAGTTAAGTATAGCAAGAAAGTACAGAAAACTGATACTTAATCACTCCAAAGTCTCTCTTCTAAGCTAGAAGGCTTGTATCAGTTTAAGGCTTTCCAGTGCTACCCAGTAGGCTAGTTACAGGAAAGATGGGAAACAGGACAGGGTATTTATGTACACCTCAGTATAGGGGTCATTGCTGTCAGTGCTGTCAGGGGGTCTGAAACTACTGCAGCCATTACTCAGTAGGCTATAGCTTGCTTTGGAGAAATTTGTAACCTTTTTGCTCCTGAGGGTGGGTCAAGTACGATTGATACATCGAACAAGACTGATTAATTATTAGACTTTGCCAGGGAAGGCCTCACACATGGCGTGGTGCTTTGATCCCCCTATGTTGGTGAGCACTATATCAAGGATGTTAGAGCCCCTAATGGGGGTTCTGACTGTCTGCTCCAGAGCATTTATGTTAACAAAGTCCATGAACCTTTGGGCGAGTGCATTTGTAGTCATATATATTACGCAGTCGATGGAAGGATAGTTAAACTCACCCATGACCAGGGTATTTGGTTGTACTGAGAGTGACTCAAGTAGGTCCAGGTAGGCTGTGTGGTTTTTGTGGTTCATGGTGGGGGATCTATAGCTAACAATGATGTGGAGGGGTGTCTTTCCTACAGTTAATTGGAGTTAGAGTAACTCTAGGAATTCAACTGTTTAACCAGTATAGCGGTGTATATGTCTTTAAGGAAGATGGATATTTCTCCTCCTCTCTTGTTTTTTTTTTTCATGTTTGCTGTGTAGTCTGAATGTGTGGAAGACACTGTACCACTGCATGGCAGGGGTACTCTCTGAGGCCTTGAACCATATCTCTATGACTGCGCAGACATCAGCATCTTCCATGGTGAGAAGCGCTTCAAGTGAGTGCAGTTTCTGATTTATTTACACTGGGAATTTTGTTCTTATGACATTGCCTAAAAAGGCACCATGGGTGAGCCAAGTACCTTTGCCAGCAACCTAAAGCCTAGAAGTGACAGGTGAAGACCATCTCTGGCAAAGCACAGTGGTCTGTCGACATACCTCTCAACCTGGAAACATCAAAAATCTGGACAAGGCCCATGAAAAATAGGTACAAATCTGTATGCTGATTAACATAAAATTTGCATACATAATTATGCAACCATACCCACTCCAGTGGAATTGTGGGATACCAACTTTCAAACACAAACTGAAGAAGAGACAACCAAAATATGGCACCAGATTCCCCCTGCATCCTGCAGCCATTCCAATGTACCATTACCTGACTATTCTGCCCCATTTACCATAAACACTAATGTGTGCGTACTGCTTTACTTCTACAATGATAATTTGGATTTTATTTTTACATTTTATAGCACAATGCACAAACACTAATAGACATTTACTAATCAAAGCAAGCAATACTGTCTCACAATGAAAATAGAATTAGCATTAAAACTTCTCTGCCCTTGAAACTCACATTCATTGAAAAAGCATGGAAACCCACACCACATCCAAAGAAAATGCAACTGGCCAGTGGTGGATATTACCTTTGGGCTGTTTTCAAATTATAGGCCCCTTACACACAAAACAAGAAACATACATGCGTTCTTTGATACACCTTTCTGACTTTATTAAATTACATTCCTTGTATAATACTGCACACTTGTTAGACTTAGAGAGCGCATTTTAAATTTATTATCTGAAGATTTTTCCAGTAGGCAATATATACATATATACAACCCAGCCACTGGGGATGCACAAGTCAGTGCATTTCTTTGTGCCGGTCCCAAGCCCGGATAAATGGGGAGGGTTGCGTCAGGAAGAGCATCCGGCGTAAAACTTAGCCAAATCTTTTCATGCAGTCACCAGTTAATATTTCCATACCTGATCGGTCGAGGCCCGGGTTAACAACGACAGCCACTAGTACTGTTACCCAACAGGGTGCTGGCAGAAATTGGGCTACTGTTGGCTGAAGGAGGAGAAGTGGCGGAAGGCATGGCCGAAGGCAGGAAGAGAGGAGAAAGGCAAGGACTATGGTAGTGAGGGTCAGAACTTTGAATGTTGGCAGTATGACTGGTATAGGGAGAGAGCTAGCTCATATGATGGACAGAAGGAAGGCTGGCATATTGTGTGTGAAAGAGATCAGATGGAAGGGGAGTAAGGCTAGGTGTATCGGAGGTGGGTTCAGATTGTTTTATCATGGTGTGGATGGGTGGAGAAATGGCGTAGGAGTTATTCTGAAGGAACAGTATGCGAAGAGTGTTTTGGAGGTGAAAAGGGTGCCGGATAGAGTGATGTTTATGAACCTGGAAATAGATGGTGTAATAATTAATGTTGTTAGAGCATATGCTCCACAAGTTGGGTGTGCAATGGATGAGAAAGAAAAATTTTGGAGTGAATTGGATGAAGTGGTGATGACTGTGCCCAAGGGTAAGAGAGTGGTGATTAGAGCAGATTTAAATGTGCATGTTGGTGAAGGGAACAGTGGGGATGAGGAAGTGATGGATAGGTATGGTGTTAAACAAAGGAATGCAGAAGGTCAGATGGTAGTGGATTTTGCGAAAAGGATGGATATGGCTGTGGTGAATATGTATTTTAACAAGAGGGAGGAGCATAGGGTGACATACAAGAGTGGAGGAAGATGCACACAGGTGGATTATATCTTATGTAGGAGGGCCAGTTTGAAGGAGATTGGAGACTGTAAAGTGGTGGCCGGAGAAAGTGTAGTTAGGCAGCATAGGATGGTGGTTTGTAGGATGACGTTGGTGATCAAGAAGAGGAGGAGGAGTGTGAGGGCAGCAGCAAGGATCAAATGGTGGAAATTGAAAAAGGGTAATTGTGAGGTGGAGTTCAGGGATGAGTTAAGACAGGCACTGGGTGGCAGTGAAGAGTTACCAAATAGCTGGGTAACTGCAGCAGAGCTAGTAAGGGAGACGGCTAGAAAGGTGCTTGGTATCACATCGGGACAGAGGAAAGACATCAAGGAGACATGGTGGTGGAATGAGGAAGTACAGAAGAGTATACAGGCAAAGAGGTTGGCAAAGAAGAAGTGGGATTGTCAGAGAGATGAAGAAAGTAGACAGGAGTATAAGGAGATGAGGTGCATGGCAAAGAGAGAGGTGGCAAAGGCAAAGGATAAGGCATATGAAGAGTTGTATGAAAGGTTGGAAAATAAGGAGGGAGGAAAGGGCCTGTACCGACTGGCTAGACAGAGGGAACTAGCTAGAAAAGATGTTCAGCAGGTAAAGGTGATAAAGGATAATGAGGGAAACATACTCACAAGCGAGGAGAGTGTGCTGAGGAGATGGAAAGAGTACTTTGAGGGGTTGATGAATGAAGAGAATGAGAGGGAGAGAAGGTTGGATGATGTAGGGATAGTGAATCATGAAGTACAATGGATTAGCAAGGAGGAAGTAAGGATAGCTATTTAGAGAATGAAGAATGGAAAGGTTGTTGGCCCAGATGACATACCTGTGGAAGCATGGAGGTGTTTAGGTGAAATGGAAGTGGAGTTTTTAACCAGATTGTTTAATGAAATCTTGGAAAGTGAGAGGATGCCTGAGGAATGGAGAAAAAGTGTTTTGGTACTGATTTTTAAGAATAAGGGTGATGTGCAGAGCTGTAGTAACTACAGAGGGATTAAACTGATCAGCCACAGCATGAAGTTATGTGAAAGAGTAGTGGAAGCTAGGTTAAGAAGGGATGTGATGATTAGTGAACAGCAGTATGGTTTCATGCCGGGAAAGAGCACTACAGATGCGATGTTTGCTCTGAGAGTGTTGATGGAGAAGTACAGAGAATGTCAGAAGGAGTTGCATTGTATTTTTGTAGACTTAGAGAAACCATATGATAGGGTACCTAGAGAGGAGTTGTGGTATTGTATGAGGAAGTCAGGAGTGTCAGAGAAGTATGTAAGAGTGGTACAGGATATGTACGAGGGTAGTGTGACAGCAGTGAGGTCTGCAGTGGGAGTGACGGATGCGTTTAAGGTGGAGGTGGGGTTACATCAAGGATCAGCTCTGAGCCCTTTCTTATTTGCAATGGTGATGGACAGGTTGACAGACGAGATCAGACAGGAGTCCCCATGGACTATGATGTTTGCAGATGACATTGTGATCTGTAGTGAGAGTAGGGAACAGGTGGAGGAGACCCTGGAGAGATGGAGATATGCTCTAGAGAGAAGAGGAAAGAAGGTCATCATGAATAAGACAGAATATATGTGTGTGAATGAGAGGGAGGATAGAGGAATGGTGAGGATGCAAGGAGTAGAGGTGGCGAAGGTGAATGAGTTTAAATACTTGGGGTCAATAGTTCCAGAGTAACGGTGAGTGTGGAAGAGTGGTGAAGAAGAGAGTACAGGCAGGATGGAGTGGGTGGGGAAGAGTGTCAGGAGTGATTTGTGACAGACAAGTACCTGTAAGAGTGAAAGGGAAGGTCTACAAGAGGGTAGTGAGACCAGCTATGTTATATGGGTTGGAGACAGTGGCATTGACAAAAAGGCAGGAGTTTGTGCTGGATGTGGCAGAGTTAAAGATGTTAAGATTTGCACTGGGTGTGACGAGGGTGGACAGGATTAGGAATAAATATATTAGAGCATCAGCCCAGGTTGGAAGGTTTGGAGACAAAGCCAGAGAGGCAAGATTACGTTGGTTTGGACATGTGCTGAGAAGGGATGTGGAGTATATTGGGAAAAAAATGTTAAGGATGAAGCTACCAGGTAACAGGAAAAGAGGAAGGCCTAAGATAAGGTTTATGGATGTGGTGAGAGAGGACATGCAGGTGGTTGGTGTGACAGAGCAAGATGCAGAGGACAGCAAGAAATGGAAACAGGTAATCCACTGCGGCGACCCCTAACGGGAACAGCTGAAAGAAGATGATGATGATATACATATATATATATATATATATATATATATATATATACTATCCGTGGTGGTGGTGCTGCGGTAGCGCTGTCACCTCACAGTAAGACGCTGTCCGGTTCGACTCTCAGCTAGAGCGTCTTCTGCGTGGAGACATGTGTGAATGGGCGTACCTTCATTGAAGGTTGTGTGTTAGGGCTGGCAACTCAGCACAATAAAATCAACTGCCAATCATTAGCGGACCCCTAACCGGGAAAAAGCCAAAAGACACAACAACAAACAACATATATGTATATATATATATATATATATATATATATATACATATATATATATATATATATATATATATATATATATATATATATATCAATCAATAGAATGGCAGTAGTGTAAGCCATAGGCGTCTTGCACAGCTTCTTGCACTTATTTTCAATTTTAGTTTTTTTTAGGGGCGGGGGGACAAAAGACCAAAAACCAGGGACTGGGGACACATTTTAAAACATTGTTTGTATTATTTTGGAAAGTTGCTAGAATAGGATGTTATGTCTGCCAAGTCTTGAACCAAGGACACTGTGCACTACAGTCAGAGCAACATACCACTATGCCGAATCAGCAGTTTCCTGAAACATAGTTAGACTGAAACTTAAATGGCTATCATTTAATGAATTCAGCTCTCAGTTGTCAGCATAGCTCTCAACCTTTTAGCTCAAAAAACCTGGACAAAGCCAATAATGGGGGAACACAGAATTCAGTTCTCACTTCTCACTATAGCTCTCAACATCTTAGCACAAAAAAACCTGGACAAAGCCAATAATGGGGAATACAGCCCCAAAATAGGGACAAATCTTAAATACTCACCTTATAAACTTAGAAAATTGGCAGAATAAAAAGGTTTTGTGTTGCCATTTATTTCCTGAAGATGAAGTCTGAAATTCAAATACCTGTCAGTGCATTCAGTCCTTCACTGAATTGCCACAAAAGTCCTGAAAAACACAGATTTTATGAGGAACAGAAATATGAGGCATAAGTTCACAAGTGATGGCTAGGGACTTTAGGCTCTTTTTACCTGTACCCAAGGTATAGGGCTTGAGCCTGAGTACCTGTAGCTACCAGGTATATTCACCTGGGGCATTTTCACACACAAACACACACACACACACACACACACACACACACACACACACACACACACACACACACACACACACACAGACACACACACACCATTCAATTCAAAGCAATCTGCTCCCATCTCTTCCAGGTACAAGAAACTACTACGGAATTAACAAATGCTCTTGCTTACTTGAAGACTTCCTGGTCTACTGTAATTCAGACTTTTTTTCTTTTTCACTGCAAATTTATGTACGTTTCCATTAATTGCTGTTACTGTCAGCTGCACAGACTGAAGCTGTCCTTCCCCAGTTCAGGGCAGTCCCACTCCACTGACTACATAAATTCTGTCATTAATTTCATTTCTTTCATGTCTAAAAATTGGTAATCTATTAAACTTTCCTGAGACCAATCAATACCTATACCAGGAGGTATAGCTGTAAATAGATCAACACTATCAACAGTTACAAGTATCGTTTTCTCATTTTATAATTGATCACACTTCTTATTAACAGATACAATTTGCAACAACTGAAATCAGCAGCAGTGTGGTTGAATATATCTATACAGGAGATAATGTTTGTAGATCAAATATTTTGAATGCTTGTAAAAGAAAGATGTCTTCTGTAACTGAGTACACAATTTATTTGCTGGTAACATACCTATTGGGAGTACCTGTACAAGAACTGACTGGTTATTTTAGGGGCACAGAAATATGTTGATATTGTTCTATATACTACTACTAAGATGAATATGTATCATTAATTATTTACAACACTTATTACACCATTTGTAAGATTCATTGCATTTAGTTTTTATTTATGTATTTACAAAGATTGCATAGTAGCTGCTATGCATCAGCAGGATAGCACATTGCTGTGTAATATTTGATTTTTAGAAGTGCAAACTGGATTCTAGTCTATTCTGTAGTCTTAATCTGGTTCTCTATAGCATTTGCAGTTATATTTGCTAGTGAAGTGTGTTTTTAGATATTTTTTTAATGAAGGTTAATTTGTTAGAATTCTGCATTTTGTCTAAAAGATAATTTCATGCAACAGGGTTGTTTTCAAGAAGGCATTCAAACAAATCACCTTTAAAGTCAGATGTGGAAAATATTTGAAGAAGATGATCGGTGTTACATATACATAGTCCCTGCTGGGATGGTTTCTACTTATGTGATGGCAGTGACTACATGTACCTGGTCCTCACTATTTCCTTCATAATTATTTTAATATATACAGGAGGTGAAAGTAAGGAGAAGCTTGTTATATAACCTTGGAAGGCTTGGTGTAATCCATCTTTTTCTTTCTGCATTACTGAAATTTATTTTATTTTTGGGTTCTCTCTGTGTCACGTGGAGGAGTAGGGAATTTGAATCCCTCCCCTGTGGCCTGTATGCAGTAAATGGTGACTGGAGGGTTTGAAGTTACCCTGCCACAGACCATGTATGCATATGAGGTTGGCTTTAAGAATATGTTTAAAAACAACACCACTTACCGTCTGCTTCCAAATAAGCATCACACTGACATAGGATGGGACTATAACCACAATGGCTTCCCAGCAAGCTATTTACTTCACCATGCATTACATTTCTTCTAGTGCACTTTACCAGCAGTAAACTGCAGCTTTGTCAAAATGTGTTTCTTCATATTCACATGCATGTGTGTATGAACACGCACATGTACACACACATACCCAGTAGTTTTCACAGAAGGAGACAATTATACCTTCTAGTGCCAAAAATCCTTACATCCGTTCCACACTGTAGAATGCCACCAGTCAGGCAAACCAAATACAGAGTAGGAGTACATCCATAATATGAGCAAGCTATCATAAAAACCTTTAGTATCATGGACTCAAACTAGTTTAGCATCCTTTGTTTGTTTTATTCGATTTATATACAAGTAAAGACAACCTTGGGGATGGGCACATCCATCCCTCCCCAGGCTGTCACCGTCACTAATCAAACTGAGGTCAACTGGGCTTTTATGAGGACTACTGGAACATCAGGGAGAGATGAAAAATTTTGAAAAAAAAGTAATCATTGCTTATGCACATTACCCTGACATCTAATTCAGGGACTGGTATCAGAGTATAGACAGAAAAAGGTATAGGGAAGTGCTCATATAAAGTCAGATGAAGTCATTCAGAACAGTGCAATATCCTTATATATATAAAAAGCCTGCACACACACACACACACACACACACACACACACACACACACACACACACACACACACACACACACACACACACACACACACACACACACACACACACCATTCAAGTCAAAGCAGTCTGGCGCTCACACAAACACACACACAACATTCAAGTCAAAGCAGTCCGGTGCTCACACACACACAGCTTTCAAGTCAAAGTAGTCCGGCGCTCACACATGCACACAGCATTCAAGTCAAAGCAGTCTGCTCACACACACACACACACACACACACACACACACACACACACACACACACACACACACACACACGCGCACGCACACACACACACACACACACACACACACACACACACGTAGCGCTGCAATTCCCTACCTGCAGTACAGTTCAGTTCCAGCAGAAACAGTCCTTCCTAGGCAGTCCATTCCCACGTGCACTTGCAAATGTTCTTCCTGCATAGAAACAGGAAATGTGAGCCCTTGAGCTCACTTCCGACAGGCTGACGGAGCTGACATCATCACACACGTGATGACGTTAGCTCAAAAAGTGGAAAATTCAAAAATTTAAAAAAAAAGGTGGGAAAATTGGAAATGAATGGGTGCGCCATTATTTGGACCCCAAAACTCAGTAAAATTCAAGAAATTTGGTATGGTTGGGAGGTATGTCTGTCGATCATATAACGAAGCACTTCTCACACTGGGAGATGCTGATATCTGCTCAAAGGTTCCTAGACTTGGTTACCTCCAATGCCGTGGACAAGCTGGTTGACACACACCCACAGGGGGCTCAAACATCCTGGATCTGGTGCTCACCAACATGGGGGACTGCTGCACCACTCCCAGTGTGTGGCCATCCCTTGTGAGATCTGACGACAAACCCGGCTCGCTAGAAGTAACTATAACATAACCCCCCCCCCAGCAACAACTAGACTAAAAAAACCTACAAGGCCAATTACAACCTCTTAAGTGATAGCATAAATAGCTTCATAGCCCCTCTCCCCAGTGATGGAACAGACACCTATGCTGAGTTATACACCAATAGTTTATATGAGTTCCTGTATAATTGTACTGACTCTGCCATACCTTATAGAACCAAAGCAAGATCTTCAAGGAAAAACAAACCTGCCTGGTGGACAACTGAAATGAATAGACTAAACAATAGGAGAAAGAAATTGCTGTCTAAAAGTAGGAAGGAATGGTCTCAAAACTGGAAACACTCTCTCCTCAATTTAAACTAACAAATAGGACTCCCAGTGAAGTTCTCCAAAGCTAACTATGAATCCAAATTAGCTTCCCTAAGGATAACCACAAGGCATTCTTTAGTTACTTCTGTTATCTCAAAAGTAAGACCCAGATCTGCACTGAACTCATAGTTAATGGTACTACATATACAGAACCTGTGGATATAGCAAACCTGCTGGCTGACAGGTTAAGTGAAAACTTCACTCCCCTGTCCCCGCCACATATACCCCAAAGCATCCATAACACCTGTCCCCCACCTAGTATCTCTAAGGACAGGTCTTAAACACTCTCTACAAGGCCAAAAACACAGCCTCTATGGGACCTGACAACATCCTGGGCTGTGTTCTACATGGGTTAATACAGGAATTAATATCACCATTGGGCATGTTTTTCAATCACAGCCTAAGCACTGGCTTCATCCCAGCAGAATGGAAAACAGCTACTCTCATCCCTTTACACAAAGCGGTGCATCCACAGACCACAGGTTCTATAGACCCATTAACCTGACCAGCCTTATCTGGAAGGCCATGGAACAAATCATCATGGACCTTATTAACAAAGATATAGAAAATCTCCAAATGCTCGACCCCACCCAGTTTGGGTTTGTCAAGGGGAGATCATGACTTTAAACTTGGTGGACTTCTTTGAGACTACCACCAAAGCCCTAGATGAGGGCAAATCTGTGCATACGACCTCACCCAGCTGGTCAGGTGGGTTGCAAGCTGGCTCACTGATAGAACACATACGGTCAAAATAGAGGACTCCACCTCCTGCAGCAGACCCATAACCAGCAATGTTCCACAGGCATCAGTTCTGGGACCCCTATTGTTCAGAATCTACTTCTTCAAAGTATAAGCTAAAATGAAAGGACTGTGGCTGACAAAGTTTGCTGATGACTGCAAACTGGGAGCAATCATTGAAACCCCTAGCAATGTCAACATCCTGCAAGGAGGCCTTACACAGACTAATGACTAGTGTCAAATTCATGGTTTTAAACTTAATTCGGAAATCGCCCCCTTCAGCAAGCGTGATGTTCCTGCAAACTACCACATTAATAGTAATACCCTAAGTACACAGTCCGTGGTGAGAGATCCTGGCACATAGATCAACAGCAACCTTAATCTCCACAGTAGTAAAAAGGGCATTTTATATCTCTCATCTCATAAGTAAGGGCATTGCCTCCAGAAAACAAGAGATTATAACCCCATTGTACTCTTCTCTGATCAGGCCAATAATAGAGAACAATGCTCCCTTTGGTTCCTTTCCAAACACCTGCAACAATTGGTGAGACCATAAAGGTTCCTTACAAAGAAAATTCAGGGTCTTCAAGACATAGCTTATGCGGACAGAATGACATCATTGTAACTTTACTCTGTCTCATACAGACTGCTCAGGGGTGACCTGTGCCATGCATATAGAGCGATCTCTGACTCATCTTTAATAGATATGTTGCATATTCACCAGTCAAATGGCAAATTGGTCACTCAAAGGACCTTAACCTGGTATGTGACATCAACAGAACTTGTTGGAGAGACAGATTTGTATCAGAGGCTGCCCCAGCTTTGGAACAAGCTTTCTATTCATGTCAAACAAAGCCCATCATTGGCCCTATTTAAGCGTAATTTGGATGTTTGGATGGGTAACCAGAAATTCACCCCAGGTGTTCCACCTGTATCCCACTTGGACAGGGGCAATAAGTGCTGATTTCAGTGTCTGTTTGAACCAGACCTCCTTAGGAACATGGGTTGAACTTGGCTAGGCTTGTAAGGGCCCTGGTCCATTAGCCTAGTAATTTCCTATGATATAATCCAAAGTATAAGCTAAAATGAAAGGACTGTGGCTGACAAAGTTTGCTGATGACTGCAAACTGGGAGCGATCATTGAAACCCCTAGCAATGTCAACATCCTGCAAGGAGGCCTTACACAGACTAATGACTATGATATCATCCCAGGCTGTTAGAAACTGGATCTCCCTGGACTGACACCAGAAGCTAAGCCAATTGTTGAAGTCAGTCATTTTTTTGTTTGTATTGTGGCATCACTCTGGGTGAGGGAAGAATGGTGCTTAGGAGTAGGGACATAGCTCCCTGGGACACATAATCTGGAAGCTCAGTCATGTCTCTCTTCATGTAGTCCAGTGAGGTATGGCTCAGGTCATTCACTCCAGCATGGACTATGACAGAGACATCACAGTACTTATTGTTGAGAGACTTGAGTGTGTGCATGATTTGGTGGATCCTGGCAACAGACAGACAGTAGACCATGACCTTCTCCTTGTCCAGCCTAGGCAGGGGGACATCTGTGTGTCTCACTATGGAGTTGCCTATGACCAAGACATTAAGTTTAGTTATATTTTGCCTTAGGGTCATATTGGGTGAGACACTGATGCGTGCATTATTATGTGTAGTGGGAGCTGTTGGGACCATATTGTGTGTGGAAGGTTTACACTTGGGAGGTCTTTGCTCTTTTGGTATATTTCTAATGAGTATCTCCATGTATGTGGGTTTATGTGTCATGTGCTTGGTAACTGTAAGAGGTGGGATGTGGGTGCTGACAACCTGCTTCATACCTTTCAACCATACTGAATTCCTTGATGGTTACCAGTTTTGAAGGCAAAATAATGGGTGCCACCAATTCCCAAGTGGCCTCTTCAATTCCAGATTTTTTTTTTATTTTTTTTTTTTTATTTACGAGTTTAACTAATGGCTGATGTCATCACACATCACCAGCATATCTCACAATGTCATCAATGTGCAGGGGTGTGTGTGTGATGACATCAGCTTCATGAGGCAGAGCAGACTGCCAGCCTGTTTTGTACTCAGTTGGACTACTCTATCAGAGATTTGGATTGTTTGGATAGACTATAGCAGCAGCAAGTGGATCAACAGAGCTGTGTACAATTTAATTTCAACTTCTGGCTGCAGAATCTGCCTAGTGTCCACCACTGGATGAGAAAATTTACTTTCTCCACACCAGCCCCAGCAGCTCAACCTCCTCCAGGTAAGTAAAAAAGAATAAAAAAAAATAGCCATATCCCCATATGCCTAATAAAATAGTAACTGTCTGCAGCAAAGGAATTATATGTTGACCTGATATAATGGATGTAATTCATACTACTTTGCACAATTTCACTTTCTTTTTAAATGACCATCTGAGCAAAACTGTGATGTAGACTCAGGGAGTCAGGGACAAGTAAGAGTTAGTTGGCTACTGATTGATTTAGCTTTTGTAATTCTTTTTTTTTCTTACAGTTCAATCACTTGTGTACTTGTACTGATATAATGATGTCACATTCAGAACAGGAGAGGAAGACTGTTTTTGGGCCTCAGGTGTAAATCTGTAATATAGGAGAGGCATGGTACTGAACTGTTGCTGAGTTTCAGGGAGAAAACTAATTTTCTTTGCTTTAGTCTTGTATGCAAAATCTGAGAGGTGACAGAATATTGGAGCTTGATTTGTACTAGGCTGTCATTCAGTGCAAGACTGCAATTTGCAGCGTGCTGTTCATATACAGAGATTTATACCAGTCCCCAAGCAGTGTGTTTTATTTTGCTTAATATGAATCTGGTCTTGTGATGTTTCAAATTTGAGTTTGTGGTCATGCATACATGCTTGTGAGAACTGAGAAGTATTTGTGGAAGTTTCTGTGATAAACATCAAAGAAATATGTGTCTTTTTTACTATTCCATGCCTGCATTAATACAGCTTAAAAAAATCAGCTGAAACTAACTCCCTGCCACCTCTCCTGTCAGTAGGGTGAAAGTCCAGTATGGTTTACCAAACCATGTTATGGTCTTTATTTATCATTCAATCAAAAAAATTCTGATTGAGGTGAGCTGCAGCTTTGCTTAATGTCATCATCATCATGTCTGCAGTTAGTAAAACTGTTGTTATTACAAGGAGATTGGGCTGGGGGTTCAGACAGCAGTGTGCAGGTGTAAATCAATTCTGAAAATAGAGACATAGCTCCAAAAATAGGTGCATCATGTGTAGGGATAAATCAGGCTTGAAAATATAAATCTCCTGGAAGGCTTAATGCCGGGGTGCTAGAGAGGTTTTGTGCTTTTATTAAAGGATATATTACTGGCTTTTGTCATTTTGAAAATATAAATGTTGCTTCAAAATAGGGACAGTTGAGAGGTTTTATATTAGCTGCTGTTGAAAGATATTATAGCTAAAGAATTTACTTTATTTTTAAGGAACAGTCCTGTGTTGCATTTCTGTTTGAGGAAGGGGCTAACTGTGTGCAGAACTTGAGCTACTCTTCAAGTAGCCTGAGTGCTGCAGTCAAGCTACAATGGTGGGCGTCAAACTTTTATTCTAAGATGTCATTAGTTTCAGTATTGCTTCAGAGCTTATAGGTAAGTAACTCCAATTTACCGTTATTGTAGGTATTGATTATATTTTTCAAATGTACCTTTGTAAGTGGAAGATTTCTCATTTTGAGTCTTAGTTTTTGTACCACTCTGTCTGCACTGAAAGGGTCAGTCACATAATATATACATGTTCATCAAAATAACTCTTACAAGTATAAGTAACAGATTTAACCATGCTATGTGCTTCCTAGGTGAAGCTGTTAGCAAGTGTTCTCCATTTGCCCATTTTTTCCATTCCATATAATAAGTGGTAGTGTTCCACATGTTGGAGATGTAATGTCCAATGCTAATGGTACTGACCATTCCATTTAATAAGTGGTAGTGTTCCACATGTTGGAGATGTAATGTCCAATGCTAATGGTACTGACCATTCCATATAATAAGTGGTAGTGTTCCACATGTTGGAGATGTAATGTCCAATACTAATGGTACTGACCATTCCATATAATAAGTGGTAGTGTTCCACATGTTGGAGATGTAATGTCCAATGCTAATGGTACTGACCATTCCATATAATAAGTGGTAGTGTTCCACATGTTGGAGATGTAATGTCCAATGCTAATGGTACTGACCATTCCATATAATAAGTGGTAGTGTTCCACATGTTGGAGATGTAATGTCCAATGCTAATGGTACTGACCATTCCATATAATAAGTGGTAGTGTTCCACATGCTGGAGATGTAATGTCCAATGCTAATGGTACTGACCATTCCATATAATAAGTGGTAGTGTTCCACATGCTGGAGATGTAATGTCCAATGCTAATGGTACTGACCATTCCATATAATAAGTGGTAGTGTTCCACATGTTGGAGATGTAATGTCCAATGCTAATGGTACTGACCATTCCATATAATAAGTGGTAGTGTTCCACATGTTGGAGATGTAATGTCCAATGCTAATGGTACTGACCATTCCATATAATAAGTGGTAGTGTTCCACATGTTGGAGATGTAATGTCCAATGCTAATGGTACTGACCATTCCATATAATAAGTGGTAGTGTTCCACATGTTGGAGATGTAATTTCCAATACTAATGGTACTGACCATTCCATATAATAAGTGGTAGTGTTCCACATGTTGGAGATGTAATGTCCAATGCTAATGGTACTGACCATTCCATATAATAAGTGGTAGTGTTCCACATGTTGGAGATGTAATGTCCAATACTAATGGTACTGACCATTCCATATAATAAGTGGTAGTGTTCCACATGTTGGAGATGTAATGTCCAATGCTAATGGTACTGACCATTCCATATAATAAGTGGTAGTGTTCCACATGTTGGAGATGGAATGTCCAATGCTAATGATACTGACCATTCCATATAATAAGTGGTAGTGTTCCACATGTTGGAGATGTAATGTCCAATGCTAATGGTACTGACCATTCCATATAATAAGTGGTAGTGTTCCACATGTTGGAGATGTAATGTCCAATGCTAATGGTACTGACCATTCCATATAATAAGTGGTAGTGTTCCACATGTTGGAGATGTAATGTCCAATACTAATGGTACTGACCATTCCATATAATAAGTGGTAGTGTTCCACCTCCAGGTTGGTGGCACAGCACAAAGCATCAGAGACTATCCATGTGCAACTAACAGTGGGTAAAACTGCCTTCCAGTTTATAGCCTGCTACAGACCACCCTCCCTAACCCAGAAACCCCACTCGGCCTTCCTGAGAACACTGGAAAATATGAAGGTCTCTCCAAACACCATTATATTGGGCGACTTCAACTACCCAAAAATAGACTGGGAGCATTACTCTAGCTCCAACACCCTAGCCCAAAGGTTCCTAGAATTTATAAACTCAAATGCTATGGAACAACTTGTTACCACTCCCACAAGAGGGGAAAACATACTGGACCTGATCATCACCAACATGGGGACTCTATGCTCCAGACCAGAAGTGTATCCCTCACTGGTAAGATCAGACCATAAACTAATCTCACTGGATATTCACATCCCAACACCACCCCCTGCCCAGAAAATCACAGTGAAAAACTTCTCTAAAGCAAATTTCACACTCCTCAAAACTGAGGTGGAATCCTTCAAAGCCCCCGGGCCTGTGGAAAATACGGCCCAGACCGCAGAATCCTTTATAAACGCATTCTATGAACACCTTCAGGAATTCATGGATCATGCGATCCCAAATAAAACCAAGACCCAATCCTCCAAAGGCAGACGTCCTGTCTGGTGGACCCCAGCCATAAACAAACTATACAATAGAAGGAGGAAGCCACTAAATGATAGAGCAAAATTCCAAAAAGGGAAGGCATCTCTGATCAGTATTAGCAAAAAACTATGGGCACTCTTAAAATCGTCTAAGGCCAGCTTCAGCTAGTTATGTTAGGAACCTGGGTGATAATTCCCAGATATGCTCAGAATTAGTCCAAAATGACAAAAAATACACCGAACCCACAGACATTGCCAACATCCTAGCTGACAGGTTCAGCACAAACTTCTCCCCCCCCCCACCAAAACAGCAAATATCTATCCCAGCAGAGTGCTGCCCCCCTAACATCTCAGATGCTCAGGTAAGAGCCGCCCTCTCCAAAGCAAAAAACAGCATCAATGGGACCTGACGGTGTCCCGGGCTGCATCCTACATGAACTCCAAGAAGAGCTAAACCCAAACATAAAACTACTGTTCAGTCTCAGCCTTACTACAGGCTATGTACCCAAAGAGTGGCGTACAGCAACTGTGGTCCCTCTCCACAAAGGTGGTGCCTCAACGGATCCTGGAAACTATAAGCCTGACTAGCTTGGTCTGCAAAGCTATGGGAAGGATCATCATGGACCTCATAAATAAAGATATTGGGGACCTACAGACAATGGATCCTACCCAGTTCGGCTTTGTTAAGGGCAGATCCTGCCTCTTAAACCTGGTTGATTTCTTTGAAACAGTCACCAATGGTACTAACCATTCCATATAATAAGTGGTAGTGTTCCACATGTTGGAGATGTAATGTCCAATGCTAATGGTACTGACCATTCCATATAATAAGTGGTAGTGTTCCACATGTTGGAGATGTAATGTCGAATGCTAATGGTACTGACCATTACATATAATAAGTGGTAGTGTTCCACATGTTGGAGATGTAATGTCGAATGCTAATGGTACTGATTTATTAATGGAGTAATAGAGTTGACTTGATCACTGTTTGGTCCAAGTGACAAGTCAACAAGTAGCTTGTTATGGGGTTGTGTGCGAGATTAAGTTTATTACACAAAGCATACCTTTCATCAGCAGGTATTTCTGTGCTTTACTTAAAAGATAACCAAAGCTGCTGATTGATGTAGGAGTTTTGATTGCTGTTAGTACTGTATGTTACTAAATCAGTGTTACTGAATTTGCAGTGCTTAATTAGATGCAGAGACAGGCAAATCCTCAAACGTTATGTAAATATGTGTTACCCAAGTCAGCTAACTTTTTACTGGGGGACCATTTTCAGTGATAGTACACACTAGATCTGATAAGAATAAACTGCAGTGGCAAATTAGCACTTTTTGCTGTTAATGGAAGAATACTCTTGGTAAATTACTATGATATAATTTGGATGTCACCATTCTTACGTGAGCAGCAAATTAAAATATACACTTACTAGTACTGTTTAGAAAGGAAAATGTTCATCCTCATGTAGTAATGTCTCAATTTGCTCTTATATACTTTATCATTTATCTTTATATGGGTAGGTTTAGAAAATTGTGAGTAAGGTTCTGTAAAATATATATTTTTACATGCACATGCTCACTTGCTCTCTCTCCGACACACAGATTTTCATGCTCACACATGCCCACAGTGTGTAAAAATGCATTGTGCATGGAGACCTTTATGTAGCAGTATAGCTGCAAAGAATGTTGAGTAATTGTAGTGATAACTGTATAGCTGCAAAGTAAGTGTAGTGATATGAAAATATTATGACTTGTATTAAATCAGGTAAGAAGTGCATACTTAGCATACAGGGTACTTTAGCTTATATACAATGTGTAATTGCATTGATTCACTTTATAATGAATGTGGCTCATTTGCTTTCAGTCTGTCCCAACTATTCACATCATCAGTACTCACTTACATCCATTTCAGCACTTGTGGTTTTGTGTAATATAAAAATGTACACTTGTGGTGTTTAACTTTTGCATAAAAGTTGCATATAGTTCATAGAAATAACCTAAGTTAATTTGATGCTTTGAATTTTTATTGTGATACCAAATGTCTTAAAATATTATATTTTCAGACCAGTATATTAAGTCACTTAATACTTCTTTTGTATTTAATATTTTGTCTGTTCTTCAATTTGCATTTGAGTGTTGGTATCCCACAATTCCATTGGAGTGGGTGGGGTTGCATAATTATGTATGCAATTTTTATGTTATCAGCATACAGATTTTTGACAGTTGTACCTACTTTTCATGGGCCTTTGTCCATATTTTTGATGTTTCCAGGTTGAGAAGTATGACCTGCTTGGTATTTGGTTTGTTCCTACATGGGAGAAAGAGAGCATTGATTCCAGATTCATAGTGTAGATACAGCTATCATAAATTGTATTTGCATGTTTTAGGAGTAGTAGGTTGTCTGTGTACACAAGGCAATTTCTACATTGCCTCAGGATGCCCAAGTCAATCAGATTGGCTGGAGAAATGGTGGAAAACTGTCCTTCTATTATGCCAGGTGTATTCTGTAATAATAAGTGGTACTGCGGTGGTGGTGCTGCGGTAGCGTTGTCGCCTCACAGCAAGACGTTGTGCCGTTCAATTCTCAGCTAGTGCGTCTTCTGTGTGGAGGCATGCGTGAATAGGCGTACCTTCGTTGAAGGTTGTACGTCAGGGCTGGCAAACTCGGCACGTAAAAATCTACTGCCAATCATTAGCGGACCGGAGTTCTGCTGTGGCGACCTCTAACCGGGAAAAGCCGAAAGACACAAACATTCTGTAATAAGTGGTGGAGGGTGGGCTTGATGGACTAGGTCCTGTCATAGAACTATTAAAGTCAGCTAATCTAATGAAGGTTTAGGGGGTAGAAACCTGCACCGGCACCTGAAAAAGCAGAGCTGGGTTGCTCTCTGGACAGCAGTGTACAACTGCATTGTGGGTAGAAAAGCAGAAAAGTTTAAGAGGGTTCCCTAGCAGTTATCTAGGGAACTTTTCACTTTTTAAGCCTTTATATCTATACATGGCAGTGCCAACCCCCATTGCATGGAAGCACTGCATGTAAATATTAGCTAAGTAAAACAATTTTAAAACAATCCAACCAATAAGAAAGCCCAAGACTGAGCCTTGTTCCAACAATCCCCAACAAGGGACTAGGAGTGCCCTCTTAACGTAAGATGGCTGGCTATACTGCTCAGAAAATGCCAAACTGTCTAGATTCAGCAAGTCTAAATCTAGTCTATGCTATAAATTGTTCAAGTACTGTAAATAGGCACTGCAGAAAACACAGTCACAAACAATCAAAACTGTTTAAAGTAGGTGGTAAAATAGTTGCAAACACTTTAAACGTGCAAAGAAGGTTATAAAAAGAGTTATTTTTAGTAGAATTCACAGGATGCCTTGGATATCATTCAGATCGACTTCAGATCTCTGGCTAAGGAGGCCAAACTCTGAGCAGGTCTGGTAAACTGAGCACAAACCCTAGCAAATGCTTCTGCTAAAGCTCAGGTTGAGCCCCAAGCTGGTAAGATAAACAGACCAAGATCCTCTTCTACCTGATGAAAAATTAAAAGACAGCTGCCAACTCAGAATGGAAGAAGGTGGCCATATCCACAGAAAGAATGCACCAAAAGGACCATGAAAAACTCCTTTTAATGAATAAAAACAAATAAAAGACCAGCATACAGTCCAAATACACAATGTTTCATGTTGAGTGCTTTCATCAATGAATTGACTTCATCAGAACAAACTGAACCTCACCCCTAAAACATTTAAATACTCTTTCTTAACAAGCAGTCAATCAGTGTTCCCAAAGAATGGTCAGCTCACATCCACTTTTTAAAGAAACATGAACCCATTCAACCATAATAAACACTTGATAAAATCAGTGCACTGATTTAAAATATTTTCTTACATAATATTAAACTCAAAAAGACTTTGTCTGTATCAAATAAACATTTTCCTTACTATTTCACCTTCTTTATACATGTAAGTAAAATATTAAAACATTTCCATGTAAAATACATGATTATTTGTAAATTCAAATGTATTATGTTATCTTACTAGCTTTTTCCTTGAGTACTGAGTAAATACATAAATGGTCATTGAGACCTAGAGGAAGTTAGCAGTTATTCTAAGCTGCCACATAAGTTCTCTCTTGCTCAAGAGATTCTTCCAGTCACCCCCCTCACATCAATGTGGACCGTATCTAGGGTTACCACCTGTTCCACTTTGCGAGGGACAGTCCCTCTTTGGGCAGTTGTGTCCTGACCAAAAATATTAGAAATGGCAAATGTCCTGAGATTGTAGGACATAATTATGTCCCATATGTAATGTAATAGTTGCATAAAATAGTTATTTCTGTATCTAAAATACCTACATGTTACAAAAAACAGGATAAGCAACTAAACTGCTACAAGAATACGCTTTTATTTAGGCAAAAAAGGAAAGTTCTATCCTTTGTACTGACCGTGGGTTTGTGTCGGCCTGTAAAATCTGATGTGTGTCCCGAAAATGTCCCACTATGGCCATATGAAAAGGTGGCAACCCTAACTGTATCTATTATTCCAAATTTGAAACCTGTGTATCCCCCACAGTTTACGTCATGTCTGTAAAGAGCATTAGTCTCCTTTTTATTTTTTATTTCATAAAAATGTTCATAAATTCTCCATTTTAAAGCCCTCTCTGTTTTTCCAATGTGAAACCCTGGGCAGGTATTACAAAATGCAATATACACTATCCTGTTCGTGTAGCAATTGCCTTTTCTGAAGTGCAGAACACTGTTTAAACTATTGTTCAATGTTAAGGAAGGAACCTGTAGTATGTATCCACATTGAGAACATCGGCCACATGGCTTAGTACTTTCCTCAATGTGACCCTGCCCCACTGGGTGATTTTCTAAGCTTACTTTGATATTTTTACCCACTTTTGTGGAAAATATGGGTTTTTCACCCAATTTCCTATATATTTTGCTGTTCGTTTTAAATATTCCCCAGTTTTCATATAGAATGTGTTTAATCCTATTGGAAAAGGGACTGTGTTGAATAATAAATGTCTTGCTGTAGTTGTTCACCTGCATACCAGAGGTAGTATCAGTTCCAAGTTTTCTGCAACCATTGTCTGACCCACCCCTGAAATGTTCTTCACTGGATCGTGTTCTGATGTCACCACAACTCAAAAAGGGTTTATATTTCTTTCCCCATTCATCAGAAATTTCTTTAATAATGGGTTCAATGAAATAGGATGGATATCCACTTTTGAGGAACATGTTTCTCACCAGTTCCAGCCCTACATTTACGTCTTCCCTTTCTGAAGTCATCCTGGCTACTCTAATTACCTGACCTTTCACATGCTTTTTTTCTGTTTTTGAGGATGATGACTATGAAAATGCAAATAGCTATTGCAAAAGGTAGGCTTATGATACACATTAGATTTAAGCCACCAGGAATTTTGGAGACCTTTACATCTAAATAACTAAATTCAAGATCTTGGATCTCATATGTAAATCTCAAAAAGTTTGTACTGTTGTTAATGTATTCAATGAACTGTGGAATATCCTCCTATTTCCCCTTCCATAAATTAAAAATATCATCCAGGAATTTCAAATATATACTAATGTACCCATGATGTCTGCTGTTGAAGACATGTTGCAGTTCCCACCCTAGCAAGACTATGTTCACGTATAGGGGGGGGTCGCAAGCTGCCCCCATGGCGACTCCTCTAGATTGCTGATAATAGTCCCCCTGGAAAAACATGTAATTGTTGTCTAACACATGCCATAATTTCACATACAAGTTGGAGTCGTCCAGGGTCCAAGTTGGAACATCTAGAAAGGGTATCTTCAAAAAGTTCCATCCCATCCGTTCTAGGTATACAAGTAAACAAATCTTGGATGTCAGTGGTCAAAAATATAACTTCTTCAGACCACAATTCCTGTTTTAACTGGCCTAGAAAATCCCAAGAATCTTTTAAAATATGGAATATCCCATCCAGAACATGTTGACAAGTTTTATTCACAAAAACAGCTAAATTGTGAGTTTTTGACCCACAAGCCACTACAATGGGCCTAAAAAGGGGAGAAACAATGCTCTTGTGAATTTTTGGTATACCGAAAAAAGCAGGAATTTTTGGGTGGGTGTTGAACATATGGCAAAAGCTGAGGGAGCACGTGACAGCCCTGACAGGCATATCCAAATATAGGCAGCAGTACAGTCATAAATATTATGACCTCCAGAGATGGAGGGGTGTTCATCTGACTTGGAGGGTTTCAAATGACTTATAGAGAGAAGGCCAGTGTTCTGTAGTAAAGACGTTTGCTTGTTTGTTTAATTTGCAAGAGTATTGAATATCTAATGATAAAGAAAATGTTTTATGTATACTGGTAAAATTATTTTAAGTAAATGCCTGTGTGTATATATGTGTTTTATATATATATATATATATATATATATATATATATATATATATATATATATATGTCTACCATGTATAACTAGATAAACTGAATTCATACATACATCCATATCAGTGGCGGATCCAAAGCATACATTGATGGGAGAGCTACGGCTGAACAAACTTGAATGCCTGTAGTCACTCTACATAGTCCCACTTCTTGATGCACTCATATCTCATTTTGTTTCATGTTTCTGTATATTCTGAAATGCACATATTAAGCTGTGAACACAGACCTGCATTTCATACAGGTACTAAATGCATTAAATGAATGAATAGTACTAGGGATACATTGCAGCCCATGTTTATAATCTTTGCTCTTCTCCACCCCCCCATTTTCCCCCATTCTGACCTTCCCCCAGTATTTGGACTTGTTATTTGTTATCTTATATTTTGTTTTATTATTTAGCCTCTTTATTCATCCCTTCAACACACCCTATGTAGGGAAGACTGCAGTGAAATAACTAAATTATGCCCTTCCTAATCCTCATAAAACTGGCGATTTGGGAAGAAAAGTTGCTGGGTTGCCTTTAATACAATAAGTAGAGTAACAGGCCTAAGCTCAGAAATGCATGTTAATTCCCAGTCCCTAATTCTGTCAACTCCTGCCATTAATAGTACTAAGATTTTAGAAAAAGTCCCTAATTATTTCTGGATCTGTCTGTGAATCTGCAGGTAAGAGGTTAGGAGTTATGTCAGTGAGACTTGCACAACTGCTATGTAAGGGCAATTCTTGAACTATGATCCACAAAAAAAAAAAAAAAAAAAAAAAAAAATCAGCTAGAGATTCTACAGCACACCTTTGTGAGGTGAGAGGAACTTAGATATCTTGTCAAAACCTCCTATATAGCTAATAATGATACCTCAAGACTAGCAGCCCAGGAGTCTGGCATTTTAAACTGGAGGTCTGTTATTTTGACAAAACTAAAGTAGGTAAAGGAGCTTTTAGAAATCATCCTGAAATACCACAATGCTTATGAACAAAGATACGCAAGTAACATTTTTACTGCACTTAGCAAAATTCAATGTTTTTTATGGTTTTGATTAATCCTATGTATCTGGTCTTATAAAGAAGTTAGGCAAATTTCATCCTGTTCACAACTCTACTATAACAGCAACAATTTTGTGTTAGATTAGGAAATTAGTCCCTGTACAATGTACCTTACTTAATATGTTTTGTTATTGCTTACCTTATAGTAGTCTCTCTCCTCAGTGCAAACCCATCCATTGTATTGGAAGACAGAAGGCTACATGCACTCTGGCTAAGATATCTCCCTTATTGACCATCTGTGCAATGTGGCTAAGCCTTGTGACAAGAACTTCAGTTAATGAATGAGAAAGGCAAAATTAAATAATTTGCATTTAAAGACAGAAAGACTGATATGACTGGACTGCACTTTCTGAAACATACCACTGTGATTGGTCAGGTCTATTTGACCAATAGCTTCAAATGTCAATTTCTTATTGGTTAGATTTACAAGCCCACACCTAGCCAATGAGAAATCAGAAACCAGTCATGTTGGAACAGTAGAAAACATCATCTGTTTTCTGTTAAAAGCGGAATGTTTTTGCAAAATGCAGTATAGTTGAGAGTTAACCCATTAGCAGTGAACTGTCCATAGCAGCTATGTATTTTTTCTGCTTCAGCTGCTTCATTACAGCTGTAAACATATTAAAATGTCTAAATAAATAAGTTAAAAATGCTATACAGCTGTAATGAAGTACAAACATGCATAGCTGCTATGGACAGTTCACTGCTAATTGGTTAATGTCATGTCCTACCTGTGGTGAAAGAAAAGATATCTCAAGGAAAAAAATGTCTGTGAACACCGAAGTGTTTGCACCTCACTGCCTCTCGAGTAAAGTGGCTAGAGATGGTGTACAATGATGAACACTGATAAAGTAGCTGTTCAGTAATTTTTTTCAGAGCAAGTCCCATGCTGCTTCAGGTTAACATATGTAGCTTGTGGTATATGAACACTGTGTTGCTGTCTGCCTTGTCTGCATTTCTGTGGTTCATCTACACCTTAACTCTTCCACAGCCTTCTTTCATGCACCCTCTTCCCTTCTTTCTTCCCCAATTTTCCTTTAAGAAAAATTGAAAAATAGTGGTGTTGTCTATCCCCCGACAAAGACACAGTGCCCCCCACACCTCCGCTAGTATAAACCTTTTTGTGTCTTCCTTCATCTTTCTCACTCATTTCTAGCTTTCCTATCTTCCCTTTCCAACTTTACAATTAAGGTGTCCATTTAAGGATTTAAGGACATCCTTACATTTAATGAATGTCACCTTATAACATTTTAATTTCACTACCAGACAGGCTCACTGAAGAACACTTTCACAAATAAGTGCAAATGGTAAACACAAGCTTGTGCTTTTATCAAAACAATAAAAACAGACAAAGGCAATTATCACTTTGCACTCATTCTGTCTCCTTCACACATAACTAGACTAGTTAGAATTCATTTTAAGATATTTCAACTAGGCAAAGCTGTTGTGGGCACAACTGATGTTCAAGTAATGGAGGTTTTTTTAACTGAGGGGATAAGGCAGTAATCCCTGGTACCTGCACAGGGCACTGATTGAGCCAGGTATGCTTCTGAGTTATTGTATAGTAAAGTTACCAAAGCATACAATTTCTGTGTTACTAGTAAACTGTTTTAGTAAGCCTAAAGATAGAGGGTGCATAACAAGTATGTACTGCTTATTTTCATATTTTCTAGCCAAAGAAGTAATGAATGAAGCACAATAAAGACACCTCTGACTAACAAAGAAAGGCAAAGCACTGTATCTGAAATTGATTTATATCTAGTAAATTATATGCTGTTCTCTAAATAGTGTCATGATGATGTGAGGTAGTGCCATCTGTACCAGGAGGACTAGGACAGTGATGTGTAACATATGCCAGCATAGCTAGCTGGAGTTTTGTAAAGAATTATATGTCATTTGAATATCAAACTAATTTGTACAGATGCTTGTGTTAAAAATGTATTTGTAAAGCTGCTTGTGTTAAATATGTATCAACAGTGGGTCATGCTGGACAGAAAAGACGTATACATGTATGTCAGGCTGCATTGTTGCAACTGTTGAAATGTATATATTTTAACAGAGGATACTGTAGGGGAGGTGGTTAAGGTCACCCCAGTTAACCTTAAGAAAAATAGTCTAAAATTAAATGTCTTGGTTTAGGCCATAAAGATTCTGTCTCACAAGTCTGAGAGCAGCTACAGACACAATGTCTATAAAAAGCCTTTCTGCAGGAAGGGTGGAATAGTTGGAATTGTTTTATAGTTGCCAAATGCTGTAATAAACCTTTAGCTAAAGTTCTGTGTATGTATTGCGGCACATCTTTGCCAAATCCTGGCTCAGTTGCTAGTGAGGGGATAGTGTGGGGACCATAGAGTCAGCCAGCATTGAAACTGTATTTAGATACAAGTGAGAGATGCAGTTTTGGAAATCAGCACTCTGTTATTAGAACCAAGAAAAAAGACACTCATCCATTTCATCTTGACTTGCTCTAGTAAGTAACTAGGGGAACAGTAATTCTTCAGTCAGTTAAGAAAATATAGTGAGATTAGAAAAATGTTTTTTTTTCTGTATCTGTCTGAGACTTTCCTTTTGTGTTTTTTTATATTTCCTATGATTGAAATTCTAGTGTTTATTGTAAATAGATATTTAATATTTTTTGTGCTTTCTATTTTGTTATTTATTATTAAATATATCTATACCTTTCATTGTGGCCAGTCTTTTAGAAAAGATTTAACCTTTGAGAGCATTTATTTAGTGACACTGTGGCTCCACATTCCTGCAAGTCTTGCTGCTTGGTTTAGAAACACTAACATGTGTATAAGTATTAATTTTACTACGCAAGTATAATTGGGTGCCCTGGTAACAGCCTTAGAGTAGCTGGCTTTGGGGTTTTCTGGTGGCAGTATCTACATTATAGTCTGGGTGTAGGTGGCATAGTGGATACATTTGTGCCAGCCTTTCCCAGGTGATTGTGTGTGAAAATCAAAGCTCAAAGAGTTTGTGTGTCAGCTACCTGGAACAGGGACACAGAGCACTGATTTCCCACATAGGATGTTGAAGGACTTGGCTTGGAATACCCAGCTGAGGACTCAACTCTGAGATGGTTAGTGTGAAGTCTTATTTGGAGCCTGGAGAGGAAATCCGCCCCCAGAACTGGAATGTGTATTCCCTGTGTGCTCTTAAGTGAAATTGTGCTCGGTGCAGAGAGCTGCATCTGAAAATATTGTTTGTGTCTATTTCTCTCTCAAAGTGAATGTTCCCCAGCGATGTCAGAGGTGAGAGTTGAGGCTCCTTGATCTCCTTGAGGGATGTCACAAGTGTACTATAAGGCAACATGCTCAAATGTTCATTGCAAAGTTGTGGCAAGCAATGGGGTAATGTAATACATGTCCATATGCTGTCAATTGTCTGCCTTTAGATAAATGTTCCAAACTGCGTGTGGCAAATATAACTTCTTGACAAGTACCTGACATGTCAGTGCATACTTTGTATTTTAAAGGTTAAGTCCTGAGTTGCAAAACGGCATCTTGAGATTTTATAATATGCTACATCAGTTATATATGTTGTATACATGTACTAACTGTATGTATTTCTGTGGAACATACCATTTCATAAGCTACAAGTGTTAAAACCATTATTCCCCAATAAAAATATATGTGCATTGCATTAATATGATAAGCAATATTTTAGTAAGTGTATGACTAATCAAAACAGATGTACAAACATCACATACAAGAATGTTTGTGAATGTAAACATAGATATGGTCAAACAGAATGAGTAAATGAAAAAGAACACTGATTTATACTATGTTCAGTATGCTTAGTTCCTTAAAAGAATAGGGTATGACAACTAATTTTGTAATAATACCACTAATAAAAATGCACATAGATTATATATGTATCACTGGTCAGTAGTAGTTGGATCCAGCAGTAAAACAATATAGTCTTGTGTATCATAAGTCTGATATTGAAATTGTATGTGTCTGTATTTGTTTGTATTACATGACAGATAATGATTTAATTGGTAAGACAAAGTGTCCTGTATAGTGTAATAATACCTGGTACTATGCACCTTATACAACAAATACCATACTTCTAATAATGGTTCTACCATGAAACTCCAGTCAGTGTTTCAAAAATACAAAAAAAAAAAGCACAAAATCCAAAGGGATAAAAAACTAATTTTTTCTTGTTTGTTTTGTCCCCACAACCCCTGAACTTATATATACCAAATCCATTGTTGCACCAAATTGAAGAAGTAAGAAATCTCCCAAAAGAAGTGAATCATAGCCATTGCACAATTAGAAACAGCACTAATAATGATTTCTTATTGGAAAAAGTGTTTTGTGTTATGCTGTTTGCCTTTTTTTTTTTCTGTGAGTTACTGACAACTGAGCAATTTCAACTCAAGCATGTGTAGGGAAGCCTTCTAATAATACATGTAGTAAAATGCAAATTATACCATGATCCCCCCAAAACGTGCACGCTGATTGGCCAGCGTGCCCGTTGTAAATCGAGTTATACTAATGGAAAAAGGTCCGGTCGCCCGGACTTTTTTCCATTAGTATAACTCGTTTTTTTTAAACACTGTCTCGCTATGTTAAATGGGTTTAACATAGCGAGACAGCTTTAAAATAAGCAACGGAGATCTCCGTTGCTTATTTTAAAGCTGTCTCGCCATGTTAAACCCATTTAACATAGCGAGGCTGTTAAAAGCAACGGAGAAAGCAAGATCTCCGTTGCTTTTTGAATCTCGCTATGTTAAATGAGTTTAACATAGCGAGACAGTTAAAATAAGCAACGGAGATGTCCGTTGCTTATTTTAAAACTGTCTCGCTATGTTAAACTCATTTAACATAGCGAGACATAAAGCAACGGAGATCTTGCTTTCTCCGTTGCTTTGCTCAACTCTGATGTACTGCGCAGGCGCGGTACATCAGAACTGCCGCAGATGCCAGACATCTGCGCAAGGGCAGTAAACAGGCATTATACTATGCCATTATTTAAGAAAAGTAACAGTTTCTTTTCTTAAATAATGTCATGGTATAATAGCAATAACCCACTTCTGGGTGTGGGTAATGCTTAATTTACCCACGGTTGGCTTTGTTTGGTCCCTTGGGCTTCGCCCTCGGGACCAAACCACGCCAACCGTGGGTAAATTTAGCATTACCCACACCCAGGCGTGGGTTATTGCTATAACATCTCACAATTATCTGTTTTAATGTAAAGCAATCTAATGTCAGAGATTATTACTGATTGTCACAAAAAGTCAGCTAAAATTGCATATATGGGAATTTCGTAATGCTGTCAAAGATATTTACTTTTTAGGCTGTATTTTATGAGCCAGGTACTGTGCACTATAATCAAAAGATATTACTATCAAATATTGATTACCCCTAAAGTCAAATTTTCTTAATGCCATTGAATAAAATATATTGTCTTTCCATACATATAAATCAGATTGTATATGTGCTAAAAAATAAAAGCTTAAAAATGTGAATACCAGAAACAACTCACCTGTAAGAAAATCATTTGAGAAAACAGGAGCAGTGCACTATGATTATGTTTCCATTTGAGTGTGTTTTTTTCTCTATGCAGACTATGATATTATAAATATTAATGTAGTGTATGGAGCACAGTGATTATGCTCCGATATCTGGAAAGAGACTAATCAGTTAAGCTGTTTCACTTGTTAAGATCAGGTGCCGTGCTAGACAGTTAAACCTGTAAAGAAGACATACTGACAAGATAATGACAGCAGTAGATTTAAAAACAGCTTTCTTTCTGCCTGCTGCCTGTGCCAGTAATTTTTCCCTGACTTTCTTTCTCGAGCTTAAGATGTGTTACTCTATCTTTTTGACAGTGCTTGCTAATTGTTTTGTGACTCAGCAAAACACTTAGTACTATTTTTTTCTATAACTAGTTGTACATGGATGAGATAAAGCCCAATACACTACAAAAAATTATGATCAGGTCACTGATCACAACTGGCTTACCATGCGTTTCTGATATGGATTTGAGATTCACCTCTCAAGTTTCATTCTTATGGTGAATTTCTTGGCTTTCATGTCTTGGGCACAAAATAAGCTGGTTATGATCAGTGACCCAATCAAATTTCTGTTTACAATTGTGCTTTGCTAGTAAAGCAGAATATTAGAGAACTACTCAGAGAAAAAAATATTATGGGCAAGTAAATACACAAATAATCATGTACACTTTTTTAATCACTACTAAAAGTCTAAATTAATTGGGAATCAGTCCCCTGATGTTATAACTGATGCAGTGACCAAAACCATGTTTCCTGCAGATGATCAGCAGCCTAACCAAAAAAAAAAAATATATATATATATATATATATATATATATATATATATATATATATTGTATATATGCATGTGTGTGTGTGTGTGTGTGTGTGTGTGTGTGTGTGTGTGTGTGTGTGTGTGCAATTCAGCACTTAAAGTTCCAGCCTTGAAGTAGTGGCCATCTTTGCTACTGAAGAGATGTGGACAGTTCCAGATTTGACCCACACAGATAGGGAGAAATCAGCGTCCACAGAGTCAACAAAAATGAAAAGGACTCCCAAAATATTGTTTCCATCTTGGGACATCCTTGCCAGTATTTTCATTAGTGAGACATCATACAAAAACATCAAGCCTATAGCTCCAGTGGATAGGCCACTGTTTATTTGCTTAAGGGGTGTGTCGACAGCTTTGTTGTCGATGTTTGTTCAATTCTGTTTGCCTGTCAGTCTTCATTTTCTAGGAGTCCCTGCAGACTGGTTAGAACAGTGACTGTTCTAATTTGACAGAGTAACCTGTGACTTTATGAGCAGGGCAGTGGAAACATTTGCACTCCCTGATAAAATTATAAGGTTGATTAGGATGATATCTAAGGGACTGGAAGTGGAAATTAAAGTGGGTGGGGTCCTATCTGATAATCTCTACTTGAGCAGAGGAACCAGGCAGGGGTGCCATCTCTCCTCTTTGTATTTGCATTACACTTATTACCACTGACAAAGAAAATAAGGGACTCAGAAATTCAAGGGTATAATTGGTATGGTGGTCAAGAAAAGCTGGCTCTATTTGCAGATAATGTTATTTTATACCTGACAAAACCAGAAAGGGACATTACAGTGCTATGGAACATATTGAGACAGTTTCAAACTTTTTTTGGGATACAAAATTAATGACGCTAAAAGAAAAACAATAGTGGTAATTTATGTACTCACACAAGATCTGGTGCAGCAATGTTCATACTTATGGGGACATAATAAAATGAAGTATTTAGGGGCATGGATTTAAAATGATACTGGTGTGACAGCTAAGGATATGTGGGAAGAGACTAAACAAAAGTTAATACAAAAACTGAGAAAAAGGAAGACTTGTTATATGTTTATTGATAGTAAGATACAAGCAGTTAAAACGTTTTAAGTCACTTTAGTGTTATACACGGGTCAAGCATATTTTTATCAGTCAGAGGAGAAGATGTGGATAGTGATTAATAAAGAGCGGAAGGATTTCATCTGGGAGAGGAAGATAGCGAGAGTCAAGTAGGATAAGCTTAATCTTTAAAAAGAACAGGGCAGATTGGGGTTACCCAAGTGGAAGGATATTTCAGAGCAACACAGTTAAGGCTCCTATACATAGCACAGGGAGAAAACTATAATTCAAACTGGAAAGAGATGATGATGAAACAGGAGGAAGCTCAAGTAATAGGGACAGACTGGGATTCTAGATGCAGAACTTTAAGGAGAACAACAATAATCATACAGAATATTATATTCATAAAGTAGCAGAAGTTATTCTAATAACTAAGCCAACACAGGAATGGAGAAAGGAGAGTCTGCTGATAGGGATGACTGCAATTAGGGATACAGACAACAGGCAAGATGGGGGCAGGAACATATTGGAGAAAACTGGCAAAGGAACCAAGGTATTGGGAGCAAATAACTAGAGAGGCGAAGGTAATAGAATGGGAAGATGCCAAGAAATTATTTAGACTGCAGATTAGAGATTGTCTTCCATATCAAGGATTGATATGAGAGTGTAGGCAAACAGAAAGGAATAGCAGGTTCCTAAATGAAAGACCAGCACTAGTAGAGTTTTTAGGTGAAATCTAGAACAGAAGTTGCCGTTAAGGGAGGAATAATTAGTAGAGCATATAAAATATTGCATGATAGCTATCAGAATCAATCAGAGGAGTTTAGAAAGCATTGGGGATAAAGACTAGATGAACAACTCACAAAGAAACAATGGATGGATATATGTATGTCTCCCAAATATACAACAAAATCTATAAGACTTAGGATCTTTGCCTGGAAGTGTTTACATCGGTATTTTTATACCCCAGCAGGCTCCAAAGAAGTTTTCCTCCGTTAGACAGCAAATGTTGGAGATGTGATGGGGGAAAAAGAGGTAACTGGGAACATATTTTCTGGGAGTGTAATGAGTTGGCTGATTTTCAAGATTCCCTACAGACTACTCTGTAAGAGATGCTGGGTGAGCAAATTGGAGTAACTAAGGAAATAATTTTTTGGGGCTATGATGCAGAGTAGGAATTGCCTAAACATAATAAGGCCTTGATGAGTTTAATTATGATGGCTGCCAAAAAAGCAATTACTAGAAAATGAGATCAAAGTCTAAACCAACTTTACTAGAAGTAGTGAAGATAGTAACAGAGATAAAACAAGTGGAAACAGGATCTTTAGAAAAGGGTAGGCACAAATTAAATAGGACAAATGTGAAATGTGGGATCAATACATGTAGAGGAGGAGCAAGGTTTGAAAAAGGCAGGATTTGAATGAGCTATGTAATGGCTGACTGACAATGACTGGCTATTTTAAAAGTGATGTATAATCTTTGCAGCTACAGTTGTGTTGGCATGGTTTGTAATGTATAAGGTTTGCAATTGAGATTCTGTTGCTATGGTTTATTTTCATTTATGTAAATGTAAGCCTGCCTACGTCACACATGATAATTTAATAAAGATATTTCTTAAACGTTCCCAAAAGATGTGTGGACTCAGATTTTGTAGAGGGATCTAGTATAAGCTTCCTTTATTGCAATAACAATAAAAACAACATAAGCACTTTCACAGTTAAGACTGCTTCTTCAGATGTAGAATTTCAACCATTCACACTGCCATTAAATAACAGAGTCAATTAAATACATAAAAATATATAACAAAAAATATATATATATATATATATATATATATATATATATATATATATATATATATATATATATATATATACTATCTAAACAAAGGCCTGGTCTTGAGCATGGGTTTAATAGGGACCTTGTCATTAAGACCATGACCAAAATCACTTCTTAGCCTAATACTCCATTTTGCTTCAAGTTGCTCAGTTAAATTTCTCACATCACCTCCCCGAATATCCTCAAATACTCTCCCAATAAACAGAAACTTGAAGCAACATTTGTGTGTGGTCTCTTTAACATGTTTGGCCAGGGCATTGGTCATGGTACAATCGTTGATATTATAAAGATGTTCTGTAATTCTAGCCTTAAAAGCCTTGCCTGTCTTGCCAACATAAAATTTAGAACATAATGTACAATATGCTAAATAAACACCATGCATAGACTCGCAGGTAGCACCAACCTTAAATACATAACTTTTATGTTGATTTCCATGTTGAAAACCCCCTGTATTAACCAAGTGCTTGCATATACCACACTTACCACATGATTTAGTATAGTTCAAACCACTAGTGCCAATATTGTTTTTGAGGTAACATAGCTGTCTTTTCAAAGACTTCACAAGAACCTTAGCTGTTTACCTAATATTTCCTTTAAATCATTATCAGTGGTTAAAATCAGCCAAAGTTTCTTAAAAACATGCAGTTATGGTCTTAATGACAAGGTCCCTAATAAACTCAAGATCAAGGCCAGGCCTTTGTTTATATATATATATATATATATATATATATATATATATATATATATATATATATATTTATTTATTTTTTACTATATATTTTTATGTATTTATGTGCTTTTTATATATGTTATTTGGATAGCTGAATGGGAATTTTTAACCTTTGTTAAGTTTATAAGGTTGTTAGTACTTTAAATCAAGGACTTATTTTGACTGGTGATATTTTTAATTGATTATGTTATTTAATGCCAGTGTGAATGGTTGAAATGTTATATCTGAAGAAGCAGTCTTAACTGTGAAAGCGCTTATGTTGTTTTTATTTTTATTTTTATTGCAATAAATGAAGCTTATACTAGATCCTTCTGCTACACCTGAGTCCACACATCATTTGGGAACTACTGTTTATTTTGTATTATTCTGTGGACTGGGTTACTGGTGTTTATTGGTGATTTTCTTCCTAGTTAAAGATATTTCTTGTTTAAAAAAAGTAGAGTGACTGTTCTCTTACTTGCTTCAAAATCCACTGTAAGTTTAACATTGTATGGCTTGCTCAGCAAAAACACTAATTTTAACTTATTTATGTTATTTTATTTAATTTTATTTTATTTTGGTTACCAGTGTAGAGCACAGGTCAAATCTGGTCATTTGTAGGGTCTGCCTGGGTTACATACATAGTAACAGCAGTAAAGTAAGATTAATGGTATAACTAAATTATACAGTACAGTGACACAGCATAATATACACATACATTGCATAATACAGGTGCTATAGGTGAGATAATTGTGGTCCAACCAAAGGAATGGACATAATATATACAACTATGGAGGGAAATGTTAACAGTGAAGAGAGCAGAAAACGTTTAATACTAACAGCTGCAAAAGAAGAGCTAATAACAGGACAAGTGGATATTAGATATATAGTAGAGAATGGATAGGACAGATGGGGTAGCAGTGTGTATGAATTTATATGTTGTTGTGGTCAGGAGGTTAAGCAGCCATGTTTTTTCTGGCATGAATATAATAGTGTACCCATGAGAGTTAGATGACATGACCTATGTTCTGACCTCTGCACTTACATTGTTCAGTTAGGCACTGTCTGAACTGACCACCAAACTGTTTTCTCTGATTTCAGTACGGTCACGTGGCAATGATTGCCACAGTTTAGGGGCAATAATGTTGAAGCTGTGGTCTGTGGAATGAAGTCAGAGCCAGATACGTCTCAACTTCTTAGTGCCAGTAATCTGGACAACGCCCGATAAAGTGGGGGACAAAGGTCTAAAAATAGGGGCATAGTTTAAATATTGCTCTTATAAACTTAGAAAGTTGCTAGAGTAGCAGAGTTTGTTTTAACATACATTTTCTGAAGAATTTAAAGTCAGAAACTCAAATGTATGTCATTATTTAGTGACTAAATTCCTCATTTCATCCCAGTGATTTGTCAGAAAAACTACAGATTTTGTGAGGAGCAGACCAAGAATATGAGCCATAAATCTGGACATTCTGCAAAATTCTGAACAGTTGAGAGGCCCAGATGATGGTCAAATGGGGCCCTAGGCAGGATAATGGACCAGGACCCCCCCCACAGCCATTTGTCCCATTAGTTGTGCCTCTCCCCAAATTACCATAAGCACCATTGAAAACTGTCGGAGTGCTTACTATTTTCTTCTTTACTTTTCACATGACGACAGAGGGGGAGGTCATTTAAAACTTATCATTTATTTACCCTTTTCTGAACAGGCTGTTCTCACTTTGCTAGCAGCCTCTTTTCAGGGGACACCCTTGGTGAAATTTATACTACTAGGGGAAATTTGGCCAGGGTATTGGGGAGCTTCACCCTACTCTTTTTGACAGCTTGGGTGGATGTAAAAGATCTTAGGACACCTACCATCAACACAGGCTGGTGTGGCCATGGTTTAATATCCTATCAAAAGGGCAACACACTCAGGAGTACAACACCCCCATTAAAGTGCACTGCAGTGTCAGTAATCCATCTATATGGTGTGGGAGTAGAACCCAGACCTTCTGCCCCAATGGCAAGTACACTACCTGTTGTGCTACTAACACTGCATTCAAAATTTATAGGACAAACAATGATATCCATGTGTTATTTAATTCAACTTCCTTGTTTAATGTACTTCTTGTTAAATAAAGCAACATTTATTAAAGCACATTTTACATTTATAGTTTTGAACATTTTTTTCTATTAACCTGTGAAACAAAATGTATGAACCAATAAATGACAAAAGTACACATTTCAGAACAATTTACCCAACTGTAATGACTAAGAATAGGAATAGGGTCTGGTAGTTGATGTACAGGAATAAAGCATTTGTCTGTTGTAACCAAGGTACTGGGCTTGACCTTAAGGAAATTAATTAACTAACCTACCATTTATACCTAGTACATTTTACTTACACACACACACATACACACACACACACACACACACACACACACACACACACACACACACACACACACACACACACACATCATTTACCTGCATAATACTGCCAACAATCAATACCAGGATTCCAAAGTATGTGCATTTTACCAAAAATCATAAAAGTAACAAAATAGCCATAAGGCTTCAACCTGTTTCGGAAAATCAGATCTCTCATGCTTTTGGTCTGTGTGCATAACTTCTGCAAAGCAGCAAGAGGAATGTATGAGTATGGAAAGAGTGGTCCATCATAAAGGTTTTTCTTTTATTTGTTAACGTAGGAAACTTTAAATTAATGTTGTGACTGCCCCTCTCCCCAATCAGCAGGACCCAGTCAGCTGCCTAAGTCTCCTAATTTTGGATTTGGCTCTGGATGGCATTATGAGACTAGGGCCATTAAAGGTCTGCTTCTTAGGCTACAGAGTTGGTTGGATACAATTAATCTCATAGTTAGGGGGATAGTATGTCTTCACATGTGAGATAGTGAAAAAGGAAGCCCAAAAGGAGGGTGGCTCTGCATTAAATGGGTAGCCAATTAGCCTTATCCAAGGGGCTACAGTGATGCTCATGCAAAGGGTAGTTGGTGATGAAATTTCAGATTGTATTAGAAAGAGATTATAGAGGAGTAGTGCTTTTGTAAGACATTAGTTAACAGGGAAAAGTCATATTCTAGTTACGCAAGCAGGACACCTTTGCCTAAGGCTGCACTAGCAGGATGTGAAAGGATATATTTTTGGGCCAAAAAAAGAGATAGTTGATGTTGGATATGTCTTTCTTAATGGTGTCTTTAAGGGTTGGGGATTAATCAAGCTAACATCTAGGCATCTAAATGATGTGTTGCATTTAAAAAGGTTGGCGATTTTCTTTATGCCAAAAAGCGTGGACTTGTTTACTTGTAGAAAGTTAGTCTGAATTTGATTTTGGATCATGTTATAAGAACAGTTAGATCTATAGATGACCATGTCCCATGTCATCAGCATAAAAATGAGTTGTAGATATGGTAGAAAACAGAGGCATTTATTCATAAAAAACAGAGAATAGTGCTGGTGAAAGAAATTATACTTGAGGAACCCCTGAAAGAGGAAAGGCTTTATCTGATAAGGCAGGCCCAGTTTTAACTGTGAAAATTCACTATGTCAGGATATCTTTGAACCTTTGGTAGATTCAGTGCTTACACTGATATCTTATAAGTGGGAAATATGATGGAGTGTCAACTAGGTCAAAGAAATGGGTCCAGAGACAGCAGTCACGGTACTTGTACCTGCCCATAACTTATGCTGTTTCCAAGAAAGTACAAGGCATTTGTCAAGGTAAATTGTAAGTTGCTTGTAATGATTTTTTTCAAGGAGTTCATCAAGGGTAGGAAGAACTGAGATGGGACTGAATTGATAGGCTGAGGAGGGCTTGTGATCTTTTGGTACACGCCTGATAAAGGCTGATTTCCAGATAAAGGGCCTTGCATTTTTGTGAGGCTAAGGCTGTAGATGAGCTTTATTGAGGTGACCATGAAATATCAACTGTGGTAGAGAAACCAAAGGCAGAGATTATAAGGTCCAGGGGGTGTGTCAAGAGGAATCTCTTCTAGTAGAGGTGCAATTTGTCTGCTTGTGATTTTGGAGAAGAAGAAGGTTGCAAGAATTTTATGGGACATGGGTACATTTTTGTGAATGATATTGTAATGTTCTTTTGAAGGGGTGAATTGGAGAATTCCATAAAAAAAAAATAGCAGGTGAGAGGTTTCCAGTAGAGCAATGAATGTGGCCAAGAGCTCCCTATTGAAATGTCACCACTCAAAATGCTTGGTGCTGAAAAGCCAAAAAAAAAAACAAAGACTGAAAACACAGGAGAAGAGCGCAAATCTTAAAAATCAGTCTTGTCTTTAAAACTTCTTTTCACAACGGGCAAGCCCCATTGCACCCCCTAATGTATACATACCCACTCTGAGATCACCATACTTGGAGGAAGAGAATATTCCTAGTAATGGCATCTCAGACATAGTATTTGGAAGTCCAGTTTTCAGCCATTCAGTCTCCACATTTCAGGGCTCACTGTAGTGTCTCCTGGCATTTCAAATGACTGTCAGTGTAAGCTCTTTTTAAATCTTTTTATACAACATATAGGTCTATAACTATCATTAACCAGTTGGTTGACATGATTAGAAAAACTCATAGCTGAATCTACCCATATACCCAAGTCCTTAAATGAGTCAACCGTTTCAATCACTGTGTGCTGTATTAAATACTCAGCTTTCAATTTATGTCTCCCAAATCTCATATGTTTAGTTTTTGATGTATTTATCAACATATTATTCCTGTATGCCCAAATGGTCAATTTAGTCAAGTTATTTTGCAGACATGCCTTATCAGTAACAGATGTAAATCAGTTCACCCAATTTCAGGTTGTCTGCATATAAACTATAGAACACCGCAGGTCTGAAAGATACAATCTTAACAAATAAGGGCCTAGGACATAGCCCTGTGGGGACACCCTGACTGTAACCAAGGATTATGGTCTGCATTTACTAACACTACAATGTCCCAGCATGAAAAAAAGATTGCTGAACTTGGAGTAAAACCTTGCATCACCTTGCTAAATGCAAAACAAAAATACTATTGCAGATATCATTCAAACAGTCCAGTTTACAGCAATTACAGCAAGATTAGTTCCACTAGAGAGGTTATTTAGCTCACAACAGACCTGTCCGGGAAGCAAAGGAGGGCGATATTTTTTTTTTATTTGCTGTACATATCTTTATGCCTGCATGTGGCTTATTTAGTAATGTTCAGTAAATTAGTATATAAAAATGCATATGTATTACTTATGAATCATTGTCCAGAAATAGTTGACACCAACAATCTGCCACTGAAATTATATTTGTTTGTATTTCTGCTTGTATTACAGAACAGGCAATGTTTTCTTTTGTAAGACAAAGTGTATTAATTTTTTTGTAACTGGCATTAAGTATAAGCGGTGTTATGCTCATCATATGTCAAACATCTATGTGTTTGATTAGGTACTTCTAATAATACATGAAGTAACTCCTTGAGTTAGGAGTGGGCTCATTTTTGTAGAATTTCCAAGCTTCATGATATAAATGCAGTAGAGTTTTTAATTCTTTGGACAGCCAGAAAGTCTTTCTTTGTTTAAACAACCCTGACTTGAGATTATGGAAAAGTGTGTGTTTTTAAAGTGTAGTAAAAATAGTTTGGATCAGTTAAGTTGAAAATTAGGATCATTTTATTGTTGTAAGATGGGGTTTCAGTCAACTTATGTTTTATAGAACTTTTGGTTTGTATGAGACAGTTCTTATTAAAAAAAAAAACTCTCTTTATGCATATGAGGCCATTATACATACATATATACAGATATTTCAAGCATGGGCATTAATGTCCTTCCAGCTTGCTATTATACCAAAAACTTGTTCCCATAATAAGTGTCCAGGCTGTTCTTAAAATTATCTAAACTAGTACTTGCTTTAATGAAATTTGGTAGTCTGTTCCATGCATTGGTTACTTTGTCAGAGAACCAATTAGTACACTTCTCATTCCTATAGAATCTTCTACAAAGGTTGTCTGATGTTTCTCTAGTATTTTGTGATAACGTCAAACATTCCAGCAGGTAGTTGTCTGTAAATGCCCTATATACCTGAATAAGATCTCCTCTTAGATAGCTATAAGAGACACCGTATAAGTTCAGATATTTTAGTCTTTCATAATAACTTACATTTTCACGTCCATGGATGCCCTTGGTATATTTCTGCTGTACTCTTTCCAGTATACTCATGCTTGTTTTCTTATAGGGCTTCCCTATTGTTATTCCATACTCGAGTTTGGGTCTAATGTAAGTAACAAACAATGACTTCATTACTTTTGATTTCCTAGACTTTTTAAATCTTTTTATACAACCTATAGGTCTACAACTATCATTAACCAATTGGTTGACATGATTAGAAAAACTCATAGCTGAATCTACCCATATAACCAGGTCCTTAAATGAGTCTACCGTTTCAATCACTGTGCGCTGTATTAAATAATCACCTTTCAATTTATGTCTCCTAAATCTTATATGCTTAGTTTTTGATGTATTTATCAGCATATTATTCCTGTATGCCCAAATGGTCAATTTAGTCAAGTTATTTTGCAGACATGCCTTATCAGTAACAGATGTAATCAGTTTACCCAATTTCAGGTCGTCTGCATATAAACTATAGAACACCTCAGATGAAAACGTTCGGTCTGAAAGATACAATCTTAACAAATAAGGCACTAGGACAGAGCCCTGTGGGGACACCCTGACTGTAACCAAGGATTATGGCCTGCATTTACTAACACTACAATATCCCAGCATGAAAAAAAGATTGCTGAACTTGGAGTAAAACCTTGCATCACCTTGCTAAATGCAAAATAATAAGACTATTAAAGATATCATTCAAACAGTCCAGTGTACAGCAATTACAGCAAGATTATTTCAAACTGCCTATATCTGTTATCAACAACATTTTGTCATTCACAGAGAAAGTCACTTTAGCTGACTGAAGAGAGAAAAAAAACACTGTCATACTATTGCATACTCATGTACTGTCAAAAAACTGGTAAATGACCTAGTATTATTAAAACAGCAATTACTAGGACAGAGAATTAAGAAATTGAATACTCGTCTTTAAAAGTGTGCTTTTGCTAGCTCTGCATTCCCATAAGGTCATAAACTGATTTGCATAGTGATTTACCTGATGCTTGCCTAATTACTTCCTATGTACCTGATGTCAGCCTTTCAGTCCAACACATCTCAATGTCAAGCGTGAGAACAAATGTTTGTAAACTCAGGCTTGTACAAAGCATTACTTTTGTGTGTCTTGTATTTCAAACGCTTCCATCACTCTAAAAGATGAGACTTTTTTTCTATCAGATGGCCCACCTAAATATGCAAGACTGGTTTGGTCTCCACACCTGTTACCAATTAAATAACTACATAAGCTCTGGTATCAGATCCACAGTTTTGAGTCCACAGAGCATTCTCAGAGTTTTACTTGTTCTAACAAGACACTAAACAATGTGTTTATCTGTGCCATGTCAGTTGCACTGTACTACAAATAATATGTCAATCACACAATAATAAGTAATGTATTATTAAAATAACTGACCTTAATAACTGTGTCTTTTAAATGTAGGAATATCTGCAGTGTAAATGTGTTTTCAGGTCCCATCATTGCTTAAAGGAATTGCAGCTAGTTTAAAAGATTGTGTGGTGTGCTCAGTATTGCTTACAGTTTTGCATCTTCTGACTGAATTCTTTATGACAAACTGTAATCATAGTGTGTGTGTGTGTGTGTGTGTGTGTGTGTGTGTGTGTGTGTGTGTGTGTGTGTGTGTGTGTGTGTGTGTAAAACTGGCAGTTCTTCATTTATGGTACTACAGATTCCATGACCAGGGATTATGAGATCAAGAACATCTGATGGAAAAAGAAAACTGTAGTATTTTTTTTTAAATTGTCACTATCCAATTAAAGTAAAGTTACATCTCTGTAATAATCAGAAATTTGTAAAATAACATAATCCCTATCTGTTATAATTTGTAATAAAAAGGTCAAAAGTTCAGACTGCTAGCTAAATGTTCCTCCAGACTGACAGACTTTCAGTTCTGAAATGATAACTTCCCGTTTTGCAAAAAAGGAGCTACAGAGTGTATGTATTTCAAATGATGGTTTAAAACAGGTAGTAGTTAAAATGACAGGAAATAAAATGTAATTTGCCTTTTTTTTTAATAATGCCAGAGTTTTCTTTCATAATATTATTGAAGGTTGCATGTTTGTTGTTTGCAGAAAATATTGTCACCTTTGCTGCTAATGGCTGCAGTCTCTAGTGTGTACAGAGCAGTTAGCTGCTAATTGTGCTACTATCTGTGTGACTATCAACACTGACTAATCAGAGGTCATGATTCTGTCCCTGAAAAGTCAGGACTACCCAATACAGGTGAGGAAGAAGCAAGTAGCTCACGTTAAGGAGTTTATCTTGGGATTTGTAAGTATTCAGAATCAGGAGATTGACCAGCAGATGGTTGCAACAGTGACAGTACTGGAGGGACTTAACTATGGTGGTGAAGTCAGAACTGTGTCAAAGGTGGAAGCTTTCAGTTTACCAGTCAAGTTCAAGTCCCCATTTTTTTTTACTTTTCAAAAATTTCTTTAGTGCAGTTTTTTAGGTTACAGCATATAAGACATTCTACAATAAGATACACACACAACATACAACAAAACATAACATTCTATATACAATATATACAAAGAAGTCACTTCAAAAATCCAGTTTTTGTACTAACCACATATTCTGCAGTGATAAGAAGAATAAAACAGTATCATTAGTTGCTTATTACATATACTAGGTAAAGTCAAACTAAAACCTCTTTATATAGGGTATGTGTTTTTTTAATCAACTTATCTCCGCAAATATTTATAAAATGACAATGTTAAAAAGGTTCTAAGTATATCCTTATTGATTGTCTTACATATATTGCATATTTCACTTTTAGATTTAATATTTTTACCTCTCGAGAATGAAATCTAATAAGTATTCCCAATGTTGTTGTTGTTGCCTTTCGGCTTTTCCCGGTTAGGGGTCGCCACAGCGGAACTCCAGTCCGCTAATGATTGGCAGTAGATTTTCACAAACATCGAGGTGCCAGCTTGATGTTCAACCTTCAATGAAGGCACACCCATTTACACATGTCTTTGAAACGCACCTTCCCAATACTCTTGGTAATATTTACGTTTCTTAGTACCATATAGTAGCTTGTGGGAGGCAATGTATTTGATTGCTACATTTCTAAAACCTTCCCATGTGAGTGGGGTTGCAATAGTCCAATTCTTTGTAATATAGAATTTGACTAGAGAACATATGGTGGTGAGGACATGCTGTAAGACTCTGGGAAAATTATTCATATTTATGTGCAGTATAACTGTTTCCCAGGATAAAGTACTTTTTTGGTATCCCATTTTCTCTAGTCTTGCCCTTAGTGAACACCATAATCTCATCATAATCATCGTAATCTCTAGAGTCTATAAACTTATAAATGATATAAAAAATCAGAATTGTACTTTATTCTCCTCATACTGGTGGAAGAAAAACCCACAAATTGCTGAACAAAATAAAAAAAGATGCCATCGAAAACACGCTCAAATTCAGCCCGTTCAAAAATTTATTCTACACCCAATCTGGTGATAATCTAAATACAAAAATTATGTTAATTTACTGTCAATACTACAGAAGCTGTAAAAGTGTGAAAATTCAAGGTCTATGACATATTGCATTGACACAATGAATTGTATTGTTAAGTGTAATGATAATTTTAAATAATAATACATCATGCTTAACTTGCAATGAATACATATAGTATATCCTGTGCACAAGCAAAAATAATTTTATGTAACAAAAATCATTAAAATCAGGCTCCCCTAAATTTGGTAGATGGGGAAACTTCTCAAGCTTCATTTACTCTCAGGAAAAAACCTTGACAGTCAGAACACCAACCATTGTTCTTCGTCGGGAATCATTCGCTGCTGTGATTTCTAAGTGTACACTGGCAATTCATTTTTTTAAAGGATTTTTTTTCCTTTTTTTCAAACTGGTGTGACTGTGGAATTGGTGGCTTGGGGTGTGTGTGAGGCTTACCCTCTGCAAAAAATGCTTAAAGTTGATTTGTTTGCCCTTTTCTTTTTCTGGCATTGTTTATTGATGTTTTGGAGGGTCAGGGTTGTGCCTTTTGATATTTCATTGCAGAACCTTGCAATCATAAGTGTATTGTGTTCTTTAATAACAATATTTCCATATGAATGTTAACTACTATTGTATTAGTAGTTCTATCATATTTCTTCCTCTAACTTTACCTTGGGAAATATTGATCTGCTACAGCCTTAAATGTCATTGTTTGATATCACACTGGTTAATTGTCAAGTTCATTCTATATCTAAGCTCTGTGACTTATTGTATGGTATGATTGTAACAGAACTGTCCACAAGTACTATGATCTTGTTTAAAGCATTTTGTTTCTATAAATGTTTTTGCTTGCCCATTCTTATAATTTAGCCATTCTTCTTGCATATTGTTGTATTTACATCAATTAACTTCTTCTTGCAGTTTCTAAATGAATACTGTTTTCTTGTTGATATGTGCTACATATTGCCATATTTGCACTGTCAGTTTTCTCTTCCAGTAAGATAAGAACTATAATTCATGTACAAAGGATTTTCCTTATCAGACTTTTCAAATTATTGACATACTAAGTAACATTCTCACACAATCATAAAATTAGGAAGCTGAAAGCAAACTGATAAATAAAAATTGTCAACAAACAATATTTTCTTATACCAGACTGCACATATAATAATAAAAATCAAGATAAAACAATTACATTTATTAACAATATATTAACTATTTCTAGGGTAATCCAATGTGCAGGTGATTTCTTCCCATCACATATCATCCAAATTGCTGAGCTATTATGCAATACATAACTTTAGAAATACAGGATTTAGTCATCGCAAAATTTACACTACATGGGCTTAAGGCAAAGTACTAAAGTTGTATTCTGTAATCAGGAAATATAAATGCCTTAAAATGTAAAAACATAGCTTTTCATGTTACAACAGATATAAGAATTTTACATACCAGTCAATGTGTATCCTAGGTTCCACAGATGAAACCCTAGTTAAAAAGAGATGAATATGTACAGTTTTATAACAGCTATAGCTGCATGCATGTACAAATAAATTACTAATGTCTTGCTGTCTTTACAAAAAAAACTACCACTGTTTCAGATACAAGCATCATTTTGCATCATCTAAAAACATAAAAGTGTATGTCATTTTTACACGTCTTAACTTATGTTTCCTGCGCAGTAGGCAGTATGCACTTACTGTAGTTCTTAACATTGTTGAGACAAGAGCCTTTACTGTACAAAAATAAATAAAAATAAAAATCTACTGTTCTAAATAAAAATCTAAGCTGTATTGCAAAGTTTAGCCTCTTGTGAGTATGACATCAGAAAATTTAAATGAAAAGAGAATTACTCACCTAGGATCAATAACCCAATTAAATTCATGACGAGAACATAGATTAAACAAGGGGCTTTTGTATTGTTGAAATACAGAAGCAAGTTTGATTGACCTGTGGTCAACATTAGTAGAAGTAGTTCAGAATTAATGACATCTACTACATACATGTGATCCTTTTCATGGTTTCATTTTTATTCATTAAATACTGACATTTGTAGCCTGGTTACCATAAAGCTGCTGAAGAAAGAGGAAATAGTCAAATTGCCTTTTTATACCATTTTCAAACTCAGTATTCTTTCTGAACACCATTCCATACCCTCAGAGCTACTGATAATATTTTGTTTAAATATGTGTAAGAAATGGCTATAAAACAGCCTTTTGTTTGTGAAGAAATACATAAATGATCTTGCTTATGCATGCTGTCTCACTGTCATACAAATATACGGCATTTTATGTTAAAATATTCAAGTGGGCTCTAGCAATAGCATGTTGATAATTGATTACTGACAGGCATATTGGCAAAATTGCCAATTTCCTTGTCAGATTGATATAAATGTGGTTATCCATTCCTTGTTTATAAGAGAAAACACAGAACACAAATGTTTATTTATTTATTCTGTTTCTTTAAACTTGTACATGATATTAAAGTTGGCAAAGGAACAGAATGAGAAATTGATAGTGGGAATGTTTAAATATAAGTATAAAAGTTCTGGGAGATGAGAATAAGCAAAAAAGAAAAAGAACATGTAAATGAAGAAATGTAAAAACTATCAAGAAGAAATACTAACATGGAAAATAAAAGTTGATGATACAGAGAAAGATAGAAGGTTGCAGTATAATAATGTGATCATAGGAAGTTACAAGGTTCATAGCCCTAGGGCTCTTACAAGCCTAGCCAAGTTCTACCCTTATTTCCACAATCAGTACCTACTGCTCCTGTCCAAGAGGGGCAAAGGTGGAACCTCTGGGATGAATTTACTGTTACCAATCCAACCGTCCAGATTGCGTTTGAAGACGGCCAATGAGGTGCTCTTTTTGACATGAAGTGGGAGTCTGTTCCAAAGGTGTGGTAAACTCTGGGAGACAAATCTATCCCTCAGGCAGGTTTTAATAATGTCACATATCAAGTTATAGTCTTTAGATCGAGTAACCCATGTACCATTTGACTTACAGAGCTGCAGCATTTTCAGTAAAGCAGGGTTAGAGATTGCTTTGTATGCAAGGCAGAGATCACCTCTGAATATTATGTATGAAACAGAATAAAGTGACAATGATTTCAGATGATCCACATAGGGCAGATGCTGAAGATCTAGAATTTTCATTGTGAGGAACCTTTGTGGTCTCTCCAATTGCTCCAGATGCTTGGAAAGGTACATACCAAAAAGGGCAGTATACGCATTGGCCTGATGAGGGAAGAGTACAGGGAGATTATAACTTCTTTTTTTTCTGGAGGCAATGCCCTTACTTATGAGAAGGGAAATATAAAATTCCCTTCTTACCATTGTGGTGACATGGTGGTCAAATGTGAGTTTGCTGTTAACCTGTGTGCCCAAGTCTTTTACCACTAAGTGCATACGTAAGGTGTTGCTATTGATGTGGTAGCTAGCAGGAACATCACCCTTACTGAAAGGGAAGATGATACATTTTTTGCATTGAGTTTTAGGCCATGACTTTGGCACCAGTCATTTGTTTGTGTAAGACCCTCTTGTAGGATGTTGACATCGTTTCAAGATTCTATGACTGCTCCCAGTCTGTAGTCATCAGCAACATTTTATCAGCCACAGACCTTTAGTCTTTGCTTGTACTTTGGATAAATAGATTCCAAACAGCAGAGGTCCCATGACTGATCCCTCTGGAACACCACTAGTTACAGGTCTGTTGTTGGAGGTGGATTTCCATATTTTGACTATATGCATTCTATCAGTGTGCCATTGAATGTCCCATCTAATGATATAAGGGTTAATACCTACCTGGGAACGTTTGTTAATGATGCCTGAGTGGGAGATAGTGTCAAGTGCCTTGGCTAAGTCTAGGTAGGCTGCATGCACAGATTTCTCCTTGTCCAGGGCCTTGGTGACTGTCTTGAAGAAGTCCACCAGGTCTAACAGGCATGATCTTCCTTTGACAAACCCAAAATGAGTAGGGTCAAGTGTTTGGAGATTACCTTTATCTTTGTTGATAAGGTCCATGATGATTTGCTGCATGGTCTTGCATATAAGGCTAGCCATATAGCTCCTGGAATCAGTGGAAGCACAATCTTTGTTCAGTGAATAATGATGGCCATTTTCCATTCAGCTGGGACAAAGCCAGTGCTTACATTATGATTGAAAAGAGTACCCAATGGTGTTGCTATTTCTTGTTGGAGCCCATGTAGGATGCAGCCTGGGATGATATTAGGTCCCATAGATACTGTGTTCCTGGCCTTAGAGAGGGCATTAACAACCTGCTCTTCAGAGATACAAGGTAGGGGACAGGTGGCAAGGATGTCATGGGCTATGTGTGGTGGGGACAGGGGAGTGACGTTTTCACAGAACTTGTCAGCCAACAAGTTAGCAATGTCCATAGGCTCAGTATATGTGGTATGATTAACTACCAGTTTGGCTCAAGTCTGGTCCTTTCCTATTAGTTTACAGACGTAACTAAAGAACGCCTTATGGTTGTCTTTGTTGAGGAAGGTAATTTGGATTCATGGTTTGCTTTGGAGGACTTCACAAGAAGACTTATGTGCTTGTTTAAGCTGATGAGGAAGTGTTTCCAGTTTAGGGCTCACTCCCTCTTACACTTAGATGGCAATTTCTTCCTCTTATTGTAAAGCCTGGTAAAGGCAGTTGTCCACCAGGCAAGTTTGCTCTTTCTTGAGGAGCTTGTTTTGGTCCTATCAGTCACAACTGAGTTAAAGAAGATATACAGGTGTTTGTATAAATCATTGGTGTAGATCTTGGCATAGTTGCAAGTTCCATCTGAGGGGGGGGGGGTGCAGAGAAGTTATTTATACCATCCCATAAGAAGTTATAATCTGCTTTGGAGAAATTCTTTATCTTAGTTGCTTTTAGGGGGGGGGATCAGGTGTGATATTTACTTCAAGTGAGACTGAATGAATTGTTTTTAAATGGCTTGCTCGCATGGATTTTGGTGATGTCATTTCTTGGGCAGATATTCCTGTTTATGGGAGAGAGAAGTCGATCTGTGAACTTGGAAATTATCTAAGCTCCTAGAGATTTTAAGTAGTTCCACTTTTCAGTCCATGAATTTGATAACCGCAAAACAGACTACAATGCCCAGTGTGGTGCTAATGATTCATATGACACATGATTTCACCTTTGCTTCTAAAGGGGGTACATATGCACTCATACAAATGGAGTGCTAATCTTTTATTCTTGATAATGCTGGTTCCATCCTCAGTTCCCACTGGGCATGGATAACCATTTTTTTTTATGCTTAACACTTGCATTTTAAAATTATTACAGTCCTGAGGTGTTAACTTGACCACTATTAATAAAGATCATTGTATAGTAGATCATAAATGTGTTACAAAATTTTAATAAAATATACAATAATCTTTTTTTTAAAGGGAGAATTTGAAAAAGTACATAGTGTTTTACTGACGATTATTTGTAATAGTCAGGTTGCATTTTTGTTCCATCAAGATGGAGGCATGTTTTCATTGCAAATAAAATTATATCATTTGAAATGACTGTGTAAAGATTGTGCATATCAGGGTGAAAAAAAAACAACACAGGAAAAATGTTTGATAGCAAGTGAAAATGTGTCCATTCATCTGAAAAATTGTAGTCATTGCCCATCTGTAATTTGTCATTATGGTTTGTGCAATGCTTCCCATCATCAGACAGGGGAATGTGAATGGTAACAAAAACAGAGAAGGGAAAAAATGTCTGTGTGAGCATTTCATTTCTAATATACTTTCACAACAAGAATGGAATATTCAGAACGCCCTTCAGTATGTATCTGTTAGCTTGCTTCCTGCCTGTGTTGGCAGGTTAGACAAGTAGATTTGCTCTGAGTAAAATGTTCTAGCATGGAATTTGTGCTTCATATCGAATGTCAAAAACAAGATGTCATGATTAATAAAATTAACTCTGAAGTGTTCATTTATAATTGGTAGTGACAGTCTGTTACAGTACTTGTACTTTTAATGTAAAAAATATACAAAACCTTTCAGTTTCTATAGCCCAAGGAGACAGGATTAGGATTGCCTGGCCTCCCACATACATGTATTTCTATGAAATAAAGTATATTGTTATTTTCTGCTTTGCCAGGGATGTTTTGCACCTGTCCCCAGTAGTCTTTTGGATATTGGCCAAAACATTATCCACTCCTATTTTAGGCAATGCCAATCTGATAAATCTTCCAATATAGTAAATTGTATGCAAGATAAACTAAGGGTGTTACTGCTCAATGCTAGGAATCTCAACAAGAAGCTCCACTCCCTGGATGCACTCCTCATCGTGGAGTGTGCAGTGCAATGCTATAATGCCTTCCACACATTTAGACCAGCTATTGCACAAGAAGGGACAAGAGGTGGAAGTGTATCAATCTACATAAAAATTAAGCACATCTCAAGATGGGTCAAACAATGTGGCATACTTTGGCTACTCCATGTCCAACTAACCTTAGGTAAAATCAAATACTATATCCTTGTTACCTAAAGGTCCCTGTCTGTGACCCGTGATATCCATACCCCATACTTGGACTAAACTGTGAGCGACTTCAGTACATTCAACACCATACTCATGGTAGATTTTAACCATCCCATCATAAACTGGGACAAATACACAGCCACTAACATGCAGACTCAAATATTTCTGGATTTTGTCAATGCAAACACTCTAGAACAGCTGGTCTACATACCTGCTAGGGATCTGGTACACACAATTATGAGGGAAGGTTGCACCCCCCCCCCCAATTGTGTAATGTCTTCACTGGTCAGATCAGATCACAATGCAGTAAACGTTGAAATAAATATAAAGGGTTAACTCACAGCAAACCCCAGAACATTTAAAAACTTTTCTAAGGCTACCTACCTTCTATTAAGTAAAGGCATAGCTAAATTCCAAGTTCCCAAATTCAGTGAAAACAGTGGCCTATGCAAAAATGTTTACGAAAACAACTGCATAGAAACAACAATTCCAAACAGAAATAAACTTAGAACAAAACTCAAAAAAACAAGCGCCCTTGGTGACCCTCAGTACTACAAATGACAGAAAATCCAGAGAAAAATAGGAAGGGCTATGCCCAAAAAACAAAAAAACTCCCTCAGTTTCCACAAGCAACTCAGGGGACTAATATGGAGTCCACCAAAGAAAACTTCAAAGTAAAAATAGCCTCCTGTTCAAAGGATACCACATAAGGCATTTTTCAGTTGCTTACAAAACCTTAAAAGGAAACCCCAACAGTGTTTTGAACTAAGTGTAAATGGACTCTCCTATACTGAACCGGGGGATACAGCAAATTTGCTGGCAGATAAATTTATCTCCAATTTCACCCCTCTATCAACCCCAGTTCCCCCCCAAGGAAATAACTTCTAACATTTAACTAAATAACAGGTCCTCATTGCACTCTTCAGAGCTAAAAATATTGCATTAATGGGGCCTGATAATATCCCAAAATGCCTGCTACACAGCTTGAAACAACCTGTCAAACCCACTAGCACCTCTATTCAACTACACCCTCTAGACAGGCTTCCTCCCTAGGGAATGGAAGAGTGCAACTGTCATCCCACTACAAAAAGGTAGACCATCAGTAGACTCAAAAGTTTGACTAGTCTTATATGCCAGGCCTTGGAAAGAATTGTTGTGAACATGATAAACAAAGACATATGAAATCTTCAAACACTGGACATATCCCAGATCAAACAAAGTCAGGTAGTTAGATAAAGGCCAGAACGGACGGAGCAAGAATTGTTGTGGACATGATAAACAATGACATAAGAAATTCAAACACTGGACATATCCCAGTTCAAACAAAGTCTGGTAGTCAGGTAAAGGCTGGAACACCACCAAACAGTAAAATGTAAAATAAAAACTGGAGCTCCAGACATCACAGCTTAAAACTTTAATAAACTTCAGTAAAAAAATTAAAACTTTAACAAACTTCAGTAGAAAAGGTAAGCGCTTTCGCGGAAAACAAACCCGCTTCTTCAGACCATATAAAAAGTTACACAAACCACTCACATATATATATAAAAAAAAATCAAAAAGACATTCTCCAATGAAAACAATGTTCAATCTAAAAACACAGCCCACTGAAGCAAGGAACTCACCAGTGAAGATGCGCTGTATTAACACACCCCTTTAAAAACATGAATATTAAAATAGTGACAAGGAAACTTATCAGAACCAATAGTATCATGAAAAAAGGTATACACCTCTCTGACATTTAAAAATTAATTTTTAAGGGACTCAGACTTAAAGGGACACTATCTCCTTAGAAATAACATTTCTGCCTCGGACCGAAGCTGAAAACAATGCTACCCACTTAGTTTATCACCTCCCTGTTTCTGACATCAGAAATGATTTCTCACAGTCCCACCCATGGCATTAAGTTTCTGCAAACCTGTATCCCAGTCCTGTTTTATTTCCCTGTGGAATGACACACTCAGTGCTTTGGTTCCCTGCTTCACATAGTGTTCTATGCTTCTTTATGAGTTTTGTTGGACAAAGACAAAAATTATTGGCGGGCAAAGCCCCCAAAATAGGGCCTCATTTTTAAATATTGCTCTTATAAACTTTGAATATTGCTAGAATAAAAGATCTGGTGTTATCTTGCACTTTTGAAGGTTATGTAGTCTGAAACTCAAATGCCTGTCATTATTTAGTAAAATTGATTAACTGCGGTGATGGTGCTGCGGTAGCGTTGTCGCCTCACAGTTAGACCTTACCTGTTCGATTCTTAGCTGGAGCGCCTTATGTGTGGTGACATCCGTGAACGGGCATTCCTTCGTTGAAGGTTGTGAATTAGGCCCGGCAAGTACGTAAAACTCTACTGCCAATCATTAGCAGACCGGAGTTCTGCTATGGCGACCCCTAACCGGGAAAAGCCGAAAGACACAAACATTTAGTTAAATCAATTATGATGTTTTTGAAAAAAAAAATGAACAAAATGTTTCCATTGCCTCCGATAGTAGTGTAGCTAGGATGGGTGGAGAGGGAAAAAAGCACCTGATCACGATCTTGCAATACTGGCTTTTAAAAGCCGGTATTACATTTGCGGTCAAACCTGAGCTCTTTGCACTCTGTGTGTGGTCCAAACTGTAGCATCTATTTGTTACATTGTAGCAAGTAGTTTGCTACAGTTTACAAGTAATATCTATATATCTATATATATAATATCGCTATATATAATATGTATATGTATATATATATATATATATATATATATATATATATATATATTATATATTATATATATATATATATATATATATATATATTTTCATTCTACACTTGTAAATATTTTTTAGAAACTTAGAAAGCTGCTAGAATAAAAGGTTTGCTGCTATCATGCATTTATTTTTTCACTAAATAACTTTGACTACTCCTTTTTCACTAAATAATATCATGCATTTATTGAAGGATATATAGTCTGAAACTCAAATGCCTGTCATTCTTATGAAATTCTTACTGATTTGCCACAAAACATCAGAAAACCACAAATGTTATGAGGAACAGACTCAAATGTGAAACAAAATTCTATACAGTTGAGAGGCATGACATCAACCTTCTCTGAGCCGATCCTAGTGTTTACCCAGTAAGACTACATGTACCAGTGTTGTTTTTTTTTTTTTTTGGCAAAAATTGTGTAAAATGTTTCCCTTGTCTGTGACAGTAGTGTAGCTAAGGTGGGTGGAGAGGGAAAATGCAATCTCCTGATCATGATCTTTCTTTAATGCAATACCGGCTTTTAAAAGCTGGTATTACATTTGCAGTCAAATCTGACCGCGGTTGCGCTCCATGTGAGGTCTAAACTGTAGCATCTGCTTGTTACATTGTAGCAAGCAGATTGCTACAGTTTAAAGTAAAAAAACTTAAAGCTTCTTTTTTCTTTTAATTAAAACCTGCTCTGTGCAGGCAAAGTATAAACTGTAGCAACTGTTTGATAAATTGGTAGCAAACAGTTTGCTACAGTTTAAAATAAGATGTTTTTTCAACTGAAAAGTGCACGATGTAGTGATCCATGCAGGCACATTATGAACTCCTAGATCTAAGCATAAGTCGATCATTTACAGTACAGAAACGGCTTATGATAGTGAAGTTTTTTTTTTTTTTTTTTTTTATTAACGAACTAGTCTGCTACTCTGACAAGAGTCAAAAATATTATTGGGCAGGACACAGAGGGTCTTTGTCCCCAACAGAAGCAGAAGGGGAGGATGTCCATTTAATAAAATCTCAAAACTATCAGCTCAAGGAAAAAAAGTTATTTAGGCTGAGGATGAAAGAAGGAGATATCAGTACTTACGACATTCATATCGACATTGACTCTTCCCTTGGAACAAGAGGCATAATAGGGAATTCCCCTGTCCTGCAGAGATATAAATACGTAAAACTGAAATTTAAAATGGTGTACCCAATGATTTTTTTAAAAATACTCTCCTCCGGAAGCAGAGATTCTCTCTGATCCTGAGCAGGCTATTTTGGAGGTGGACAGTTACCAGTTAGGAAAAATGCAAAGTAATGTGCATGAAGGCCATTTTGGACAGGATATTTAGAATTAATCAGGTTCAAAAAGAATTTTGAAAAGGAACCCAGTTAAGCAATTCACTATGCATAAAATGAAACTGGAGAAAAATCATAAGGAGATGACAACAATTACTGGAAAACTATTGAAAATGACAAATGCTGTTAAAATACTGGTCTTGCAAACTTTAAAAGAACTGCAGAAAGAAATATCAATAGTGGGTCATGTATATAATTGTATTTGGTAACATAAATGAAGTATTGTCAACTTCAGCATCTAGTTACATGGAAGGTAAGATTAATTTTATGTAACAACTTGTCTCTTTATTGATAAGTTACTATTTTGCTAAAAGATAACCTAGTAAAGATTCAAATAATACAAAGGTTATATGAGAAGTACAGCACAAATAGTAATAAATAGGTTATTTTGCAAACATTTATTGTGTTACTTTTGTAAATACATGGTTACCATGGTGATTAAAGTGGCATAGGTGAACTGGAATAGTCACTATTCACTAATGGCTGCCACACAGTTTTCAAGAAGATAGGCTGAAAGGTGGCCTTGTTTAATTAAAGACGGGAAAAACTGAATATTCATTTGTGTGCTAGATAAGCCCTAGATGTTACAGGTTCATAGGCAAGTACTAGGCTAGCTGCCCTTGCGGGCCATTTTAAGTTTAGCCAGTTTCCCTTTTTGTGCTCAAAATATGCTATCTCATTATGCTAGAGATTGGCCTTACTGATCCCATGGTAGATAATTATAGATTACCCTTAATGAGAATAACTGGGATCACACCACAGATAATGGATGGTGAGTTTGTTCCACAGCAGCAATAACCTCTGCGAGATACACCTGTCCCTCCAAATTGAACAGATTTACATCCCTACATGTTGTATTTCTGATGCCATTTGACTTGCTGACATGCATCCATCAGCAATGGGCCGGAGGATGCCTTGTATGCTAGACACAGGTCACCTCTTAGTCTACAGGATAAGGAGTATAGTGACAGGGCTCTGAGTCAGTCTATGTAGGACATGTTGTTTAGGCTTTGTATCTACTTAGTAAGGTATGGATGTGGGCATTTCAGTTTTTGCATGTGTCTGGACAGATGCATGCTAAAGGCAGCATTATGTTCAATTAAATGATTGGCCTAATGAGGGCTGAGTAAAGGGGGACAATAACATCATTAGATCTAGACACAATCCCTTTGTTTAAAAACTGTGCAATATAGAAAGGCTTTCTTACCTATGAACTTGTGTCCACTGTTGTATTAATGAGTAGGTGAGGTTTACCTTCTAGAAACATCTGAAGAACCAAACGTCTGCAGCTTATAGGAGGACTAGACAGCTGCATTGAAAATTACTGAAATCTGAAATAGACAAATATAAATTGCTGTGGGGGGGGGGTGAGAAGATTTAATAAACACTAAAAAGGCAGCAGTAGCATTAGGATGCCAGTAGGGAGGGTAGACATCTAGTAAATCCAAACGAAAATTGCTTACAATCTGAAAAGGGAAAATTAGTTCAAACAATTTAGCGGACTGTACACAGCTGTGGGGGTTGGGGAAATGTTGTCTTGTTGAAATTCTTAAGTTCAAATGAGCTAGAAATTCAATATTCAAATTCATGCAGTATGTTGGGAAATAAAAATGTAGTTAAGTTCAGAGAGAATAAAATGAAACGTGCCAGATATTATGCAGGATCATAGGAATTAAAAGACAACTGAACCTCAAAGCCATTTCCACCTTGCCTCTCAGTTCAAGGAGGGCCGGGCCAGTCATACCAGGACTGAATTTGTGAACACCCATTCAGTCATCCAGTTCCATTTTAAGGGGAATCAGTGTGCCACACTACTTACCTTAGAAAGGGAGTTTGTTCCACAGAAAGGGATAGGTGCTGCATTACGAATCTATCTCTATTGTTGGAGTAGAATTTACATCTGTAGTTCTGGTGTTAACTGGACTCTGATTTGCTAATGTATAAGAACTCTTGGACTACTGGATCCCCTGCAGCCCTATAAGGAAGGCAATGGGTCTCCCCTAAGAAATCCATACGAAACTGAACATAGGGGTAAACCCCCCCCAGTCTGTCTTTGTGATCCAGATCTTTTAGGCCCTTTACCTTTTTAGTTACAAATCTCTGGGGCCTTTCCAACTGCTTGATATACCTAGTACAGCACATCCCAAAGGGGGCACTGTACTTAGTCATGGGTCTAATCAAAGTGGAGTACAAGGAGGTGAGGACTTCTTTTGATCTAGATTAAATATCTTTTGTTATGAGCTACGCAATAAAAAATTATTTCCTAACCATCGTTGCTACTTAATGTTTAAATGTAAGGGAGCTGTCCACCCATGTGCACAGGTTTCCCATGACCTTTTCATTTTGAAGTGGTGTATTACCTATACTATAAGCAGGAGCTACGGTGAACTTACCAAATGCTATAGTTTTACCCTTTTTGGCATGAACATGAATATTTTTTTATCTTGGAATACTAATGCACTGAAATATAGTACAAAGAAAATGAAGATGTTGACACAGGCTAGAATCGCTAAGCCCCATATAATTATCTTACAAAAGATGCATCTAATTAGATCAGAAGCTTGTGATGAAGGTATTCAAAAAAAGTCACACAGCAAAGTATTAGGCAGTAAGGAAGAGAGGAGTGGAGAATTTTATAGAGTGAATTTGTCTACTAGACGTGAAAGAGACAAAGACATTTGGAAATATATGGTATTAGAGATGCAGCTGTACAGTTACACTGTAAAGGTTATTTCACCTTTTACTCATATTAGACATGCTGCTTGGGCTAGGCTTGACAGGATACTTATAAGAGAACATTTACATTTGAAAAATGGCTGTGACCTTCCCACTGACACTGTCAGATCATGCAACAGTAAGTGTGAGCTCTGAGATATAATATTACAAAGAAAAGGCATTGGACATTCCTCAATTATTGGTTGAAAATTAAAAATGTGTCCCATTTATTGAACATTAACAGGGAATTGAGGCAAACAGTTTGAAAGTAAATTCAAAAGCTCACAGGACTTATAAAGAATATATGGGGAGGCTGAAAATACTAAAACAGAATCTACAGGAAGGAAATAATATGCAGACAGCTGAAACCAATTAAAAGGAAGGCAAATGATTATGTAAGAGAGTTATGTGAGATGAGACCTGCCTCATTGAAACATTTTCTCCGAGAATAGACCGAGAATGCAAAGAATACCAGGACATTTGAGTTTCAAACTTCATTTCCTTCTGAAAATGCATGCTATGACAAGTGCTGTTATCTAGCACTTTCTATGTCTGGCGATATTCAAGATGGTTAACCCACCCGCTGCGCAGTAGTAAGCCACGCCCAAACCCCATTGTCCGGGCGATGTCAGTATATCTCCCACCTTTTGATTAATAGCTGTCGAACTTTTGCCTTGTAAGAATAACAAATAGAGAACCCTGCAACTGCGAATGTGTTCATAAAAAGCACTGTAAGAAATAAGAAATACGCACACGACTACAGATGCCAAATCAAAAAATTAGTAAATTGGGAAAAATGTTCAAAGCTAAAATAGAAATAAGCACACAGCCAGAGAATACATACCCACAACAGTGTCTATTGATTTGCATATAACACAGTCAAAAGGGGAGACTCATTCCAGATACATAAATGATGTTCAGTGTGTCAGTAAGTAGGTACAGTAGAACTACTGGATTTGCTGGGGCATATAACTGACAAAAAAGCTGATGTTTACTTGGCTACATGTCTTACATGTCAAACATTCCATGAAGGAAAGGCAAACTCTTTCTTTTTTTTTTTAATGCATCTTTTACATTTTACATACACTGTGCATTCCGTGTCAATCATGGCCAATTTACATTATGAATCGCTGCCCTCCGGCATGTCAGTCATGGAGGCTACGCCCATTCCTGCACGAACTTACCAGTGCGGTAACCATCTTCAATATCGCCCTATGTCTATAAGAGCAATATTTATAGTCTGTCCCTATTTTGAAGCCTTTGTCCCCCATTATTTTATGTTTGTCCAGATTTCTTGCGCTAAGAGTTTGAGAGGTATGGATGCAAGGTATGGAGGCATGGTATGTAATGCCCTAGTTGCTGATTATTTGATGTATTTTAAGGGGGGGATAGTGGTTCTGCATTCCTGAGTGTTTCCTCCATTGTATACAATACCTAGTAACTATGAACTTATTCTAAGGTTTTTTAGTCATTCTCTATTGCAATACTACAAGCTTACCAATTTTTATTTAATGTAACTTAGGCAATTAATCCTTCAAGGGCAGCAGGCACTGAATTTGTAGATGAAACACTGAAATCTGAAATTGTTTGTTAGTATCAGCCTCTTCATTAGTTACAAATCTCTGTAATGTGGAATTAGACTGAATTTTTACTTCTTCATAAATTGTGTTTATTGACTAATACTGGTGGATTGTAATGACAGAAGTTTGAGTGGCCTTTTATGGTTAAAATGTTCTGAAATGGGCAGTTCTGTCATTATTGGGTCATACCTTTTATTTCATTGCTTAATGGAAAAACATTCAAAACTACAAATCTAAAGTGCACACTAATAAGTGGTAATGTATTATGCAAGGAATATAATTTAATACGCTCAGGAAGGTGACTCAAAGAACACATACATGTATGCCTGGCCCTAAAAATGTGTGCAAAGAGCGTATGGTTTGAAACCTTTATTATTTATTTGACATTTGTTGACTGGGTAGTCTGACTGAGCTATTGTACATGATTCCCAGTTAATAGTGGGGTAAATAAAGTCACCCATGAATATCATATTAGTTTGGATGGTGAATGTTTCCAGTAAGTTTAAATATATGGTATAGGTTTCTTGTAAGGAAGTGGTATTGGATTTTGCCTATGGTGATTAGAATGTGGAGATGCTCCAAGCCTTGAGGTATATTAGTTTTTGATGTAAATTGAGACAGCTCCACCTTTAGTCCCCATCTTTGTAGTGGATGGTCTAAATGTATACAAATGTATTATAACCTAGCACTGTTAGTGTGCTCTACACAACCTTAAACCATATGTCAGTGACCACATAGACTTCAACATTCTGTAAGGTTAGGAGAGCTTCTAGGGAGTGAGGTTTTAGTTTAGACTCCTAGCTTTTGATTTGCTATTTCAGAAGTAATTTCAGTTTGGCATTGCCTAAAAAAAAGCACTATCCAGGAGGACAATTTTTTAGCTAATATTTGAAAGCCTAGAAGGGAGCTTTCAAATGTTAGATAAAAAATTGTTCTCCTGGATAGTGCATTTTTAGGCAAAGCATCATGGTCTGTTCACCATCTCCTTCCATGCTGACAAATATTGCATCACCTTGGAATGACACCAGAAACTAAGCCAGTTATTAAAGTCAGTCATCTTTTCTTCATATTGTGGTATAATCCTTGGAGAAGGTAAAATGCTCTGCAATGCTACGTTCTCACCACACTGAGACACACATTTTAAGAGCCCCATGATGTCCCTCTTCATATTGCCTAGGGAGGTACATCTCAGGTCATTTATATCCACATGGATTATAACTAACTTGTGGTCCAACGACCTGAGTGCATTTGTAAAGTGGTGGATCCTGGCTCTTGATAAGCAATTGACCGTGACTTTCTCTTTACTCAGTCTGGTGATGGGGACATCAGTGTATTTCACAACGGCGCCTCCATTGTCTAGAATGTTAGATTCTGTGGTGGCTTGCCATATGGGGTTAGAAGTAAAGGCTCCATGAGATGTGGCTGTATGGGTTGATGTAGGTGTTTTGAAAGAGTGCATTCAGGGTTGCTGAGGGAGTTTGTAATGTATACTTCACCTAGGAGGTCTTTGGGGTTTGGGTTGGTTGCATGTAAATGCCTCAGCAGATATGGGTCTATGTTTCTGCTTTGAATTGTGTTTCATCAGTACAGTGTGTGTACTACTGACAACCTTATTGACATTAGGAGTGCTCTTATGTGAGAGCTTTGCCTCCAGTGACATTGTGTAAATGCACCTCTCACATACCATATCAATTTGTTTAATAATTGACTCGTTATCTGTAAATATGGGGCAGTTTCTACATTGCCTCAGGATACCCATATCCACCAAGCTGGTAACAGAGGTAGTGAGAAAGTTCATATCCATGACAAGAGACCCTTTTTATTGATTAGAAATTGCATTTATTTTGCTGAGTGCACTCATTTTTCATTGTAAACAGTTTTTGCCAAGGACTGCAATAAACTTGATTTTTTTTTTATGTAACAGGTTGAAGCCTGCCAAAAGGGAAAAAGTGGCCCACTCCGCTAATGCGGGAAATAGCTGCATATGTGTTAGCACAATCTGTATGTGCATATATGTGTCATGTCTTTCAAATTTTACCCCGGAATTCTGGATAAAGAGAAAATATTTAGGGAAAAGGTACTCTTAGTGAGTGCTATTCACTCAAAATAATTTCCAGATTTAAGAGAGATGGAACAAAATTCTGAGAACAAATTAAATGTGTTCCTCCAAATTTGAGAGAGCTGAGAGATGTGTGTGTGTGGGTGTGTGTGTGTGTGTGTGTGTGTGTGTGTTATAACCCCCCCCCCCACACACACACACACAAAGAAATGAAATCTTATTGTTGAGGAAACGTTGAACATAATATAAAACTATCAATTTAGGCACTTTACATCCTTGAGGGATGAATTTGGAAGTGTATTGGGATTTGTAGGGTTCATGTATAAATAAAAAGTTTAATAATAGTTTGATATTAGGCAATTTATAGATGAACTTATGTAGAAAAAATGTAGTAGCATACGCAGTCATTTTATAACAGGATGAAATTCAAATAAAATATAAATGTTGGATGGCACCATTCGTGTAGGACATCTAATGTGAATAAATAAAATAATACATTTTAATAGTATTTAAGTCATCATATTTATAAACATTCTTGGAATTATGTTGTGGAAAATGTGAAATAAGTTTATAATATGTGAGTGATGTTTTTCATATATCTGTGTGGCACCTTTAAGGTTTGGGAAGTTGAAGTCATTATTTAGAAGGAATTGAATGTATTTAATTAATTAACACTGTAATTAAGGGGATATAAAAAGGCTACTGAATGAAATGAGATTATTCCTTTAAAGGCTGATGGAGCCGAGGTACTGGAATGTGATGTGAAATAAAGAATTGTAGCCTCAGCTGTGCTCTTGCTTGGTTTATTTTCATTGAGGAGAATTCCTGTGTTGCTGTTTCATAGTTCCGGTTGGACTGTGGTCATTTTTCCTGCATCCTACATGAACTCAGGCAGGAACTTGAGGTACCATTAGGCATTCTGTTCAACCAAATCCTGAGTACTAGCTTTGTCCCAGCTGAGTTGCGGACAGCCACTGTCATCCCTTTGCACAAAGGTAGTGTGTCCACCAATCCAAGAAATTATAGACCCATCAGCCTAACTAGCCTGACCTGCAAGGCCACGGAATGGATTATCATGTACCTCATTAACAAGGACATTGGCAACCTCCAAACACCTGATCCAACATAGTTTGGTTTCATGTGCCTCAGAATATGTGAGTCTATGTGTTTGCTTTGAATTGTGTGTGATGGGTGCAGCATGTGTACTACTGGCGACCATACTGACATTAGAAGTGCTTTTATGTGAGGGCTTTGCCTCCTGTGACATTGTGTAAATACATATTTCGTATACCATATCAAGCTTGTTTGAGAATGTACTGGCTGTCAAAAAACATGAGACAATTTCTGCATTGCCTCAGGATTCCCTTATCCACCAAGCTGGTAATGGAGATAGTGGGAAAGGCCATATCCATGGCTGCAGACCCCCTCCCCCCAGTTTGATTAGACAGTTGCAGACATATTTGTTTTGTTGAGTGTACTCATGTTTAATTATAAGCATTTTTTGTAAAAGACTGTAATAAACAGTTTTTTGTTCTGTTAGAAGCTAGAGCCTGAAAAAAGTGAAAAATTGTCCCACTCCTCTAATGTGGTAAATAGATGCATATGCGTTAGCACAATCTGCCTGTGTGTATATGTGTCATGCCTTTCAACTTTTACCTTGAAATTATGGACAAAGAAAAGCTTATTAGAGAAAAGCTTCCATATTAGGTACTCTTACTGGTGCTATTAACTCAAAATAACTTCTAAATTTATGAGGAGTGGAACAAAAGTTTGAGAACAAATTAGATGTGATCCTGCAAATTTAGAAGAGCTTAGAGATGCTTGTGTGCATGTGTATTGCACCTTTATGGTTTATGCCTAAACATCGATTACATTTTGGATTCATTAAATTAAATAAATTTGTATACACATACATACATACTCACATACATACACACACACATAAATTAAATATTTAGTAACAAGGCTTCAATAATGAGCTGGAGGAGGGTTACAAATGGTATTCAGTATCTTCACAGAAACCCAGCTGTGAACCCCCCCACCCCCCACTGTCTGTGCTTTCTGTGTTGTAATTAGTGGTGATTGTAGATAAAGGCTAAAATGATGTAATAGCTTGCATTTGTATTGTACATGGACCAGTTTGCACACATTTAAAGACCATCACTTGTGATTGTTCTCTCACATTTAATGAGATTACTTGCTAAAGTTCAGGCTGATGCTTAGACAAATTTGGATATAAATATGTGAGTAAGTGATTTAGACTTAAACTGGCTGAAAAAAAGTATTATTAACTGCAGCTGACCCATGTGATACATTTTATTATTTATTTGTTTATTTTTATTTTATGTTGCTCAGGCAGTACATAACATATGTAGACTCTTAGTAGTAATTTTCTCTGCTGGTTGATATAACAAGGTCAGAAAAATGAAACTTTGATTAAGGTATATTTTTTCTAAAGAGAAGCACATTGCTAATCTGTTTCCCACCTTTTTCTACATTCCACTATAACAGATTTTGGTTATTATATGTATTCCTGCCTGGATTCCGACACGTTTTTGTTTCACAGCTTTCTGAGGAAAACAGTTTTATGCATGTTCAACTCACCGCAGAAAACCCTGATAGGATCATAAGAAGTTACTTAGCTAATGGCCAAAGAACCTTTTAACCCTAGCCATTCATGCCCCAATTTTTATAATTATCAGTGTTGTAGGACTAGAACAACTTTGGTATATAGGATCATTGGAGGTTGCTAGTCTATCAACCCAAAGGTCATTTCAAGCCTACCAGTTCATCCCAATGTAATGCCAGAGATACCCTACTCAATACCCAGGGACTGTATTTAGTAATGACTGCCCATGTTCAGGAGGATTGTGGGTAATATCTCTGGTAAGAATGGTTCTTTTGAAGTGTCATAAAGGTGCTCTCCTTCATATGAATTGGCAGCCTATTCCAAAGACGTGGCAGTCCCTGGGAGACAAATCTGTCCATTCAGCACATCATATTCATGTCACAGGCCATATTTATATCCCTGGAACAGGTTGCTCTAGTCCCATTTGATTTATGAATGTGCAACCTGTTTATTACGTTTGGGTCAGAGGTTGCCCTGTAAGCCAGGCATAAGTCTCCCCTAAGAAGTCTATACAATACAGAGTATAGTGGCAGTCAGGGACTTTAGTCAGTCTGTGTAAGGCAAGTGCTAGAGTCCCTTGATCTTATTTGTTAGGAACCTCTCATGTCTCTCCAATTGCTGCAGGTGCTTTATACAGTACATACCAAAAGGGTATTAGACTTAATTATGGGCCTGAATAGTGATGAGTACAGGGGGGTTATAACCTCCTTTGCTACTCAAGTGTACTATGTAGAAAGCCTTCCTTATTAAGGAAGACACATGGTAGTTAAAAGTTAAGGTTGCAATCTACTTGTGAACATTTGCCACTCCATTGGTACATAGGGTATTATTGTTAATTTGATAGTGTGTGACATATGTTCAATAGAGAGAAGGGCAAAGTATGTGTAACATATGCTAGTATAATGAGCTGGAGTTTTATAAATAATTTTATGTCATTTGACTTTCACACTGATTTGTACACATGGTGGTGTTAAAAATGTATTTGCAAAGTTGATTGTGTTAAAAATGCATCAGCAGTGGGTCTTGCTGGACAGGGAGGGGATATACAAGAATTCTAGACAATGTTAGATTTAACTTTCAGTCCAGCTGATTTTGAAATTGTTTTATGTCTTTCAGATGTTGCATCAGATCTTAACAAAGCTCTGGGTATGTCATGTAACAGAGTCAGGTGACATGAGATGATGTAGTTCTGCAATGATTTCTCTAGATAGTAGTGAGGGATAGCTCAGAACTCTCACAGCAGCAGTAACCATGGAATCTGAGAGGGAAAGATCTCTCACAGATATCTCTCACATTCACAGAGTGACATCCCCACCATTCACAGAGAGAGAGAGAGAGAGATTTCATCTTGCCTTTGGAGTAATCAACTCAGCATTTATCTTCTTACCTTGCTTTAGTGAGTAATCAGGGACCAGTAATTATTTACCTTAGTCAGGAAATATAATGAAATTAGTTGAACATTGTTTTCTGTATCTGTGAGACCTATCCAACTATGTTGTTTTTTTTCTTATCATTCCTGTGATGGAAAATCTGGTGTTTGTTGTAATGAAGTATTCTATTATTTATTAGTAAATATTTTTAACACCATTCACTGTGGCTGGTCATTTAGAGAACACTTAAAACAGCCTAAGAGCACTTATGTTTATTTTAGGGACACTGGCAGCTCCTGAAAACCTTGCTGCTTTGGTCACACTCTACCATTGCTATTAAATGTACACAGTATAATTGGGCACCTTTATAGGAGCCATTGTGTAGCTGACTGGTAGCAACAGTTACCCTTGAAGTTTAGGCAGAAGACAACTCAGATGGTAAATCTGTGCCATCCTTTTACATGTCTGTATGTGTGTACGAAAACTAAATATCAAAGTGTGTGTGTCAGCTACTGGGACCAGAGACACAGTGCTCGAAGGTGTCAGGATTGAGTTGTTAGGGGTCTGGAGAGAGGCAAGGATTCCATCCCCAGAGATGGAGTGTGTTCCCTGTGTGCTGTTAAGGGAAATTGTGTGGGGAGCTGTGTTTGGCAATACTGTGTATAATTACCCTGGCTCTTGGTGGCCATCCCTCACTGGTGCTAGTGGTGGGAATTGAGGCTCCTTAATTACTGGCCCAAAGTAAGGATGCTGTCACAGTGTGAAGGGTCATTATTTTTACTGAAGAGAATGATATTGAACTTCTTTGCATTCAGTTTCAGGCTGCGACTAAGACAGCTGCCATTGCTCTGTGCAAGATCCTCCTGAAGTACACTGGCATCATTAGGGGATTCAATAATTGCACTCAGTTTGCAGTTGTCTACAAGTGTGGTCAGCCACAGCCCCTTAGTTTTGGTCTGAACTTCTGAGAAGTATATAATAAACAGTAGGGGGCCCAGCACTGACCCTTGTGGCACCACTGGTGACAGGTTTGTTGGTTGATATAGAATCACCCAGTGTGTGACCCGTTTGTAACCTATCTTACAACAAAGGGGTTCACATTCACTTTGCTATGTTTATTGGTAATGCCAAGTGTAGGATTGTGTCAAAGGCCTTTGCCAAGTTGGGGTATGCTATGTCCACAGATTTGCCCTCATAATTAGCCCTGGTCATATGTTCAAAGAAATCCACCAGGTGTGTGTGATACCATTAGTCAAATACTTGGCACTCACTTGGGTCTTACTTTTTAGGCTACAAGCATAGCTCTAAAAGGCCTTATGGTTATCTTTGGCTGTGATTGCTAAGTTTTTTCAAATTTACCCTTAGAGGATTTGACATGTTGTCATATTTGCCTTTTGAGCCTGAGGATGGTGCTTTTCCCTTGTTGGGGCCTTGCCTTAGTTTTCCTAGACAGCAAGTTTTGCATTTTTGGAAAATTAGTTGATGCTGGATGTCCATCAGGGTGTCTTGTTTTTTCTTGGGGCTCTGGCTTTGATTCTGTCTGGAACAGTCAATTCTATACACTTATACAAGTGATTTACAGGGCTTCAGTGTAAGCTTTGGTGTAGTTGCCACTTCCAGATAGGGGGTGAGGTTTGGAATTAATTTATACCTTCCTATAGGAGGGTAGAGTTTGCCTTGGTGAAGTTTCTTAGTCTGTCTTCACCCTTTGTGAGTTGTGGTATTAGTGCCAGTTTGAAGAAAACTGATTTCTGGTCAGATTTAAATAATGAGGGTCTGACAATTGTGGTGGTGTGTCATGTTAGTTAGAACCAGATATAGTATGTCTGTTCCTCTTGTTGGGGTTTGAACAATGTACTTCAGGGATTTGAGTTAACAAAGTCAAGGCACTTTTGCTCAAGTGAATTAAGGCTGGAGTTGGTTTCCCAGTTGATGGTGGGATAACTGAAGTCCCCCATGATCAGAGTGTTTGGCTGTATTTGGATTGACTCCACTTTGGTCAGGTAGGGCTCGTGCGCATCATGATTCATGGTGGGGGCTCTCTAACTAGCTATGACCTGAATGTCAGTCTTACCCACATTAATCTGAACTTTTAGTAACTCCATGGAGCTGTCCAGTCTGTGCCTTAGTGTATCTACAAGCTGCTCACGTCCATAAAGGGCGCAGGTGGCAAGCCAGGGGTGAATTTACAATTCCCCATCTACTGATCCAAATTGCATTTGAATGGGATTAGAGAAGAGTGCTGTTTCATATTAATGGAGAGTCTGTTCCTGAAAAGGGTAATCTGTGAGACACATCGGTTCCTCCAACATGTTTTGCTTATGTCACAGACAATGTTTAGATCCTTAGATCAGGTGACTTGAATGCTATTTTCTAAATGTATAGTAGATTAATAAGGACTTGATGGGTGATTTCACCTCTCAGTAGTCTGTAGGAGACTAAATACAGGGACAGGGCTTTGATGTGGTCCACATAGGACATGTTATTTACACCCCCTATTCTTTTAGTGAAGAACTTGTGTGGCCACTCTAGCTATTGGCAAATGTCTGGTTTGGTGCATGCCAAAGGATGCATTGTACTCGATTATTGGTCTTATGAGAGCTGAGTATAGTGGGTCTATGATCTCCTTAGATCTGGATGCCTTGCCCTTACTTATTGCACCAGACATAAGGATTTTCTCACTGCGATGGCACATGGTGATCAAAGTTCAGATTGCTGTCAATAAGAGTTCCCAAGTCCCTTATCACTGGGTCTACTCTAATTTTAAGAGAGAGTTATCAATGTTGTAATGTTCAGAAGTGATCACTTTCCCAAAGGGTATAATAATGCATTTTTGTGCAATGAGTTTTAGTTCATATTTAGCACAAGTTATTGGATGGTGCAGTGGTGCAGTGGTAGCATTGTCACCTTACAGCAAGTGGTTTTCTGGTTCGATTCTCGGCTGGGGTACCTTCTGTGTGGAGTCTGTATGTCTTCCCTGCATTCATGTGGGTTTCCTCTGGGTGTTCTGATTTCCTCCCACATTACAAAGACATGCATCTGGAGCATTTCTTCCCCGGGCCACCGCTGAAATTTGGCTTTGTTCCAAGTTGTACTTTCCTGGTTAAAAAATGTTAAATAAATAAAGTTATTTGTCTGTCAAAACCTCCTCAAGGATATCTACATCTTTAGAAGATTCATTGATTGTGCCCAGTTTGCAGTCATCAGCCAATCTGGTCAGCCAAAGGCCCTCTACATTTACCTTGTCTTCAGAGAAGTATAATCCAAACAGGAGAGGTCCCATTATGAGCCCTGCAGGGCACCATTAGTAATAGGCCTATTGGTGGAGGTGGAATCCCACACCTTAACTTAATGTGTTCTATATGTGAGCCATTTGGGTGACACAGGGATCTGTGTCTATATTAGTGAGTCTCTCTAAAATACCCAAGTGTGGTATCATATCAAATGACTGTGCCAGGTTGAGGTAGGCAGTATGCACTATTTTGCCCTCATCTGTGGCTCTAGTGGCATTCTTGAAGATGTTCACCAGTTCTAGTAGGTGTTAACTGCCCTTGACAAAACCAAACAGGGATGAGTCCGTTTTTTCTTAAGATTACATACATCTCTGTTCATCTGGTCCATGATAATTCCATCCATGACCACGCATGTAAGATTAGACCAAGTTATGTGTCTGTACTTCCTTGGGTCAGTTCATACTTCACCGTTGTGTAGTAGGATGACAGTTGCAGACCTCCGTTCCATAGAGACAAAGCCTGTCTGGGGGCTGTGGTTGAACAACTTCTAGTCAGCCTGACAGGTCATGTTTCAAGCTTGTATAGAAGGCATAATGTGGAAGAAACATACTCAGACAGTTCCAATACTGTAGGAGCAATGGGTCTTATAAAGACTCCACAATCATATTTAGATATGTTACCAATACATGTAACTCTGTACGGATTTCAGAAGGAATCATTACTGGACACATTGCGGGAGCTGCAAAGAGCACTCCTGGCTGACATCAAAGATTGAAACAATACTAATTTCATGAACTTTAATCATACTTTTACTTAGGAATGGGGCCCATTCCCATCATGGTATTATAAACCCAAAAGATTTGCAGAAATTAAAAAGTCATCCATGGATATTGTTAGGGCTCGTTAATGCCCGTTTTTTAGATGTGGAGAGTGTGGTAAGGACCTGTTATTTAATGATAGTTGGAAGAGAAAAGGTAGAGGGTATTTGCTGGGGAGTAACCAGTCATCTCAGAGCCATATTGAGTCTGTCTTCTGCTTGTACCTTATTGTTCTTGTTAACACCTTTGATTAATGGTACTGTTCACTATTTTTTTATCTTGGACGTTGGTAACTGGTTCAACCAATTAAATGTTTCTGTCAAGACTTCCCTCTCTATACTTACAGTTTGAGAGGTATGTCTTCAGTTGTAAATGAAATGCTATGAATTCACAAGAAAGGATTCTTTTTTTTTTTTTTTTTTTTTTTTTGCATTTATATTCATATTGACTATTCAGACATTTTTTTCCTAAGTAGAATTAGCCAGTGCAATTGTAAGTTATATTCCCACATATGTATATAAGTAATCAGACAGACACATTCTATGTGAAATTGTGATTTCATTTATTTTACAAAATAAATTTAGCAGACAGGTTTTATGCAAAGTCAGGGTTTTATTTATTTGCTATTTTACAACTAATGACATATCTAGGTATAAATATTTATTTTTGATATAATGAAACAGCTGTACAGTGAAACAGTATAAATTGCAACTGAGAGCAAATGTGATACTTTGTTGCAAACAGACAACTTGCTTTTCAATCATGACAATGCAAGACATCTGTAATATACACTCATTAGTTTTAAGGAATACAATTGCCCTAAAAATAAAAAATAAAAATAGCGGCATCCTTGTGTATGTAACATAGCCACTTGAGTACACGTCTTATTTACATTTACACATTTTACATACATGTACATAAGTTACAATTTGTTAGGCATGGGCACTACTGACGTTCTAGCTTGTAAATGTTAACAGAACAGTCATTTCCATATAAGTGAAGAAGACGTTCTTACAAATTCATCAGTAGTGTTACCTTAATATAATTAGAAAGTTTATTCCATGTGTCAGTCAGTCTTACAGAGAACAAGTTACTATATGTCTAATTCCTGTATCATCTTCTAGACAGATCTTCTAAAGATTCTTTATTACTCTTTGATAACTCCAAACATCCATAGAGGCAGTTGTCTCTGATTACTCTATACTTAAGCTTTCCACTTAAATAGCAATATGAGATGGAGTGAAAAGTTCAAATATTCAATCATTTGTAATAACTTAAACTTTCATATCCATAAATGCCCTTAGTGTGGTTTCACTGTGCAATTTCCAATTTACTCATGCTAATTTTATTATAAGATTTCCAAAGTATTATTCTATATTCTAATGTGGGTCTAGTGTCACTTACAATCCATCATTTCTGATTTCCTAGACTTTATTATTTTTTTTTTTTTTACAGCCTATAGTTTTAAAAAATTATCATTAACACATTTGCTGATATGATAAAAAAAATCAAAGCTGTATCTACTAATATACCCAGGTTCTTAAATGAATCCATATTGTAAGAAACTGTGTGCTGTATAAGTACTCAACCTTCAATTTATGTCAATCAAATCTCATAGATATCTTTCAGTCCTACCATATCTTGTATGTTTATAGCTGCGGTGGTACAGCGGTAGCATTGTTGCCTCACAGCAAGAGGTTCTCCTGTTCGATTCTTGGCTGGAGTGCCTTCTGTGTGGAGTCTGCATGTCCTCCCTGCAGTTGAGTGGCCTCCAAAAGACATGTGTGAATGGGTGTACCTTCGCTGAAGGTTGGGTATTGGGCTGGCAACTCGGCATCATAAAAATCTACTGCCAGTCATTTTCGAACTGGCGTTCCGCTGTGGTGACCCCTAACTGGGAAAAGCTGAAAAGACAAACAACATATCTTGTATGTTTATAATATATATATATATATATATATATATATATATATATATATATATATATATATACACACACACACACACACACACACACACACACACACACATATATATATATATACATACACACACACACACACACACACACGCACATATTCTGTTTCAACTGTCAGTGTTGCCAACAGTGTTGTCATCAAAGGAAAATATGTGAAAAAGGATTAGTCTCAGAACAGAATCTTGTGGTACACTACTGATGATAGATTATAGTAGAGATATGAGTCCATGTATTCTTACCTGTTGTGTATGATCACATAGTGTCTTGATATTCTTCATAGTGGCTCTGATTTGTAGATGATTGCTTTGGTGGACAGACAGACGTTGGTGTTTTTGGTTAAATGCCCACTTTATCAAACTGATGTTTTGCTGGGTGTATGCTTCATTTTCAGTGGAGGCCCGGGGAGAAAAGCTCCACATAACATTAAACATGTTGGTGATTACAATAAAGATAGAAAGCTAGTTACATTTACATAGATAGCTAGAAGGCAAATACATAAAAATACAGACATATAGTTAATAGACAGCTAGAAGGCAGTGCAGTAAACAATCTTATGCAATGATTTAACTGTGATATTAGAACATGCAGAGTACCTACATATTGACCCATTGAGTGGATAGAGGAGGGGTGAATTGGGAGTGGCACAGTAGGGGAAGAACGTGAGCGGGTTATTTTTGTCATGGGCATAACCAGCAGGAGGAGAGATGCTGTCTAAGAGATTTTTTAAAGAGTGGAGGGTAGGTGATGGAGGTTATTGTGGTTGGGAGGGTATTCCAAAGTTTGGAAACAGTGAAGGAATAGAGCATTTCACTGGCTGGGAGTTGGGGTTTGTCTACCTTGAGCAGTGTTTTATTTTCTGATCTAAGAGGTCTGTTTGATTGGTACAATGATAGTAAGGAGGAGAGAGAGGGACATGCTGTGGGTTTATATATCATTTTATGTGCAGTATTTATTTGTAGGAAGTTGAGATAGAGTGGTAGCGCTAGCCAGTTTAGTTGTTGCAGAGAGGAACAGTGGTGTGATGAGGATCTAGCATTGGTTGCAAATCTGATGACATTATTATAACATGAGTTGAGCTTTGGTTTAAGCGATGAATGGATGTTTGTGAGTATGGGGGCACCATATAGCAGGGATGGAAGTAGAAAGGCTGAGGCTAGAGTATTTTTAGCTATTGAGATGATAGCTATGTCTATAAAGGGTGCCCAGTTTTTGATGTGTTTTTTTGATGTTATTGAGTATGTGGAGATCAAATGTTAGGGTTTCGTCAATAATGACCCCTTAGTAGTTTACTACTAGAGACTACTACTATGGTGGTATTGTTTTGGGATTGAGTAGAGAATTCAGTTCTATTTAGAGAGGTTGTGTTTTGGGAGTGACTAGGATCGGTTTAGTCTTGTTTGGGTTGAGAGCTTGGTGATTGCATGACATTCATTTTTCAGTGGGTGTGAAGGCATTTTGGTTTAGTAGTTGCAACTCAGAAGGGGTTTTAGCAGTGCAGATGATTGTTAAATCATCTGCATATTGGATCACAGTGCCATGTGTAAAGGAGTTATGGAAGTTATTAATGAATATGTTCAATAGAAAGGGGACCAGTATGGAGCCTTGGGGGACACCTATGGAGATGCTGAGGAAGGGGGAACAGGATTGCTGCCATTTAGTTGATTGATATCTGCCAGAGAGGTAATTTGAGAACCAATTTAGGGTTGGGGTGCAAGGCCTAGATTGTTGAGTTTAGAGAGTAAAAGGGAGTGTGAAATGGTATCGAAAGCTTTTGAAAGGTCAAGGAATAGTGTGGAGATGATCAGATTGGAATCACGTGCCCAATTTACTGTATCCATAAAGGAGACGAGAGCTGTGTTGGTGCTATGACCTGTTCTAAAGCCATGTTGGGTTGGAGTGAGAAGTTGGTTATTAATTAGATGTTTGAGAAGTTGGGTATGGACACATTTTTCTAATATTTTTGAAATGGGAGAAAGAATAGCTATGGGCCGAAAGTTGGAGATGTCTGCATTTTTGCCACCTTTGTGCAGAGGAAGAATGTATGCTTTCTTCCAGATATTAGGTATGTGAGATTCTTGGATTGATCTGTTGATAAGTATACTAATGGGGTAAGCGATGGAGCATGCGGATATTTTTAGGAATTCAGCAGGTAAGTAAACAGGAGCACAGGTGCAAGGTTTAAGTTTTAGAAGGATTTTTTTATTGTCCATGTGGGTATGGGAGAGAAAGAAAAATTTGGTAGAGGGGGGTTTAGGATGAGTACATTGTTGGTCTGATGAGTTTGGGTTAGAAGGAGGGAAAGTAGTGGTCAGCTTGGCAATACTGTCAATGAAATAAGAGTTAAAGAGAGAGGCTATATCAGCAAGGCTTTTATCAGGGTATGGGCAAGGATTGGTATTAGAGCCTGGATGTATAAGGGAATTTATTGCCTCCCAGAAATTTTGTGAGTTTAGCCTATGCTGGTCCTGTAGTTTATGGAAGTATTCCTTTTTGTTTTTGGTTACCTGCCTTTTGGCCTGATTATGTAGTTGTTTGTATAGAGTGAGGTCAGCTGGGTTTTTATATTTTTGCCATGATTTCCAAGCTTTTTCTCTAGTGGACATGATTTGTTTTGTGGCTTTGGTGAGGCAAGTGGCATGATTAGTCTTGACTCTTTTTAGTTGTGGTGGTGCTACCCTAAGATTTTAAGAAATGTTGAATTGAATAATTCAACTGCATCATTAAGAGGAATAATTTTTAATGGTTCCCAATTGTTATGCTGTAAAATTTTGTTTAGGGTTTCCTGAGAGAATTGGGGTAGGTCTCTAGTTTTAATTGGTGGTTACTAACAGTTGTGGAAGTTTTATGTATAGCGAAGGCTGGTAAGTAGTCACTGATGCTGTTTGTTAATGTTCCAAAGATGGAGATCTTATTTGGGTCAGATACAAGGATCCAATCTAAGGCTGAGCCCTGGTTCTTTTTGGTATTTGGCCTAGTTATATCAGAGATAAGCTAAGTCTAGTTGAATAGGTTGATGTTAGTTTGGAGGTTTTTGTTAGTGATATCTAACCAATTAATGTTTATATCCCCTAGGATGATTGTTTAATTTTGAATATGTTTGGATGAGCAAGCTTGTCTGCTGCAGTGGCTCCCCTAGATAACCTACTGTTCGATTGATTATCAATAGGAAAGTCACAGGTTCAATTCCCTTGAGGTCTAGCTTTCATTTAGGGGTGGGAAGGTGGCCTAATGGTTAAGGTGTTTGCCTTACAAACACAAGGTGCAGGGTTTGAGTCTCACAAGGGATAATTGGCTAGGCTTAAAATGGCTCGCAAGGGCAGTTAGCTTAGTACTAACCTATGAACCTATGAACCTATAAGCTAGAATTTCCTCTGGAATGGGAATGTTGTCACCTGGGGGAATGTATAACACTATGATACAGAGGGTTATATAGTTATTTAGTTTTAGGAGGGTTACTAAAAATTCTGCTGAGGAGAACTGTGGAATGGGTTTAGTGAAAGGTGCTATTTTGCAGATATTTGAGCATATCAAGGCAACACCACCAGCTTTTTTATGTGGTCTTTCATTCCTGATGTATGTATAGTTGGGGGGTAAGAATTCTGTGTTGTTGATGAATGGTTTAAGCCAAGTCTTGGTTATGGCAGTGAAATCTGGTTTGCTTTGATGTAACCATGCATGGAAGTGGGGAATTATATTTCTGATACTTTGTAGGTTGATGTTAGTGAAGTTTAAGGATTTTATGGAGTTGGGTTGGTTATGGAGTTTGGACAGTGACCCTGGGTTTGGGTGTATGTCTCCACATATTATTAAGCTAGAAAGGGTGGTTTGATTTATAGGGTGGTGTTGTTTTTTTAGTTTTATGGTGATAGTCTAGTTTAGCATAATTATAGTGGGCTTTGTGTATACGGAGGATCTTTAGTTTGTACAATTATGTCTGGAGAAAATAAGGTAGAGTTTATTGTGGAGTAGCTAGGAAGAGTCTGTTTGTGCATGAACATTGAGTGTAATGGTTTGAAAGGTATGAGGGTTGTACGATATGATGTAAGGTGGAGGAGTAGGTAGAGATGAAAGAAGATAGGAGTATGATATTGGTTTAGAGAGACATACTGTTAGATTGGTATACTGAGATGGGAGATAAAGTTGTAGGAGTGGAAAGAGTGGGTTAAAGATTGAGTTTAGAGATATGTCGAGAGTTTGGTGGTAGGGGACGTGGTGAGGTATAGATGTGGTGTTTTGGTAGGAAGGAGGTGGAAGAGGAAGCTGAGTAGGAAATTGGTAGAGAGGATATTTGGGTAGTAGTATTTATTAATAGAGACAGTGTTGGATGGAGTTGGAGGAGGAGCAAGTAGGGAAAGGAGTATATAAGGAGATTAGACAGGTGAAGGTAGGTGTGTTAAGGGAGGTGACTGGGTTTAGTAGGGGTGTGGTAGTTTGTGCAGAGGGTGGGTGGAGTAGAGAATAGCCAATCAATGTAGCTGAATGTAGGGGGGTGGGATTTAGTTAGGTATAAGTCTAATGAAAGTGGGGGTGGGTGGGAATGGGGGGTAGGGTAGGGGAGCTGAGTGAGCCCAAGCATAGCAAGGGCAAACGAAGAAGGTTATGCCAAGAAAGGTAAGAACCTGTGCTACAAAACTATCTTAAACTTATAAAAGTAAGAAAGTAAGAACCTGTGCTACAAAAACTATCATAAACTTATAAAACTAAGACAAAGGACTGAGAGAGAATTCTTTAGAGGGTCAGAATGCTTATTTATTTAAAAGTTAGGAGGTAAAAAATAATATCTAGTAGGGTTTAAAGGCTGCTACATGAGAAAGAGGGAGTTTTCTATGGCTTAGTTTAAGTAGTGTATGGGGAGGGCTGACAGGTTGCGAGCCTGTAAGCTGTGCTTGCCACTAGTTGCACAAATACAGTAATTGTGGTAGTAAAGTAGGTTATTACCACTATTTTACTTTAAATAATGGTAGGTGGTTTAAAAATGGTAGCAGTTAAGAGGGATGTGTAGAAGGTTTGAGTGTGTGTCTGTTTCCTAATGTGTATGGGTTAGGGTTAGAGTAGGGGTCATGTAAGGGGATGAATTTAGTGTTTACAGTTGCGCATGTTTTGGGTTAGGGGATAGATTAGTTCACAGGACAGATGGAGTGTGTGCGATTGTGAGTATTTAGGGTTAGGGGATAGATTTAGTGTGCTTGTGTGTGCCCATGCGCACTTGTGTGATGAGAGTCCCAGCTGTCTTCTGTAGTGGTACTGTTATGGGAATAGCTTTTTTATTTTTTTAAGTTTGAGATGCAGGTTAGAGTTAAGGTCAGTGTTATCATGTGTTACTAAAGTGGAGGTTTTGCTAGTTACAATGGATCTAATAGTCTAAAAACTCTTATACATCCATAAACCAAATAGGCCAGCTATAGGACCATAAATGTAAATCCACTTCAACAAATGAATGCACAACAAACTAAGTCTCTAAGTTAAACAGTGTGACACACTGTCTGTCTTTAAAAAAGATAACTGGTTAGGTATTCAATAATTCATCCTTGGTATGAATGGCCTAGCCCTTATCGAAAAAGGAGGGCAGGCCTAAGGGTGGGCACTGAGAAAGCTAAAATTTCCTTGCAGTTTAACTGATTTGAAACTTTTATGAGCCTATTACATTTGACTGTTTGTATGGAAGCAGAGTTAGTGGGCATAACATGGTTAGGTCTGCTTTGCTGGTGACTCTTGGATGACCTGTACGGAGTTGCAGTATGTGGGAGTAGATAAGGAATATGTGCTGCCTTGTTTGCACAGAAGGCCGAGATCTTTTACAGTGTGTCTAGAAGACTTTGACAAAATGTTTATGTGTGGTATTTTTACAGACAGTATGTGCACTCGAGAGTGCATTTGAAGACCATAACATGTTTACATGATGACTACAAAAAAATTAAAAGTATATCAATCAAAATACTTTTTGCCTTTGTGTTTCAGGCCATCTTGAGATGCCAGTTTCTGTAAGTTTAACCCAGCTAATACATTTAGAGGTTTTGGTTCTTGCAGAAGTGCATCATTAAAATTAATGTGTTTCCCCTTATCCCAACCTCTGTTTCTACAACTCTCCTATTTTTTCAGTCTGATGATTTTTGTTGTAGTATGGATGGCCAGTTATTTCCACAGATTTCCTTATTTGGGTGCAATTTTTGTTTTTCATTTGCATAGTTGTTGCAATCACAAGTTGTATATTATATTATATTATATTATATTATATTATATTATATTATATTATATTATATTATATTATATTAGTGGGGTGTAGGCAGAGGAAACATTTGTAAGGACAAGGTCAAGCATGATGTCTGTTTACTGATGTCTGACCACTTGGAAAGTCTAACTGCGTGGGTGCCCATTTTTATTGGTGGCCCAGGGAGAAAAGTTTAACAGTATTTCAAACACTTTTTTAAAAACAAATTTAAAAGCCTCAAAAATAAAACAAAACATCTACAGTTTAAACAATTATACCAAATTGGACACTGTGTGACAAAATTAGGTAAAACAAAGACAACCTATATAACAATAATTTGGCTCTATGTTATGTCCGCAAAAAGGCGGTTCAGCAAATGGCATTTACATCGAAAATGCCATTCAGTGAACTGTTCATAGTGAGATTATGGTACAGTGAAGATCAGAATATTTGCAATTTTTTCACTGCAGTGCGATCGTGGAGTTGGTATATATAATTAGCGGGGTGGCATGGCCCCCCACAAGAGCGGGTTCGCTGACTGGCATTTTCGACCGTTTGCTGAACTGCATTTTCAAGGACATATTATAGACCCCAATAATTTAATTATTAGAGAAATTTTAGACAGTTTTTAGAAGTTAAACTGGTGTAATACATACAGGAATTGCAATATGAAGATAGGGAAATAGTAAATTATTACATATCTAGATAAAGTTAGGAAGTAAATGAAAATGGGGAGTAAGGAGGTACAAATTATGACTAGGAACTTGTTCATATTTAGGAATATTTTTATCCTGAAGTCAAACAAAACAGTGACAGATTTTGGCTAAGAACTATTTCACAAAGATTTTGAAGGGCTGGGGGAGGGTATTGACCTGTTGGATATAGGTAAGGAGATACATGCATTAGCAACATGGTATAAATAGAGATCATGCCCTGCAGTTTTCATAGGGTTGTGGACAGAAAGGTTTTTCCTTACTGAATCATAATGGAGTATGAACATAGTTTTATAGAATGGTATTTAGTGCTAGTCAAGCAGATGATAGCTAGCTAATGTTGTTGGTGGGAAGAAGCTCTGTATATGTTAGTTGAAGGGTTAGTTCTAACCAGTTTGGGCTTTCAGTGATATACAGCAGTGGGTTCTAAAAGGGGCATCTGCTGCAGATTTGGCCACTTTATTATAGCATTGCTCAAATTTTGCTTTATGTGCTTCCTGGAAGTTAGTAAGAATGGGTGCTCCTTAAACTAGTTAGGGGAGGTGCTAAGTAGTGGTGAGTGTCACTTTAGTTGTGTTGGTGATAAAGATTTCCGATCTTTATAGCATTCCAAATTTTTAGTGATTTTTTTATGCATTTTTGTACGTGCATGTCAAATGTAAGATTATAGGTTCGGAGGTAAGGTAAGTACTAGGCTAGCTGGTCTTGAAGGCCACTTTATCTAGCTAATTTCCATTTTTGTTTGAAATAACCTATCCCACTTTGTTGTAAATTGGCCTTACCTGTCCCATGGTTGAAAATTACATATTACCCCTAATGAGAATAACTGGGATAATGCCCTAAATAATTTGAGAGTACCCATGCCTAGAATAAATCATTTATGAGCTGCATCTGCCCATTTGTAGTGCATGGGGAACCTCTGGGGTAAATTGTTTTCCCATCCATATATCTAAGTTGCACTCAAAAATGGACAGGGATGAAATTTGTTCTATGTGGATGGGGAGTCTGTACCTCAGCAGCAGTATCCTCTGTGATATATATCTGTCCCTCCAAACTGTGTTATTTATGTTGCAGAAGAGGTTTAGACACCTAGGCAAAGTATTTCTGATGCAATTTGACTTACTGATGTGCAGTAGATCCATTAGTAATATGTCAAAGGATGCCTTCTATGACAGACAAAGGTCACGTCTTTGGAGTATTTAGGATACCAAGTATAGTGGCAGAGATTTCGGTTGGTCCATGTAGGACCTGTTGTTTAGGCCTTGTATCCTTTTAGTAAGGTATCTTTGTGGGAGCTCCAGTTGTTGTATGTGTCTAAACAGATACATGCCAAAGGGGGCATTATATGCAATGATTGGCCCAATGAAAACTCAGTAAATGGGGGAGGGGGTCAATGACATCCCTAGATCTAGACCCAATCCCTTTGTTTATAATCTGTGAAATATAGAAGGACTTTCTTACAACAACTGGCACATATTGGTCAAAAGTTAGGTCACTGTCCAGATAAGTGCCCAAATCCTGAACAACTGGGCCAAGTGTTAGGGGTGTATTGTCAGTGTGGTAGTTCCCAGGCATAGATGACTTCCCAAAAGATAAAGTAATGCATTTTTTGGTATTTAGTTTTAGACCATGATTTTGACATTTTTAGGTCATCAATAAACTGTTTATTTTGTACTTTTCCTTTATATTTAGCTGCATATCTTCTATGTTTTTATGCTCATGCTGATATTTGCAGTCTATAATTTAAGACAGAGCACAATAGATCCTGATCTATTCTGATACTGTGCATTGCTTTTGTCATATCTATCTTTCTGAATATCTGTCTTGCTCTGTTCCCTCTTCTGTACTCTATTAGCAGTAACATTTCTTGTCTTAACTGCATTATGGTTTTCACTATTCAGTATTTACATGATGGCATCTGATTTCTTCCCTTCCTTTCCCTTATTGCCCTGTGTTTTGTGGTAAGACTTTATCTGTTATTTAGCTGCAAGTTAATATAGCCTATTTACTTCTGTTAAATTACGCACATTTCTGTTGACAGATTTAATTACTGTGTTCATTTGTTTAATCAGAATTCTAACATTTTGAGTCTTATTGCCTTTCTGTAATATGCTTTTTCATTGATCATAAGTCTATCTATCTCTGTTAAGTAAAGTAACTGTTACCTTTGCTCTCCATTTGGTGCAGAGGCTCCACGGAAAGTTCCTGAACACATGTCCTGTGACATATTCTCTTCATCTGCATCTGGAATCATCTGTTGCGCTTTCATATAGGAATTCACTTATCTATCACTACACGACATTGACTGTCAGAGTTGCCAAGGTTTCTTGCTCCTTCCCTTGCTGTGCAACTCCAACTGAACTTTTGTACTCATTAGTTACTGAAAGCCATACAGAATCTTAGTGTGGCAAGTGATCAGATGCTTCCTTTTTCACCTATTTCTCCTTAATCTGTTAGACTCATTGTTCCATCATGCTGTGACATTACCACTGCAGGATTTGCTACAGTAAACCTCAGGTAATCCATAACATCAATTTCCATTTCTTTAACTTCCACATTACTAATCCTTTTTTTCTACTTTTCCCTTTTTTCTTATTTTTTTTTGTATTGTGTAATTTTGTATATCCGGATGCCTTTGCCTTTATTTCTCTGCGACTGTCTCTGGTGACACTTTTTGTAGTGATTTGTTTTGCTCTCTCCGTTGCATACATATTGCATCATATTAATGTTGTTATACTTTCCTACATCCATATTTCTTCCTTTCTGTTTTCCTTACTTTGGGGCTAATTGTTCCATCATGTTGTGACATAAATTATGTTAAACTCTTTACACTAAATCCTTCATGTTGGAAGCATTCCATAGCTTCAACTTCTGTTTAACTTCTACTGTACTAATCTTCTGCTTTGCATTCCCCTTGGTGATCTTATTTTTTTGTGTTGCGAAAGTTTCCATACCTGGATACTTTGTGTATAATTTTCTTCAAATATATTTGGAGATGCTTTCTGGTATTGATTGTTTTGGCTTTCTCCTTTGCATAAATATTGCAGCAAATCAGATCTTTTTCTTTCCCATATCCATGTATATTTTTCATGCCTTTCAAGAATCTTTAGGTGTTGTTTTTCATTTTTTGTACTTCTTTGGTTGCTTCTTTTTCCAAATTACCCAAAGTTTTTGTCTATATAATGGTTTTCATGGATCTGTTGCATTAATGAACTCAAAAATGCATTTCAATAGGTTCATAGGTTGGTACTAGGCTATCGGCCCTAGGGCCTATACAAGCCTAGCCATAACAATTCTCTGGCTATTTCTTCCCACACTATTTACTTCCCTGGACCCCTGTCTAGCAGTGTGACTGATGTGATCCCTGGGCTGAATTTCCTTTCTCCCATCCAATCGTCAAGGTTCCTTTTGAAGAGGGCCAAAGAGGTGCTCTGCTTGACATGTTTGGACAGTCTTTTCCAGAGTCTTGGGAGTCTCTGGGTCAGCAACCTATCCCTCCAGCATGTTTTGTTTATTGTAATGACAAGGTTTAGATCCCTGGAGCGTGTGGCTCTGAGGGATTGGGATTTCTTTAAGTGTAGCATGTCCAACAGCTCTGGGTTTGACATGACCTTGTATGTTAAGCAGTGATCACCTCTGAGTAGATGATATGCAACAGAGTATAGGTGGATTTTTTTAAGGCGGTCAGTGTAGGGCATCTGCTTTAGGCCTGTGATTCTTTTAGTGAAGTATTTCTGAGGCCTTTTCAGTTGTTGCAGATGTCTTGAGAGGTACATACCAAATGGGGAGTTGCATTCTATAATGGGTCTAATGAGGGATGAGTACAGTGGGACAATGACCTCCTTTTTTCTGGATGAAAAGCCCTTAGTGATGAGGTGTGCCACATAGAAGGATTTCCTGACTGTTGTGGTGATGTGGTTATTGAAGGTGAGACCACTGTCCACCTGTGTCCCTAATTCTCTTATCACACTTTTGGTGTTTAGTGTACTGCCACATATGTGGTAATTCATGGGTACATGTTTTTTTCCCAAAGGGGGTAACTAAACATTTCTTGGCATTGAGCTTGAGCCCAAGGCTCTGGCACCAAGCATCTGTTTCTGTAAGGCCTTTCTGTAGAGTATCCACACCATTTGGGGATTCAATAATGGCTCACAGTTTGCAGTCTTCTGTGAACTTTGTTAGCCAGAGTCCCTTAGTGTTGGCCTGTACTTCAAGAAAGTAGATGCCAAACAAGAGCGGTCCCAGGACTGAACCCTGAGGTACTCCACTTTTCACTTGTATGGAGCTGGATTTGGAGTCAGCTACTTTTACAGTGTGGGTTCTGTCAGTAAGCCAGTTGGCAACCCATCGAATGATGTAGGGATTAATGCCCAGCTTAGTAAGTCTATCTATGATTCCAGAGTTGGGGATGGTGTCAAAGGCCTTGGTGAGGTCCAGATAGGCTGTGTGGACCACCTTACCCTCATCCACGGCTCTGGGGATTGATTCGAAGAAGTCAATCAGGTTCAGGAGACAAGATCAGCTCTTCACAAACCCAAACTGGGTGGGGTCCAGTGTTTGAAGGTTGCCAATGTCTTTGTTTATAAGTTCCAAGATAATACGTTCCATGGCTTTGCAGATCAGGCTAGTCAGACTGATGGGGTGGTAGTTCCCGGGATCCAAGGTGGATCCCCCCTTGTGGAGTGGGATACTGTAGCTGTGCACCACTCAGTGGGCATGAAGCCTGAGGTGAGGCTGTGGTTAAACATGACACTTAAGTGAAGGTTTTGACAGTTTTTCTTCTGCAAGTATTTTTATTTCCTCTGATTTGTCTCTTTTTGAATATCTTCTATCTGGAAATTTTGGGCTTCTATAAGGCTCTGCTGTCCATAAAGGCCACAAGTGACACGCACGGATGAATTTATGATTTCCCATCTGTTGGTCCAAAATGTTATTTGAATAAGCTTAAAGAAGAACTCTGTTTAACATAAATGGGAAGTCTTTTCCAGGAAAAAGGGTAATCTCGCAAAAACACGTGTTCCTCCAACATGTTTTGCTTATGTCAGAGATGCAGTTTAGATTATTAGATAGGATAATTCTTGTGTTGTTTGTTTTGTGAATGTGTAGCATATCCATCAGGGCTGGATCTGAGAAGGCCTTGTAGGCTAGGTGTAGATTGCCCCTCAGTAGTTTGTAGGACACTAAGTATAGGGGCAAGGGTTTTGTGCTTTCCTCATAGGACATGTTATTTACACCCTTTATTCTTTTAATGAGGAGCGTCTGTGGCCACTATAGTTATTACACATGTCTGGTCAGGTACATGCATAAGACTACTTTATTATTGGTCTAATGAGGGCTAAGGATTGTGGGATTATGATCTCCTTAGATTTGGATGCAGTGCCATAACTTATAACTTGCCCCACATAGAAGTATTTTCTCACCACTGTGGACACAAGGTGATCAATGTTCAGGTTACTGTCAACCTGAGTTATCAAGTCCCTTACCACTAGGTTTACTTTTAGGAGAGTGTTATCGATGGTGTAATTTGCAGGGGTGGTCACATTTGCTATGACTTCAGAGAAGTGTATTGTAAACTGCTGTGACACCACTAGTAACAAGCCTATTGGTGGAGGTGGATTCCCCCATCCTAACTTCACGTGTCCTACCCATGAGCCATTTGAATATCCATTGGGTTACATAGAGATTTATGTCTACATTTTTGAGTTTGTCAATAATTCCTAAGTGAGGTAGTGTATTGTTTGCCTTTACCAGGTTGAGGTAGGCAGTATGCACTTTTTTGCCCATCATCCATGGCTCAACTGGCCTTCTCAAGGTAGTCCACTGGGTTTAGCAGATGTGACCTAACTTTGACGACCCCAAACTAGGATGGGTCCAGTGTTTGTAGATTACTTGTGTATTTATTAGTGCCATTATAACTTTTTCCATGGCCTTGTATATAAGACTAGTCCAACTTATGAGTCTGTAGTTCCATGGGTCTGTTGATGGTCCAGCGTTATGTAGAGGGATGACTGTTACAGTCCTACATTTCCTATGACTGAAGCCTGGCTGGAGGCTGTGAATGAATAGACATTCTAATGGGCTTGAGGGGACATTTTTCAAACTAAATAGGAGACATCCTTGGATATTATCAGGGCTCATTGCTGTACTGTGTTCAGCTCTGGAGAGCGCAGTGAGGACCCATGCTTTAGTAACAGTAGGGGGTTAAGTGGTAGAGGGTATTTCCTGGGGAGTAACTAGTCATCTTCAAGTCGTATGGACTGTCTTCTTCTTGTACCTTATTACTGTCGTGTAACACTTTTGAGTACAGTTACTGTCATCTCCTCTTTTATCTTGGCCTTTGGTAACTACTTTAGGCAATTAAATGTTTCTATCAAAGCTTATCTCTCTCTCTCTGCACTGTAAGGTTGAGAGGTATGCCTTCAATTATAACTGAATTGTCATGAAATCACAAGAAATTAATGGCTGTCATTGCATGTATATTCCTATACAGTAGACAAACCTTTTTGTTTTTAATTAGAACTAGCCAGTACAACTTTATACATACATAGATAAGTAAACAGACACACATATTCCATGTGAAATTGTAGTTTCATTTATTTTGCAAAAAAATAAACAAGCAAACAGACACACAGGTTCCATGTAAAGTCATGGTTTTATTTGACTGTTATATAACTATCATCTCTAGGCATAGATAGAAATAATTTAATAGGTTTACAGTGAAACGGTGTCAATTTCAAATAAAAGCAAGTATGATATTTTGTTGCAAAGAGACAATTTGCTGATGAATCACAACAATCCAATGTAAGACATCTATAATACACATTCATTAGTGTAAAGAACACAATTACACATAAAACTAAAACCAAAATAAAAATGGAGAGATCCGTCTTTACTTAACATAGCCACTCTGCTAAACAGCATATTTATATTTACACATTTTACAGATGTACATACATACAACTATTTTAGATATGAGCAATAATTCTGTTCTTACATGAAAAGTGATAGTTATAGTTTGACCTCATTTCCATTTCGTATTATTTTTTCAACTATCATCTTGCTTGGATTCCACTTTTGAATTTTGCCAAACTGCTTGACATTCTTTCAGGAAGTGGTATAATTCTTTATTCTATTTACAGTTTTCTGTTTGTATCTTGCACCACAGATCTCAGGTTTTGATTCAAAAGGGTCTGTCATCCTCCCACTTATATGGTTATCAAACTGAAATTAATAAGTAAAGAAGCAGATAAACAGTTGAATAAATAAATGAGGAATAAATTAAATTATTTCAAACAGAGAATAAGTTTAATTCGTGGTACCTTGGAGAGTACAGCACACATCTTTGTTGTTTTCATTACTTATTAAAGTAAATAATTATGTTTGTTTACAGTTACCTTGTTATGCGTGTATATAGTTTGTGCTCTTACAGGACAAAAACACAGTAGACAGTATTCTGAAAGGAAAAATAGTACAGTGTGTAAAGCTAAACCTTGCAGTAATGACATTCAAATGAGATGGATTATTATTTATTTTACATTTGTTGACCATGACTGTCTGACTAAGCTCACAAAGGGCCGGATTTACGAAAGCTTGCACAGAGTTGTAGAGTAGAGTAAGACGTCAAACAGGCAATATGTCTGACGTGCGATCCAGGAACAGCTGGCTGGGGCGTGCTCGAGAGCTGCTAAAGCTACTCTTGCACGGACAGCATCATGGTATGCAGATTACCTCATTTGCTGCTGAAAGCTATGCAAATGAGGTAAATTTGCAATCCAGGAAACACTAACCTGTCCGTGGAAGATCAGTGTTATCTGCAGAAATGTACTCCATTGGTAATGGAGTACCATTCTGCAAATAGCTAAACAGAGCTATGACAGTTCCAAATAAAGGATGAATACAGTTGAGGAAGCATGCCAATGGCCAAATATAAGGCCATTGGCATTTATAAATGTTTAAAATGATTAAAATCTAACTTTTTTCCCCGATCTCCGATGTTTAAGCATAGCGCAGCACCGCACAAACATGCAGCGCTTTAAAAGCAAGAAAATAATTAAAAAATATCCAAAAATAGCCATTTTCACTAAAAAGCTTATCCTGCCATGCAGGTGAATAGCAGGCTGAAGACAACATGGCCACTGGGTACTGGTTGCTAAGGGGGGGAAACTCAGTGTGAAAGATGTAACCATGCATTAGTAGGCAATCCTATACAAATGTGGATAAGGATGGTGAATCCCAATTTTCCCCAGCATGTGAGCCATGTCCCAAGAGTGTAAGTGTAGGAGTAGGTGAGTAGTAGAGTAGAATATAGGTAACATCATGAGGGGGTGTGTAAGAAAGGATGTAAGCTAATTGGAGCACAGTGTCTTGTGTTTGCCCTGAGTTGCTCAGGATTGCAAGAGGCGTGTCTACAGTTGTCCTTTTTGAAAACCAGAAACCAAAGCTGCACACTGTGAAAATATCTGAAATTTTTTGCAAATGTGCACACAGCATGTTTGCGTGTTTGAGCGGCACTGCCCCGTGTGGAAACAGAAAGGGAAAAGGAAGGAAAAGAAGTAGTAGGAAGTTAACCAAGGAGAACTAGCAGAGCTACCATGTGAAATATATCAGAATTAGCCAATTATACAGGCAGCAGATTAGCCCAGCCCAGCCCAGCACTTTAAACTCTGCAAACAGTATTCTTCCCTGGTTTTTCCCCAAGAACTCTGCAACACTGCAGTATACAAAGAGGGAAAGCTTAAAAACGTTAAAGTCAGACAAAATGTTAGGGGCTGCTCTTGCTATCATAAACCAACATGTGCAAGGTGCTGAGGGTGGTGATGTTGTGAATGCTGCTTAGCAACCCACAGTGAGGAGACAGAGAAGAGTGTACAGACCCAGGGTAACCTACCAGGGGCTACATGAGCTGGAGATAGTGGAGCGCTATAGGGTGGACAGAGACCTCCTGCAGCAAATTGTTGAGCTGTGCCGGCCACGCCTCACACACAGAACCAACAGAGGGGAACCCATCCCAGTGGATACCAAGGTATGTGTTGGCCTAAGAATACTAATTACAGGTACCTTCCAGAGACCAACTGGTGATATGATGGGTATTTCACAGGCATCAGCATCCAGGGTACTGCACCAGTTCCTGGATGCCATGTCAGCACATGTTGGTGAGCATGTATATTTCCTCAATTCCCGTGAGGCATTGGCCAGCAATATGCATCTTTACCACCAAATAGCAGAATACCCTGAGGTAGTGGGTGCAATAGACTGCACGCACATACACATCAAAGCACCACCTGGTGAGCAGGGTAGGGTCTACATCAACTGCAAGGGCTTCCCCTCCATCAACTGCCAGGTCATGTGCAATGCCCAGGGCATAATAATGAATGTGCGTGCTGGCTGCCCTGGAAGCTATCACGATTCCCACATCTGGCATCTGACGCAGCTGTACCAGAGATTTGCCAGCGGGGACATCCCTGATGGTCACCTAGTGTGGGATGCTGGATATGCACTGGAGCCATGGCTGATGACACCCATCAGAAACGCACACACACCTGAACAAGAACTCCATAATGAGGCACACGTACAAACACAAAACATAATTGAGCATGTGTTTGGGATGCTCAAGTCATGGTTCCGCTGCCTGGACACATCTGGTGGAGCCTTGCAGTATTCACCAACTACATGTACCCAAATTGTCATGGTATGTGCCATGCTACACAATATGATCCTGCAGAAACTGCTGCAGCAGGAACAACATGGGCCAGGGCCAAACAGCCCCCCACCATTGCCAAGGCCTGCACAGGCACAGCATGACTCGGAGGAGGAACAACGTGAGCCTGCCCCAGTAGGCATTAGGAAGCGTGCCCAGTATGCCCTGGCCTTGGCAAAGAGGCAATACATAGCACATACACTGACTCAGTAGGAACCCTAGAAATGACACCTCTCTCTGACTCGCACATACAGTAAAAGAGATGCCTAACTTGACACTACCTGTTTTCAAACATGTATAGGGAGTGTAATATGTGCATCCGACATAGGCAGCCCTGCAGCACCACCGAGGCATGAGTCCCTATTTTAAGCAATATAAAGCACTGCTAAGCAAATTTTACCAGTATTGAGCATATTTAAATAAAATTGTGCATAGCTGTGCACCACACTAACCAGCGCAATGTCGGCCAACATCGGGCAAAGTTGGGCAAAGTCGAGCAAAGTTGGGTAAACATGCTCATACCTGCTTTACTCTTCCTTAGCCAGTCAAGTCTGCCCAGCAGGAAAATAAAAAGCAGTGACAGGGATCGAACTCAGGATACTGTGCACTACAGTCACAGTACTGAACCACTAAGCCATGACAGCATTTCACTGGCACAGACACAACTTAAGTCACTCACACATACCAGTTGGGGGGGAGGGGGTCACATACCTAACAATTACAGCCACCAGGACAATTGTAGACAAACGCAAACACAAACAAATGCTGTATCATGCCCTCTGAAGAGGCATATGAGTAACCTCCCCCCAGGCCTATGCAGACAGATAACAGCAGGCCAGGCAGTGTGATGTGGGTTGGGTAGGCTATGAAGTCACAAACTAATATGCATGTAATTGGAAGCTAAGGTCTGTAGTACAGTGGTATGCCTCAAGCCACTACAATAGGCAACAGTACAGACTGAAATGGAGTACCTGACATAGCAGGGCAGGCCTAGCAAATGTGTATAAGTGTCAGGTGTACCCCTCATCCTATGTACACCCACAGTAACAATCAGGTGTGCCCCCCAGGTAGAAATGTACAAATAATAGCTGTCCCCCCTGTATGTAGAAATGTTGATAAGTCTATGCAAATTGACTCATGGAAGCCCTGCAGGCACAGTGTGCTTCCTGTTGATGTACAACACAAAGGTGAGCCCTGAAGTAAAAACCAACTTGATTTTTCACACACATATAGTATATATGCCCATAGTAAATTTAGCAAATTTCAGTCAGCAACATACTGAAAGGTCATACTGGGCATGCTCACACACTAAAACAAAGTAAATGTCAGTCAACAACATACTGAAAGGTCATACTGGGCATGCTCACACACTTAGGCCATGTCTGAGTACAGCAGTGAGCCACACATATCTGTCAGTTGCAGTTCTTACTCTAGACACTTGTAACTATTCACCAATCCTGCCTTGCGCACACAGTGATATGAAAACAGACCAATATAATATATTGGACCCCTGTCATAATCAAACTATTTACTACAAGTACTTAAGTTGTTCAAAGAAAGTGAAAATCCAGAGAAGATCAATAAATCTCTGATCAGTATCATCAAGAAACAATGAGCACTCCTAACATTATCCAAGCCATGTTCTGGCAAAAATATTTCCAAAGAGTCCATAGAGAACCACAAAGCTTTCTTTCGCTATGTCATAAATATCAATGTAAACTCATATATGTTCTGAGTCAGTGCAAAGTGTAAATGAATACATGTACATGACTGACATTGCCAACATCTTGTCAGACAGGTTCATACATATTACCCCCCTCTCACTGACAAAAGGGCCCATTACCATACCTAGAGATTGTGAAAACCCAGAAATCACATATATAATGGTTAAACAACTCTATCCAAACCTTAAAACATGGCATCTATGGGATGACATGGTTTCCCTGGCTGTGTCATATGTGAACTCCAAAACAAACAGACCCTGCACCTGAACAGTCTGTTGAGACTCACCCTCTGTACAGGATATGAAACTGTTGAATGGGTTACAGCAACGTTTGGCACACTCCACAAGTGTTGGTGCACAACAGACCATGGGAACTATTGTCTTATAAGCCTAATAAGCCTGATCTGCAAGGCCATGGAGTCCATCATTATGGAACTCTTAAACAGAGCTATTGGGAGCCTACAAACACCCAACCCTACCCATTTTGGTTTGGTCAGGGTCAGATCATGGTTCCTAAACCTGTTAGACAGTTTTCAAGGAAATCACCCAAGACATACATCAATGAAATGAACTCCACATGGCCTACATAGACCTTGAAAAGCCCTTTTCCAACATCCCACACACATGTCGTTTCCACAAAATCAACAACCTGTGCATAAACACGTATGTCATCTGATGGATTGCCAGCTGGGGCACAGATAGATCCCACAAGGTAAGAATTGTGGTCTCCCTGTTGGACTGTAAGCTGGTAACAACTGCTGTCCCCCATGGCTCAGTCCTGGGACCCCTCCTGTCTGGTGTATACTTTTCAGAAATACAGTCAAACACACGAGGGCTATGGTTAGCAAAGTTTGTGGATGACTGCAAAAAGGTTGTCATAATCGATGTTTGGGACAACAGAGACATCCTTAAAAAGGGTCTCAGTCAGACAGATGTGGTGTCAAAATTATGGCGTCGAGCTACAGTCATACAAATACCACATAGGTGCTAACACCCTAAATATGGAGGTAATAATAAGGGATAGGTTCATAGGTAGGTACTGGGCTATCTGCCTGAAGGCATATATTAGCCCAGCCACATTGTGCGGTATTCACCGCCCCTTTGGTTAGTTCCCTAGGTCCTTGATCTAGCAGCTAGTAACCTTGGCCCCTATCTAGTAGAGCTGTTGGTATGACCCCTGGTGTGAACTTTCTGTTACCCATCCACTCGTCAAGGTTCCTCTTGAAGAGTGATAGTGAGGGGCTCTTTCTTATGTAGATCGGGACCTTGTTCCATAGCAAGGGAAGTCTTTGTGAAGGGAATCTATCCCTCCAGCATGTTCTATTTATTGTTGTGCTGAGGTTTATATCCCTAGAGCGTGTAGCTTGAGTAGATTTGGTTTTGCTAAGATGAAGCATGTTCAACAGTTCTGGGTTGGACATGGCTCTGTATGTTAGACAGAGATCGCCTCTGAGAAGGCAGTATGCAACAGAGAAAAGCCTTAGTTTTTTCAGTCGTGTTGCATAGGGCAACTGTTTGAGGCCAGTAATCCTCTTAGTTAGGTACCTCTGTGGTCTCTCCAGCTGCTGGAGATGCCTAGCCAGGTACATTCCAACTGGTGCATTATACTCAGTAATGGGTCTGATGAGGGAAGAGTAGAGGGGCACCACTACATCTTTAGATCTTGATGCGAACTCTTTCATGATCAGATGGGTCACATAGAAGGATATTGTAACCACCTTGGCAACATGGTTATCAAAGGAAAGCTGACTAACTACTTGGGTCCCTAGATCCCTTATTACTTCTTCAGATTTCAGGGGGTTACCTCCTATGTGGTAGTTTGTGGGTACTCTGTTTTTTCCAAAGGGGATTACTACGCATTTTTTAGCATTTAGCTTGAGACCATGTCTTTGGCACCATGCATCAGTCTCATTAAGGCCCTTCTGGAGGATATCCATGTTGGCTGGAGACTCTATTATAGCACCCAGTTTGCAGTCATCCACAAACTTGGTCAGCCACAGCCCCTCAGTGTTTGCCTGTACTTCTGAGAAGTATATGCCAAACAGGATGGGCCCCAGGACAGAGCCCTGAGGCACACCACTCATTGCTGGTCTGGATTCAGACATAGATCCCACTACTCTTACTTTGTGGGATCTGTCTGAGAGCCAGTTTGCGATCCATCTTGTGATGTAAGGGTTTATGCCCAGGTTGGTGAGTTTATCAATAATACCCGAATGGGGAATGGTATCAAATGCTTTAGCAAGGTCAAGGTAAGCCGTACATACCTCCTTTCCCTTATCTATAGACTGAGTAACTGTCTCAAAGAAGTCCACCAGGTTCAGGAGGCATGATCTGCCCTTGACGAAGCCGAACTGTTTGGGGTCAAGTGTTTGGAGGTTCCCAATCTCTCCATTTATGAGTTCCATAATGATTCGCTCCATTGCCTTACAGATCACACTGGTCAGGCTTATTGGTCGGTAGTTCCCAGGGTTGGTTGTGGGCCCATCCTTGTGCAGAGGAACCACCGTTGCTGTGCGCCATTCTATGGGCACATATCCTGTCGAAAGGCTGAGACTGAACAGGGTATTCAGATGCGGGGTTAATTCTTTCTGGAGCTTGTGTATGACACAGCCCGGGACACCATCTGGTCCCATGAAGGCAGTGTTTTTAGCTTTAGATAGAGCCTTATTAACCAATTTATCAGTAATAATTGGAGTTACACAATCCCCTGGAATAGCAATAGGCCCTGTAGGTGTTGGTTGTGGGGGGGGGGGGGATTTGCACTGAACCTGTCAGCCAAGATGTTGGCAATGTCAATGGGGTCAGTGTATTTTGGTCCATTTTGTAATAGCTCAGAATGACCTGAGCATTGCCCTTTAGGTTTTTGACGTAACCATAGAAGGCTTTATGGTTATCCTTGGCATCTTTGGCAACTTTCTTTTCAAAATTGGCTTTAATTGACTTAATGAGGACCCTCAATTTCTTACTAATGCTGTTCAGGGGTGACTTTTCTACTTGGGATCTATGGACACATGTGGATAGTCATCTCTACTTCCAGAAACACATTCACAAAGTGGTTATAAAATCATGCTATGTGTTCCCACAAATTGCCAAGGTCTTTGCATGTAGGTCAAAGGAGGTTCCCTCTACTCATCAGTCATCAGACCCATCAGAGAGTATCACAGCACACTTGCGATGAATCTGACTAGGCACCTTCAGCAGCTGGAAAGACCACTGAATTACCTCAACAAGAGGATTACTGGCCTCAAACAGTTGCCCCATGCAACAAGACTGAAGTTAACTCAATCTGTACTCTATTGCATACGGTCTACTCAGGCGATCTCTGCCCAACAGACAGGTCCATGTCCAATGCAGAACTGATGTACATGCTCTATCTGAAGTAAACCCAAGCTCACTGTGCCACATGCTCTAGGGATATCATCATCGCAACAATAAATAGAACATGTTGGAGGGATACATTACTAACTCACAGACTTCCCTTGCTTTGGAACAGGCTCCCAACCTACATTAAGCTGAGTCCCTCACTGACACTCTTCCAGAGTAGCCTTGATGAGTGTATGTGAAACTGAACTGTCACACCATGGATCACTTCATCAGCTCTACTACACAGTGGCCTAGGGAACTAACCCCATGTGTGGCGATAGCTGCACACTCTGGTCATACTAATAGATGCCTTCAGGCAGATAGCCTATTACCCACCTATGTACCTATATATATGTATGGGGAACACAGTATAATAAGCCAAAGATGGATGGGCAGAGATATGTGTAAGAGGGTGACCATGACAGGGAGCCATCCAGGACTGTCCTACCCAGCACACATCCCATTGGCACAAAAGACATGAGATGCACATCTCACCCACTGTACATAAAAGCCACCAATATCTGTAAGCATTACAGTGTATGTGGCCCATGTGCCTACTGTACAACATGACTGTACAATGAAGTACACATCTACTATCTGTAGACATGTGCCTGTCACATAAGTTCATAAGTATGTAGTAGACTATCTTCAAGAAGGCATATATTAGCCTAGGCAAGTTGTGCAGCTTTCACTACCACATTGGGTAGTCTCCTAAGCCCTCGTTCTAATAGTTAGTACCCTAAGCCCCTTTCTAGTGGGGCTGCTGATGTGATGTCTGGCATGAATTGTCTGTTTCCCATCCACTCATCAAGGTTCCTATTGACGAGTGTCAGCAAGGGGCTCTGTCTGATGTACATTGGGACTCTGTTCCACAGTAAGGCAAGTGTCTAGGATGGTACTCTATCCCACCAGCATGTTGTATTCATTGTTGCGATGAGGTTCATATCCCTGGAGTGTGTAGTGTGACTCAATTTTCTTATCCGTAGATGGAGCATTTTCCACAGTTATGTGTTGGACATGGCTCTGTATGTTAGACAGAGTGTGCCTCTGAGTAGGTGGTACGCAATGGAGAACAGATTTAGTTTTACCAGTTGTGTTGCATAACACAACTGTTTGAGGCCAGTAATCCTCTTGGTGAGGTACATCTATGGTCTCTACAGCTGCTGGATATGCTTAGTTGAGTACATCCAAAATGGTGCATTGTACTCAATGATGGGTCCGATGACTTAAGAGTAGAGGGCCACCACTACCTCTTTTGATCCTGATACAAACCCTTTGTTGAGTAGGTGGGCCACATAGGATTTCCTAATCACTTTGGCAACATGGTTGTCAAAGGAAAGATGACTATCTACTTGTGTCCCCAGATCCCTTATTACCTTGTCAGTTTTTAGGGGGTAACACCTATGTGGTAGTTTGTGGGTACTTTGTTTTCACCAAAGGGGATTACTATGCATTATTTTACATTGAGCTTGAGGCCATGATTCTGACACCACAAATCTGTCTCATAGAGTCCCTTCTGGAGAATATTTGTGTCATCTGGGGAATCTATTATGGCAAACACTTTACAGTTCCCAGCAAACCTAGTCAACCACAACCATCCTTTGTTGGCATGTACTTTTGAGAAGTATATACCAAACAGGAGGGACCCCAGGACTGAACCATGGGGGACACCAGTTGTTACGGGTGTAGAGTCTGACATGTAGCCAGCAACTCTTAATTTGTGGGATATATCTGTGAGCCAGTTTTCAATCCATCTTGTGATGTATCGATTCATGCCCAGGTTAGTGAGTTCATCTATGATACCTGACTGGGGAATGGTGCCAAAGGCCTTCCCGAGGTATAGGTAGGCTGTGTGGAGCTCATTTCAGTCATCTGTAGCCTGGGTAACTGTATCAAAGAAATTCACTTAGTTCAGGAGGCGTGATCTACATTTGGCGAAGCCAAACTGGGTGTGCTCAGCTGTGTGAAGGTTCCCAGTGTCTTTATTGTTGACTTCCATTATGATTAGCTCCATTGCCTTGCAGATCAGACTCGTCAGGCTCATACAGCGTGAATGCCAAGGGTCTTTTGTTGCCTCACCCCTGTGGAGTGGGAAGAATGTTGCTATGCAACATTCTATGGGTACATATTCTGTAGAGAGGATGTAGAGAGAGGTGTAGGTATCCTTGATGAATATGGATACCTCCCCACCCTATGAGCCATGATCCAGGTTCTGATGCTGGAAGGTATGGAATTTTTAGTATCCTGGTAGTGCTGGTGTGCTCTCTGGAGCCTTGAACTAGGTTTCTGTTACTGCACAGCTATCAACAGTCTCCATACTGAAAAGTGCCTCGAGTGTGTGCATCTGGAGGCTGAGACTTCTGGCAATGAGTAGCATTTAGCTCACTTTGTAGTTATTTGTGTTGGTTATGGGGTTTAGTTTGTCCTGAGTGACCGGTGTTCCACACCTGAAGTCAATGCCTCATTGCTCCCATCTGACCATAAGCTAATTACCCTACATATCCACATTCTGGCCCCACCCCCCACTAAGGAAACCATGTTAAAATATTTCTCCAAAGCCAACTTTATGCTTCTTAAGACAGAAGTGGTGAACTTCAGTACACCCATGAAGATGGACAATACAGTTACGACCACTGAATCCTTCACAATTGCACTTTATAAGCACTTACATGAGTTCATGCATCGTGCTATCGCAAACAGAACCAAGATGCTATCCTCCAAGAAAAGGAAGCCGATCTGGTGGTCCCCTGCCATAAACAAACTGCACAACAGAAGGAAGAAACTGTTGTAAAAGAGGGTAACATCCCATGAGTGGTGGAGCTCCCTGGTTAGCCTCAGTAAGAAGCTGTGATCCCTGATAAAATCCTCCAAAGCTAGTTACAAAAACAAAATCACCACTGATTCTAAAGGCAACCACAAAGCATTCTATAGCAATGTCAAGAATCTCAATAGCAACACTCAGATCTGCTCTTGTTGCAGCACAATGGCACTAAATATACAGACCCAACTGATATTGCCAACATCCTGGCAGATAGGATCATTGCTAACTTTACCCCCTCTCACCCATGAAAGAGCCCATCTCTACACCAGAAGAATGCAAAGTTGCTGTCATCATGGCTGCACACGTAAAAACCACTCTCCAAAGCCAGGAACACAGCATCCATGGGACCAGATAACATCCCAGGCTGCGTTCTACACGAACTACAGAATGAACTGGCACCACACCTATGTACCATATTCAATCATAGCCTCACCTCAGGCTTTGTGCCTGCTGAATGGCGCACAGTGATGGTTATCCCACTACACAAGGGGGGAGCCACCACAGACCCCGGGAACTAGCGCCCCATTAGCCTGATGAGCCTGGTCTGCAAGGCCATGGAATGTATCATCATCGAACTTATAAACAAAAAGACATTGGTAATCTCCAAACTCTAGACCACAACCATTTTGAGTTTGTAAAAGGCAGATTGTGAATCCTAAACCTGATAGACTTCTTTGAAGCAGTCACCAAAGCCATAGACAAGGGTAAGGTGGTTCACACAGCCTATCTAGATCTTGCCAAGGCTTTCAACACCATCCCCCACTCTGGAATTATAGATAAACTCACTAAACTAGGTATAAATCCCTATGTCACAAGATGGGTTGCCAACTGGCTCACTGACAGAACCCACACTGTGAAAGTAGCAGACTCCAAGTCCAACTTCAGACCAGTGATAAGTGGAGTACCACAGGGTTCAGTCCTGTGTCCTGTCCTGTTTGGTGTCTACTTCTCTGGAGTATAGGCTAACACAGAAGGTCTTTGCCTAATGACATTCCCAGATGACTGCAAACTAGGAGCCATAATCAAAACTACTAATGATGTGGACATCCTACAAAAGGGCCTCACTGAGACAGATGCCTGGTGTCAAAGCCATGGCCTCAAGCTCAATGCCAAAAAGTGCATTGTCATCCCCTTTGGTAAAAACTCTGTACCCATGAACTACAACATAGGCAGTAGTATACTTAACACTGAAAGTGTGATGAGACCTTGGGACACAGGTGGAAAGTAGACTCTCCTTTGATAATCACATTGCCAAAGTGTTTAGAAATTCCTTCTATGTAGCCCACCTAATCACAAAAGGGTTCACCTCTAGATCAAGAGAGGTCATTGTGCCCCTCTACTCACCACTCATTAGGCCCATAATAGAGTACAATGCCCCATTTGGTATGTACCTTAATCGGCACATGCAACAGCTGGTAAGACCACAGAAGTACCTCACCAAGAGGATCATGGGCCTCAAAGAGATGCCCTATGCAGCTCAACTAAAGAAACTCCAGCTCTACTTGGTTGCTTACTGCCTGCTCAGAGGTGATCTATGCCTGACGTATAAGGCCATGTCCAACCTGGAATTAATGGACATGCTCCACCTCAAGAAAACCAAATCTCTTAGAGCCACACGCTCCAGTGAATTTAACCTCAGCACAGCAATAAACAGGATGTACTGGAGGGATAGATTCCTGTCCCAGAGACTTCCCTCACTCTGGAATAGAATCTCAGTTGATGTTAGGCAGAGCCCCTTGCTGACTCTCTTCAAGAGGAATCTTGACGAGTGGATGGGAAATTGTAAATTTACCCCTGGGATCACTTCAGTGGCCCTGCTAGACAGAGGCCCAGGAAACTTATTTAAAAGGGAGGCAAAAGCCAACACATTATGGCTAGGCTTATAAATGCCCTTGGGCAGATAGTCTAGTACCTACCTATGAACCTATGAACCTTTGAGCTTTGCCTAAAAAAGGTAATATGGGGACAGCAAGAGCCTTGGCCAGTAATCAGAAGCATAGGGGAGACAAGTGCAAACCGTCTGTAGCAAAGCAACAAGGCTTGTCTATCATGTCATCACAGGCAGACAGAGACTGGATCCCCTTTGAATGTCACCAGAAGCTCAGCCAATTGTTGGCGTTTATCGTCTTTGTGTTATATTGCAGCATCATATAGGTGAAGGGCCATACCAGCCTGGGCTACATGATCATAGAGCTAATACATGATCATATGGCTAATATATATCTCTTGTCATGTTGTCCTGGGAGGAATGTCTCAGATCATTCACACTGACATGTACAAAGAACACATCATATATGTACCTGTTCTGGAGTGATGTAAGTGCTTGTGTTATGTGGCAGATCATAGCACCTGACAGACAACTGACAGTAACCTTCCCCTTGTCCAGCCGAGTGAATGGAACCTTTGTGTGCCTGACTATGACGTCACCTATTACTAGTGTGTTGGGTATGTTGTTTTGCCTTAAGGCCTGTTGTGAGGCACACTGCTTTGGTGTATTATGTGTTTTCTGGCATGTGCTTGGAGGTGCATGTTGCCTGCTTGTCTGCTTAGGATGACACTCTCTCTTTTTCAGATTTATATTTGTATTCTCTGAGTATAGTAATGTGTATTTATGTGTGTGTTTTGCTGGTGCTTATATTGTAGGTCTATGTGAGACAGTTGGTGTTGTGGTTGTATGACCCTACTCCTGACTGTATTGTCCAGTATTGGGTTGACAGAACTTAGCCACCGGTTTGACCCTGTGTGTGCCAGCATGTGGTGCATCAACCCATATATGATATGGTCATGGCCTATGCATACAATACACTCACAATACACCTAGTATGATAAGCCTGCTGAGGTTAGCAAATGTGAAAAAAACCTTTGGGCAAACTGTCAGCAAGTAATGTCTGTATTGCACCCTGTAACTCCATACTGCTTGCTGAAGTGTAAAGACGTACTTAGTTTGGATTAAGAACACCGCACTTTGGCAACTGTGTGTGTGTGTGTCTGTCTCTCCCTGGGGAGAGAGCAACATTTTTGTAGACTACTTACACCCCTTAAAAGTGGTATACTCATCTTTGTCAAGTCTCATGATGTCACCATCCTACAAATATACCTGTGGAAAGGAGAAATCCTAGTAATGTGTATAGCACATTGTGTAAATGAGTACTGCTGTAATAGCATAATGTAGTTAGGTAGGGGTTTGAATCCTGCATTTGTTAACTGTGAGTGTGTGTGTCTCTCTGGGGGGAAGCAACCTTTTTGGAGACTACTCACACACCTTAAAAGTGGTATACTCATCTTTGACAAATCTGATGATGTCACCATCCTACAAATATACCTGTGGAAAAGTGAAATCCTAGTGATGTGTATAACTCTTCATGTAAATGCATACTGCTGTAATATCATAATATAGTTAGCTAGGGGTTTCAATCCTGCATTTGCCAACTGTGTGAGTGTGTGTGTCTCCCTGTGGAAGCACAACCTTTTTGGAGACTACTCACACACCTTAAAAGTGGTATACTCATCTTTGACAAATCTGATGATGTCACCATCCTATAAATATACCTGTGGAAAGGTGAATTCCTAGTAATGTGTATAGCGTATTGTGTAAATGCATACTGCTGTAGTACCATAATGTAGGTAGGAAGGAGTTTAAATCTTACACTTGCTGACTGTGTTTGTGTGCTCCAGGTGTGTGACACCATTAGCCAATGTGGAGTGGTTTTTGATTTTTCTAGTGTATGACATATCACAATGACAACTGTATGTTCATTACACATGTAAGGTAGCTGTGGGGAAAATCCATATACATACATGTGACCTCAATTATTTCATAGGTGGGTACTCTGCTTTCTCCATGAACGCATCTGTTATCTTTGCCAGAGCGTGCTGGCGCTTTTCAGATCTTAGGTCACTTCTGTATGCTTGTGAGACGCTTAGCCACTCCAGTGATCCCTGGGCTACGTCTTCCGTTTCACATCAACTCATCACGGTTTCTATTGAAGAGTGTGAGTGAGGGTTTATGCTTGAGGTATATTTGAAACCTGTTCCAAAGCAAGCAAAGTCTGGCAAAGATGACTAATCATTATAGGTGTGCAACAACCTCTGTGGATCTGCATGCAAACCCTTTATTGCTTATGTGCTCCACAGAGGGATTTCCAAAACCCTTTGGTAATGTGATTATCAAAGGAGAGATGACTTAACACATGGCTCTATGTATACATTAGTAACTGTTCCACATTTTGGGGGCTACTATCTATGTGGTACTCTGGAAATACGTTGTTTTCTAAAAGTGGATAACTATGCTTTCTTTGGCTTATAGCTTTACAGCATGAGTTTGACACCAGGTATCTGTCTGTATGATACCCTTTTGGAGGACGTGTGTGTCATCTGGAGAATAAAGTATAGCCCACAGTATGCATTGTCATCAGACATGGGCAGACATATCCCTACTGTGTTTGCTTGTACCTAAAAAAGCTATATGCCAAACAGGAGTGATCCCAGGACTGAGTGCAGGTGAATACCACTTGTTACTGGCATAGAATAGTACACAGAGGCTGCAAATATTACTGTGTGTCCTACATCTGTGCGTCAGTTGTGAAGCCATCATCTAACAATCGTTTATGGTCAGTCTGTTGAGGTTATGTATAATACCAGTATGTGGGATGGGTATGAATTGCTGGTGAGCTATAGCTTGGCTGTGTTGACCTCCCCTCCCTCACCTATAGCTTTGTTGACTGGCTTGAAGTCTACTAGGTGTAGGAGCCATGATCTGGCCTTTAGAGAACCTAAGTGGGTATTGTGCAGTGTTTGCAGGTTCATAATGTCTCTGTTAACAAGTTCCATAATGCTATGCTCCATAGGCTTCCAGATAACATTTGTCTGGCTTATAGGGTGAGAGTTTCCAGGACCTGTTGTAGTTCTACCCTTAATCAATTTATGTTAACATTTGCACTGGGTGTGATGAGGGTGGACAGGTTTAAGAATAAGTATATTAGAGGGTCAGGCCAGGTTTGGAGGTTAGTAGACCAAGCCAGATAGGCAGGATTAAGTTGGTTTGTACATGTGCTGAGGAGGGATGCAGAGTATATTGTGAAATAGATGCTAAGGATGAAGCTGCCACGTAACAGGAAAAGAGGAATGCCTAAGATGAGCTTTATGGCTGTGGTGAGAGAGGACATGGAGGTGGATGGTGTGACAGCGCAAGATGCAGAGGGCAAGAAGAAATGGAAACAGATGATGTAGTGTGGCTACCCCTAATGGGAGTATCCAAAAGGAGAAGAAGATGTTGTAGCTCAACCCTTGTGGACTGTGAACACCATTGCCATGTGTCATTCCACAAGTATGTAACCTGTATAGAAGATGCATCTGGACACAGCGTTTAGGTGAGTGGTGACTTCCTATGTCAGCTTGTGTATGACACAGCCAGGGACACTGTCCAGTACCATTGCCACTGTGGTGTGTACTTTGTTAAAGAGATGTTTTAACTAGAGTGTCTGTGACTCATCAGGTTTTACATTCTTCAGGTCTGGAAATGTGGCCCTTGTGTAATGACAGGGTGGTGAAATCCGCATTCAAACTGTCTGACAAGGAATTGGTAATGTCAGTCAGATAAGTGTACTTTGTGACCATTTACATTAACCGTGACCCGATCTGAGATTTCCTCTGTAGATTATGAACAACACTAAAGAAAGCTTTAGTGTTGTCTTTGGAATCCTTGCCATTTTGTATTTTGAAGCTTGCCTTGTATGTTTATTGAGGGATTGTTTTTTCCCAATGATACTGACCAGAGAGGTTATCCCTTCTTGGTATGTAACTCTTTTTTGGTACAACTTCACACCTTCTATTATATATTTAGTTTATGGCAGGGGTCCATGAGACTAATGCACTTTTACTGTATAAGTGAGAATTTCTTGTGTTTGTGATAGCATGGTCCATGCAACCCTGTAGGTGAACAGTGTGCATTAATAAAGGATTCTGCAGCTGGGACAGTGTTAACCTTAGTAATGCAAACCAATGACAGATAGCAACAACAGCATCACCCACAGCACAGTGTCAACCCGTGTCATACACACACATGCGTACTCAAGTTCCAAAATGTGTGTAGTACAATGCATACTGGCCACTAATAGAAACTATGGAGTGTTAACACTGGCCAATACAGGGCATGCACCCTGCCCATGTGTCCAATATGCACGTAGATGCAGACAGTGTACCTCCACCATGTTCACAAATGCACACCTGCAAACCTGTGCTGCACACACCCCACACTTACTGTCCACTGTATAACACATGCTGACACAACTACACACATCAGCCAAGTGGCACATGGGCAAACAAAACACAATTGGAATAAACACTGGTGGAAACAATACAACATTACTAATTACAGCTTTAATGCATCATGCCTGCTCAGCAACACCTTCAAGGATATCATTACACTTTACTGCTGACAACATGCTACACATTCAACCATTGCTATACTTTATTAAAGTCACCCTGTGCATCAGCACTGTGTTAGCCTGTTCCTGCATCAATGTTACAGATGACAGGAGGTGGCACAGGTTTCATTATATGCACAGGGTGTGTTGTTGGTTTGCCAGAGGCCTACACTGAGCCATACAATTGACATGTGTGTGTGAGGGCCATGAGTACTGTTATGGGCCAATGTTGATGTAATGTGTGAGGTTATGTGTTTGCCCTAGGTTTCTGGTTTATGTGTGTGTGTCTGCATGCACACAGGTCCACCATGTGGCTGCCATATATGGGGATTTGTGAGACAGCTACAGACTGTACCTGGCAGGCTTTACAGATCACCGTCTCTGGCCACGGATACAGCATGGGTGCTACAGACAGTATCAGGTACTAATCCAGACTGGGTACTATCTGAAGAGGTTCACATATATCCACTGGATCCAGGTCCCTGCTGGGACTGGCCAGAGCCACATGCATGTGGTCTTCTAGGATGCTCTATGGACAGCCCCCCCAACATTGCTGGGGCTAGTACTGGCACTACGGGAGTGGCTGTGACTTGCTGGATGTCCACAGCGACCTCCAGCTGCTGATGTTGCTGGCATACATCCACGTCAACATCTCAACCATCCCGCACTGTCCTGACACATGGACATGACATTGTGGAGGACATCCAATGTCTCACCCCAACATCTATCAATGACCTCAGTGTAATTATGTATGGCAGGAACTAAAAAAGACCGAAAACAAACTGAAGAACTCACAAAAAGTGAAAACGGAACTCAGAACTAAATAAAAAGCGATGTAAACAGTTAAACAAAGTCCAAACTCCGGTTTAATGAATTAAAGCGCTGAGGTTCAGTGCCCTTCCTTCCTCAGAATTAACAAACAAACAATAGGCAAGCAACAATTCAATTTAAAACTTAGGTTATTAAACATGTAAATTAGTTAAATAGGTTAATTAAACTTATCATGTGACACTTGTCAACGTCTCAACTTAATAATCTAAAACTATTACAAGTTGAAAGGCATGACGTGTGTCACCCTAACTTTAAAACTAACTCAATATAAACTGTGTATATTGTTAAAAAACAGTAGGGTGACACACGTCATGCCTTTCAACTTGTAATAGTTTTAGATTAGTAAGTTGAGACGTTGACAAGTGTCACATGATAAGTTTAATTAACCTATTTAACTAATTTACATGTTTAATAACCTAAGTTTTAAATTGAATTGTTGCTTGCCTATTGTTTGTTTGTTAATTCTGAGGAAGGAAGGGCACTGAACCTTCCGAAAGCGCTTAATTCATTAAACCGGAGTTTGGACTTTGTTTAACTGTTTACATCGCTTTTTATTTAGTTCTGAGTTCCGTTTTCACTTTTTGTGAGTTCTTAATTATGTATGGCACCTGCTAGGTCACAGATACTGTCATTTACAGAGGTGTTATGAGCCCTCTGTGTCCTTAGTCCCTGTTTGGTGTACCGCTCCATTCGTGTCTGTGCCTCCATGACAGCCTGGAACATACGTGTGGTAGAAAGAGGTGTGGCACATCTACCAGGGGCATGATGACCAGAAGTGCTCTGATGAGAACCCCTGGGCATCTGCCTATGTGGTACCATTCCAGACATCTGGCTATGGCTGCTGTGTCCTGATAAATGTGCCATAGATACCACACTATCCTGGCCAGTGCCAACCGTACACTGTCCCTCAGCTAAGGGCAATGGTGATGATGGATGTACAGGCAGTATGACTGTGTGCATGGATGGGGTGGAAACTTGTGTACTGTCAATTGGTGGCCCAACAACAGACCCTGACAAACCTGCCTGTGCCTCAACCCACCTATCCTCATGGTCACTGTCTGTCTCGGTGACATCAGGTTCCCTGCTGTACTGAACCAGCCCCACTTTGGCACCTGTGAGAGGAAAACAGGAAACACACTTTAAGACCTGAACATGATGTCAGACCACATGCGCACATGCACACATGTGCGCATGCGCACATGCGCAGATGCACACATGCATGCATGCACACATGCACCCACACAAAAATACACTCCTCCCTAAAGCAGACACGCACAACACCAGCAATCTCAGAACATACACAGTAGCAGGTGATGGTGGGGTACAGTATCAGAAGTAAAACAGTCATATCACACATGTCAGCATGCAGGACATGTATTGCTCAACAGCATGCAGTGCAAGTGTAGATAGTCCTTGTTACTAACGGTATACATGGCTTTGATGCATATGTTTTGTTATTAGGTGATAGGCCACCCCCTGGAACACAATGCATACATGAACACAACATTGCTGTGCAGGTATTCAAAACTCTGTAATGTACTGTGCACTATAACTCACAGGTGTACATACCATGGCTGGATATGTATCTGTGTGTCAGATAGGTATCCAATGCTGATTACAGCCTCTGTGTCTTTAGCAAATAATTGTGGACACATTTTTAGCACATACATGATGAGTATTCACACAACATCATCAGTGGTGCATGGATAATTGATGGAATACCATTCGACCACATACCCAATGTACGGTACTTATGGTGAATGTAGATCATATTGAGGACATGGCAGTGTCACCCATGACATGGCATGCTAAAACACAACTGCATGTTTAAGCACTACACATACCCAATGTGTGTCATATGACCTAGCCACTCAATAGCATCACAAGACATATATGTGTCAGTTGTGCAAATGGTGAATGGTATGCATATTGTTTAGAGGTGCATATGTGTGCACAAACGTAACATTAAGGTGTATAGCAATGAAAGCTATGTGTAGTACTGTCATTACAATAACTGGATGGGGTATAGTACCACAGGCCATCATCATGAAGGATCATGTGGTCACTCAAGGCTACAAATGTTTCCCAAACCAGCACTAACCATGCTGTACTGGAACTGTACTACCTTGGCTACATTCACCATTTCACAACCAGTTGTTACATGAGTTTGTAAGGAGGCCAATAAGGAGCATTCCCTGACATGAATGTGTAGTGTGTTGCAGAGTGTTTAAATGCCCCATGATAGGCCTCTACCCCCTCAGGTATATTATGTGTAAAGTGTGGATGAGATTTTGGTTACTGGAGTGTGTCTTTACAGAGGGTTTGGAAATCCTTTATGTGTAGCATGTTATAATGCTCTGTGTATAGGTTCATAGGTAGGTACTAGGCTATTAGCCATAGGGCCTCTATAAGCCTAGCCAAAGGTACCCTGGCTTCCACCACCCAAGAAAATTATTTTCCTGTGCCACTGTCGATCAGAGCCACAGAAGTGATCCCCGGGGTGAATTTCCTATCTCCCATCCAATCATCAAGATTTTTTCTTGAGGAGTGCTAATGAGGAGCTTTGTTTGATATAGATAGGTAGTTTGTTCCAGAGTATGGGAAGTCTCTGGGACAGGATTCTATAGATGTGTATGTTATGTGCATGTTGTGTATCAACTGTGCCTATCCAATGGTCACTACAGTCTAGCCACATTTGTTTAAGATGGTCTGGGTATTGCATGTGTTTGAGGCAGCTAATCACATTAGTGCGATGTGCGTGGTCTTACACCAAACATGCACAGCAGGCATTATGGGTAGGTGTGTTACATGTGCACATGGCCTATACCTTAACTATGACATGCACTTTTTATTTACAATAATAAATGTAGAACACACTCTCCAGCATCTGTCCGCTGCCTTGATGTCACCCCAGAGGGACCTACATAGAGATGAGACAGTTTGTCAGTGGCCACAACTGTGGCATTGCTACTGTGTGTTTGCAATCTTACAGTACAACAACAGTTTACATTCACAGGGCTACAGGTTATGTTCCAAATGATCAGTATTGCACAACAACTGGCTCCAAATCTTTTAACAACACACTCAACATCTCACATATGCATGATCTACCAATACAGATAACATTAGTCTACAGATATGCCATGTTACCTGCATGCTCCATGTGTGCTTGTTGGGTGGCTCCAACCTCCATCATGGTGTATGTCTGCTGCTGTTGTTGTTGGGCAGGTGCCACCAGGCTCAGGAGCAGCTCCTCCACTCTGGTGAGGGGGGGATGGATATTAACACCACCTCCTGTTGCAAGCTGTTGTCTCTACACATCAGCAGCATGCTGACGGACATGTCTGAGAAGATCACTGCAGTGGTGGTGTACCTGCTCATATGTCCAGTTATGCAGGCCTACCTCATTTACCCTGCGGACAACATCTCCCCATATTGCAGTACACTCCTGCTGGTCCTGGCTGGTTCGTAAGAACATGAGACTGTAGTGCTGAATCATACTGCTAGTAATTATATCATCTTCAGCACTACTGTAACTGCTATTTCTGCGATGCGCCATGATCCCTGGAAGACATAAATATGAAAATATGTCTGAGCAAGTCATATGGCACATTTAACATTATACAATACAGATATCACTGAACTGCCATATATAGCAACCTATTAGCTAACCAAGAGTGAAACACTTTAACTGCCACTTATCACTCCTCACTCCACAATTGCTTGAAAGTGCCCGGCTCACTCTCTATCTAATGAACCATATTCTGCACAGCAACAAAATAAAATCACTATATAAGACTATACAAGAGTACCTGGCACACTGTATGCAACACGATGCACCACCTAGCCACAGTAGATATACATCAAGTTGATGTGTAAAGAACTATATCATCCATCACAATGAGTGTAAGGTCCAGTAAATGTATTACTATTATACCACACAACTTGTTAATGGCAAACCCGTGGCCAAAATATGTGCACAATTGGGAATATAGGTTGCATACTGCTGTACTACACTATGAATGTTGCTAGATACGCAGTTATATGTTTTACCACACATACGTCAAAGGACATGTTACAGACATACCCACACACACATCAGACATAATTACAGGACACAAAGGTATGACAACCCAGATAAGCTTTCAGTGTGTACTATACAGTACTGTGTGTCAGAACTTACACAACCTTAACCTTGAGAAATGGAATCTGTGATGAATACAGGGACCGCACAAAACAGTGGATGCAAGCAATGTGGACATACACCATACTTTGCTGTACAGGCCCAGAGCTTCAAGTAGTACTACAGTACACACAGGATTTGGATTCAACATCAGTACCGATCAATAATCATAGATGTAGTGCTTTAGCCTCCAATGACACACCCTAGTTAAAACCAAGGGACCTAATCATACTGTATGCAATAGCACTTTTTCTGCCTAGCAACAGAATACACAGCTTTTGCTAGGATCAAAGCAAGGACCCATAATACCATGACATAAACAGTTTCCCACTAAGCTATCCCACAGATACATATCTTTGACGTATTCACAAACACATTGACCATCAGAGTCAGTCGACAGTACAGAGAATCTATTGCAATAAGTAGATGTAGGTGTGCATGAGTATATATAACTATATATATATATATATATATATATATATATATATATATATATACACACATCCATTGGTGTACATATACATATATATGTAGGCACATATACATTTCACCTTTCATAGTGAGAATATCAATTATACAAAGGATGTGAGGTGTACAGTAATGTAATAAAATCGCACAGTCTTGGAATAAATGCATTGAAGGTGTTCACAGCCCAGGTAGCTTTAGCTGGCCTCACTGACTTCAACATTGCAAACTGAACAAACCACTCACAGTGTTAAACCACCACATGTCATATACCAGCACTGTATGCTGTCTTATTTGTCACACACTAAAACCTACATACAAATATGCGCATACTAAACTTCACCAACATATATATCTCCACCCTTCACAAACAGTTGCAATATGTCCCCTGCTCTATGCACATATACAGATGTGAATATATATGACATATATATATATATTTCTCCGTATCTGTGTGGCAAACACACACAAGGTCCACACTGTTGTAAGTCCCTGGACCTCACAGCTGAACTGTTGGGCCTTGCTGCAACACAAACAGGTGTCACATATGAACACACACTAACATTAAGGGGGTATATATGGCTACAAATGCTAGATAAGCATACTAGACTGCTACAGCAGTTGCCAGTGCTAAGCTACACTTTAATATGGCTATCATGCATGTGTTGTTCTGTCACACCCATGTTTATACAATGTCAGCGCTAATCCCCCCAACAGCCATTGGCCACACTACTGTACAGAACACAGATAACATGGATCAGATCTTTGACATTTAATGCTGAGCTACACATTTCACAGGTATGTCCCACTGCCCACAGGTACACATTGTACTGTCCATAGCAGTAGCTAAGCAGAACATCTATGCATAAATAAGTACTGCTGCCACATGTGAATCATTCACATTATGCAGACTATTCTTCAATAATATTTACTACATGCCAGTAAATACATATGTGTCGCATACCTTTCCTTTGTATGATTTGGTAATATTTCTTTTTCTTTTTCCTTTTCTCTGTCTCACTCTCTCTGTCTCTCTCTCTCTCTGTCAGTCTCTGCAATAGAGTGATTGAGTTTGTTGGCAGAGATTCCAGCCTGCTTTTGTAGGTATTTGCAAATGAGCATGTGATGGCCTTTGCACCAATTAGTGGCCACCATTTGCTAATTGCATGCAGCCTGCTGTGTAGTAATTGCAGTAATCACTGTCATAGCAACCCAGTACTATAAATTGCTAACTCAGGTAGGCGTGGCCCTTTCAGCTTTCCAAGATGGAGATCATCCTTGTTTGCTGTGGACATCATTGTTTAAGACAGAAGGTTGGTATAGTTCTTATATCAGAAGCCAGGGGTGTAGCCAGAGATTTACATTTTGTACTCAGACCTAAAGTTGCTGCTGCCAATACCCACTTGTCAGTGTAGAAATGTACTCACCCCTCAAAATGCTACCCCAAGATACATGGAAAGATGTACTTTCTTTTCAACTTTTACAATTAACTGCCATGCAAAGCTAGTTATTGAGATGTATTCCTTTGGCACAAGAATTGTTTGTGAACTGCTGTACTGTGAATATTCATTTACTCAGTTCTAAACAGTTTGTGCTTTTTTAGTGTTGACATTAGCACAAGCTGCTCAGAAAAACTGGACACATTTCAGTACTGTGAGTATGCTTACCTACATCCTTGGTAGACCCTGCACACACAGGCATATTCTACATTTGGGTAGGGCTGCAGAAGTACAAATAGCGTAAGTATTATTGTATGGATTTTATCTTGCTGGACTTACAGGGTTGCTGTGTACATGTTAGTTTATCAAGGCAAGTAGTCTATCTGCGTAACTCCCAATTGTGGACCTATCCACATGGTAGCCAGAGAATAGCCTGTTATTTTTTGTCTGTGCGCCACACAGGTCTTTTCAGCAATAGAGCAATGGCATTGTTACAGTTGGTTGTTACCAGTACATGGCTACATCCATGTGTATTTCAGTGTTGTATTCCTACATAAGGGTATGCTTCCGAAACTCCTTCCAAAGCTATTTGCACAGTGTGTAACAGCAGAAAGGCTGATATGCCTCTGTGTTTCTGTCTCTGCTAGACCTTTCAAACACTCAGGTACATATTTGAACAGACTCAGGGAAAAGTAAAGAAAACGTCAGGGACACCTTTAAAATATTAGTGCCATTAAGTTGAAACATAGAGAGAATCAGAGCATATGAATTAGTACACCTTTTCGGAATTAAAAGAAGTGTATAACTCTTAATTATTGTCATTATTCATTAAGTGTAATTCACCACCTTTCTACTCAAAGTCTGTAGTTTTAGGGGGGATTCAGAGGGACAGAGCTAAAATTTGTGTCAAAATCATGGTCATCCCTGAAAATTAGTGACAGTTGGGAAGTATGGCCTCTGCCCTAAACAGATGGTGTAACATTATTTCCTGCTAGAATGGCTGCTTCTCTTATCACAGTCATGTAATGTAATCCCACAACAACTGTTGGTAAAGATCCACAGAACAAGTTGTGTGGTATGGCATTCCTATTTTTCCTTTACATGCACTCATTCTGAGGCATGATATATTTATTTCAGCACCAACTTGTTGTATATCTACCGTGGCTTAGTGGTACTTCATGTTGTGTAGTGTGTACAAGGTTCGAGACTGACAGAGGTGTTTTATTTTGCTCCTGAGCAGAACAAGGGCCCTCACATGCAGCGTGACTAAGGCACTTTTATGCAGTTGTAAGCAGGTTTGTGCGGGTTTGCGCAATGCTTAGCAATGCTGAGATAAGCGCAAACAAATGCATACTCGTGCAAAGCTGCTAACAACTGCATAATAGTGCTTACTCCCGCTAACCCCTGCGCTCATTTATTTGAAAGAGAAGAAAACTGGGGAGATAGGAAAGTGGTGAAAAATGGGCACAAAGAGGGAAAGATAATATGAAAAATAGCTCGGGATGTGCAGGACGAGTGTAGGGAAGGTCCATAGCTGCCCATTTCTTTAACAGCAACACCTGTGCATATGGAATAAATTTGGAGGTAGGTATGAAACCTTCAACCCCTGAGAGAGGGGTGAGGACAACAAAGTATGTTGTAGGGCCAATTAAATTACATTTTATGTGTCCAGTGGACATATGTGCAAAAAGGGCAGCTATGTATGGGGCGTAATTTTTTATTGAGGAGCAGATTGCCTTTTTTTTCAGGTGAGAGTGGATTGTGAGGTTGGGGAAGTAGGTATATTTGGGGAGGTAGGTTGGGGAGGTAAACAGACAAGACAAACAAGATGCATACAGGGGCAGTATATGACATATGTGGTCAGTGAACACCTTTGATGGGGAGGGATGTTTGGAAATCGCAAGCCCATGAGAGAACAGATGGAAACAGTGGGACTGAGGTCCCCACCCATGGGCAGTCATCACTGCACCTTCACAGCCCAGAGGGTGGCTGTGCTGGGAGCTGTGTAGGAGGGGCAGGCTGACCAGGGAGTTGCGCCACTCATGCCTCAAGCTGGCATAGAGGTTCTGCAACAGAACATTCAATCTCTCTATGCACCACAGCCCGGACCATTCAAAGGGTGATAGGCGGCCCTCTTCCTCCCACGCTTGCACGGGGGGGCCAAGCCCCACCCCTGCAGTGCTTCCACCTGAAGGTGGCACGGGGCCAATGGAGGAGGAGGTCCCAGGCTGGTCACCGGACTTGCTGGGGGCAGGTGCCATGGCCAGCTGAGGTGGGACAGGTGGGTCGGCTGGGACAGGCCTTCCCATACAAACTATGTTTTGGAGAGTTAATAAAGATATGGGTTAGTAACAGTCAACAGCATTCCCAATTAGTTATAACAGCATGCAAAAGTATTCCCATTAACCCAACACACCAGATTTTTAACAGCTGAAAAGCAAGCATAACACATGCATATATAGAACAATAGTGGACATTACAACAGCATGCCGATTGAATTGATGACAACAGGCCACCAATATTGTGGTATTTCAACAGGGCACATGCATAGCAATAAATGCAAATATTTATAAACCAATAGGACATATGTCCCAACAAATGTTTTGAGATTAGACATACCGATTGAGGTGGGGAATTGCAATTTTTATGCACATACAGTAGGGTGGAAAAAGATAGCTCAATTAACAACTTATATATCCTTCTAATTTTCACTACATTCCTATTATCTGCAGTTATATGTCTCTTACATGAAAGTATCAGTTATATGTTAACAGCTCCCTACATTTCTGGCAGCACACTGACATTTCTGGGGATCACAGTACCAAGCTACTCATGTGCCAGATTAACCTGTATATGCTGGGCATGAACCAACTGATGAGGGATGTAAATATGCATAAAAGCTACTGGCACTCCCTTCATCCACGTTATATGGGCCTACCCAAATGTGGGTTAACACTGCTTAATACAACAGTACTATTTGTAAAATGCAACAGTACAACAACATATCAAAGAAAATGACACAGATGCACTCCAGGAATTATACATTTATTAAAGGATTATTACACCTTTATTTATTGGGTTAAAACACTTTTTGAAGGCTCTCTCATTTATTTTATATAACAGTACATGCAGAATAATTACTAACCTGTCTGATGACGCAGCCTTTGCAACCTATCTTCATGGGCTTGCTGATTCATAGCTTGGACACCTGCAGCTGTGAAGTAAATGCAGTGATATTGAGATATACCTATCCATAGTACAGACAAGCATAGCAATTCTTAACTACTTAATACAATGGCTACTTACTCAGTACTGGGGCATTAGGCATCGCACGGGATTCCTGGATCCACTGGTCCAGTTGAGACTCCTTACGTAGCTTCAGGTCAGAATAATGGTGTCTGACCTGCTCACCAGTCTGAGGAATGCCAGTGGCACTGGTGAGATCATGAACAAGACTGTTCCAGGCCTCCGTTTTATACTGGTACTGGCCCCGCAGGAGTCTTTCCTCATGATTGTGGACAAGGAGCCAAACCATTACTTTGGAATCCTCATTGCCCCAGAGTTGTGCTCAAAATCGAGTGCCTTCTCCAACACCAGCCATGCTGACTGCAGAAGGGAGCTACAACCAGTTATGGCAAGTATTCCCGCCTGTGGAGCTTAAATATGCCTCATTTCCTGCATTTATTTGTGATTGGCCAGTTTTGAAAAAACTCAGCTGTAGGCATACCTGCTTAGCTGATGTTGGCAATGTTTAAAATTCCTTTGATAGATATGTGTCTATTGAAAGTGCATGGTTATGAAATGCTGTTATGGCTTAGTGGTTATGTACTGTGACTATAGTGTACAGTATCCTGAGTTTGAGCCTTGTCACTGCTTTTTTATTTTCCTACTGGCCAGACCTGAATGGTTAAGGTACAGTACAGGAGGTGTGGCCTTGTTTAGCCGACTTAGCTCAACTTTGCCCAGCTACAAGCAATTGAATTTAAATATGCTCAATACTGGTAAAATCTGCTTTATATTGCTTAAAATAAGTTACTCATGCTTCAGAATGCATAACCATTTATCATAACCATAACCATGCATCACCTTCATAGACATGTATATATATATATATATATATATATATATATATATATATATATAAAATTCATTCACTACTACATATAAGACTTGAATGCTTTTTACAGAAGTTATACATGATAAATGTCAGGAAATATTTTTGTATACAGATTTCCAACAGAAAATGGAACGTGCAGTAGTGGGACTCAAACCAGGAATGCCTCCTCTTTGTGCGAAGGCTCTAACCACTACGCTATTGCTATTTTGCTTACTTTGCATATATTTTTCTTATTATCCTCTTCGGTGTCTAAGCTGTTAACTGTAGCTAAGCAATGTCCAAACCCGTGCAAACACACGCAAATACGGGCAGCTATATCGGAAATAAAACAAAAAAATAAATAAATTTCTTTTAATTTTTAAATTTGTATATGGTTTAACATATGGGGGAGTGTAGTCTCACAATGTACACATGTGAGCGGACTTGCTCATGTAAGTTGACATTTCTTGAGTTTCGTCATTGCAGGGGCGTGGATTTTTGGACTGCTCGGAAGTCCAACACGCCCCCTACACTCATCCACGCTCCGTTTAAGCTTTAGAGTTGAGGCAGCATGTCCTCATTAATATGCATGGCGCGCTGCCATCATACTCTTAGACTGGCGCTTCTGTGTAAGACTAATCTAGTCTTACACAGAAGATTAGTAAATCCTGGGGAATATTTTACAGTGGAGGCCGAGGGAGAAAAGCTCTGAATTATACAAAACAATTAAAACATTAAATAACAATTGAGATATACAAGTGAATAACAGATCTCATACAGTAGTAACAAAATTATACCACACTAAAAACAAAAGGATGATAACCATAAAAGCATAGGAAGTAAACTGTTTTATAATAAAAGAAAGTTTGTAAATCTAAAGAGCAATAGGCAGTGTATTACAAAAGCTTAGGACGTTACATAGAAGCTACATACAGTGGATATAAAAAGTATACATACCCCTGTTAAAATGCCAGGTTTTTCTAATATAAAAAAATAACACTGCAATAAATAATTTCAAAACTTTTCCCACCTTTAATGGACCTATAACCTGTACAATTAAATTGATAAACAAACAAATCTGTTAGGGGGAAAATATAAAAAATAAAAAAAGTACAGTACACTGGTTGCATAACAGTGCACACCCTTAAACTAAAACTTTGTTGTGTGTGCACACCCTTAAACTAATACTTTGTTGAAGCACCTTTTGACTTAATTACAACATTCAGTCTTCTTGGGTACACACCTGCTATCAATTAAAGAAACTCTGATTAACTCCAAATAAAGTTCAGCTGTCCTAATAGGATTTTCCTGACATTTACTCAGTTGCCTGCTATAGCAAAAGCCATGGTTCACAGAGAGCTTACAAAGCATCAAAAGGATCTCATTGTTGAAAGGCATCAGTCAGGAGAAGGGTACAAAAAAAGTTCCACGGCATTGGATATACCATGGAACAAAGTGAAGACAGTCATCGAAAAGTAGAGAAAATATGGGCAACAGTGACGTTGCAAAGAACTGGACGTCCCAAAACTGATAAAAAGACAAGATGAAAACTGGTCAGGGAGGCTGCCAAGAGACCTACAGCAACAATGAAGAAGCTGCAATAATTTCTGGCAAGTACTGGTTGAGTACTACATGTGACAACAATCTCCCGTATTCACCATATGTCTGGACTATGGGGTAGGGTTGTAAGATGGAAGCCTTTTCTTACACAGAAAAACATCCAGGCCCGGCTAAAATTTGCAAAACAATACATCAGGTCTCCCAAAAGCATGTGGGAAAATGTGTTATGGTCTGATGAGAGTAGGGTCCTTGGGATATAGTAAGGTTTCATTTCTAATGGATAGGTATTAAGATATTTCACTTTGTTTTTGGATGTAAGAATGTAGGAAGGAGGGTTTTTTATTTTAGGGAATAGGATATTCATTGGAAGGATAGATGCAGAGATAGCTATGGCTTTCTGAGGGTAGAAAATGTATGTGAGTGAGGGTTTGTGGGAGCTAGTGCTTGGTGTGCTTGTATTTGCCCTAAGAAAAAGAATCAGCCAATTGAGCATGCACTTGTGCACTCCACATGGAAGAGCACCAGCAGGGTTCAAGGTGATCAAACATGCAAGAAGCTCCAGTCCACAAAAGGTAATATCAGACGGTGAAATATGTGTCTTACAGGTTATGCCTAGGTTCTGCAAATAAAAGACAACAATGTTAGGTGAGGTAGAAGAGGTTATTTTTCATCTATCTTTCATAAGTGATTTATTTCCATTTTCCAAATTTCTTGATGTTCTCCTATGATGTCCTTGGCCACTGCAAATGAGAATCTGCCACTATGGTAAATGAGCATGGAATCTAACTAAGCATGTGGTATATATATTTTGGGGTCCAAGCTTCAGCACTCTACTGTTTATTTTAATACAGCCCTCACCTGAAGCTGGGTAAGCAGGGTACCCTTCTCATGACAGAAAACTGTTCCTTCTTAAGTACCACTCTGTGGTAAAACTGCGTGAGTGGACGCCTGTGTTGTAGGCACAGTGTTTATTAATGTTGCAGGCATTGTACTACATTCTATTCTGTGGCTCCCGAGGCTGGAGCCAGCCACTGGTTCTTCACCTCCAGATCAGTCATAGGTTTCTCCTAATTATCATTAGCATATTCTTATTTTAACCAGCTAACTGCTCCACATAGGGCTGATAAACAACAAGCCATGAAAAACAATCTGCTCTATTACTGATGACATATATTTTGGAGTTTGTTCCATAAGGCTCACAATACCTTCCAATGCCTTTGTGCAGCCAGCTGATTGCTTGCTAGGTGTAATGTGGCCTTCAACCTGTTTTAATCAACATCTAACAGTAGCAAGGTGTGTGCCCTCCATTGTTTTACTGCTACGAGACATACAACTGGACAACCTTGCATCTTCCTATTGTCTCTAAACTGCTGTAGTACCCTTTTATAAGACACCTAATTACCTGTACTGAGGGTGTTTATTATCTGTTATTCTCATATGTCCACTGATAGTGTGAATGAATCTGTACCCACACTGGTACTGGTGCTGTTTCTAGTGTCACTCTCTTGAATTGAGCCCACTGTGAAAGCAACATAGTGTAAAATGTCCAATTATTCTTCACCTCACCCTTTTTGTTGATTGCTCCCTGCCTGACCTAAACATAGGTTGTCCGATTTTGAGTTGGGAGTACCTTGTTTGCCTTCTCTTTGTATATCCAGGAAGAACTCCAGCTATGTAATGGTAAATTAATGTCTGCATGTAATTAGTCTTGGCCACCTGCTGCTGAGCTTGCTTCCTCTTAAGTACCTCCCCCCACCAATTTTTTAGGAATATGGCAACAGTTATCCTGAAAAAAAATGCAGTGCAGTCTGAGGGTGTGCCAACACACAAGTAAGATCTCTAAAAATTTAGATGCCTGAAGGCACGAATACTCTTGTTACTTGATAGGTTCATTGGTGGTTACTAGGCTACTGACCCAAAGGTCTTTATAAGCCTAGCCGTGTATACCCAATATAATTCTAGAGAAACCAATACAAAGGATCTAGCCTAAACTCAAGATCTTAGTTAGCAATGGCTACCCATATCTGGGAGGGTTATAGGTGAAATCCCTGACAAGGAATTTATGGTTTTCCATTCAGTCATCCAGGCTACACACAAACAGGGTCATAGAGGGCTTTGCATTATGTAAACTGGCAGTCTATTCCAGAGGAGTGGCAACCTCTGAAAGACATATCTGTCTCTCCAGCAGGCCCTATTTATGTCACAGGCCAGATTAAGTTCCCTGGAGCAAGTGACCCTTATCCCATTTGAGTTGTGGATGTGCAGCATTTCCATTAGGTTTGGATCTGAGATTGATCTGTAGGCCAGGCACAAGTCTTCTCTAAGTAGTCAGTATGCAACTGAGTACAGTGATGGTGACTTCTATGTGTCAGTGTATGATATGTGGTGGAGACCCTGTAATTTTCTTGGTTAGAAATCTCTGAGGTCTCTCAAGTTGCTGCAGGTGCCTGGTAAGGTACATAATAAAGGGAGCCTTGTATTGGCCTGATAAGGGTCGAGTACAGGGTGTTTTGACCTTTTTCGCTGTTGAGATGACCTCTTTTGCTCTTGAGGCAATGGCTTTGATAATGGGGTGAGCAACACAGAATGCCTTCCGTACCACAGCAGACACATGGTGGTCAAAGTTTAGGCTGCAGTCAGCTTGCATTCCCAAGTCTCTCACTACTGAGTTGTTATGTTAGGGTATTATTATATGACAGTCTGCAGGGATATCGTTTTCACTGAAAGGGGTGATAATGCATTTTTAGCACTGAGTTTAAGTCCCCAGCTTTGGCACCAACCAAAAAGCTTCACACATCATGCATTTAGAATAATATATTAAATTCTTGGTCTTACAATCAGCATAAAAATCAAAACTAATTTCTTGCTTAGTTTGTGAGTGTACCAGAGAGGTACAACTCCAAGTATATTGACAAATCTTACATAGTCTACACCAAAATGTCCCACATCTATCTGATACATTAAAAGGCAGTTGTTAAACCTTCATGTTTGCATTGATTATATGTGGTTACTCATTAACTATTTTTTACCTATTGAAAGATCATTATTAAAGGAGATTCAGACTTTACAGTCTGAGATTGTGAATAAATTCACACTGAATATTTTTAGAATGAGTTTGGATGATTTATATGAACAAGTGGCTATGTATGAGAAATGGCTGCAAGCCACTAAGATTAAGAAACTTCAACAGGATTTATGAGACTTCAAGAGTGGAAATGTTTTCTCTTAGCCCAGGGATAATCTGGGTCATGGCAATGCAAGCAACACTAACACTGCTATTGTACAAACAGACAAAGCCTCCACTTGAGCACCTATGAATTCGGGAAATGGAAATGCCATTAAAGAGTCTGCTTCTGTGACTCAAACTACTCCTGCTTCATTAAGTAATATAGTCACTGCCTGTTTTTCACTTCTAGCCCCTTTATCCATCGACAGAGACTACAAGAGAGGACACTTGAAGATTTGAGCAAGGAAGGGACGTATGCAGCGGCCCGACCATCCAGGGAGGACATTAGGGATGGTAACTGGCAACATGCTACAAAATCAAAGAAAGAAATATTAAAAATTAACCCACTTGAACTAACTGATGAACAGACTTCGGTTTTGAACAAAGGCTTGAATTTTATCCCTAGTAGGGCTTCTGACTTGGCTGATATGCTGATAGACTTGAGATTGCTTGCACAAAAAGTACAGTTGCGTACCTACCATAAATGTAGATGTTTGAGTGTATTCACTGTTGCAGTCATTACTATTGGGTTATCCTGCTGGCAGGCTACCCGCAGTCGGCCAGAATTCCAAAGTCTAGGTCCGGCATCGGCTGCTGTCGCCTCTTCCCTGACGTCAGTGCGCCAGGGGTATAAAAGATGCAACCAATGCCATTTTCTTCAGTTTTTCTTGCCCCAGATGTCAGGTGCCCCAAGTAGGTAGGCTGAAAAATATATCAATAAGAAATGCATACACAAAAATAACATTTCCTTCATCTACAAGCAAATGCACCAAAAAGGTTGTATAGGATAGAGAAGTGCAGATAAGTCCCAGCAAAGTAAAGGGGGAAGGTGGGTCGGTAACCTGGACTGCAACAGTGAATACACTCGAACATCTACATTTATGGTAGGTACACAACTGTACTATGTTCATCGTGTTTCACTGTTGCAGTCATTACTCTTGGGTTGAATCCCAAAGCTGAGGAAGGGTGGCTGGGCTAAATAGGATTAGGAGAGGCTATGAGGCCCTGCAGAACTGCAGTGGGCAAAGCCTGCTCTGGACTTAGAGTAGAGAGGCGAGTGGTAGTGCTTTGTAAAAGTGTGCACTGAACTCCAAGTTGCAGCCTCTAAGATTTCTTTGGTTGGTACTCCCCTGAGGAAGGCTGCTGAAGTGGCTGCTGCTCTGGTGGAATGAGGCCTAATGCCCTTAGGCACTGATTTGCCATGTTGAGAATAGCAGAAACGAATGCAATGGCCTATCCATTTAGAAATAATTTGTTTTGACATAGCCTTTCCTTGTGATCCTGCAGCATATGACACTAGAAGTTGCTCAGTCTTTCTGAAAGCTTTAGTTCTGTCCAAGTAGAAACGTAACTGCCTGTGTATATCCAAATAATGCAGATTTTCTCACCCTTGTTCTGTGGAATTGGGTAAAAGGTTGGCAAGTGAATGGTTTGATTGAGGGCTACACTGGACATCACCTTAGGCATAAATGTAGGGTTTGTCCTCAGAGAAACCCTGTCTGGATGAAAAATGATGAAAGGTTCCACAGCCATGAGTGCTTGTAACTCCGAGACTCGCCTTGCAGAGGTTATTGCTAGGAGCAGAGCTGTTTTCCAGGATAAGAATTTAATATCTGCTGTTGATGCTGGCTCAAAAGGAGGCAGTGTGAGTTTTTCCAAAACAAAATTGAGGTCCCAGGCCAGAATTGATGCTTTCCTTGGAGGCGTAATGTTTTTGGCCCCTCTGAGGTACTGCCTTATTAAAGGGTGAGGAAAGATAGGTGGTTCCAATATTGTAATTTGCAGAAATGGCAGAGGCATGAATCTTAATTGATGAGAAAGAAAGGCATTTGTTCAGCATCTCAGTCAGGTATTGTAAAATCTGAGGAATGTTTGGTACAGTCGTGTCAATGCCTTGTTTCTGGTTCCAAGCACAGAATCTCTTCCATTTTTCTGCATAAGATTTTCTGGTACTGGGCCTCCTGGCCTCCAAGATAACATCCATAACAGCTTTTGAAAGAGGAGTGTTCAGAATGGCTACATTATCTGCCATGCTGCCAGGTTTAAGGTCCTGAGTTGGCTGTGCAGGATCTGATTGTTTTGTTGGGTCAGCAAATGAGAAGTTTGAGGCAATATCCATGCTGGACCTTGAGACAAGCTCTTCAGGATTGGGTACCAGTGCTGGCATGGCCAGTTTGGTGCAATCAGAATAATATTTGGCTTCTCTTGTCTGACCTTTAGGAGTACTCTGGGAAGGAGAAGTAGTGGGGGAAAAGCATATACTGTTAGATTTTTCCAGCTGAACGATAGGGCGTCCAATTTCCATGCTTGCTTGTGGTAAATCCTTATGCAAAATCTCTGCAACTGACAGTTGTGAGGGGAGGCAAATAGATCTATGTCTGGGCATCCCCATTTCCTTATTATCATCCTGAAGACTTGTGGATCCAGTTTCCATTCATGGGGATCCATGAGGTTTCTGCTTAGTTCGTCTGCCAGAGTATTTGTTTTTCCTGGCAGGAATTGTGCTTGCAGGTGAAAGGCCAATGCTGTGTCTCATAATGTCATTGCTTGTCTGCAGAGGGGGTAGGAATGAGTACATCCCTGCTTGTTTATGTACCACATGACTGTAGTGTTGTCTGTCTTTATCAGTAATTGTCCTGGATGAAGCTGGTCCTTGAAATTTGTCAGGGCATTTTGAACAGCTAGCATCTCTTTTTGATTGATGTGAAGATCCATCTGGTTTGCAGGCCATGTGCCCTGAATACATTTTCCTGCCATAAGGGCCCCCCAGGCATAATCTGATGCATCCGTTGTCAGTGTTTGTCTGGCTGTGGGTAAACTGAATGGCAGACCCTTGTTGTGGTGACAGGCTTCTGCCCACCATCGAAACTCCTGTTGTAGGCAGGGAATGAGTGCAATTACTGTCTCCAGGCTGTGGCAATGCTGAGTCCAAACACTTTTCAGATACCATTGTAGTTTCCTCATATGCAGTCTGGCATATGGAATTAGTAGAATGCAGGATGCCATGAAACCCAAGGCCAGCAGGATTTTCCTTGCAGATAAGTGAGTTTTTGTTGCCAATTTCTTGAAGTAAGTAGTCAGTTGTTTTTGTTTGTCTGGCATGAGATAAGCCATCTGGGCAGTTGTATTTAAGCTTGTGCCCAGGAATATTATCTCTTGAGATGACACTAGTTTTGATTTCTTTTCGTTTACTGTGTACCCTAGGCCAATTAGTAATCTTTTTACAAATGCCAGATGCTTTAGAAGAGTGCCTTTATTCTCTGCTTGAATTAGGCAATCGTCCAAGTAAGGATAAATTTGAATTCCTTTTTGTCTGAAAAATGCAAATACTGGTGCCAGGCATTTTGTAAAGACCCTGGGCACAGTAGATAAGCCAAAGGGCAGTGCAGAGAATTGGTAATGCATTGAGCCAGCTATGAATCTGAGGTATCTTCTGCAAGATGGTCTGATTGGGACATGCAGGTATGCCTCTTTTAGGTCCTAAGTTACTAGCCTAGCCCTCTTGCCCAGCATGGGCAATAGCTGCTGAAGAGTCAACATCTTGAATTTTGGAACTTCCAGAAAAGTATTTAGTATAGATAGGTCCAGAATTGGTCACCAGGTTTTGTCCTTCCTGGGTACTAGAAAAAGTCTGGAGTAAAATACTTGCCCCTGCTCTTGTTGTGGTACTTGCTGAATGGCCCTCATGTCCATGAGGGCTATAATTTGTTTTTCTGCCTCTGCCCATTGATTGTGTGGCAGGTCTGGCATGCTCTTTGACCTTGGTAGGGTGTGAAAATGGAACCTGTAGCCTTGGGACACTATGTTCAGAACCCATTTGTCTTGGGTAATCATTTGCCAATTTGATGAAAAAAGTGCTAGTTTCCCCCCCAAGGGGGCTATCAAAAGGAAACTGCTTGGAACTGGTAGGGGAAAGTCATTGGGACTGTTTCCTGTAAGGCTGTGATTTGTCTTCTCCGCTTTTGGAGGAAGGAGCACCCCATTGTTTAGGCCCGTATGAGCCTTGGGGCTGAGATCTGCCTCTGGGATGCCTGTATCTTCCTCTTTGTGGTCTGTCTGAGACTGGAAAGGACCAATTTTCAGAAGGCCAGTTCCTGCTAAACCTGGGTGGCTGTACCTGTAAGAAATCCTTAACTGTCTGCATGGATTTTGCTTTATCCTACATTTTTCAACACTTCTTCTGCTTTAGTACCAAAGTATCATGCTGTAATGGTGCATCTAATAATTTTGCTTTAACATGATCAGGCAGATTTTGTTCCTTTAACCAAGCATGCCTGTAACAGCGGCCCTGCAAGAGGCCTCCAGTGAATCATAACCACATTGCAAAGTATGCTTTCCCACTTGTTCAGTTGCATGCAATAAATCCTGCAATTCCTTGTTCTCTGAACATTCAGTATTTGTCAACATTTTTTGTTTAAGTTGTGACATTAAATCTTGCTGATATTTAAGCATATGAAATTGACAATTTAAAGCCCTTATAGCCAGGGTGGCAGAAGTGTATACTCCCCCCCCCCACCTGTCTAGAGCCCTAGAATCCCTATCAGAGGGGACAGGGTTTTTTGCAGTGGAAGCCTTAACCCCCTTGGAACCCTGAGATATAGTTTCTGGGTCAGCAGTGGGGTTTTTATATAGGAATTTATGAGAATCCGGGACCCTGTAGTATCTGTCTGGCTTAGCAGGTGCAGGGGGTAAGGAGTCAAGGGATAGTCTGGACTCTAAAAATACATCATCTACAATGTCTAAAACAGGAGGAATGGTAAGGGGTCTATGCTGAGGAAGAAGCAGGAAGTCTCTGAGCCTTTTCTTAGACTCAGAATAATCTTGGCTCTCCCAGTGGAAATGCTCCCTCATAGTATGCAGTGTTTCCCCAAAGGAATAGTCCTCAGGAGGGGAGGCTGAAGGAATGGATTCTTCAGCATCAGAATCCTCATAGGGAAGCATGGAGAAATACTGTTCTGAAGAGGAATCAGAGGAAATAGATACCTGATCAGAAGAATCATACTCTGTCTCTTGCCTAGGCCTCTTATCAGGAGGGGGGATGGGAGCCCCTGATCAAAGTAATTAGGTTTTCGGCCATTTTGAGCATCTGTTTTTTAGGCATGGAAGTCTGAATAGGAGAATGGTGTACTTGTTTCTTTGTCTTTAGAGCTGATCTAGTCTTTGCCTTTGAAGCTGAGGATGGCTTAATATATAGTTGAATAGGTCTGAAGACACCCTCAGAAGCCAATGCCTGCTCAGAGGCTCCGGACCCATCTGAGGGATTGATTTCCGAGTGTCCAGTACCTTGAGTATCCAAAGGCCCAGTCGGCTCCACGTGGGAGTCGGTAGCGGCCTGTGGCTCTGAGGTAGCGGGCACCAGGGGCTGCAAAAGCACCTCACTGAGAACCGGCGAACCGGCGACTAGCCTAAAAGAGGCTTTGTCGTCAGTTTTGGACCTCGGATGCCTATCCTTGTCCTTGCGTTTTTTGTAAGCTCCAGTTGTCGGCTGTTCCGCCGGAATGATATAATTAAATCTTTGGCAAAAGTAATGAAAAGCAAAATCGAACCGACGCTTGATAGTGCGTTGGTTGAATCTAGCACAAAACCAACAGCTAGCAATGTTGTGATCAGGGCCTAGGCAAGGAATACAGTAAGAGTGAAAATCCTTATGAGGTATTTGCTTCCCACAAGAAATGCAATTGTTAACTTTTTCTGACATCGGTCTGGAGCAAGAAAAAAGACTTTGGTTCTGCAATTCAACTTTGAAAATCTCAGGAGTCAGCCAACCGGCCCTTGCGAACTGCTTTTGCTTCGGGCACCGCTTGGCAAGAAAGACTGAAGAAAATGGCGTTGGTTGCATCTTTTATACCCCTGGCGCACTGACGTCAGGGAAGAGGCGACAGCAACCGATGCCGGACCTAGACTTTGGAATTCTGTCTGACTGCAGGTAGCCTGCCAGCAGGATAACCCAAGAGTAATGACTGCAACATCGTCTCTCTTTCCTTTTTGTAACCACAATTGGAAGATGGTGACTCTGATATTTTTAGGAAACCCAGTACTTTTAATGCTGTGATACATCCTCAGTTAAAGGATTTTATAGGGTTATGTGAGAATGAGATTAAAGAGCACTTAGTTGGATACATTCTATTATAACCTGACTTTAGAGCAACAAAAAGCTTTGTATGAGCTACGCTCAGCTACTCACCTTGTCATACGTCCATGTGATAGAGAAGGGGGAGTGGTTGTGATGGACAAGGAATTTTATTTAAACAGCATGTTTGAAATATTGTATGACAGTGTCATATATTTGCAAATTAAAAGGGTTTTGTTTCAGGTGTTATTGATAGAGTACATTTTTTAGTTTATGATTTGTTGATAGACAACTCTATTGAACAAGAATTGCTTGAATGTTTCACAGTGGAACTTCCTGTGACCCTAGCTTTATATGGACTTCCTACGGTCCACAAAGATGTCCATAAATGACCCATGGATCCAATTATGGCCAGAAGAGGATAGGTTACAGAGCCACTTTCAATTTTTGTTAAAAAATGTAAAGAAAGTGTTGGACAATATTGATAGTGTGCTTAAAGATACTAAGAATTGTTTGAATGATTTTTACCAATGGTATAGATCATATCTTAGGGATAATGATGTATACTTAGTGACACTTACTGTGATGTCTTGTTCACTGTTATTTCTAATGCTTTAGGTGTAGAGAATGTGAGGATATATTTAAGTAATAACACTAATTTCACAATTGGGAACACAAATTTCATTTGTATTTTGATTGATTTAATTTTAGAAAACAATGTTTTTATATTTCACAATGAATTTTTTCTCCAAAGAATTGGAGTAGCTATGGGCACGGCTTGTGGTAATAGCTATGCAAATCTTATTTTAACCCACTGGAAGCAAGTTCATGGTTTCAACAATAACCCTTATACACAGTATTTCACTTTTTACAAGAGATTTATGGATGATGTGTTTTTTGTATGGACTGGCAGTTTAGACAACTTGACTATTTTTTAAATTACCTTCATGGTACCATAACATTTCTGAGTTTCAGTCATCATGTTTCTGATAAATATATAGAATTTTTAGACGTATGTATTAAAATTGATGAAGGTAAAAGATTTAATACAGTGATTTATAGAAAACCATGCAGAAAGAATGCCTTATTACATAAAACCAGTATGCACCCCAAACATGTGACTAGGAATGTTCTTAAGGGACAGTTTTTAAAGCCATGTGAATCCACAATGAGAATGTGGAGTTGCAAGTTACTTTGAGTAACATGAAGAAGGATTTTTTAGAACAGTGGTGTACTGTTAGTGACGTAGACAAAAGTCTAACAGAGGCATGGTCTGTTTGAGATACAGTAGGGAGACCGTATTTTTCAGACTCAGCTAAAGAAGTAGCCGTGGTAACTAAACAGATGAGTAAACATTATAATAAGAATATGTTTCTCCTTATTCAAGTAATATTAACATTACTTGTGGGGCTGTTAAGAAATATTGGCCACTTTTATTGGTTAATTCTGATCTCAGGAGAGTTTTAGATGATAAACCCATTTTCATTTAGAAATAATTTGACACTGAAGCAACAGTTATGTTATAAGAATTTTGAATAGATTCCTTTTGATGTATCAGATAGATGTGGGACATTGTGGTGTAGACTATGTAAGTCTTGTCAGTATAATTAGAGTTGTATCTCTGTGGTATAGTCACAAGCTAGCAAGAAATTAGTTTTGATTTTTATGCTGATTGTAAGACCAATAATTTAATATATTATGCTAAATGCATGACGTGTGAAGCTTTCTACATTGGGAAGACCAATATAATTTTTAAAGAAAGGATTCTAGAACACATGGAGGACATATGTAATCAGAAGAGTACACGTGCATTAGCTCAACATGTTATAGAGAACAGAAGCAGGCACAGTTTTAAATTTCTTGTACTAGAAGTAATGTCTGAAAATTTGAGGAGTGGGACTTTAAGAATATCACTGAAAAGAAAGAAATGAAATGGATACTTCATTTGAAAGGAAATGTATTTCCAGTGCTGAATGAACATGTGTCTTTGAAGCCGGTTCTTAGTTCTAGGCCCCTTAAACATTAATATTTAAACGTCAGAGAGGTGTGTACCTTTTATCATGATACTACTGGTTCTGATAAGTTTTCCATGTCACTGTTTTAATGTTCATGTTTTTAAAGGGGTGTGTTAATACAGCACATCTTCACTAGCCAGTTCCTTGCTCCAGTGGGCTGTATTTTTAGATTGTAACATTGTTTTCATTGCAGAATGTCTTCTGAAATTTTTATATACATGTGAGTAGTTTGCAAAACTTTTTATATGGTCTGAAAAAGTGGGTTTGTTTTCCTCGAAAGCGCTTATGTTTTTTACCGAAGTTTGTTAAAGTTTTCATCTTTTTTACTGACGTTTATTAAAGTTTTAAGCTATGGTGTTCATAGCTCCAGTTTTTCTTTCAAGCCTACTAAACATATTGGACTTCTTCAAGAAAGTCACTAGAGCCATGGACAAGGGCAAAATAGTATAGACTACCTACTTTGACTTGGCAAAATTCTTTGACACTTACTTGGGCATTATATACAAACTCACAAATTTAGGAATAAATCCTTGTATTACCTGATGGATAGCCAAATGGCTCATAGATAGGACACAAAGTTAGGTTAGGTCTACCAAGAGGCCCATTACTAGTGGTGCCCCATGGGGCTTGGTACTAGGACCTCTCCTGTTTGGATTATGCTTCTCTGAAGTCAAGGCAAATGTAGATGGTCTTTGGCTTACCAAATCTGCTGATGACTGCAAGCTAGGTGCAATCACTGAATCCTCCAATGATGTAGATGTCCTCCAGGAAGGTCAGACTCAGACAAAACCAGTGCCAGAACCATGGCCTAAAACTCAATTCAGAAAAGTACATAACTATACTCCTTGAGAAGACAACTACCCATGCAAATTGCAACACTGATAACACTCTGCTAAGAGTAGACCCAATGGTAAGGAAATTTTTATTTGATGTTTTTTTTTTTTTGTTTTTTTTTAACATTTGTTTACCAGGAAACTCCTACAGGGACAGAGCACATTTTCAGTGAAGGCCCAGGGATAAATACTCCAGCTGCATGTCTTTGGAAAGTTGGACGAAACCCACTCGAACACCGGGAGGACATGCAGACTCCACACAGAAGGCACCCCAGCCAAAAATCAAACCAGAGAACCTCTTGCTGTGAGAAAACAATGCTAACCACTGCACCACTACATTGCCCAACTGCTTTCCATGCAATATGGTTATCAAAGTACAGGTTACTGTCAGTCTGAATTCCCATGTGTCCATTGTAGTGAAAAAAATCCTTTTACATGGTACAAATTGTAAGTAAGGGCATGGCATCCAGATCAAAGGAGATCATAGTCCCACTGTACTCAGACCTCATTAGACCAATAATCAAATACAATGCACCCTTTTGGAATGTACCTGTCCAGGCATTTGCAACAGCTGGAGTGGCCACAGATGTTCAGAAGTAAAATAATACATTGTGTAAATAATATGTCCTAGGTGCACTACCTCAAAGACATGTCCCTGTACTCTATCTCCTACAGACTACTGAAGGACAATCTATGCCTAACCTACAAGGCATTCTCTGATCTGGCCCTGATGGATCCGCTACACATTTGCAAAACAAACAGCAATAGAATTACCTGATCTAAGGATCTAAACCTTATCTGTAACATAAAGTAAAACACATTGTAGGGATAGGTATGCATCTCTTAGATTAACACTAGACTCCTCATTTATGTGAAACAGAGTTCTTCCCCAAGCCTATTCAAATGCAATTTGAACCAATGGATGGGAAATTGTAAAGTCACCCCTGGCTTGTCAACTGTGGCCCTTATGGCCAGGAGCAGTTTGCAGATACCCTACGTCACAGGCATATACCAAAGCTGTTCTTACCCATGGGCATTGATAATTGTGAAAAGTGAGGCATGAATGGCTAGACTGATAAATGCTCCAGGGCTGTTAGGCTAGTAATGATCCTTTGTACTGTCTCATGTGAAAGTTATTCCCTACTTTAACAGAGGGAAGAAAGAGATAAATATCTGGAAATTTTGTTTAACAGTATTTTAAAAAAGAGGAACTGCACCAACATCCTGGAAGAAAGCCGACAGCAAGATGCATCAGACCCAGCTTCATGTAGGCCCATTTCAATTCATGGTTATAAAGTGTTTATAATAGTTAAAAGACTGGAAAATGTGTTGCCAAAACTGAGAGATATGGATCAGATGAAGTCCCCAGTTTAGGGGATGAAAGCGCTCAATCTGTGTCTTTGTATTGTATGTTGGAAGAATAAAAACAGCTTGGACTGAAGAGTTTGGCTGACTGAAAATGTTTCCTATTGCTTCACATTGTATATTATGCAATGATATTATTTAAGAAAGAAATGGTTACCTTTCTTAAATAATATTGCTGTAGTGCTCCTCCATGTTTTTCCTTGTTTACTGATGTACTGCTCATGCGTATAGGACTTACAGTCCAACACTTGCACAGTACATCAGTACAGTGCAGGAGAAGCAACAGAAAAGTGAGAAACTCAGTTGCTGCTTTCTGCGTTTTTTATCTGCCAAGATTTTCCAAGGGACAGGACAGAAATACAAGGAAAATCAGGCAAGATTCTGATTGTTTACTTCTGCAGAACATATCTGATTTTTTAAGTATTTATTGAACATTGTGACACCTTTCTGAATATCTCATTGCTGTTTAGAAATTTTTTCTTTAATGATGATCATTGATTTCTGTAAACTAACTTTATAAATCCTAGTATGTCTGTTATTTAATTTTGTGAAAACAAGCAGTTTGTTTTAAGTATTGATCCTATAACTACTGTAATAATTGTACCTGTCTCTGATCGCTTGTCTAAAAGCTGTACTATTTTAAACTTTTTTGAAAAACTTTGCACGGTTTATATGTGGAGCTTTTCTCCCTGGGCCTCTGCTGAAAACAGGCTACTAGTCCAGTAAGCTAATAAAAATGTGAAATAAATAAAATAAATAAATATACCATTCAATGGTACTTTAGCAGCCAGACTTTCTTCTGTTTGTATATGCTCAATTTACAACAGGCACTTTGGTTGGGCAGGGGGATGAAAATGTAAATTAGGGAAAGTGAGTCAGGAGCAGAATGAAGGATGGTAGTGTGTATAAGGACGTCTTGTGAATTCAACTTTCCATTTCCTCATCCAACTCTAGACTTTTCTCCTCTACTTTTTTTCAAAATATGGCAAAGTCAGGAATTATACGACTTACTCCATGGTTATCTCAAAGAAGTAAACAAATGTAGATGCTTTCAGGACAAAAGATAAAGAAGTTGCCCATTTCACAGCCAATAATGCAAATACTTCACATTACAGATGAAGCTGTAGATCATACACACAAGCATATATGGATACACAAAATATACATACATATATATATATATATATGTGCCAGCAATGAATGCAATAACTCAACTCTCAATGGATCAACATATTATCCAATAGAAAATAAACTTATTGTACTGAAATGTACTCATTATACATGTTCAGTAAATACATGACATTCATCATTACTGTACAGCTCTGTACTGTGGCTCATGTCATGACTCAAAGGGATTCTTGGACCAGATCTTCTATGTGGCACACAAATACATCTGTGTATAAATAAAACAAAGCTGGCTTGTACTCTTTGCTTACTAATATGAGCCATTTTCAGACTTCACTGTCTCAACTTTCACTTTCAATGGAATCTACCAAAACCTTGTCTTAGAACAAAAGAGTGAACGTGTGGCACCATAAATCACACTCTTCTGAATACATTTATCTTTCATTTTGCACATCTTTGCAAAGTGGTCCTCCACAGCAAAGATTCTACAAAAATTGATTAACAGCGGACAATAGTCTCTCTCATGCTAATAACACACATAGTGAATGAAGTTTGAAGTTCAGCATCTCCAAATTTGTTAAGCACTTTTTGCTTTTATTATCAACACATTTGCTCCATATTTCTCCTATCTTTTTGATTCGAGTCTCATTTATCTATGCACCATTATTATCAATACATGGTTTGGCATGTCTTTTTTTTTTGTAAATATCTGTCTCTTATTTCACCGTTTCTTCTACCATGAACTAGACTGTGTTGTATTATTAGTTATGCAACTTAACAGATTCAGTCTTTGTCTTCGTTCTCTAGCTGAGTAAGTTACTTTTTCAGATTACTTTTGGTCCCCTATAAAGAACAGATGGCAGTTACTTGCTGGACTCAATTCCAGGATGTCTAATTGCTGCCATTTGGTCTTTCTCTTCTTCAGTAAGAAGAAAGTCAATTATTTTCAGTTCTCCAACAACATACTAAAATCAGTCACAATGTGCCTTTCTCTGATTTTTTTCAGCGATTTCAGTCAGATTTTGTGATTCAAAGCTCCTGACTTTCAGCCAAATTTCCTTGTAGTTACAGAATTACAGGGATTACAGCTGATGCATGTTTCCAAATACCTTTATACTTTTTATAGTTAGTTCCACACCACTGAAAATTATTCTTCTGTATACCCAAATACAAATTGTTGAAGACAGATCCCCCCCCCCCCATTTTCTGGGCATTAAGTCATTTTCAACTGCCGACTAAATAAGACAGACACAATGAATGTGGTCTACCCTCACTGAGGTGTATAATTAGAACACAAGTCCAGAACCATGTACAATATCTTATGCAAATCACATTAGCTACCTAATTAGCAATAAAGCTATATACTCCTTCTCTAACAAACATCAGAACACAATATGATAAAATATATCTCATCTGGTTGTTTCTGGGCTTTTTTATTGATTTTTTTAATATAAATCCTATGTTAGGAAAAGTAAAAAAGATCTGCATTAGGGTAATCAATGCAAGGAATATCACACAGCCTGGTTTACAATACCAGAGAAGCCCCCTCCCCAATCCAAGGAATTAACATTAAATGGTTTAGGTGTATTTTGTGGAGTGCAACACGTTGATGTGTCTACTCCTCCCCTTGAAATCCTGTGACTAGCAAAAAGCAACCTAAGGCTGAAAAAAAACTACTGGGAAATCTAAAGAAAAACACTGGAATGCAGAGGGGATATACTACCAGACAATTCACAGCAGGTGTTTGTGATCATGGAAAAAATAACATTCCATGAGTATTCCCTGACTGGCAACTTGACTAATGTCAGAACAGGTATTAACTACAAAGGAACACCTATGCCATTTTCAGAAGCCTTGACAAACTAATCAAACAGCTGTTTCTTTTAGTTAGAGTCCACTATAAACCAAAAAAGCATTACTTCTCCCAAGCAGGTAAGGAATTCACAGTGACTAAATAGAAAATACCAGTTGCTGATATTCAGACAATGGTTAAGGATGAAAATATGGGGGATGGACAGTGTGGAAACATAAGAAACAGACAAAACATTAAGCCTTGAAATGCTTAGGAGTACATAGTTTTGTCACATTATACTGAATACATTAGGAGGGAAATAATGTAAAAAAAGTTACTAGTGATAACAACAAAGACTCAGATTCCATGGAATGAGCAAAAAGAATGGGCACATTAGCCAATACAATGGGTTTTCATATGTTGATGTCTCGGAAATTTCCATTAGTATACACACACGATCAAGTTGCTGTCACACACATTACATTTACAATAGTACACATTATTCTCCTAACTGTTATTCCAACCCACACTTTAAAAACTTGCAAAGCCATTTTAACTACAACCCCAAAAAACAGTTCCGTCACATAAGCTAGCACAAAAACAAAAGCACGTACAGACCACATAAATCACCTCTCAAATAACTGCAGGGGAAAAAAAACAGCTAAATCTTAACAATTTACATTTTTTTCGCATAGCTGACCCTTTTCTCATAAATAGGAATGATCTTGAAAATGATTTCTTGACCAGGGGATATGAACCAAATATGTTAAATGTGATCCTAGAACCCATTAGAGATTCTAAAACTAACAATGATCCTGTGTGGAATAGGCCTTTCAGTAGAATTATGCAACGAGGCCACCCTAACCCAAAAGAAGAGGAAAGTAAGCACAGTTGCATTCTTACTTACAGCTGTGATTTCAATATTATTATTATTATTATTAATGAGAACTGGGCCATCCTCACTGACAATCGGCAACTTATAGGGGTTTTAGGAAAGCACCATACTTTCATATATAAAAGAACAGAAGCATACATAGCTGTGTGGAAAAGAAAATTAAGGAACACAAGGATGACACTCACTAAAGTCTGTATGCCACCTAACTGCACTTTCTGTGAGTATTTCACGGAGTATGACTCATTTAAGTGCCCCTATCTTAAACAGATAGTGAAATCTTCAGCAGGTGGCAATTGTAATACTGAAAAAAATTGTATATAGGGCCAAGTATAATGACCGCCCTGCATTTTATGTGGGTAACACTATGAATAAACTGAAAAGGAGGGTTTCAGGTAATCTTTCTGACATTAGATGTAAATGCCACAGGAATGCCTCATCTAAACACTTATTACAGCACCCCAGACATTCTGGTTTAAAATTTATCATTCTGGACTGTGTGAAAATGGATGAGCTTGAAGGGGACATCAATGGTGATTTGGAGAAAAATTAATTATGTTGGCAGCTGAAATTAAATGCATTCAGAAAACCAGCACTTAACTTCTATTGCTCTATTAAGAGTGTGTTGAATTTCGTAAGCTGCTGCACAATTTGTAAAGGGTTTTTTTAAGGAATTTTTGAGGAAATATTTTTATTTATTAAAGTTACCAAACATACTAAAAAATAAAAAAATGATATGTAGAATATGTATAAATGCATATATGTTTAGTTAATTTAACCTCAGTTCTGATTAGATTTAGCACATTCTTGAATCATACCAGAGATTAAATGGTAGATTAAAAATACACATTTTTTCATGCCACTATTACTGTGAAGTGTTGGTATAATTCCCCCATTTAGCATACTGTTGCACACTCATGCACACGCCTACATACTTTTATGCATTACTAGTTTGCTTCCTCCAATGTTTTCTGTATTTGTATGTGGTTTTTCTACTAGTTTTCATTGTATAAACATTTATGGGGTTGTAAAGATGAAAACTATCATGACAGATGTTTTTTTCCTCTCAGCTGCAAAGCACTGACATTTTTAATGAGCTGTTAATAACTTTGTTTTTATGCACACTAATACATATGGGTGGATGCTTATTAGATATTATTACACACACACACACACACACACACACACACACACACACACACACACACACACACACACACATATACATTTATAGTGTTCTAATTAGATAATGTTTATGGTTAGATAGCTGTGTGTTTTTTCTTGTATGTATCTAGTATGCATCTAGTTAGCTCTTTTTACATATCTACCTGTGTATATGATTTTAGTTTTTGTCACAGACCTGATTTTGTCACAGACCCGACTTTATTGCATAAGTTAGCCGAAAGTGATTTTAGTTAAAAGTCAGTCTTTTTTATATTTATGTCATATTTTCTTAATTTTGTAATGTGGCTTGCAAATAGATACAGTATTTTCCCTTAACCAGAATTTACCTTTTTTAGGCAGTGTTCCAAAGACCAAATTACTACCGTAACAGCTACAAACAAATGCAATCTGAGGGTCATGCTGCTCAATGCTAGAAGGCTAAATCTGAAAATGCACTCGTTCGTAGCACTCCTTAAAATGGAGAACATCAACATTTGTGCTGTAACAGAGACCTGGCTCAAGGCAGCAGAAAGCACCCCTGCACTACCAGGCTATAACTCATTCCACATCTTTTGGCCCCAGAACTTGGACCGAAGCTCCAAAGGTGTTAGTGTTTCCATATTCATAAAGGATGTGTACACATCCAGACTGGTAGCCCAACATAATGCATCAGTTACTTCAGGCTCAGCTAACATTGGGTAAGACAGCGATTCAGGTCGTAGCCTGCTATAGGTCCCCAACAATGTCCCAAGACTCACACTCTACATTCCTAAGCACATTGGAGAATACTAGGGTCCAACCTAACACTCTCATACTGGGTGACTTCAACTACCCCTCCATTAACTGGGAAAACTACTCATGTACCAATACACTTGCCCAACGTTTCCTGGAATTCATTAATTCAAATGCCCTGGACCAGCTCGTTCTTACCCCCACTAGAAGTAGCAACATCCTTGACCTGGTCATTACTAACATGGGTGACTGTTGCTCTACACCAATAGTTAATTCCTCCCTGGTTAGATCCGACCACAAACTAATCACCCTGGAAATCCACCCCCCGCCCAACATGCAAAGGTAACCACTATGACAAACTTCTCCAAAGCTAACTTTGAGCTCCTAAAAACAGAGGTGGCTAACTTCATGGCACCCATGCAAATGGAGAATAGTTACATGACCACTGAATCATACACCAATGCAATTTACAAACACGTACACAAATGCATGGATCTCGCCATACCCAATAGAACCAAGACACTCTTCTCCAAAAAAAAGAAACCCAATCTAGTGATCCCCTGCCATAAACAAACTCTACAACAGAAGGAGGAAACTGATGCAGAATAAGGTGAAGTCCCAAGACTGAAAAAACTCCCTTATCAGCCTCAACAAAAAGTTGAGATCCCTCATTAAAGCCTTTAAAGCTAGCTATGAAAACAGAATTTCATCAGATAGTAAACACAACCACAAGGCCTTCTATAGTTATGTAAAGAATTTCCATGGCAATACTCAGATTGGCTCTGAGGTACTGCACAATGGTACCTCCTATGTTGAGCCAACAGATATTGCCAATATACTGGCCGACAGATTCAGTGCCAACTTTACCCCTCCCCCTCAAAGGACCAATCACAATACCAGTAGATTGCCAGGCACCCAGTATTACTACTGCACAGGTTAAAACAGCACTGTCCAAGGCCAAGAATACAGCTTCCACGGGACCTGACAATATCCCTGGCTGTGTTCTACATGAACTGCAGAGTGAACTGCCACCTCACCTATGTGCCCTGTTCAGTCACAGCCTCACCTCAGGCTTTGTCCCTACTGAAAGGCACACTGCTACAGTCATCCCTCTCCACAAAGGAGAAGCAACTACAGACCCTGGGAACTATCGCCCCATTAGCCTGACAAGTCTGATATGTAAAGCTATGGAATGCATCATCATGAACCTAATAAACAAGGATATAGGGAATCTCTAAACTCTGGATCCCACACAGTTTGGTTTTGTGAAGGGTAGATCATGCCTGCTCAACTTGATCAACTTCTTTGAGTCAGTCACCAGAGCTGTGGATGAAGGCAAGGTGGTTCATACAGCCTACCTTGATCTGGCCAAGGTGTTTGACATCATTCCCCATTCAGGAATCATAGAAAAACTCACTAAGCTAGGCATCAATCCCTGTATCACTAGGTGGGTTGCAAACTGACTCTCAGATAGAATCCACAGTGTGAAAGAAGCAGACTCCAAGTCAGACTGCTGACCAGTCACAAGTGGAGTCCCACAGGGTTCGGTCCTGGGTCCTCTCCTCTTTGGTATCTACTTCTCTGAAGTCCAGGCCAACACAAAGGGCCTCTGGCTGACAAAGTTCGCAGATGATTGCAAGCTGGGAGCTATTATTAACTCCCCAAGTGATGCTGACATTCTACAGAAAGGCCTCACTGAGACCAACGACTGGTGTCAAAACCATGGCCTTAAGCTCAATGCCAAAAAATGTGTAGTCGTCCCCTTTTAAGGAAGACCCGGTTCCCATGAATTACCACATCGATGGTAGTCCAATGAATATAGAAGGTGATATAAGAGATCTTGGAACACAGGTTGACTCCAGCTTCTCTTTTGACCACCACATTACCACAGTGGTCAGAAAGTCCTTCTATGTGGCACATCTCATTACTAAGGGTTTTGCATCCAGAAAGAAAGAGGTCATTGTCTCCCTCTACTCTTCCCTCATTAGGCCAGTCATCGAGTACAATGCCCCATTTGGCATGTACCTCACTAGACACCTGCAACAACTGGAGAGGCCGCAAAAGTACCTCACAAAAAAGATCCTAGGCCTTAAACACTTGTCCTATATGGACAAACTCAAAAAACTCCAACTATTCTCTGTCTCATATTGCTTACTTAGAGGCATTCTCTGCTTTGCATACAAAGCCATGTTTGATCCAGCTCTGTTAGAAATGTTACATCTATATTAAAAGCAGTAGAAGTCTTTGAGAAAATCTCTAACTATAAACTTAATTTTAAGAAATCCAAAATATTCCCACTAAAGACACCTACACCCTTTTCATTGTTACCATTGATAGGACAGGTAATGATGGATGAAAGAACAAAATATCTGAGTATTGTATTCTCAACTGATAATAGAGATTTTTTTATAAATAATATTAAATCAACTTGGGATCAGATAACAGATTTGAAAATATGGAGTAAACTGAAATTACCAATGATGGCAAGAACTGCAATTATCAAAATGAATGTTCTTCCAAGAATACTATATATACTCAGAGCCACACAACTTAGAATCACGAGGAAATTTTTTAAACAGCTTCATATAGGACTAGGGAGATTTATTTGGGAGCCTAGGAAAATGAGGATAACATACGAGAAATTGATCGCTCCAAAAAATAGGGGAGGTCTAGATTTACCGGATTTTGAAACTTATTACTTGATAATTAATGCTAACAGAATTTTAAGGGCGATTCACTTTGATAGGGACAGTCTGAAATGGGCACCCAAATGGTTGGTTTTAACTTATAGACATGTAACTAGAGTGGGAATTAACTGTAAAGCTCTACCCTTTTTGAATAGAGGAACACTCAGTAAATTTGACTTAATGGAACACATAAAATGCTATATAACTTCAATTCAAAATCTTTTTACCTCATTAAACTTATTAACATATATGATGGTATTTCAACCACTTCACAAGAACCCAAACATATTATTAGGGAATAAATTGATAGACTTACAGAAATTCCCTCTAATAAAAGATTTAATCATCTTGGATTTCTACCCCTTGCTTGGGATATCAGTTCAAGATATTTTAAAAGAGAAAAGTCTCCCTATTTCCTATCTAATTATTATGAGACAATTAAAAGATCTGGCTACAAATTATTTTAATAACTTTGAATTTAAAGAAGAGGAACTAAATATCTGTCGTAATCTTTGGGAAGCTCTGACACAAGACAAAAAATATATAACTTCTTCATATAAACTGATAAAAGAGATGAAGTATAATAAACATATTCTGTTATCGAATTACTGGAGGGAAAAGTTAAAATTAGTTGATGATAAGAAGATCTTGGAAGCATTTAAACTAACATTAAAGTCTGTATTGCTACAAAAATTATTATTTACGCAACTGATGATATTCAATACCCGTCTTACTCTTCATAAATTTGAATTAAAGAACTCGCCTAACTGTCCATACTGCATAGACCAGACAGCTGACCTGCTTCACATGTTCTGGAGTTGCAAATGCATTTTTAAACTTTGGAATTCGTTAAAACTGCAATTACAGAAAATGGGCTACCAACAATCAACACTCTCTTGGGAATTCATGATCCTACATATTCCCCCAGAAAATTTAGACAAATCAAAAAAGATCATAATCATGAATATTTGTTTATTAATGAAACTATACATAGCTTCAAATTGGTTGAACCCGACTCAGACATCTTGGGAAAATTTTAAAACATTAGCTATAAGACATATATTAGCCCACAAACTGTTACTCAATGACCACAAGAAAAACATAAATAATATTAAAATATGGGAGCAAATCTTTAATATTGTGCTAGCCTAGAGGTTCTTATCCACTGTTACTTAGGATATATATTTATAAGACAGACTCAATCTTAGATTAGTTATTGACTGTAATAATATTAAAAACTGATGGTATTGTCATGTTATATTTTATTACAACAATCTGTTTTAATATATATTGTTTGTATAACTCTTGGAAGCAATCATGTAAATATTGTAAATATATAGTAGTGTGTAGTTATGTAATTGGAAAATAATAAAGACTGATTATTGAAAAAAAAAAACAAAAGGGCAAAATCTGCATAACAACCAAGGGAATTCTTTCCCAGTGTGAAAGCAGCTGTTTGCTGTATTTGGATTTTGATATTACCAGTTCGATGTTTATGTATTCGAAAACCTATACATTCGATCTAGTAATATAGACCCTTAAATAAGTGAGGCAGCATTAATTGTATACACTTTGATAAGAAATCTTCTAAAAACGTTTCCAGCTTGTCGTAATTTCAAGGTCCAGATTTAACATAAAACATCTTAATATTTTCCTCAACGCAGTATAAATTTTTACTTCCATAAGATATTATATTTGAATACTGAATATGCGGGTTGTATAATGTTTTCACATGGCTCAGTTTCTCTCTTCTTCTCTATATTTGTTTCTCTTTTATTTCTGTTCAGATCACAGTGTTGCCAGTTATTGGTACTTTTTCACCTATCATTACTGGAGTTATTTCATGTTTAATAAAGTTTTGCAAAATAAATAAATAAATTTCTACTAAAAAAAAAAAAAAAAAAAAAAGAAATGTTACATCTAAAGAAATCCCAATCCCTTCACACCACACACTCCAGTGACCTCAACCTCATTACCACAATCAACAGAATGTGCTGGAGGGGCAGGTTCATAACCCAGTGACTGCCCATGGCTGTGGAATAGACTTCCTATACATGTCAAACAGAGCACCTCACTGGCCCTCTTCAAGAGAAACCTTGATGAGTGGATGGGGAATAGAAAATTCACCCCAGGGATCACTCTAGCGGCTCTACTCAACAGAGACACTGCGAACTAAGGTCGGGTGGCACGATGTTGGGGTAATCCTATGGGCTATGTTTTTAAAGGCTCCAGGGCCATTAGCTTAGTCCACACCTATGAACCTATGATCTAATCAGTAGTAGTGTGTGGGATGGGTGCTTATTGTCCTTAATGCACTTTTAGACCCCTGTTTTTACTGCTTGCCTGGAATAGACTGGTTTAAAATGAAACAATATATATCTTCCACACCGACTACTAAGTGTATAAAAGTTGATATGTTTAACATTGTAAAGTATTTCTGATTTTTTGTTATTGAGGATAGCTTGTCTGTGATGAATAAAGGCCTGCTGCTTTGGAGCACTACCTGGGTTTCATGTTTTTGGAAATTATTGTGGCTGAGCTCAAAAGGCATGAGTTTGAGCTGGATGTGGCAGAGTTAAAGATCTTAAGATTTGCACTGGGTGTGACGAGGGTGGACAGGATCAGGAATAAGTATATTAGAAGGTCAGCCCAGGTTGGAAGGTTTTGAGACAAAGCCAAAGAGGCAAGATTATGTTGGTTTGTACATGTGCTGAGGAGGGATGCTGAGTATATTGGGAAAAAGATGCTAAGGATGAAGCTACCAGGTAACAGGAAAAGAGGAAGGCCTAAGATAAGGTTTATGGATGTGGTGAGAGAGGACATGCAGGTGGTTGGTGTGACAGAGCAAGATGCAGAGGACAGGAAGAAATGGAAACAGGTGATCCGCTGTGGCGACCCCTAATGGGAACAGCCGAAAGAAGATGATGATTGTGGCTGAGCTCATCAACAAAGTTTTAAGACTACTAGTTCTTCTGTTTTTTTATTATCCTCATCATTCATGTTGGTGAAGTTGGATCTAGACAGATTCATGTGCTTGTTCATTTGTTTATGTCTGTGATCTTTGGTTTTGTGCCCAAGGATTTATTCTGGCATTAGGAATCCACTTTGTTGGCTCTTCTCAGCATGGAGAATACAGAGATTTGAGACCTAATGATTGTACCAATATGGGACGGCGAAGGTCAGCACCCCAACATTACTACAACTGACAACCCACAAGATAATAATGTGAATATGAAATCTGGTAATTTTGTAAAACTAGAAAAGCAACTTAAACTGCCACAAGGTCTGTTCTGGGAGGAAATATATTTGGAACGGCGTAGAGATAAAAGAAGATTACCAAGCGGACTGAAACTTAATAAAAGGTTCATCTGGAACAATGTACGTGAAGAACTAGCCCAGGAATGTACTGATATTCTCGAGGAAGTTAGTTTCAAACTAATAGACCTGCTTATCAAACACAGCAAAGAAAACCAGGGCACCACAAAGGAAGTGACTCAGACTCTTGAGACTGAATGTAAGCAGGAGGCAGATTATAAACAGAAATTCCAGAATGTGGCAAAGAAGGTTCTCAATTATCAGAAGTCCATCCAAGAGACAACCATTCAGAAAATGAACAGAGATCAAATGGACAAAGATTTTCCACAAGATGTCAAGAAGCATAGATCCAGAAGGGGAGGTGGAAGTGGATGGCAGAACTACAAGAGATATTTTAACAGGACAGCGAGCAACAGGGGAAAGCAGATACCTACAGTTATCACCAATAATGCCAGTAACAATAATTATGATGCCACTAATGCCATCAATAATTACATTGACAATAATTTTGACAACAACAATCTGAATATTCAAACTGGTACTGCTGGTGGTAGGAATGAACATGTTTGTCACAACGTGAACACACCCACAGGACCAGATAGACAAATGAGAGACAGAAAAATGGAGGACCGACCAATGGCATCCAGTACCCCTCAGACCCCACAGACAGACATGAGAGAACACTGGAATCCTACCCAGCCACAATACAACTCCAAGGGCTCATATCATCAGAGCTCAGTACACATGAACAGGAATTATCATCACCACAATTACAACTACAACCAGAGATACAGCCCACCAAGATTCCTGACAGAAGAAGCAAACTGCCATCAGAAACCATTGAGGGAGGACCAGAACAACTGGAGGAGGAGGAGGCAGTGGACAGGGTGAGAGAGTTGAGGTACCTTGGGAACAACACCTTTTACCCATCAGGGCCACAAGTCTGCAGACAGAATTAGCCCCCAGGATCTGGAATCATTCAAAGAAACCAGTGACAGCACTTGAAGAAAACATGTTTAACAGGGGACTTACTTACCAGTGACAGCACTTGAAGAAAAAATGTTTAACAGGGGACTTACTTTCATACCTCATGGAATATGCAATGAGACAAAAACCATCATTGATTTAAAAATGTATGTGAGGAAGTTGAATTTGAAACTTTTCTTTCATGAGAAAAACAACATGGAGGAAGATAAACCTATAGAAGAAAAAATTAAAAGACCCAATAGTTTTTGCCCCCACTGCATCCCACACTTGCAGCCTTTGAGATAAAATCCAAGCTCAACATAAGAAAAGTTCTCAAAAATCACCACAACATCATTTTTATAATATTATAAAGGATGAGATATTAGCACTTAAGAATTTGAGCAATGATAGACCTAGACGTTTTATGAAGACTGACAAGGATGGGGGCATACTACTTACAGATACTATCAGTTATATAATGAAAATAGAGAACATGCTGAACACACCCAAGCTTTATTCTAAACATTCCTTTGAAGAGGTTAAAATGGCTATATAGAATGGAAAGATGAGCTAACCATAATGTTTAATGAAGAACTCATTAGTGAAAACTTTTTTGAGTATTTAAACACACCTCACCCCATTTTGCCTTGTTTTTGGGATTCCCAAACCCCAGAAGAATAGGGAAGATCCACCTTATAGACCTGTTATTGCAAGTGGAGGTTCCATATCAAAGGCCACTGCCATATACATAGATTTTATTCTACAGCCTCTTCCTAAAAATAACTCATCTTTTATTTTAGATTCACTTGATTTTTTTAAGAAAAATATAAAAAGTATATGTGAATGAACAAAGCTTATTGGTAACAATTGACATTGAAGTCCTATACAGTGTGTTACCACACAGGTACTGTATTGAAGCAGCTACAGAGATAGAAATAACAATGCTACACAAGTGCAAACTGAACACTTGCAAAAGCTAATAGACTTGGTGTTGAGTTACAGTTTTTTTCAGTTTCAATGGCCAGTCTTACAAACAAATGATTGGGATAGCCACGGGTGCATCTATGGCCCTTAGCCTCACCAATGTAGCTTTAGGCAAGTGGGAAAAGGAATTTGTGCTGCAAAGTGAATACTGGAGATTTATGACCAAGTAACTTTGCTTTACTGATGATGTATTTATTGTCTGGCAAGGTGAGAAAGCTAAACTCACTGAGTTTATCCACCACATCAATAAATCCACCCTTTTCTGAAATTTACCACTTACATCAGCTCAGATTCAATGAAGTTCTTTGATATGACTGTCAGTATTGATAAAGACAGAGGAAGATTAATTAGTAACTTATACAGGAAACCAACAAGAGTGAACTAATTACTTCACAGAGACAGTATGCATCCAGTAAAACAAAGCACAATGGAATAAAATCACAAGGCTACAGATTAACACGCATTACCACAGATTTGGCCCCTTTCCTCAAAAATATGAATGTTCTTGAAAATGATTTCTTAACCAGAGTATATGGATCAAACATGATACATAGGATCCTGGATCCCATTAGAGATTCTAAAACTAACAATGACTCCTATGTGGAATAGGCCTTTTGGTAGAATTATGCAACAAGGCCACCCTAACCCAAAAAAAGAAAAAAGTAAAGACAGTTGCATTCTTACTTACATCTGTAATTTCAATACAATTAGAGCCATTATTAAGGATAACTGGGCCATCCTCACTGACAATCAGCAGCTTGTAAGGGTTTTAGGAGCACTCCCTACTTTTGTATATAAAAAGAGCAGAAGCATACATAGCTATGTGAAAAAGAAAATTAAGGAACACAAGGATGACATAAGCACTAAAATCTGTGGGCCATCTACCTGCATTTTCTGTGAGTACTTGATGGAGTGCGACTTATCTGCATGCCTCTGTCTTAAAAAGATGGTGAAATCTTTAGAAGGTGGTAAATGTAATACTGAAAATGTTGTATATAGGGCCAATTGTAGTGACTGTCCTGTATTCTATGTGGGTAAGACTATGAATAAACTGAAAAGGAGGATTCTGGGTCATCTTTCTGACATCAGACATAAATGTCAGAGGAACGCCTTATCCAAACACTTATTAGAACACCCCAGACATTCTGGTTTTAAATGTATCATTCTGGACTGTGTGGAGATGGATGAGCTTAAAGGGGATGTCAGTGGTGTTTTGGGGAAAAAAGAATTACGCTGGCAGCTGAAATTAAATGCATTCAGAAAACTAGGACTTAACTACTATTGCTCTATTAAGAGTGTGTTGAATTTACGTAAGCTGCCACACAATCTGTAAACATTTTTTAAGGAATTTTTGAGGAAATATTTTATTTACTAAAGGTACCAAACATACTAAAAATAATAAAAAAATTATGTGTAGAATGTGTATAAATATATATATATATATATATATATATATATATGTGTGTGTGTGTGTGTGTGTGTGTATATATATATATATATATATATATATATATATATATGTATATATGGGTCCCCTACTATTTACCGAAACATCGATTCACCGACAAAGAAATCACCGACACCAAACGACCGACAACGCAGTTGACCGACACGCTGGAATCCCGACAGCCGGAAGACCGACAAGGGGAATGTGTAAGCGCGACCTGGTAAGTATGCGATAGTGAGGGATTTAGGAGTAGGGAGCGGACAGGTAAGTGTGCAATAGTGAGGGATGTAGGGTTAGGGTGTGTGATAGGTGAGTGTGCGGTAGTGTCGGAGCTTGGGGTTAGGGGTGAGTAAGTGAGTTAGGGTTAGGGTGCAGGTAGGGAGAGTGTGCGGTAGTGTCGGAGCTTGGGGTTAGGGGTGGGTAAGTGAGTTAGGGTTAGGGTGCAGGTAGGGAGGGTGTCTGGGAGTGTCGAAGCTTTGGGTTAGGGGTGGGTAAGTGAGTTAGGGTTAGGGTGCAGGTAGGGAGAGTGTGCAGTGTCGGAGCTTGGGGTTAGGGGTGGGTAAGTGAGTTAGGGTTAGGGTGCAGGTAGGGAGAGTGTGCGGTAGTGTCGGACCTTAGGGTTAGGGTTTGGGTTAGGGCTAGTGGATATGTCCTGTAGTGTACTGTGTTGTTTACGTGTAGTGTGTCGGTGTTATGGTGTTCGGTGTTTTGCGTTGTCGGTACTTTTGTTGTCGGTCGTTTGGTGTCAGTGATTTCTTTGTCGTGAATCGTTTGGTAAATAGTAGGGGACCGATATATATATATATATATATATATATATATATATATATATATATATATATATATATATATATATATATATATATATATATATATATATATATATATATATATATATATATATATATATATATATATATATATATATATATATATATATATATATATGGGATCTGTACAGATCCCCGACGGCACTTTCTGCCAAAGCAGAAATCACCGAGCATACATAACTGAAAGTGCTGTTCAACAAAGCAGCACTTTTGGTTATGTATGCTGGTTGTGCCGGTTGCACTGCGGTGCAGTTAATGGAGAATTCCCTTTTCCCCACTGTAGTGCGACTTCGGAGTGAGAATATAAAAGTAGAGAGGGTGTGGGGGGCACAGCCCCTCACATGGGGGTGCAGGGGGGCTTGCCCCCCCTGCATAAAAGAAGATTTATTGTTTTTTGGGGGGGTTTTCGAATGGACTTTAATGAAAGCACTTTTGTTAAAGTGCATTCGGTTATTGTGGATTTGGACTATTGAACTTTCGTTCAATAGTCCTAGATCCACATATGTTTAGTTACTCTAACCTCAATTCTGATTTGATTAGATTTAGTACACTCTTGCAACATACCAAAGATTTAAATGGTAGATTCAAAACATGCATTTTTATTGCTGCTATTACCATAAACTTTTGTTATAATTCCCCCAGTTAGCATACTGGTGCATGCTTATGCACACTCATGCACATACCTGCACATGTTTGTACATTACTAGTTTACTTCATTGACGGTTTTCTGTATTTTTGTATGTTTTTTCTACTGGTTTTCATTGTATAAACATTTTTGGGGCTGTAAACATAAAAACCTGTCATGACAGGTGTTCTTTTTTCTCTCAACTGCAAATTACTAATGCTTTTTTCTGAGCTGTAAATAATTTAGTTTTTTTGCAGACTATTACATATGGATAGATGCTTATTAAATATTATTACACAGATATATATTTAAATTTATAGTGTTCTAATTAGATAATGTTTATCGTTAGATAGCTATGTATATATTTATATTTATAGTGTTCTAATTAGATAATGTTTATCGTTAGACAGCTATGTGTGTTTTTTCTTGTATCTGTCTAGTTAGTTGTTTTTATTTATCTACCTATGTATATTTTAGTTCTTTTCACAATCCTGATGAAGGCTTTATTGAATTAGTTAGCCGAAAGCGATTTTAGTCAAAAGTCAGTCTTTCTATATGTATGTTATGCTTTAATACCTGATTTTGGAATGTGGGTTGCAAATAGATCGATAGTGTTTTCCTTACATTAGGATTTAGTTTGATCTAATCAGTAGTAGTGTGTGGGGGTGGGTACTTGCTATTCTTAAATGCACTTTCACAGCCCGTTTTATATTGTTTGCCTGGAATAGGCTGGTTTAAAATTAAACAATACATATATTTTCCACACCTACTTCTAAGTGTATAACAGCTGATATGTTTAACATTGTAAAGTATTTCTGATTTTTTGTTACTGAGGATCATTTGTCTGTGACGAATAAAGGCAGCTTGTTGCTTTGGAACACTGCCTGGATTTCATGATTTTTGGAAATTATTGTGATTGATCTCATTAACGAATTTTAAGACCGCTAGTTTTTCTGTTTTTTATTTTTACCAAAACACTCGTGTCGGTCAGGTTGGAACTAGACAGATTCCTCGGCTCGTTCATTTCTTTGTTTTTTTTTTTGTTTTTTTTTTATGCTTATCCTGCACATCCAAACATGTGCCCAGTAGCATATCTGAATAGGGCTTAAAACAACAAGAATCATATTTTCCAGTAACATTTAGCATCTGTTTTAATTTTTTTTTTTTGCCTTCTGTTGCATGTATTTAACAGTAATACAAAATGCTGGTATATATAATTTGGGGGGTACAGCGAGGGGCTTTGCTACCCCTGCAAAAGAAGTCTAAAGGATAAAGGCAACTAGAAATATACTCTTCTCTGGGGTTTTGATCTTTTTAACATTTCAACACTTCGCTTTTCGAGTGCTTACATTTCAATAGAGAGCCAGACTGTGGTGTGTAAATAATGCAGGACATCAGAGTTCCTGATGTCTTATTTTTTAGAAAAAAAATGCATGTTGATGCAAGTTTCATTATTCTTCTAACTTCTGAACATACCTCTCAACTGTCCAGATTTTTGCATCATATTTTTTCCATTCAAACCTAGCATTTCTGATATGTATTTAAAACCCGCAGTGGTGCTACTGCGGTAGCGTTGTCGCCTCACAGTAAGACGCTGTCCAGTTCGATTCTCAGCTAGAGCATCTTCTGCATGGAGACATGCGTGAATGGGCATACCTTCGTTGAAGGTTGTGCATCAGGGCTGGTAACTCGGCATGTAAAAATCAACTACCAATTATTAGCGGACCGGAGTTCTGCTGTGGTGACCCCTAACTGGGAAAAGCCGAAAGACACATACACAATTTTACTATGTCTGCATTAATTATCACATTAATGCTCTGGTTTCAGTAGTATCTTACTGGATGTTGCAATATTTATGAGGTTAGTGAGAAGGTCCACATGAATATTCATTAAGTATTCAGACATGTCATTGATTGATGGGTGATGGGTGGGATTTGGGCAGGGTTTGCTACTACTCATGGGGGGTACGAGGATTCACTATAACTGCCAAGTGTACTCGTCATTCTTGTTTTATTAGACATTTCATGTGAGTAAAAAGCTAAGATCAAAAAATAGTAAATGTATACATTTTCCTTTGATTCATTTTAGGTTGTTGGTAGCTGATTTGCTGAGCAAGTATGTGAGCTGCTACTTTTCAAATCCACTTTGTAGCCCTAGGGCCACAGTCTAGTCCACCAAGGCATTTTATCTGGTCCTCAGTATGTCCTATAACAAACTGTTTTGAATGAATGGAGGGATACATTTTGGAGATGGTAATGTGGACCCTGAACCATATGGTAAGTGGCCCTTGAGAAAAAAGGTTAGATACCTTTGGGTTATAGTGTATTGTAATCTTCCCATGTAAAATATCTAACCCCACCTATAGTCCAGATAACCATACCTATAAAGGTGCCAGCATTGTTAAGATTAAAGTTGTACTACACTGTTCTGGTAGTCTGTACCTTTACTCAATGAAAAACACCAAGACAGTTTTGCTGTTATGACATTTGTTTAGTATGCATACGAAGTTAACATCTAGTTAAACAAATGAAAGGTAATACGTCAAACATACTTCGGCTTAGAATAATCAGAGTCTCTCATACAAAAGAAAAAAGTCCTAATCTTATAGTGTCTTTTCTGCCTGCATCAGCAGTTTTGGAAATCAGCCAGAATAATATGTCTTACCTCTCAAGCTGGTCTGCTGAGAGTTTGTTTTCCATATCTTAAACATTCTGTTCCTGAAGAATAACTCTTTTTGTCCTTGGCCTGTCTTGCGTATCATATTGATGAGACACAGCTGCATACAAGAGTTCATCTTGTCCTGCTTGTAGATAATAAATTTCACAAGCTGCACAGTTTATAAGAGATAAAACATTTTACTTCTGATTCTTATTAACAATGAATGCCAAGCTATATGTTTTTTTGCCAAGAGTTCAAACTAAGTACACTCTACACTCTACACACTGAAATGCAGAATATTTATTTTACATTTTCAGAAAAAATCCATTGAAACTCATTTTAACCTGTTCGTTACTCTCACAATTCCCTCTTTTATTTAGAAGGCGGAAAATGACCGTCCAGTTTCTACTTCAGTTGTACACATTGAAACCTTTTCCAGTTTATCTAGGTTAACTATCATGATTTGTTAGATGCTATAAGTTTTCTGCAAATGGCAACTTAGGTAGCAATTCCAGATAGTTAATATGACTATAATGCCTAACACTACTAATACAGGATGTATCAACCAACCTAACAGTTTTTTTTCCTGATTTTGACCAACCAGTAAAGATATCCCACCAATTGTGAGCAGTGTCTTTTTTGGTCTTTTCAGCCAAACTAAATAGTTTATCATTTGCAATGATGCTTAATGCCTCATAATACAGAATACTTTTACAGTAATATAACCTTTCCACATAAGTGGCATTAATCTCATTTCAACTGTTTCAGACTTGGCATTTGCTGTGAGTCTACAAAAACAGAAAACATGAAGTCGCTTAATGACTTTCAACTGATCTCTATGAACAAGAATCATTTTGCTTCTTTTCTTTCCTTTAACTTTGTATACTAGAGGTCCTAACAGAGCAATTATTTCAAAAGGTGCTTGCCAATTACTATCTCATGGACCATCCATCTGGAACGTCTTGATTAATACTTCTGTCCCTGAGGGAAGGTTTTCTTCTGGCATAGCAGGATCCTTTGACCGTAATTTGAATGCTTGCATTTCTGATAAACTTTGACACGTTTCAGAAATATCCTTTTACCATTGTTGATGCTGTGCAATTTTTAATAATGGTATGTTTGTACTAACAGTAGAATTGAATGGCAATTGTACAGGCATTTTCCTGCCCGTCATGACTTCAAAAGGTGATATCCCTGTTTTACTGTGAGGAATTGCTCTGACACCCAGCAAGATTCCAGGCAAATGTTTTACCCAATTTATGCCTTTTTCCAAGCAGGCTTTCTTAAGGCATTCCTTAAGAGTCCTGTTCATTCTTTCAACAATCCCATTGGACTGAGGATGGTAAGGAACATGAAATCATTGCTGGTTACCAAGCAAATCACACAAAGCTTTTATCAGTTTACTGACAAATTGTTACTCGTTATTGGATTCGATAACTCGTGGCCATCCCCAATGACAAAAAAAATGTTTCCATAAGGCTTCTGCTGTAGCCTTAGCTGTCATTGTTTTTGTAGGAATTGCTTCTACCCAGTTTGAAAAAACATCAGCTACCACTAGAAGATACCTGTACCCACATTGAGCTGGGGGTAATGGACCTGCAGTCAATTTGGATGGCATATCAAGGTCCATCTGCTGGAGATACCCTTAGTAATTGTGCCTTTTTTAATTGAGCATTAACCTGCAACCATATTAAGCATTCAGCATGCACTAAATCACAGATTTTCTTTAACTGTGGATACCAGCACTTGTTCTTTACAATGGGCCACATCTTTTGTGTACCCAAATGTCCCAATACCTGATGATTAAATTTCACTAACTGTCGTGCCTGTTGGTACGGTATATAAGGAAGACTAGAACCGTCTTCAAAACATTTTGCATAACATTTCCCTGGACTTTCTCCTACAAGAGTACATTTTTCTGATTCTTCCTGCAGTCCAACCTTAGTTTGGATCTGCAGCAAATTATGCTGCAAATTCTGAGCTGAAAATGTCTGTATGGCATGTACTGCAGTGGTTTTATCTGGTACACCAGAAATGTGTTCTGTAGGATACAATTGCATTCCTTTCTTGGCTGCCTTTTTTGCTATCTGATCAGCATAGTTATTTAACTGAAAAGTTTCATTTGTAGCTTTTGGATGAGTTTTACCTTTAATATACTGTAGCAACCCACAAGGGACTGACTACGAACCAAATTCCAAATAGTCTGTAACACAGAAGCATGCTTGAGTGGTTTGCCCATATTATCAACAGACCCTCTCCTTGCCCATGTAGACATATGCAGCCGCAGAGAATTAACTACATATGCACGGTCTGAAAAAATATTGACAGGTGGAAAATTCTGTAACACATAAAGAACTGCTTCCAGTTCAGCTCGCTGAGGAGACATGTGCCCCGGTAACTGAATCAGAGTCGGCTGTCCCATAGAAGGGTCTTTTGGTACTACTACAAATCCAGTCCAATATTGTCCATTGTCCAAAAATTGAGCACCATCAACAAAGACGGATGGCCTGCCTTCCTGAAAATCAGGAGACAGAATGGGCTTTTCTAGATTTGAAATGTGCCTAATGCATTTGTGTTGTTTTCCTTCATATTACATGAAGTTAGATAAGTAATACTTATCTCTTGCCTTTATTGTAACTTGCTTAACACTAAATAATGCCAACCATTTTGCAAACACTGCTTGACTGACGTCATCAATCAGTTTATTTAGCTGAGTCTAATTTACCGAAGCCTGTATGGCATAATGTGGTGTCTGTACTATAATGTCTTTAGAAAAAGCTGTTAGGTATTCAGTTTGTTTTAAACCCCAGTAAATGGCCAAAAGTTGCTGAATGCACAGTTGATATCCCCTCACAACATGTGTTATCTTTCTACTAAAGAATGTAATGGGGCATAAAGTCTTTTCCATTCTAGCATCAGGGCCCTGAGGCCAATCCTGTAAAAGCACAACAGAGAGTGTGTTGGGTCCAGTTGCTGCCTGTAACACAAAGGGACATGTAAAACTTGAAGCTACTAATTCTGTAGCCTTGGTCAATGCTGCCTTTAAATCACAAAAAGCCATATTTTCCCTTGGTCCCCACTCCAGAAAGGGTAATTCTTTCTGGCTAGAAAGCATGTCATGCAGAAGAACTGCCATGCTGGCATAATCCTCTATGAATTCCTGTGCAACTCCGAAATGGGAGACAGCTTATCCATTTGCACAATTCCCTACACCCTCTCTGAACAAGGAGTATGCCCAGAAGTATGTAAAATAGTACCTAGAAATTTTACTTCAGATGACATGAATTGTACCTTTTCACTTTTAACCTTAAACTCTGCCTCCTGCAGTGTTTGAAGGACCTGTGTCACTTTAGCTAAATGCTGTTCTTTTGTTTCAGACTGTATTAGTATGTCATCAATGTAATGCAAAACGGAATCATCAGATTCTAGACCTTGTAGTATTCGTCCAACTATTTGGTGAAATATAACCAGACTGTTTTGAAACCCTGCGGTAACCGTGTCATGACATACTGTTCATTTTGAAAAGTAAAGGCAAACCTTTGCCAATCTTTTTCCTGCAGTGGTACTGCAAAGAAACCATTAGCTATGTCTATGACCGTAAACCACTGACTTTGTGGTTTTATTTTTGCGCCAGCTCTGGAACCCCTGGAATCAGATGAGCCCGGGGAGTCATGAATTGGTTTACTTTACGTAAATCAGTAATCAATTGATAAGTGCCATCTTTCTTTTTAACTGTCCATATGAATGAATTTGTAGGGCTATTTCCATTTTGAGTTATTCCCACATCAAGCCATCATTGTATGCAATTTTGCATGTCTGTCTCTGCTCCCTTTGGGATCGGATACTGTTTTTGAAATGGTGGAATAAAATCTTCATCACTACCTACAGAAACTGCTTCCTGTAGCTTCCCACAGTCTGTAGACCCTTGAGACCACGACGTAGGGAACTGTTGTTTTACCTTTCACCATACTTCATTTTCAGTAGGGCAAATAGTACGGCCCTTTTCAGAACTGGTTGATGCATGTATTGCCTCAATCATACACAACTTGGGACGTTGTCCTTGCCATATAATGCCATTAGGAAGGTCTATGACAATTCCTATTTTGAACAATATATCCTTTCCCAAGATTGTGGAAGTGCAAGAATTATGCATCAAAAATACCCCTTTCACTGTTTCCCCTTGACAGGAGAATTGTACTTGTACAGGTTTACTACCTATGGCTAGACATCCAGAGCCATTAAAACCTGAAATACATGTATGCTTAGACAAGTCAAGAGGTAAATGCCTACCTGTCACTGAGATAGCCGCTCCTGTATCTAGAAGAACATCTTCCCACAGGTTCCCTTCTACCCAAATGTTAATAAGTGGTCGTCTATCTTTCCCCTTCTTGAAGTTAGTCAAGAAAGAGACTTGGGTAAGGTATAGTAGATCTACTTCCCACACCAAATCATCAGTGGTATTGGACTGCAAAGGGCATAATTGCAGTGTTTCCTTGACTTCTTCACAGTCAACATAAGAAGATCGATTGAGTTCCTGATGCAAGGCTATTTGCTGCTGATAATTCAGAATTACTGGACCCTCAGGAACAAAGTCAGAAGGAACAGTTGTATGCTGTGTGCTAACAATATTACCTTGTACATTTGCAGTAGGTGTCACACCATCCCTTTGCTGTACTGGGAATACTGAATGCTGAGTGTTTGTGGTATATAGGGGTTGTTGCTGTAGTCCCCTATTACCCTCTCTCCATATTGTTGTGAAGTGTACTGCTGTGTTTGTACTTCTGGCTGCATTACCTGTTGCTGTTGTGGTACATGTGACTTTTCAAAAATTTTCACGGTAAGAAACTTACGCTTTGCCTCTTGTTCCTGGCGCAATCTGCGATAATATTTACAATCAGTTTTAGTATGACCCACCCGTTCACAGGAATAACAAATAGGCTGTCTCTTTGGAGGACCCTCTACAGATTGAGTAACTTGAGAAGCTAATTGAGTGGCTGGGAGAGCTGATGCTGCCTGTTGTTGCCCCTGTATAACTTGCCCTTGATATGATTGTCCTATTACCTGCTGTGGGACTTGCTGTCCCTGATTAATCCATCTTCCACACCCCCTTCCCCTTACTTCACTAACAATGGGGGCAGAACGGGGAATGTAAATCTTCTGCTTATGAATAGCATTATCTTTACACTTAATACATTCTCTCAGCAATTTATCTACTAACTCTGTCAGCGTATTTGAAGATTCCTCATAAATAAGTTTGATATTCCCTGGGATACCTTCCAAATGGTCTAAAAAGGAGCGCATAACAGCTTTTTGAAAATTGTCATCTTTTAAATATTTGTCATCAGTGCCATTAACTAGCATATATGCCAACTGGTAATGTTCAGCCTGTTCTTCCATGGAATCGCAGACTGTCATTTGAAACTAATCTAAAAGTGTTGGTGTGAGAGATTGCCCTGTAGTGTATGTCAACAATACTGCTTTCATTCTTATGTGTGGTTTGTATTGGATACCACTTTTGCTGAATATAAGCCATGAAACGCTGAGGAATAAAATTCCAGAAGCAATGCTCAAGTGCATCACTCCATACAGTGCCTATAGTTTTAAGAAATGTAATCATGTTATTAAAAATACCCTTCTGTTCATCCCACTTAGGGAGAGTTTCTAACATCCTAGACTGATGATAAACTTCAGCAGAAAAAACAGCTGAGGCTATGATAGGACTGATAACAGCAGTTTCTAGTGCTTTAGATTGATATTTTTAGCTAAGTTTGCTGCTCTAGCAGCCTCAGATTCCTGTGTGTCTAATTGAGCTTGTAATGTGTTTATCTCCTCTCTTGCAACAGTTATGTCATGCTGTGCATCAACCAGTTGCTTGCCATATGTTTCGTGCAAACTGACAACTTTATCAATTAATCCTTCTATCATACCAATAGATTTACTGCCTTTTTCAATAACAGTTTGTGTAAAGGTTTTAATTTTAGTCTGTGAGACTTTCAAAAACTGAGAAAATTCCTTTGTACATTCAGCAGTGTAAGTATGCATATTTTACCAGACGCATTCCATTCATCACAGTAAGTCTGAAAGTGACCCATGAGGTCAAGATCTTGCTGGTTGCTAACTTTAGCAATCCAGTCTTTAAACTCCTGCAAATCAGACTGTAAAGTACAAACTTTGACATTTGCATCACCCTCTAATAAATCTTTTGCAACAGGATATATAGAAACAGGAACCATTGTCTGTGCTTCAAGCATTACTTTATCCTGGTTGTGTTCCAGGTGTTGTACAATATGTTTATGACAAGGCATGCAAAAAGCAACATTTAAATAATTACAAATGGCACATTTCTGAATATTTTGTGACACTTTAGCCTTACGCACATACCAATCAAAGGATGCAATCCATTTGCATAATGCAGGGTTGTCGGTTTTCCCTAACAAAGACTTACAAGTGCTAATATGCTGATCATACCATATCTGTAAATAATTCCACACATCTACATATGATTTGGATACATCAACAGTAAAGGATTTGGTGCACTTCTTGGCATTTTCATGAATTGCATTCATTGTTAAAAGAAAAACAGAAGAAAATATTTACCACAAATGTTCAGGACAAGGTAGCCAGTCTTGACACGGACATCATTTGTGGGAGAATTCTCTGCTGTCTTTCACTAGATGCTGGTGAGATGAATTTTTGGCAGTATAAAATCGAACTCTATATCACCAACTGTCTGAAGGAGAATTTCTGTACTGCCCTGTACTGCACTGCAGTGTTTGCCCTCCAGTCAATGGTCAATGGACAAAGTTTTAGGAAGAGAAGAATCGATTCTAAAAAGGTCTGTGCTGGAATGTCATGCTGTGAGAGGCACCTCTTCAGGTCCCCCCCCCCCCGGTTGTTTGCACTGGACTGGTCTCACCACTGTTAAGATTAAAGTTGTACTATACTATTCAGGTAGTCTGTACCTTTACTCAATAAAAAATACAGACAGTTCTGCTGTTATGACATTTGTTTACTGCATACGAAGTTGACATCTAGTTTAACAAATGAAAGGTAATACATCAAACGTACTTCAGCTTCGAATAATCAGAGTCTCTCATACAAAAGAAAAAAGTCCCAATCTTTATAGACTTTTTTGCCTGCATCAGCAGTTTTGGAAATCAGCCAGAATAATATGTCTTTCCTGTCAAGCTGGTCTGCTGACAGTTTGCTTTGCATATCTTAAACATTGTGTTCCTGAAGAATAACTCTTCATCCTTGGCCTATCTTGCGTATTATATTGACGAGACATAACTGCATACAAAAGTTCATCTTGTCCTGCTTGTAGATAATAAATTTCACAAGCTGCACAGTTTATAAGAGATGCTTCTGATTCTTATTAACAATGAATGCCAAGCTATATGTTTTTTGACAATAGTTCAAACTAAGTACACTCTACACACTGAAACGCAGAATATTTATTTTACATTTTCAGAAAAAAATTCACTGAAACTCATTTTAACCTGTTCATTACTCTCACACGCAATGTCAAATGAAATACTGCTGGAAAGTAAAATATCTACAGAGCACAAAAAATGCTTGAAGGCAATTTCACACCATGACTGAAAACACTCATAATAATAATAATAATAATAATAATAATAATAATAATAATAATAATAATGAAACACAGCTGATGTATGTTCGTTCACATTCTCTTATTCTGTCTGTGTCTCAGGTTAATTCTATCATTTTAAAAGCATCCTTGATCATTTCAGCTATAGTTTCATGTAGTAGTATGCTGTAAAATACTTTCAAATACATGTGTAATGTTGGCTGTAGCTGTTGCCCTTTAACAAACTCAATGCACGATATATGTGAGTGTATATTTTGCATTGTAATACTCCCATTGAAGTCAATGGACACGTAACAATCTGTCAGTCAGTGTGACACCATACCTCCATTGCTGGTTAATCAACACAGAAATGCCTGAACCTACCAGAATTTAATTTGGGGGTTGGCTATTACACTACATAATAGCTGATTATATTAAGAGGTGGTGAGAAATTCCTTTGTACATGGCGTGCCCTGATTTATGCTTCAAAGTCAACAAAAAGGCATGGCATGCTGATATTGTCAAGACACCTGTATCTGGAACACATAGGTAGTTATAGTCAGATCTTCTTTGTAATGCACTGAGGTTTATATGCTTCCCCATTTACAGAAAAACTATGTAGGATTGTAAAGTGCTGTAAACTTAAAAGCATACAAGACAGCAAAGTACAACTCAAAAAAACACAAAATAACACCAGCACTTTCCTTATTTATTCAGCAACAGTGATTTGGCACTTCCAAAGGTGCCAGATCAAAGAAGGAAGGTGCAGGGGTTATTTTGTGTTTTTTTGCTGTACACTTAAGACTGTCACACAGCAGCCAGAAGCTGTGTCCCTTGGGTAATCATCCGTAAGTGGTCTTGGTTTGTTCTGCCACACTTTTTGGGAGTATGAAGTTCCTAATGCCTTTAAAACAGTTTTAGCTTCTTTCTCACAGCTGTTCTGTGGTGGCTGACACTGGCGCACTGTTAACTCTACAGACTTGAGACTGGAGTAATAGTGCTAAGAAGGATGGAAAATGTAACTATGGCTTGTATTATTTTATATTAATACATGTGTTATTGCTCAGAATGTGAGGATTTAATAGTCTTCAGAATGTTTGTCTTTCTGATGTCAATAACCAGCTTTATGCATGGCTTTCTAATGTAATTGTGACACCTGTAATTGCAAATCCTGGTATTACAGAAAAAGTGCAGTGAAACTAAAGAAAAAGAAATGCGTCTGGAGCGTTTCTCCCCAAGGCCACTGCTGAAAATTGTCTCGTTCCAAGTTGGACTTTCCCGGTCAACAAATGTTAAATAAATAAATAATAAATAAAAGCGAGTATGTAGACATTTACTGTTCTCCAAGTTATACCAGAACATCAGGGAGAATTTAAAATATATTTTTAAAGCTATAAAACAAAAAAAAAAGATTAAAATGCTTAGCGGATTTTAAAGCTGCAGTCCCATCAGGGGGACACAACTTCTGGTCACTGTATGTGGTAGTGCCAGGTTTGTAAAACACTTCCTGGTCCTGTACTATCTTCTCTTTCTGTAAACAGGAATCTTAAAGCATAAAGCTCTGTGTACTATAAACGTTCTGTAACCAGGAAGCTTTAAGCATAAAGCTCCATGTACTACACAACTGTGATCACAGCTCTCCAGTCTTAATTTGTTCTTGATGCGATATCAAGAAACACCTCTTGAACTATGCTCTGCTGCTCAATGAAGGTGAATTCCTTGGCATCACATCTCAAACACCATTTTGTTATGATCAGAGACCCTGTCAAAGTCCTGTATATGGAAGCAGTGGAGATGTTAAGCCCCAAGTTGCATGGTAGCTAACCCTGCCCATACTACAATATAAGCATGTTTATTACATTACCATAAATAAGCTTTCATATATAAATAAACATTTCATATTCTTGGCACCTAAGAATGCATACTACATTATAATATTAAAGTACAATGACAGAATGATCTGAGACATAAATGAGCAATAGGAAAATAAGTGTAACTGTTTCTGCTAAAAGCAGTCACTTCTATTAAGAAGCATACCGCTGTATAACAGTGTGATATGTTTCCAGTCATACTGTTGTCATTCGTCCCACACTTGCTACTTTTTACACTTTTAATCATAATATACATTCTCCCATCCATTAAGTAAATAATGCTGTTGATAATGTGTTATGTGGTGGAATTGTTACTGGGGAAAAAATATGTTGATTTTTAACTCAAAATGTTGATGGATGGTTGCTCTCTGATGTGTCAACAGAGGGCATATAGAAAGGGGGAAGAGCAAACAGAGAAATGCAGAGGAGGGCAATAGCAAAAGAAGACTGGCACAGGGGTGGGAAAGTATATAGAGACAGGAATTATCCTACAAGAGATCTTATAAATCAAGCAAGCAAGTACCCTAGTGTCTATCACAGAGGATGGAAATGTATTCGCCAAGCAAAGGGTCTGTCAGAATTGTAATGGAGTACACAATTTTTTATATCGTTTCCAACAAGCATATTAATGCCTCTTTGGCTGGATTTGAACATGTAAGAACAGTCCACAATGTAGCTTTTTTCTTCTTTCTTTCTTATATAGAAAGGGCTGTATAGTTACCCGTTAGGCATTTGGAGGTGGCTTAGTTACAGTATTTTTACATGTTTACAAAGTGTGACACAGTAGAGTCTAACTTAATATATGTTATATTGAAATACTTCTTCAGAAATGTTATACGTATAAGCTTGTATATATATTTTACAAGGTAGTTAAATGCATGCAAACATTCACCTATGCATCTATATATTACCAAACATGATCACAGTAACTGTAAGATGCCTTGCTGTATACATTTTTAGTAGATTAATTTAATTTTTGCTGCTGTTTAACACAGTGAATGTTAAGTCCACAGAGATCGTGAAAAATATAGGCAATATTTTCAGCACAGCATGTCCATAAAACACATTATACTTGGCTGTTGTCATTTGCCAGTAATTCATCTCTAAATGGATTTATATAGTTTAGTAAATGTGAGAAAATTGTCAAAGCATTTAATGCAGTCTAATTAGAGTCTGCTTTCCTCTCAGTTGGACTGTTTACAGCTTTTGGTACATTGCAGCTATATAACTCAGAGCTGTCATTTTCTACCTCAGATGAATATTTTGATTACTTAAATGTATTCAGTAGCATTCTCCCCTTAGTGGAGTTGCAACAAATAAATACTACCACAAATGTCTTTGTGAGCACCTGGGGCCTTAAGTGTTTTTGCCTTTTTCTACTGCAGTCATATGCAAGAGAAGAGCAAACTAATTTCTGTCAGCAGCAATTACTACATAATGTGTGTGGATTGTAATGTACAAGTTATCAATGAGTGCCACAGACTTGTATACTTTTATCTATTTCAGGTTTCTGTTTTTTATGACTGTTTCATCCATTATTACAACTCTGGAGCTTTTCTCTCTGACCTTTTGCTGAAAAGGGGTTCCCTGCCTGGTTGGACTGCCCCAGTAAACAAATGTAAATAAAAGTCACTTTCTATTTACACTAGCTAGGACCTAAAATATATCTAAACTCAAAAGCTTTTGTTTCCTTTTAGAAGGCTCAGTTTAGTAGTCATTTTTTGTGTAAATGGTTTGCTTATCTGGCACAGGCAGGAGATGTGGAACAATCAACGTAAGAGTAAGGCATGGGAGACTGACCAGTGCCCTGTGTATTATTGACAGAGTTATGGCCATGAACATACCACTAAATGAAGGCAACCGGTCAGGATGGTAGTGGACCACCCACTGTCAGCCCACTCTGCGTCAGCATGGTGCTACTAAGGACTCCTGTCATTAGGATAAGGTAGCAGAACAATTTGACCTTTGACAGGGTATATGACAAAGCAGAGCTGTACATGGTCAAAATATTTTGCAGGAAAGCAAACCTGGGCAAATGAAACAGATTTCTTACAGATCTGCAGCCATAACATCACTTGTTATATTTACTCCAACACCTGGATATTCTGGCCACCTTTGGCATGTTAGTCTATTGTCCGGCATTTCACGAGGTGCTGAAATACAGAATACAAAATTAAATATTTCTACAAAACTTAAGAAATGCATATAGCTGAACAAGAATGCCTACCTAAATACAAGCAACCAGCAGCTGCTACTGCTTGTAGCACTCTGGCTGCTTCTCTTCCCATTTGTGATGACCCACCACTGGGCCAGTAATCATGGAGACTCAATCCTCAACACTGGCAACAGTGGGGGACGTACACTGGGAGGATGACAAGTACACACATAGTATTTCCAGATGCAGCTCTCTGCACGAAGTGCAATTTCCCTTAAGAGCACACAGTCAATCCTGGGTTGGTTTCTCCTTCTTCCTCCAGATCCCCAGTAAGACTCCCCACTGGCATAGCTATAGATTTGAGTCCTTAGCCAGGGTTACAAGCCAAGTCTTCCAACATTCTCTCTGTCCCACCAGTGCTTTGTGCCACTGCCCATAGGTTCATAGGTTCATACTAGGCTATCTGACCTAGGGCATTTATAAGCCTAGCCAGAGTGTGTTTGGCTTTCGCCACCCATTTTAAATTAATTTTGCTATGCCCTTTTTCGAGGTTAGTATACTGTGCCTCTGTCTAACAGTGACACAGAAGTGATACCCGGGGTAAACCTATGATCTCCCATCCACTCATCAAGATTCCTCCTGAAGAGAGTCAATGAGGGAATCTGCCTAACCTGGACCAGGATTTTATTCCAGAGTGAAGGGAGCCTCTGGGTTATGAATCTGTCCCTCCAGCACGTCCTATTTATTTCAGTGCTGAGGTTCAAGTCTCTCGAGCACATAGCTCGATGGGATTTGGATATTCTGAGGTGCAGCATGTCCATTAATTCCGGGTTGGACATGGCTTTATATGTCAGGCACAGATCGTCTCTGAGCAGGCGGTATGCCACTGAGTAGAGCTGGAGTTTCTTTAACCGGGCAGCATATGGCATCTGTTTGAGCCCTTTGACCCTCTTGGTGAGGTACTTTTGGGGTCTTTCCAGTTGCTGCAGGTGTCTGGTAAGGTACATCCCAAAAGGGGCATTGTACTCAATTATGGGCCTGATGAGGGATGAGTAAAGAGGCACGATGACCTCCCCTGATCTAGATGTGAATCCCTTCATGATTAGGTGGGCTATATAAAATGTTTTTCTAACCACTTTGGCCACGTGGTTGTCAAATGAGAGATTGCTATCAACTTGGGTCCCCAGGTCCCTAATTACTTCTTCTGTACTTAATGGATTACCACCTATGTGATAATTTGTGGGCACTTTGTTTTTGCCAAAGGGGATGACTATACACTTTTTGTTGTTTAGCTTGAGACCATGGCTCTGGCACCAGTTGTCTATTTCTATGAGGCCCTTTTGGAGGATGCTTGTGTTGGCTTGAGAGTCAATTATGGCGCCCAGTTTGCAGTCATCTGCGAACTTGGTCAGCTACAGTCCTTCCGTATTGGCCTGTACCTCCGAGAAATATATACCGAACAAGAGAGGTCCCAGGACTGAGCCTTGTGGGACGTCACTTGTAACTGGTTTGGAGTCTGACATGGCTCCAGCGATTCTAACCATGTGGGTTCTGTCCTTGAGCCAGTTTGCAACCCATCTAGTGACAGAGGGGTTTATATTTAAGCTGGTGAGCTTATCTATAATGCCCGAGTGGGGTATTGTATCGAAGGCTTTTGCGAGGTCCAGGTAGGCTGTGTGGACCACCTTCCCCTTGTCAATGGCCTTGGTGACTGTTTCAAAGAAATCAACCAGGTTTAAGAGGCAGGATCTGCCCTTAACAAAGCAGAACTGGGTAGGATCCAGTGTCTGTAGGTCCCCAATATCTTTATTTATGAGGTCCATGATGATCCTTTCCATAGCTTTGCAGACCAAGCTAGTCAGGCTTATGGGGCGATAATTTCCAGGATCCATTGAGGCACCACCTTTGTGGAGAGGGACCACTGTTGCTGTACGCCAATCTTTGGGTACATATCCTGTAGTAAGGCTGAGATTGAACAGTAGTTTTATGTTTGGGTTTAGCTGTTATTGGAGTTCATGTAGGACGCAGCCCGGGACACCGTCTGGTCCCATTGATGCTGTGTTTTTTGCTTTGGAGAGGGCAGCTCTTACCTGAGCATCTGAGATGTCAGGGGGCAGCCCTCTGCTGGGATAGATATTTGCCCTTTTGGTGGGGAGGAGAAGTTTGCACTGAACCTGTCAGCTAGGATGTTGGCAATGTCTGTGGGTTCGGTGTATTTTTTGTCATTTTGGACTAATTCTGAGCATATCTGGGAATTCCCACCCAGGTTCCTAACATAACTAAAGAAAGCCTTGTGATTATCCTTAGTGTCCTTTGCAATTTTTCTCTCGAAGCTGGCCTTAGGCGATTTTATGAGTGCCCGTAGTTTTTTGCTAATACTGATCAGAGATGCCTTCCCTTTTTGGGATTTTGCTCTATCATGTAGTAGCTTCCTCCTTCTATTGTATAGTTTGTTTATGGCTGGGGTCCACCAGACAGGGCGTCTTCCTTTGGAGGATTGGGTCTTGGTTTTATTTGGGATTGCATGATCCATGCATTCCTGAAGGTGTTCATAGAATGCGTTTATAAAGGATTCTGCGGTCTGGGCCGTATTTTCCACAGGCCCGGGGGCTTTGAAGGATTCCACCTCGGTTTTGAGGAGTGTGAAATTTGCTTTAGAGAAGTTTTTCACTGTGGTTTTCAGGGCAGGGGGTGGAGTCGGGATGTGAATATCCAGTGAGATTAGTTTATGGTCTGATCTTACCAGTGAGGGATACACTTCTGGTCTGGAACATAGAGTCCCCATGTTGGTGATAATCAGGTCCAGTATGTTCTCCCCTCTTGTGGGACTGGTAACAAGTTGTTCCATAGCATTTGAGTTTATAAATTCTAGGAACCTTTGGGCTAGGGTGTTGGAGCTAGAGTAATGCTCCCAGTCTATGTTTGGGTAGTTGAAGTCTCCCAATATAATGGTGTTTGGAGAGACCTTCATATTTTCCAGTGTTCTCAGGAAGGCCAAGTGGGGTTCCTGGGTTTGGGAGGGTGGTCTGTAGCAGGCTATAATATGGAAGGCAGTTTTACCCACTGTTAGTTGCACATGGATAGTCTCTGATGCTTCGTGCTGTGCCACCAACCTGGAGGTGTGAGTATCTTTGACGAATATTGATACTCCCCTCCTTTTGTGGTTCAGTCCAAGTTTTGGGGCTGAAAAGCATGGTATGAGGTATAACCTGGTAGTGCTGGGGTGCTCTTGGGAGCCTTGAACCAGGTTTCTGTTACTGCACAGATATCGATGTTCTCCTTGCTAAGGAGAGTTTCGAGTGCGTGCATCTTTCGATTTAGACTTCTGGCGTTGAGTAGCATTACTCTTAGTTTCTTATCCCTTGTGATACCTATGGAGGTGGGTTTGTCTTTTGAGCCTTGCCTAAAAAAGGCACTATGGGGGTAGCAAGAGCCTTTGCCGATATCCGAAAGCCCAGGGGTGACAGGTGCAAGCCATCCCTAACGAAGCATCGTGGCTTGTCGAGCATGTCATCCCAGGCTAACAGGCATTGGTAGTAGATGACACACACTCCTGGAGATTTGTTCTTACACATACACACACACACACACACACACACACACACACACACACACACACACACACACACACACACACACACACACACACACACACACACACACACACACACACACACACACCTGGGAAAGGCTTGCATGGGTTTACTAGCTATGCCTCCTTCTGCCCAGACTATAAGGTAGTTATCACTGCCAACCAAACCCCTTATCAGCTACTTTAAGGACAAAGGGTGTCCAATTTTACTGTATAATATTAATATTAATGTTAATATTAATATTAATATTGATACAAATGGTAGTTTGGCCAAGAGCAAGACTATTAGGAGTGGCACTCACACTGTCACCAAATAAATATGCAAGTACTCTCAAAACTTAAATATTTCTAGCCAGATCAGCCACAATGAAAGGTTTAAATATATTTAATAATAAATAAAAGAACAAGACAATACTGATTATATATTCACAGTGACATCAGAGTTCAAAACCACAGGAAATATTTCAAACAACATTGCAGGACAGTCTGAAATAAATAAAGCAGAACATCTAAACTATGCTTCACTATATTCCTGACTGAAGCTAAGAGAATTACTATAACCAATAAACTTTCTTTATTAGAGCAAGGCAGATGTGGTGAATGGCTCTTCTTGTCAGGTACAAGACTGAATACAGAGTGTTGTGTCTCTCTCTAAGAGACTTGTTATATTAATATCTCAAATACTACTGCTGGGCTAGCTTGCAGAATGACATAATTTCTTGTCATCTTACTTCTAGTCCCCATGCCCAAAACAACCATTGATGGCAGCTGGTAGCATTTAGCATCTACCTGTAAAAATACATAGACAAGGGCTTTTCCTCAGATCTTTGGCAGATGCTGGAAGCCATAAAACAATAAAACACTTTCAAGACAATACAGAAAGTTCCCTAGTACAGATATTGTGTCTCCTTGCTGATATATATAATATTTTATTGTGTATCCTTAACGTAATTTAATTTCAGCTTATTTTCTAAAATTTACTAGATTGAGGTTATCCTCCTGTGTTTCAATTTGCAGTGTTAAAATACATTTATTTTATTTATTTCTTATTTTATTTTCCATTTGTTTACCAGGTTAGTCCAACTGGACACAAGATGGCAGTTTTCTGCGGAGGCCTGGGGAGAAAAACTCCAGATACATAGTAAAAAAATTATAAAAACATAACAAAAATAATAAAATAATATACATTCAAACAGTTACAATATTACATGTACATTTCTGTTCTTTTCCAGTAGGGTACACTGTGGTTACATTTCAAACAGCACTTTGCAGAAACCTTCATGCAGTTTGATATGCATATGACATACAGTTCTAATACATTTAACATAAGCATTGTGTATACATCATGCTGATATTCACAAATGGCATATAATTATTTAAAAAATTCCAGATAGCTGTGGTGGCAGCATCTCCCTTTGTCACACCATTGACTAAGGTCATTACAGTAGCACCTCTTTAGGTCACAGTAATGTATACACTGCTCACCAGAGTTGGCAATGTATGTAGCATCAATCACCACCCTAGCCAGACATCCACCTTGTAGTGGAGTGTCTAAGGTGTTTTTAGTGATCCGAATGCAGTAACCAGAAAAAAATTGTAAGAGTCCTTCCAGACCCCTCCCATTTGAAGCCACAGCTAATTCACAAATCTAGTGGAAAATCTGTAATAGATTTATGTTGACACATAGCTGTGTGTCAAGTGACGTATCAGTGGGCAGCAGGACAATGCGATGAAGCCTGTTGCCACAGTATAGTTGTTAAAGAAGGTATTGACCATGTACATAACATAACAAAATGCCTGTAGCTGTGGCACAATACCTCTAGATGCCTCAAGGCAGATTAAGAAGCTTGCAAAGAGATTGTTGACTTGTCAACATATGCACAGTCAGTTTTGCAGCCTTCAGTGCCTTTATGCAGATGGGAATGAGCTTCATTGCATTAAATGTGCAATTGAAAGACATTTACCCTAAATTGCCTATTTAGCATAATTGTTGCACTACAAGATCTGAAATATTGACTTCCTCTGCTGTTGTGGGGCTCATCTTACTAATGGATTTTTCAGGAATAGTAGATGGGACACAATCAATTTTTCAAACTGGTCTGCAGAGGAAAGGACTGATCTAAATTTGCTGTGGTAAAGGTGCACAGGCCAGGAGCAGATTGCGATAGTGACTGGATAATAGTAAGAATCTTTTCTTGATGGGAAGGAGGTTATTTCACAGCTTCCTGCTTACAGTGGTGTGAGGAGGATTGTGTTGCATTTACACTGTATATAACTTGTTCTACAATTACAGAACTATGGAACCTCTGCTAGGGTATGGGTACATGGGCCATTGGAAGATTGAATAACTGTATGCCTCATTTCTTTTTCGGAGGTGGCTTCATAGTGACCTGCTGACAGGGAAGTGGGGAGGACTGCAGTGATGAATGGGAGGACATGACCCAAATGCAAACAGCAGTAGCCCACCAACATTTTGGCTGTATAAGGTGTACTTTGTCCCTTGGTAGGTAGCTTAGATGTTGTGGACTGTGTAATGATGCACAGAGTCTGTCTGTGGATCCTGTATGGAACACCATGGAGGTGGGGAATATGTTTACCACCCAGTATATGTGCTTTCATGGGAAGACATAGTGAGGCTGCTGACATAGTACATGTCACTAAAGTCTGTCCCCCATGCTGCCCTACTGGACAACTGTAGGGAACTGTTCTCTGATGCTTGTGTATTTAAGCACAACAGCTTTTGGGGGCACAGTCACCACATGACTGTGTGACCAGTACAAATGGTGCTGCACATATTTGTCAGCTGTCTGACCATAGCTATATCTCAACCTCTACAGGTAGATACATGGCACCTAAAAACAGGAAGTGCCTCAAAGGTCTCCAAGGCAGAGACTGATCTACTACTGCAGGCCTTCTGTGAGCATGGACAGCTGATACTGAGCATAAACAGGAGAGACTGCATTCTGTGAATGTCTCATGAGCATGTGTGGCTGTTATGCAGCTGGTGGTTAAGAGGGGCAGCCCATTAGTTCCATTGCAAGGTCACTGACCTGATCCTTTATATCTTCAACAAGGTCTATGACATTCCACAAGGAAGGATAACCATAGGTGGGTGTCCCTCATTGCAGGTCATCCAAACTGCCATGGAGGAATTCTTGTTGTCCCTGTTTATGGATACTGAAAGCACCCTTTTAACCTTGATGTAGGAGCCAAATTGGATGCATCACCCTATGTCTGTACTGGGAATGCACCAATGTCCGTAACACATTTTTGTGGCATAACAGTGCCATATGTCTTCTACAGGCACAAAACCATGCCATGCAAGATATGTTTAGATCCTTTGTATAGCTATTATCTGTACCTTTTGATACATCAAAAAGAAATGGGATTCTCATGTACTAATATTGTTTCACACAGGTGTTCTGCTGTCTGTCTTCACAGGTGTTGTGTTTGTAGGGTCCTCTGCCATTAAACATAATATGGCTGATGTTAGTGCTACATTGAACACAGACAAGGGTGGCCTTACAGTAGCACAGTCTAAGGGCATTGTGCCAGTGACAACAGTGATGGGGTCACAATACCACCCATGTCCACTGACAGCTCTTTTGCGTATGAAACTTGCCCAACCACTCTAGTGCTCTTGAAAGGACAGGTCATACCCTACACTCCTTCCCAGGGGGCACTGTTGCCCCTGCCCCAGGCCCTTGTGCTGGGGCCTCCACAGAGGAATCAGGAGTGGTAAGCCAGTGGCAGTTACTGCCATGGCTCCTGATGATTACCGAAAAGTGTGTCACAATGGGCATTGCTTACTCTCTACACATTTGTAATGCTGCATGTGCTTGGACAGAGCTGAATGGTACCTGAGGGGCACAGTGACACTGCCCACCCATACAGCAGATACCAGTGTCAGGAGCTACATAGTATCCTCAGCTGAATGGCACACAAACATAGCTGCAGCATACTCTAGCGCTATAGTCACTACTGTGAATTTACTCACCATGGTGCTGACTGAAGTACTATTGCCACTATTAATAGACTCCATGGTTTGCATATCTGTTGGTATTTTCTGCAGCAAAGAAAACAACTGAAATGAGCATGGAATTAAGTTGAATCTACAACCTGCTACTTGTCTATCCACCTCTGTGACATACACACACAACTAATCTCTGAACCTACCCATACCAACAACTCCCACATCCCTAGCACTCATTATTTGGATACTAGATTCTGATCCCTCCAAATATCATAACCCTGAAACCCTAGCCAACTCCCTAAGGGATCACTCCCAATAAAAGTTCTTAGATTCACTCCTCATTTCACTAGACCACACAAATATATAACTTGTCGCAAACTATCTAACTTCTGCCCAGAGACTTTTAAAGACCTCCTCTCTAGAGTGAACTGGACTTATCTTATCCAACTCCCTCTCGATGAAGCACTCCACTCATTCAACTCTACCTTCCTCAACATTCTTAACTCACTTGCACCTCTCTGCACAGTCCATATAAAATTTAACACATCGCCATGGCTAACCAATGCTACTCACACCCTAATGAAAACTAGAGACAGGATGTGGAAAACATGGGTAAAAACTAAGCTCCCTACTGATTTGCAAAAATATAAGGGACTCAGAAATCTAACAAAAAACCCACATTATTAAAGGCAAAAAGACTTCTACTTTAACCCTCCTACAACATTAAGATTAACCAAATATTGCATCCTGGTAACCCTTCTTCTCCCAATCTCCTGCCCAAACAAGATACCAGAAGAAACTGCCACCATCTTTAACACCTATTTTATCAAAGCCATATCTAGAAAGATTGACTATGTCCCCTCTACTACTAATGTTACTAACTTCTCTGAACCCTCTCCTATTATAAATACTTCTAATACTTTTTCCCCTCAGATGTGTACCTACTAGCTGCTACATTAAATCTCTACTCTCCAAATTAAAACCCTGTTCTACATGAGCTAGCAATATTCCTCCCTATTTCATTCAGTTAGCAGCTGACTCAGTTGCTCTCCCTGTATCTCTCTTGATTAACCACTCTATCTCTGAGTCAATAGTCCCTTCTATCTGGAAAGAAATTTGTATTCTACCTATACATAAAGGAGGTAACTGTACTGAAATCACAAACTTTAGACCTATTATTATCCTCTCATCACTCTCAAAAGTACTGGAAAAATGCATACATAAGACCACCAGTTCAGAACTGGTGGTCAAGGACACCACATGAACAAATGCTGTAGACATAGCAAACCTACTGGCTGATAGGTTCAGAGAAAACTTCACTGCTGTAGGCAAAACCAACAGACCTTTTAAAGAACGGATTCTACACCATCTATCTGATATTTGCAATAGAGTTGAGAATAATGCTTTATATGGGCATATTAAAAATGATAAAACACATTGGTTTCAATTTATTGTCATAAGCATGTTAAGAGAGAATTTGAGAAGGGGTGATATACATAATAACACTGAACTACAAGAAACTAAATGGATTATGGAACTGAAAGCTGATCGTCCACCTGGTCTCAATGGTGCTATCCTTCTTAAGCCCATTTTAAAAGCAAGAGGCCTTGCCAAAAAATGCATTTGATCTAATGAAACATGCCAATTGTCTTTAGTAAATACGGGCTATGTACTCTGTTGTCTTGCCTTTCTTAAGAGTCCCTGTAACTAAGTCAACATGAGCACAGTATTTCGCCCTTTGGTTCCCCTTGCCTTCTTTGAGTGTACGACTTTCAGTTTGTGTTTTGATTGTTTCTTTCCTCCTATGACTATGTATAGTCATGGTTTAACTTCCAGTGGAAGTTAAGCTTTCTGACTAAGATTAATTGGTTATTTCTTTCTTCTGGCTCCCAATCTTGGAAGCTAAGCAGGGTCGGCTGTTGGGCATCTGGAGACAGGAGCTTACCCTGGGATTAGTGGTCAACTGTGAGACTCAAGCAAAGTCCCTTTCCAGCCTTCCTTCCCTCTGGGATTAAAGGAACGTCAGACCTGAGCCCATAACTCACACTATCAAGAGGCACCGACTTATTTTGTGAATATAAAGTGGTCAACTGTGAGACTCAAGCAAAGTCCCTTTCCAGCCTTCCTTCCCTCTGGGATTAAAGGAACGTCAGACCTGAGCCCATAACTTACACTATCAAGAGGCACCAACTTATTTTGTGAATATAAAGTGGTCAACTGTGAGACTCAAGCAAAGTCCCTTTCCAGCCTTCCTTCCCTCTGGGATTAAAGGAACGTCAGACCTGAGCCCATAACTTACACTATCAAGAGACACCGACTTATTTTGTGAATATAAAGTGGTCAACTGTGAGACTCAAGCAAAGTCCCTTTCCAGCCTTCCTTCCTTCTGGGATTAAAGGAACGTCAGACCTGAGCCCATAACTTACACTATCAAGAGGCACCGACTTATTTTGTGAATATAAAGTGGTCAACTGTGAGACTCAAGCAAAGTCCCTTACCAGCCTTTCTTCCCTCTGGGATTAAAGGAACGTCAGACCTGAGCCCATAACTTACACTATCAAGAGGCACCGACTTATTTTGTGAATATAAAGTGGTCAACTGTGAGACTCAAGCAAAGTCCCTTTCCAGCCTTCCTTCCCTCTGGGATTAAAGGAACGTCAGACCTGAGCCCATAACTTACACTATCAAGAGGCACCGACTTATTTTGTGAATATAAAGTGGTCAACTGTGAGACTCAAGCAAAGTCCCTTTCCAGCCTTCCTTCCCTCTGGGATTAAAGGAACGTCAGACCTGAGCCCATAACTTACACTATCAAGAGGCACCGACTTATTTTGTGAATATAAAGTGGTCAACTGTGAGACTCAAGCAAAGTCCCTTTCCAGCCTTCCTTCCCTCTGGGATTAAAGGAACGTCAGACCTGAGCCCATAACTTACACTATCAAGAGGCACCGACTTATTTTGTGAATATAAAGTGGTCAACTGTGAGACTCAAGCAAAGTCCCTTTCCAGCCTTCCTTCCTCTGGGATTAAAGGAACGTCAGACCTGAGCCCATAACTTACACTATCAAGAGGCACCGACTTATTTTGTGAATATAAAGTGGTCAACTGTGAGACTCAAGCAAAGTCCCTTTCCAGCCTTCCTTCCCTCTGGGATTAAAGGAACGTCAGACCTGAGCCCAAAACTTACACGATTAAGAGGCACCGACTTATTTTGTGAATATAAAGTGGTCAACTGTGAGACTCAAGCAAAGTCCCTTTCCAGCCTTCCTTCCCTCTGGGATTAAAGGAACGTCAGACCTGAGCCCATAACTTACACTATCAAGAGGCACCGACTTATTTTGTGAATATAAGTATGTTATGTTTCCTTGCTAGAGCAGACTTACTCTATTTGTGTACCTCGGGTTAAGCAACCCTCCAGTACCTCCTGCAGCCTACTTATTCCCCCTTCCACATTAGATACCTCCATTTTAATTCTATCTTTATCTACCTCAACTATCCTTAATTGTTAGCATACTACTCTCCTCCCCCCCCCCCTTTCGTACCTAGTCCTCTGCTATACTGCCTGTTCCTGTAACCATACATCCTACCACAAAGGGGCACCTCTATCATAGTTCTCCTGTGTTCTCCATTTCTTCCACCCCTGCTTATCTTCTGCCTCCATTACACTTTCTTATCGAAAGCTTCTTCCTGATCTGCTTTTTAACCTAACCTCTTTTACCTTACCTGTTTTCCTCTCACTCTATATCCTCTACATTTTTACCTCTACTCATTACAGAAATTACTCATATTTTTTTTTCTCTAACTCACTGACTTACCTGTTTGTTTCTCCCTTTCTCTGATTGTTTCCTGCTGAACTTCTCTCTCTTGTGTCTTACTTTTGTGGCTTTAGTCACCCTCTTACAGCTTACATATGCTTATATCCTTTCAAAGTGTTTATTCCACCTCCCCTAACTAATACTAACATCTTGCCCTCTATAACGCTCTTCAGCTGTGTCTAATTCTTGACTTATAATACATTGCCCTACACTATGTAAACCCTTTTTTCAGACCTACATTACTTTCTCCCTGCACCTCCCCTATCACACACGCAATTCACCTAGCCAATAACCAGTTACTCTCTATCACGTCAACTCCTCCCTATGGCTTATTTTCAGGGTTACTCCCCCATCTCCCTCCTCTGTACCCACCTATAGCTTATAAATACAACCCCCTGCCCTTTTACGCCATCTTTCTTCCCCTTCTTTCGTTGGCTGTTGGGCGTCTGGAGACAGGAGCTTACCCTGGGACTGTGAGTACTTGAATGTATATGTTGTATATTGCTATTTGCTCAGTCTTGTGTCATTTCATAGTGGTATCTAACCTGACAGTCCTAAAAGCTATGTATACTGAAAGTATTTTTACCTGTTTAAATATTGATAGTCTGCTTTTATAGCTCCTGTAAACGCTACTTCCTAGTCGCTTACCTTACAACAGATATCATTGTTCCTGTGTTTACTGGGAGCGCGTTTGCATAACAGGTTAAGTTAAACTGTTTAGCTTATTCATATGGGCCTCAATGGATAAGAGCTAATGTGATTCACAACTAAGACTTATGGATAGGCCTCTGTTAATTGTTATTAAGGTTCTTTTTGCCACTCGCATATAACCCTGTTCCTACTGTTTCAATGCTTGAATGTGTGTTTGCAATAGGTTTCGATTGTCTTCTGCTGGTCAGCGTATTCACCTGGGCTTGTTGTGCATGTATTTAAGACCCATTTGCAGCAACTATATGTCCTTGTGAATTGTTTAACTACGTGCTAATTTGCTTATCCGCATACAACTCTGTTCTCACTTACCAAAGATTCATATCTATCTGAGACAATAATGTGTTTAATGTTGCTAGCTAAATCTTTCGCTCTGTTGCAACTGTTTAGCGTGCACGTTGGCGTGCTACCTCTCTAAGTCATCCATCTAGAGTATAACGCTACTCAAAGGCTAACTCAGTCTGTTACTCTACTGTAACTCTTCAGCTGTTGTATCTGTTTAGCGTGCACGCTGGTGTCCCAACTCTCTACGTCATCCGTCTAGAGTATAGCGATACTGTAAGGCTCACTCAGCCTGGTACACTGCTGCAACTACTCAGCGTCGCTGAAAGCTAACTTGATTTTGCTCTGTCTAGCGGGACTGCGACGACCTATACTTTTTATTGCATTGTTGAAATTCAGCGTGTTGGCCTGCTACACCGCTGAACCCCTTCTACACACCCTGTCTGTCCACCGAACAGTAGTGGAACCCTTTAGGATATCACTAGCTGTACTACTTTCCCCTAGCAGACCTATCACAGAGGCCAAAGATTTCCATTGTAACTCCCTTTAACTGGAGTCAGGCGCCTGTATCTCTGTGCCCCAAGTGGAAACTTGACCGTTTTCACTGTATAGTAGCTTTACCTTGGAATTATTAGATAACTGGGACTCCAGATTACAGGCCAGGGTAGAGTGAGCGTGGAGGCAAGTACTTCCTTTCCCAACCCTGTTTACCTGAAAAGAACTCCTTTATCTCTGGGCCCCTACTGTTACTGAGTCTAAGTTTACTGTAAGGCAACTTTACAAAGGAATTCCCTGAGGATTGGGAATGCCAGGTTTCACTAACTGATAACAATTATTGTGGCTCATTATTATAGAATACATTCATCTTGAACCCTTTGCCTGAATGTTATCCTGTTAGAAAGTATTATTTATGTAAAGGTTTTACTCGTTTTTTGCTGTATACTGTACGCTTAAACTTGTTTTATTTGATTTTTCTCCAATGTTTATTGCTCTGTACCTAGTATTTTAGTGATACTGTTTTTTTATAAATGCTTATCCACTGCTACTACTTTCTGCTTCTAGCTACTTAGCTCTATTCACTCACTATCTCTCTCCCTCATTTACCTTATAACAGAGTGGTCAACTGTGAGACTCAAGCAAAGTCCCTTTCCAGCCTTCCTTCCCTCTGGGATTAAAGGAACGTCAGACCTGAGCCCATAACTTACACTATCAAGAGGCACCGACTTATTTTGTGAATATAAGTATGTTATGTTTCCTTGCTAGAGCAGACTTACTCTATTTGTGTACCTCGGGTTAAGCAACCCTCCAGTACCTCCTGCAGCCTACTTATTCCCCCTTCCACATTAGATACCTCCATTTTAATTCTATCTTTATCTACCTCAACTATCCTTAATTGTTAGCATACTACTCTCCTTCCCCCCCCCTTTCGTACCTAGTCCTCTGCTATACTGCCTGTTCCTGTAACCATACATCCTACCACAAAGGGGCACCTCTATCATAGTTCTCCTGTGTTCTCCATTTCTTCCACCCCTGCTTATCTTCTGCCTCCATTACACTTTCTTATCGAAAGCTTCTTCCTGATCTGCTTTTTAACCTAACCTCTTTTACCTTACCTGTTTTCCTCTCACTCTATATCCTCTACATTTTTACCTCTACTCATTACAGAAATTACTCATATTTTTTTCTCTAACTCACTGACTTACCTGTTTGTTTCTCCCTTTCTCTGATTGTTTCCTGCTGAACTTCTCTCTCTTGTGTCTTACTTTTGTGGCTTTAGTCACCCTCTTACAGCTTACATATGCTTATATCCTTTCAAAGTGTTTATTCCACCTCCCCTAACTAATACTAACATCTTGCCCTCTATAACGCTCTTCAGCTGTGTCTAATTCTTGACTTATAATACATTGTCCTACACTATGTAAACCCTTTTTTCAGACCTACATTACTTTCTCCCTGCACCTCCCTATCACACACGCAATTCACCTAGCCAATAACCAGTTACTCTCTATCACGTCAACTCCTCCCTATGGCTTATTTTCAGGGTTACTCCCCCATCTCCCTCCTCTGTACCCACCTATAGCTTATAAATACAACCCCCTGCCCTTTTACGCCATCTTTCTTCCCCTTCTTTCGTTGGCTGTTGGGCGTCTGGAGACAGGAGCTTACCCTGGGACTGTGAGTACTTGAATGTATATGTTGTATATTGCTATTTGCTCAGTCTTGTGTCATTTCATAGTGGTATCTAACCTGACAGTCCTAAAAGCTATGTATACTGAAAGTATTTTTACCTGTTTAAATATTGATAGTCTGCTTTTATAGCTCCTGTAAACGCTACTTCCTAGTCGCCACCTTACAACAGATATCATTGTTCCTGTGTTTACTGGGAGCGCGTTTGCATAACAGGTTAAGTTAAACTGTTTAGCTTATTCATATGGGCCTCAATGGATAAGAGCTAATGTGATTCACAACTAAGACTTATGGATAGGCCTCTGTTAATTGTTATTAAGGTTCTTTTGCCACTCGCATATAACCCTGTTCCTACTGTTTCAATGCTTGAATGTGTGTTTGCAATAGGTTTCGATTGTCTTCTGCTGGTCAGCGTATTCACCTGGGCTTGTTGTGCATGTATTTAAGACCCATTTGCAGCAACTATATGTCCTTGTGAATTGTTTAACTACGTGCTAATTTGCTTATCCGCATACAACTCTGTTCTCACTTACCAAAGATTCATATCTATCTGAGACAATAATGTGTTTAATGTTGCTAGCTAAATCTTTCGCTCTGTTGCAACTGTTTAGCGTGCACGTTGGCGTGCTACCTCTCTAAGTCATCCATCTAGAGTATAACGCTACTCAAAGGCTAACTCAGTCTGTTACTCTACTGTAACTCTTCAGCTGTTGTATCTGTTTAGCGTGCACGCTGGTGTCCCAACTCTCTACGTCATCCGTCTAGAGTATAGCGATACTGTAAGGCTCACTCAGCCTGGTACACTGCTGCAACTACTCAGCGTCGCTGAAAGCTAACTTGATTTTGCTCTGTCTAGCGGGACTGCGACGACCTATACTTTTTATTGCATTGTTGAAATTCAGCGTGTTGGCCTGCTACACCGCTGAACCCCTTCTACACACCCTGTCTGTCCACCGAACAGTAGTGGAACCCTTTAGGATATCACTAGCTGTACTACTTTCCCCTAGCAGACCTATCACAGAGGCCAAAGATTTCCATTGTAACTCCCTTTAACTGGAGTCAGGCATCTGTATCTCTGTGCCCCAAGTGGAAATTTGACCATTTTCACTGTATAGTAGCTTTACCTTGGAATTATTAGATAACTGGGACTCCAGATTACAGGCCAGGGTAGAGTGAGCGTGGAGGCAAGTACTTCCTTTCCCAACCCTGTTTACCTGAAAAGAACTCCTTTATCTCTGGGCCCCTACTGTTACTGAGTCTAAGTTTACTGTAAGGCAACTTTACAAAGGAATTCCCTGAGGATTGGGAATGCCAGGTTTCACTAACTGATAACAATTATTGTGGCTCATTATTATAGAATACATTCATCTTGAACCCTTTGCCTGAATGTTATCCTGTTAGAAAGTATTATTTATGTAAAGGTTTTACTCGTTTTTTGCTGTATACTGTACGCTTAAACTTGTTTTATTTGATTTTTCTCCAATGTTTATTGCTCTGTACCTAGTATTTTAGTGATACTGTTTTTTTATAAATGCTTATCCACTGCTACTACTTTCTGCTTCTAGCTACTTAGCTCTATTCACTCACTATCTCTCTCCCTCATTTACCTTATAACAGAGTGGTCAACTGTGAGACTCAAGCAAAGTCCCTTTCCAGCCTTCCTTCCCTCTGGGATTAAAGGAACGTCAGACCTGAGCCCATAACTTACACTATCAAGAGGCACCGACTTATTTTGTGAATATAAGTATGTTATGTTTCCTTGCTAGAGCAGACTTACTCTATTTGTGTACCTCGGGTTAAGCAACCCTCCAGTACCTCCTGCAGCCTACTTATTCCCCCTTCCACATTAGATACCTCCATTTTAATTCTATCTTTATCTACCTCAACTATCCTTAATTGTTAGCATACTACTCTCCTTCCCCCCTCCCCCTTTCGTACCTAGTCCTCTGCTATACTGCCTGTTCCTGTAACCATACATCCTACCACAAACAGGCACCTCTATCATAGTTCTCCTGTGTTCTCCATTTCTTCCACCCCTGCTTATCTTCTGCCTCCATTACACTTTCTTATCGAAAGCTTCTTCCTGATCTGCTTTTTAACCTAACCTCTTTTACCTTACCTGTTTTCCTCTCACTCTATATCCTCTACATTTTTACCTCTACTCATTACAGAAATTACTCATATTTTTTTTTCTCTAACTCACTGACTTACCTGTTTGTTTCTCCCTTTCTCTGATTGTTTCCTGCTGAACTTCTCTCTCTTGTGTCTTACTTTTGTGGCTTTAGTCACCCTCTTACAGCTTACATATGCTTATATCCTTTCAAAGTGTTTATTCCACCTCCCCTAACTAATACTAACATCTTGCCCTCTATAACGCTCTTCAGCTGTGTCTAATTCTTGACTTATAATACATTGTCCTACACTATGTAAACCCTTTTTTCAAACCTACATTACTTTCTCCCTGCACCTCCCCTATCACACACGCAATTCACCTAGCCAATAACCAGTTACTCTCTATCACGTCAACTCCTCCCTATGGCTTATTTTCAGGGTTACTCCCCCATCTCCCTCCTCTGTACCCCCCCATAGCTTATAAATACAACCCCTGCCCTTTTCGCCATCTTTCTTCCCCTTCTTTCGTTGGCTGTTGGGCGTCTGGAGACAGGAGCTTACCCTGGGACTGTGAGTACTTGAATGTATATGTTGTATATTGCTATTTGCTCAGTCTTGTGTCATTTCATAGTGGTATCTAACCTGACAGTCCTAAAAGCTATGTATACTGAAAGTATTTTTACCTGTTTAAATATTGATAGTCTGCTTTTATAGCTCCTGTAAACGCTACTTCCTAGTCGCTTACCTTACAACAGATATCATTGTTCCTGTGTTTACTGGGAGCGCGTTTGCATAACAGGTTAAGTTAAACTGTTTAGCTTATTCATATGGGCCTCAATGGATAAGAGCTAATGTGATTCACAACTAAGACTTATGGATAGGCCTCTGTTAATTGTTATTAAGGTTCTTTTGCCACTCGCATATAACCCTGTTCCTACTGTTTCAATGCTTGAATGTGTGTTTGCAATAGGTTTCGATTGTCTTCTGCTGGTCAGCGTATTCACCTGGGCTTGTTGTGCATGTATTTAAGACCCATTTGCAGCAACTATATGTCCTTGTGAATTGTTTAACTACGTGCTAATTTGCTTATCCGCATACAACTCTGTTCTCACTTACCAAAGATTCATATCTATCTGAGACAATAATGTGTTTAATGTTGCTAGCTAAATCTTTCGCTCTGTTGCAACTGTTTAGCGTGCACGTTGGCGTGCTACCTCTCTAAGTCATCCATCTAGAGTATAACGCTACTCAAAGGCTAACTCAGTCTGTTACTCTACTGTAACTCTTCAGCTGTTGTATCTGTTTAGCGTGCACGCTGGTGTCCCAACTCTCTACGTCATCCGTCTAGAGTATAGCGATACTGTAAGGCTCACTCAGCCTGGTACACTGCTGCAACTACTCAGCGTCGCTGAAAGCTAACTTGATTTTGCTCTGTCTAGCGGGACTGCGACGACCTATACTTTTTATTGCATTGTTGAAATTCAGCGTGTTGGCCTGCTACACTGCTGAACCCCTTCTACACACCCTGTCTGTCCACCGAACAGTAGTGGAACCCTTTAGGATATCACTAGCTGTACTACTTTCCCCTAGCAGACCTATCACAGAGGCCAAAGATTTCCATTGTAACTCCCTTTAACTGGAGTCAGGCGTCTGTATCTCTGTGCCCCAAGTGGAAACGACCGTTTTCACTGTATAGTAGCTTTACCTTGGAATTATTAGATAACTGGGACTCCAGATTACAGGCCAGGGTAGAGTGAGCGTGGAGGCAAGTACTTCCTTTCCCAACCCTGTTTACCTGAAAAGAACTCCTTTATCTCTGGGCCCCTACTGTTACTGAGTCTAAGTTTACTGTAAGGCAACTTTACAAAGGAATTCCCTGAGGATTGGGAATGCCAGGTTTCACTAACTGATAACAATTATTGTGGCTCATTATTATAGAATACATTCATCTTGAACCCTTTGCCTGAATGTTATCCTGTTAGAAAGTATTATTTATGTAAAGGTTTTACTCGTTTTTTGCTGTATACTGTACGCTTAAACTTGTTTTATTTGATTTTTCTCCAATGTTTATTGCTCTGTACCTAGTATTTTAGTGATACTGTTTTTTTATAAATGCTTATCCACTGCTACTACTTTCTGCTTCTAGCTACTTAGCTCTATTCACTCACTATCTCTCTCCCTCATTTACCTTATAACAGAGTGGTCAACTGTGAGACTCAAGCAAAGTCCCTTTCCAGCCTTCCTTCCCTCTGGGATTAAAGGAACGTCAGACCTGAGCCCATAACTTACACTATCAAGAGGCACCGACTTATTTTGTGAATATAAGTATGTTATGTTTCCTTGCTAGAGCAGACTTACTCTATTTGTGTACCTCGGGTTAAGCAACCCTCCAGTACCTCCTGCAGCCTACTTATTCCCCCTTCCACATTAGATACCTCCATTTTAATTCTATCTTTATCTACCTCAACTATCCTTAATTGTTAGCATACTACTCTCCTTCCCCCCTCCCCCTTTCGTACCTAGTCCTCTGCTATACTGCCTGTTCCTGTAACCATACATCCTACCACAAAGGGGCACCTCTATCATAGTTCTCCTGTGTTCTCCATTTCTTCCACCCCTGCTTATCTTCTGCCTCCATTACACTTTCTTATCGAAAGCTTCTTCCTGATCTGCTTTTTAACCTAACCTCTTTTACCTTACCTGTTTTCCTCTCACTCTATATCCTCTACATTTTACCTCTACTCATTACAGAAATTACTCATATTTTTTTCTCTAACTCACTGACTTACCTGTTTGTTTCTCCCTTTCTCTGATTGTTTCCTGCTGAACTTCTCTCTCTTGTGTCTTACTTTTGTGGCTTTAGTCACCCTCTTACAGCTTACATATGCTTATATCCTTTCAAAGTGTTTATTCCACCTCCCCTAACTAATACTAACATCTTGCCCTCTATAACGCTCTTCAGCTGTGTCTAATTCTTGACTTATAATACATTGTCCTACACTATGTAAACCCTTTTTTCAGACCTACATTACTTTCTCCCTGCACCTCCCCTATCACACACGCAATTCACCTAGCCAATAACCAGTTACTCTCTATCACGTCAACTCCTCCCTATGGCTTATTTTCAGGGTTACTCCCCCATCTCCCTCCTCTGTACCCCCCTATAGCTTATAAATACAACCCCCTGCCCTTTTACGCCATCTTTCTTCCCCTTCTTTCGTTGGCTGTTGGGCGTCTGGAGACAGGAGCTTACCCTGGGACTGTGAGTACTTGAATGTATATGTTGTATATTGCTATTTGCTCAGTCTTGTGTCATTTCATAGTGGTATCTAACCTGACAGTCCTAAAAGCTATGTATACTGAAAGTATTTTTACCTGTTTAAATATTGATAGTCTGCTTTTATAGCTCCTGTAAACGCTACTTCCTAGTCGCTTACCTTACAACAGATATCATTGTTCCTGTGTTTACTGGGAGCGCGTTTGCATAACAGGTTAAGTTAAACTGTTTAGCTTATTCATATGGGCCTCAATGGATAAGAGCTAATGTGATTCACAACTAAGACTTATGGATAGGCCTCTGTTAATTGTTATTAAGGTTCTTTTTGCCACTCGCATATAACCCTGTTCCTACTGTTTCAATGCTTGAATGTGTGTTTGCAATAGGTTTCGATTGTCTTTTGCTGGTCAGCGTATTCACCTGGGCTTGTTGTGCATGTATTTAAGACCCATTTGCAGCAACTATATGTCCTTGTGAATTGTTTAACTACGTGCTAATTTGCTTATCCACATACAACTCTGTTCTCACTTACCAAAGATTCATATCTATCTGAGACAATAATGTGTTTAATGTTGCTAGCTAAATCTTTCGCTCTGTTGCAACTGTTTAGCGTGCACGTTGGCGTGCTACCTCTCTAAGTCATCCATCTAGAGTATAACGCTACTCAAAGGCTAACTCAGTCTGTTACTCTACTGTAACTCTTCAGCTGTTGTATCTGTTTAGCGTGCACGCTGCTGGTGTCCCAACTCTCTACGTCATCCGTCTAGAGTATAGCGATACTGTAAGGCTCACTCAGCCTGGTACACTGCTGCAACTACTCAGCGTCGCTGAAAGCTAACTTGATTTTGCTCTGTCTAGCGGGACTGCGACGACGACCTATACTTTTTATTGCATTGTTGAAATTCAGCGTGTTGGCCTGCTACACTGCTGAACCCCTTCTACACACCCTGTCTGTCCACCGAACAGTAGTGGAACCCTTTAGGATATCACTAGCTGTACTACTTTCCCCTAGCAGACCTATCACAGAGGCCAAAGATTTCCATTGTAACTCCCTTTAACTGGAGTCAGGCGCCTGTATCTCTGTGCCCCAAGTGGAAACTTGACCGTTTTCACTGTATAGTAGCTTTACCTTGGAATTATTAGATAACTGGGACTCCAGATTACAGGCCAGGGTAGAGTGAGCGTGGAGGCAAGTACTTCCTTTCCCAACCCTGTTTACCTGAAAAGAACTCCTTTATCTCTGGGCCCCTACTGTTACTGAGTCTAAGTTTACTGTAAGGCAACTTTACAAAGGAATTCCCTGAGGATTGGGAATGCCAGGTTTCACTAACTGATAACAATTATTGTGGCTCATTATTATAGAATACATTCATCTTGAACCCTTTGCCTGAATGTTATCCTGTTAGAAAGTATTATTTATGTAAAGGTTTTACTCGTTTTTTGCTGTATACTGTACGCTTAAACTTGTTTTATTTGATTTTTCTCCAATGTTTATTGCTCTGTACCTAGTATTTTAGTGATACTGTTTTTTTATAAATGCTTATCCACTGCTACTACTTTCTGCTTCTAGCTACTTAGCTCTATTCACTCACTATCTCTCTCCCTCATTTACCTTATAACAGAGTGGTCAACTGTGAGACTCAAGCAAAGTCCCTTTCCAGCCTTCCTTCCCTCTGGGATTAAAGGAACGTCAGACCTGAGCCCATAACTTACACTATCAAGAGGCACCGACTTATTTTGTGAATATAAGTATGTTATGTTTCCTTGCTAGAGCAGACTTACTCTATTTGTGTACCTCGGGTTAAGCAACCCTCCAGTACCTCCTGCAGCCTACTTATTCCCCCTTCCACATTAGATACCTCCATTTTAATTCTATCTTTATCTACCTCAACTATCCTTAATTGTTAGCATACTACTCTCCTTCCCCCCTCCCCCTTTCGTACCTAGTCCTCTGCTATACTGCCTGTTCCTGTAACCATACATCCTACCACAAAGGGGCACCTCTATCATAGTTCTCCTGTGTTCTCCATTTCTTCCACCCCTGCTTATCTTCTGCCTCCATTACACTTTCTTATCGAAAGCTTCTTCCTGATCTGCTTTTTAACCTAACCTCTTTTACCTTACCTGTTTTCCTCTCACTCTATATCCTCTACATTTTTACCTCTACTCATTACAGAAATTACTCATATTTTTTTCTCTAACTCACTGACTTACCTGTTTGTTTCTCCCTTTCTCTGATTGTTTCCTGCTGAACTTCTCTCTCTTGTGTCTTACTTTTGTGGCTTTAGTCACCCTCTTACAGCTTACATATGCTTATATCCTTTCAAAGTGTTTATTCCACCTCCCCTAACTAATACTAACATCTTGCCCTCTATAACGCTCTTCAGCTGTGTCTAATTCTTGACTTATAATACATTGTCCTACACTATGTAAACCCTTTTTTCAGACCTACATTACTTTCTCCCTGCACCTCCCCTATCACACACGCAATTCACCTAGCCAATAACCAGTTACTCTCTATCACGTCAACTCCTCCCTATGGCTTATTTTCAGGGTTACTCCCCCATCTCCCTCCTCTGTACCCCCCTATAGCTTATAAATACAACCCCCTGCCCTTTTACGCCATCTTTCTTCCCCTTCTTTCGTTGGCTGTTGGGCGTCTGGAGACAGGAGCTTACCCTGGGACTGTGAGTACTTGAATGTATATGTTGTATATTGCTATTTGCTCAGTCTTGTGTCATTTCATAGTGGTATCTAACCTGACAGTCCTAAAAGCTATGTATACTGAAAGTATTTTTACCTGTTTAAATATTGATAGTCTGCTTTTATAGCTCCTGTAAACGCTACTTCCTAGTCGCTTACCTTACAACAGATATCATTGTTCCTGTGTTTACTGGGAGCGCGTTTGCATAACAGGTTAAGTTAAACTGTTTAGCTTATTCATATGGGCCTCAATGGATAAGAGCTAATGTGATTCACAACTAAGACTTATGGATAGGCCTCTGTTAATTGTTATTAAGGTTCTTTTGCCACTCGCATATAACCCTGTTCCTACTGTTTCAATGTTTTTTAAA